>NW_023602073.1:90728649-91928649 GCF_014898055.3 Talpa occidentalis | reverse complement strand
AATATGCCATTATGTTCATTGTTCATCCATTTATATTTGACTATGTGTTTATTCAGCATTGGGAGCTTTCAAATGTTTCAGGTACCAGCATAGTATGTACCAGCATATTATGTACTTAAACCTAATTAACTCTTTTCAGTTTACTCTTGTCTGTTTTCTCAAAAGAAATGTCACTTGGCCTTCCACTTATCAAGGAAAAAGATTTTATAATATAAGATCTGTCCAAAGAAAATATTTGCAAAATGGAACACTTTCTAAGCTATTGTGTCCTACGGCAAGTTAGGCATAATTAGGCCCTTTAGGGACAGTGCACGGACTTCAGCAGAGTTAAGGAAGCCTCCAGAGATAAGGGCAACAAATTTGGAAGGGAGCTAGTCAATCACCCCAGGACTAGGGGCAACAAGGGCAACATGACACTCCCGGAAAGGACGATAAATGATAAGGGATGTGATGCAGACAGATTCCAAGTACAGTAGCAGATTAAGGGAGATCACAGAACTAACCAATCACAAGGAAACTGGTGGAGTGCCTCCCTGCTGGCGCAGCGGTGGAGCGCTGGGCTGGCTCTGAAAGTGCCAGCAGCCTCTGCAGCGCCTGCTAGATCCCTGCGGCCAGCGAGGTTCCCACATGGCGCACAGACCTCTCCTGCCTCCCGCTGCTCCCATCGGCCAGTCTGCCTGTTCTGCTCCACTCTGGCTCTGGTGAATTCTCTCACCCTCCCGCACTTCTGACTGTACCCAGTGCTTGCATAAATAAATAAATAAATAAATAAATCTTAAAAAAAAAAAAGAAAGAAAAGAAACTGATGGAGCTTTAAAATAATTAGGGAAAGAAGGTGTATATTCCCTGACACTTGACTCCACTTTGGATCCCCTGCCCCTCCCTGGCCTGGTTCCATAGCCTGGGAGTCCCACTTTATTTCTATTCCTTTTCTCCTCCATAAACTTTTTCTTTTGGGCTCCCTGGTGGCGCAAGGGGTTAAGACACAACCTATGAAGCTATCCAAAGTTGCTGCAGCACGAGTTTGATTCTCCGCCAGCAGGGAGCTACCTACATGGCATAGCAGACCTCTCCTGTCTTGCCCGCTGCTCCCCACCGCCCCCCACCCCCCCGCAGTGTGTTTCAGTCAGTCTGCCTGTTCTGCTCCCCATTCTGTCTCTGGTGAATCCTCTCACCTCCCACACCTCTGGCCTGTACCCCAGTTCTTGTGTGCATAAATTAATAAATCTTAAAAAATAATCAACTTTTTCTTTCTCTAAACAAATCTGCCTCTTCTCGCTTGCTTGCCTGAGTGTCAGCGAGGTTCCTGCTGTGGCTTTGTGAGACACCAGCCCGTGTTGGTCTAGTGGCTGGGACTCAGCACTGCCTCTGCAGCCTGGGATCCTTTCCTGGTTGGGAGACCAGATCTGAAAACCTGAAATTATGGTATCACTATTCCTTGAATGACAAATAATGTATACCTATGTGTAATTTATATGCATGCATATGTGATATTTTCCTTCAAAATAAAGAATCTAAAGTTTAAGCTGAATCAAAGTTTTAAGAGCTGCAAAATTCCTGATGACAGCAATAAAAATAGCAAGGGACAAAGCCAAGTTATCTTGAAATGAAATGTCTGCTACATATATCATTTCTTTTGGAGCTACAAAATCAACTTGCCACAAGATAAAATAGTTTTAATCAAGCACTTTAAGTTATACTAGTTTACTACCTTATACCCCATTATTACTATGCTAAAGAACTAAACACAGTATTCATAGACAGTTCTTAAGAGTTTTTAAAATAGATACGATTGCTTTTAAAATTCCACATTAAAACAAAAATCCCAAAACCCAATAAATTAAAGTGAGTTATTAAAAGGAACTTCTGAATGTTAGTGGTTCCTCACTGATTAAACTGCACAAAACTTCAAGGGTCATGAGAAGAAAAACCAAAAAAGATTTAGAACATTCCTTTGGCTGAATTATGTCTTTTTAGTTTACCACAGATTATTCAATTAAAATAAAAAATCTTGAATGATAACAATAATAATTTGAATCTTTGTTTATTCTATGACTGAAAAATGAATGCTTTCCTATGAAAATCATTGACATAGGAAGCAGCAAATATACGAGTATATTGGTAAATTTGGAAATATTTTTCTTTAATAACCAATCACAGTTAATTCCTAGTCTAGAAATCAACTTTCCAAGAAGTAAAAGAACCCACTTTAAAATATCTTAAATGAATCTTTCATCCTCAAAGACCAGAAACTATGTGATTGCATAACTATTTCTGCAATTTTGCTTGAGCATTCCTTCTGAGGATTTAAATGGATTTATTTTACTGGAATGAAATTTAATAAAACTGTTCCTTATTGCAAATTATTAGTGATTGGAATAGTCACTGTCACACAAGCTTTCAGTTTTTCTTCCAACTTCTCATTACAAAAGGATTTGATGGTAACACCTTTTCCCAATCACCCTTTTCATACTAGGTATGGACTTTCTTCATTTCAGCTGCCATTCTAACATCCTACCCAGCCCCTTCCCATTCCCAATCACAGTAGCCCAATTAATCTTAAGCATGATTAAGATTAAGAACAGTGATTAAGAGCAGTCACAGATTCTGTAGGAAGCATGTCATGTTGTGGATTTTTTGAGAGGACAATTTGAGTTACTTGACTTGTGGACTGGGTAATATATTAACAGATATTTTATCCAGACTTTCACCTTCCTCTGTAATATCCCTAAGAGACTGTATACTTTGTCTAGCTAAAACAGTCCAATTTCAACGAATTCACCATATTTCATACATACCAATTTTTTATTGAGGTTGTATTAGTTTACAACAGTGTAAGTTTCACGTATAAAGCTTTATATTTCAACAACCATATATGCTAGATTATTTTTTTTGAGTAGTACTAAATTCTATTCTAAGTGACTTTAATTCTATACACCTGGATGTACCTTCCTGTAAGGCCCACTGACAGGGACTCCTGAATTTTTATAAAGAAAGTCTATGCTGTCCTCTACCATAGCAGTTAACATAGCTGCAATGTTTAACCATCTCCATGTGGTCTTCCCCTTTCCAAGTGAAATATCAGCACATTCTTCACTTTCTTGCCCTCCTCTTTTCCTATCTGAATATACTCCAGTTTGCCTCTAACCCTCTTAAAATGTGACTTATAAAACAAAATAAATTTTGCATTTAGTCTCATAAATTGCAATTGAGACGTGACTTCCTCCTTTATATTGTAAATCCTAATTTTATGTTTTTTTCTTCTTAATATGGAATTTGCTTTTTTGGGATTGGTACCAAAGTGTGTCATTTTGAATTTACAGTTAAACCTCCTGGGTATTTTTAGCTGATGTATTGTCATGTTAGTCTCTTTAATCCGACATTGATCTTATTGGACCAATATGAATAATTTGTATGGTTTTCTTTTGCAGTAAAATTAGCTATCAAGAATAAAATCAGAAAAAGGACTTAAACGCCCAAAGTTTCATTAATCTTAGCATGTCAACTATTTAAACTTTTCCCTTAAGTCTTTCCTATATGCTTATCATATCATATCATAGATATCATTTTACATTAGTTCATAAGTATGTTTTCATAATTATTCATGGATTCCAAATTTTATATTGTTTTTAAAATCTGCAAAATTTTCCATCAAGTTTATATATCACAGTTTCATTAAACACTTTCAGCATTTATCATTTATTTACCTTTATTTATTTCCTTGGTATAAACTCCCAGGATTATAAGATTAGATGAACCGCTTAATAAATCTGATACAGTACTATTGCCAATCCACTCCTAAAAAGGAAGGAGATGGTTTTGCTAAGTTTTCCCTAACTCTCCAGGAATAATGATCCCAGTTTACCCTCTAAGTATTAAGGATATCTTTGTTTCCTTCTGATTATTAGATAGATATTACAGATATTGGTTTTAACTTGCTAATGTTAGAAAGTGAAGAATAATTACTATTTTTTTCTACCTTATGTCTCTAGCAATGTTATACAAGTGTCATTATAACATGGCCTCAGATTACCTTTCCCAGATCATTTCCTCCTCCATCCTCTCTACCTCCAGGTAGAGTTAATAACTTCTACCTGTGTGTTCAAATAGCCTATTGCACATGTGCATGAGTAAGAAAGTATAAGTATGAGCAAGATAGACAATTTTTCCCATTGTTTCATTGTCATGTACATGTTTATCTCTCACCTTGACAGTGAGTTTCTCAAGTTGAGGATGAGGTCTTTACCTTTCTATTATGTACCTAACAGTGTACCTAACATCAAGAATTCAGGGTATTATGAAGTAATAGAGAAACATACCCATTTCCTCTTGTCTACAGTGATATTACCATTATAAAGGAAATTTGTAATTTTTCAAAAATGTGTTCCATTGATTATAATTAGTGAAATTTTTTCCATGTTTATTCAATCATTGAAACATCTGTTGTATGATTGTCTATGTCCCTTGGCCATTGGGGTAGGTCTTCTATTTCTCTCCCCAATCTGAATGTTCATTTGCATTTAGCAAATGTTTTTATAACATTTCTTAATTGCCAGGTATTGTTCTAAGTGCTTTACCTAGGAACTCTGTAGTCCAAGCTCCTAATCTCTATTTATATCTAGCCTAATTTATATTTTTAAATGAATTTTTTGGTAATATTTTCTATAATTCATCAACTAGTCTGTTAACTAAGTTGTGCCTTTTAGTTACTTTATTTTCAGTTGTATTAAAATTTTGAAAATGATTTCACTTTAGATTATGATCCTCAGACCCCTGCTTCCTCAGATAGCTTGGTTGTTTTTAATGTTGATTTGCCAGTCTTGCTGTGTCCCCCTGAAACATGGACCCTGATCATCTCCACACCCACTGACTCCTTCCTGCCCCCTTCCCATTGGCAGGCCTAATTGTGGACATTTTGCTTGTGTTTCCAGCCTGTAATTCTTCTTCCCTGCTAGGGCAGAGACCCACTCATCTCTGAGGCTGACTTTCTCCATTACTTCTGCAAACCTCCATTGCTAAGGATTGTCCTCCTCCTCCCACTAGATGTCCTGTTCACTGCAGACAGGCAAGCTGGATATTACTAGTCATGCTGTCCTTTTCACTGAGAAATTCTCACTGCCTTACCCCAACTAGCAGACAGAATTCTTAGTGACAATAAAAGATTTCTTTTGAGCCTGAGTCCTCCTCAGGACCTCTGGGTATGATAAGCTCCAACAGCTATTTACATCCACACAGACTGTGTGTTTCTTGTAGAGCTAATGCAGATCCCCTTCAAAGCAGAATGCACACTCAGGCCCAAGGCTCCAGGCTTCAGGGTCCTTTGGGTCTCAGTCAATTTCCCATCTTCCACTGCCCATCAATAGGGATTTCAGTTGGCCTCACTGCATTGAGAGAATCTACTCATCTCTTTCTTCATGTGTTATTCTTGTATTTTAAAGCTTAGAAAGTTGTCGAAATTTGGAATTCACTGGGTCTGGAAAACCAGTGTCATACTTGAAGTTTAATCTCCTTTAATCCACCTATCACCTTCCTTGTGAATATAAATGCTGTTTCTCAATATATTTACATCAGCAAATTTAATCATCTGAAATTTGATTAAAATGTCTCTTGTATTTTCTTTTCTTTTTAAGATTTATTTATTTATTTATTTATTTATTTATTTATTTATTTATTTATTTATTTATAAAAGAACCGGGGTACAGGCCAGATGCACGGGAGGGTGAGAGGATTCACCAGAGAAAGAGTGGGGAACAGAACAGGCAGACCAACGAAATACCCGGCTGGCTGGGATCGAACCAGCGCTGCAGAGGCTGCAGACAGCTTCACAGCGCGGCGCTCAACCACCTGCGCCACCAGGGGAGGCCCTGTCTCTTGTATTTTCATCCAATTTAACTGGCTCAAAATTATTATGAAATATAATGCTGCTCACATACACTCAGGGTCTACTGTCTCATTTGAACACCTAAGAATCCATACAGCTAAGCTGCTGTGTCTCTCCTTTCCAGTATGTTGCCATAGAGAATTTGGAAAATGCCCTTCTGAAATCAGGTTAGTGATCAGAAAGATTTGACTGACAAAACAATGCATGTGAATTAAATAAGGAAAAGATGTCTCTTGGGCTTTTTTGTGATGTATGTTACATTCTTAAATGTTAATTGTATTTCTCTTTCATATTCTGAAGTTGTTCTGTTATAGAGCAGCCCCGATATTGAACGGGTTCCTGGCTGTGGGTCCTCACCCGTGCGCTTGAAAGGGACTTATGAATACTCCACTACAGGCATACACAAAAGGTTAATAAAAGGTTTATTTACAAGGGAAAAGGAAATAAGGAAAATGTACAACTCAGGGAGAAAATAGGGAAATAAAGTCTTTAATCCTACCCAATCTGCCGACCTGGAAACCCAAAGTCACTCTCAGAGCTGGCTGGACTGCTTCGAGCTGGCCGAGAGCCAAAATGGGGGATTTCCCCAAAGCCCACGAGTCTGCCTTTATACCAACCTGGCTGCTTAACCCCACCCTCAGGTCCCAGCCACCTTCCCTTTGGTGGTGATGGGATTTGGAGTTCCCAGTGTCTTTGACTTTGGCCTGGGGTGGGGGTGGAGTCCACAAAGCCTGTATGGAATTAGCTTTAGGACATCCTTTTCCCCCCTAACAGTTCTGAAGTTGTAAAGTTGATGTGGAATATCTATAAATGACTATTGATCTTCATTCTATCCTATTAGACCCTGTAGGTTTCAGAAGTAAAGGTATTTACTCTAAGGTCCCCTACTTTCATAGCTTCCCAAGGTTCCCCCAACTCTGGTAAATTTTCTGAGAAGAACCACAAATATTTCTGATGTTAGGCTTAACTGCTAAATAATTTGACTCATTAGATATTTATTTCTTAATCTCTAGATTTGCACAAAAATAGCTTTCCAGTAAGTATTATAAAATAAATATCCATATTATCTTTTACAGTCATCCAGAAATACTCAGAATTATTTTAAGAAGAATTTAGTGGAAACTATTCATAACAAATAATGATAATGCTTTCACAACTAAACTATTTGTTTATAAAGATAGACCACTGTCCGCTTTATCCCAGGAAATTTCTGACTTCAGATGAAGGGCCTTTGCCATGAAAAGTTCATTTCATTGAACCGTTTAAAATTGACTTCAAGTGAAACTGGAAGCATACAATTCCAGGTATACTAAAAGTTCAGTGGGCTAATCACTTGCAGAATTCCAACTTCTGCCTCAGACAATATTTTGTATTACAAAGTTATTTTTCACTGGCTCAGATTTAAGAAAGCAGCTTTGCAGCCATGATCTTAAAATTGGAAATGAAAATCCTGAAATGATTGCATGTAAAAAAATTCATCCTGCTCAACATTAACCCCATCAATAAGGAGACCATAATACTGACGTTTTACCTTCTCGATGAAATTCTTAACATTTTCCCACTGTTGTGGGGGATTTTCCGTAGCTGAATGCATACACGCAACTTTAAATTGGTGCTTTCCCATAGCAAGCCCTCAAGATATTTTTTCTGTAGTGTTCCAGAGCTAAAATTGTGCTTAACCCTTGACCACTGAGAAAAAAGAATCTATTAACGATTTGTATTTTTAGCTTATGTGTACTTACGGCAATGTTTACCTGATTGGTCCTAACTTTGGTCTCTCATTCCAGAGAACAGAACTGAAAAGACCGAACATTTTTTAGTTAAAATTCAGTAACTATCCCACTGGATACAAGAAAGCATAAAGTAAAAAAGTGAGCACTAGTTTTAATTTCTTAAATGCAGTGTTTTCTTTCCAATGACTCACTAGCAACACCAAGTGAATAAATGTTTCCTCGTATCAGTATGAGAGGCATCATTTTATGTTAACGTAACATCAAGAGAAAGATCTTCAAAACATACTCTCGATTTTAATTATCTAGTACTATTTTGCTTCTTTTCATGTATTGAGCGGAATCCTGGCCATTCTCCTTCACAATCCAGTTATAAAAAATGAATGAGCAACATACAGGACTATTCTGTGGTCGATAGAGCTCAGTTTAGTTTAGTAATGGCAATAATGTCTTTACATAAAGAGCCAGTTTATTTGTGATGTTAATCATCTATCCTTTGTCATAATTAATTTAATTTTAATGCAGGCATCAAGCAAAGAAGATAGTGAGAACATTTATTCAAAAAGGTATTTGTGAATACTTTCAAAAACATTAACAGCTTCATTTATATGTATGATAGAGTGATGAGTACAATGGAAAATGTTAAATTCCCACAACAAAGTGAAGAACAAACCTTGCCCTGAAGCAACACAAATAACTGAATAAAACAAATTTGCCCTTTGCTGTGTGCTACCAGAGTCACTACATGTTCGTTCATACACCATAATTAGTGACACTTCAAGCTCTCAGGAATCTAAGAGTAGAAAGCAAGTGGACAAGAGAATATTATCTAATGCACCAACGATTCAAATGCACATGTGATAAAATGTTTGCTTTTAGTATAGCATGCATGGAATGAGATCTTCAGAATTTCTCAGCAGCAGGTGTTGGATATATAAATATACATCCAGAACTGTATGTTTGAACTCTATTTGTTTCCCTCTGTTACTCTTCTTTTTTTAAGCCATTGACCTTATAGCTTATTCAAGATCAAGTTACCCAAAGTGACTGTCAGCTTCTGCAGTTTAGAATAACAAATGTATGTTATTTTGTGCTACTATGAAATCCATTTAGCGCACCTCTTTTAAGATGGATGAATTGTTTATGAAATAAATAACTTTGTTAGCCATAAGAGCTCCATCTATGTGATTATTTTGGTATAGAATTGATTACCTACTACAAAATTTTCTGATTAAAAGTTCTATGAAAAATACAATTTGTCCCATATACTTTTGACAAAATTATTCATTGACTCCTGAGAGTAATCATCTGGTCTTAAATAGGATATTTTGCAAGGTTTGAGAAATGACATATGTCAGATAATCAGAGACATTTTCTCATTTGTTTCCTTTCAAGGTGCTAGAATATTGCTTTGTATTTTATGCTATACTACATGCTTAGTGACTGATAAGACCACTCCAATGACAACATGGCACAGAAACTGCTCAATATATTTGGTTAATAAGCTCAAATTAGGCAGCTAGTGTCACAAGGGCATGCTCAAATATGCAACATCTAGGATACAGTCTGACACATAGGATAACACTTGTTCTTAGGCAAAAGGCCAAGAAACAATTAACACAGAGGATATCAAGAAAGATTTTTGGTTTGTCTAGGATGGCAACTAGATTATCTGATCAATTGTAGCTATGATTGAACCACTCAGCCATCCCATTATTAGGCACTTTTCCTGGACCAATGAGAATCTACATTGGTCTATAAAAAGCCTGAACCAAGGGTTCCACCTCAGATTCCACCTCTGATCAGAGACTAACATGATTTGCTTTTAACTGGCTTCTGAAGGGTCCCATATGATAAGTCAGATGGGTTATAATACAATCTTTAGTTCTGATAAAAGTACTTTTTCTATATTGACATGTACAAACATGACTTATAACTAGCCTCAAAAATGAAAAAGTTACTAAAAGCTCAACAATAATTCTTTCATAATTGAAAGATCAAAAAGATACTTATATATCATTTATAATGATGTTTAGAAAAATACTTTTATTTCAATGTGGGAAAATTAGAATATCAAATGAGCACAACCATTTTTTATTATTATAAGAACATAGTGGGAAGAAAGACATCAAAATAATGAGTGATTATCTTTGGGTGATAGTGTTATTAATGAACACTTTTCTTATCTCTACTTTCATCTATCTTATGAATTTTTTTACAAGAGGTGCTGTATGCGTACTTTTAAAACTTTTATGTTTGACACAGAAACCACTAACATGGTCATCAATAGAAGTGAGGTTACTAGACCAGGAGGAAGGGTGCCCATGGGAACAATGAAGGGAGGAGGCCCAATGGTATATGTTAAAGGATATGGGTGCTTTGGTGGTGGGTGAGATGTGGTGACATATGTGTGTATAGATTCTTTCTGGAAAGAATTGTGAAGTCACCTTAAATCTGAATGTAGTTAATCTGAAAGAGCCCTTGTGTAGCAAGTTTGTGCAAATGACTGCCTTTTCAGGCAGCCTGTATCTTTGCAGAGTTAGAGAACTATCTTCCCCCAAACATGAATTTACTGTGAATATCAGTATCCTTCACATAACAAGACTGAATTACATAAAATTTGGAAAGTACATTTTTGACCATTGCAATTACATCATCTGAGGCTTGCCTCTGAGCCCATGCCTGCCTCTTCTTCTAAAGAAATGTGAACTTCTAATGTCAGTCTAGCTGGGGCAAGAATTGGTGGGCCTGAGCCTTGGGAAAAGAGGAGGGCATCTTCTCTGAGATGTGGAGTGAAGAAGTAGAGGGCCTGAAATGAAAGAAAATGGAAGTTTCTCCTTGGCTGAAAAAGTGAACTTCTCTTCATCACACAGAATTATGCAGGCACTAAGCCAGAACCCCGACACTGAGTTCACACTCCAGAACAAATTACCTTGGAACCAGATAGTATTATTTCACAAGCACAGAAGAAAGCCTTATTGAGGAACATTGTCCTTCACTTCAAAGGAATATAGAAGAAAGGATGTGGCTACACATGGAGCAAATCAGTGTAGTGCATGCAGAATGTCAAGTCTTATCAGAAATGGTCACTAGTGAATTGGAGAACTCTGGAGCTCAAAGTGACCTCTAGGATGGGTTAGAGAGATAAGACAGCATTACCTAGTGAGTCACAAGAATATTTGAGGAGTGGAAGGAAACCAAGGAGAGAGTCTGAAGACTTAAACAGTCTGAGCAAGGAACTAATTATTATGGTTTTTTTAAAGATTTATTTATTTATGCATACAAGAGCTGGGGCACAGACCAGAGATGTGGGGGGTGAGAGAATTCACCAGAGAGAGAGTGGGAAACAGAGCAGGCAGACTGAAATACACTGCTGAGGGGAGCAGTGGGCGGGTCAGGAGAGGTCTGCTATGCCATGAGGGTTACTCCCTGGCCAGCCGGGGATCGAACTTATGCTGAGAGGCTGCGGATTGCTTCATAGTGTGGTGCTTACCCCCTTGCACCACCAGGGAAGCCTGAAACTAATTATTATGGCTTGAATAGCAAAATAAATGTGACCTTAAACTAGAGAAGAGACTATGCATACATAAACTAATTTTTATAATACATTAATATGTAGGATTTGAGCCTTTTAGTCTATCTAATGGTGTATTTTGAATTCTCAGCTTTACCTATGAAAATGTATGTAGCAAACAATTTCCTTCTTTAAAAAGATGTTTTCCGGGCCTCCCCTGGTGGCGCAGCAGTTGAGCGCTGGGCTGCAAGGCTGCCCACAGCCTCTGCAGAGCCAGTTCAATCCCCGGCCACCGGCGAGGGTCCCACAAAAAAAAAAAAAAAAAAAAAAAAAAAGTTTTCCACATTGTCCTTTCAATTCTACCTAATCCTGATATGAGATTCACTAAGAGATTGTCATTTTATAATTGTAATCTTTTATAAAGTCCTTTCTAATACATTCCTCTCATCCAAACTAATGTTCCTTTACTATTTATAAAAGGAAATTGTGTCTTCTGCTTCAAAGAACACATCAAATCGCTTCAAATATTAAGATAGAATAAGTCAACCTTATGTTCATGATAAGCTGTAAAAAGAGTTCATAAATTATTGAAATCCATTTAATAGACTCAGCACACTTCAGAGGAAAGTGACATGAATCACTTCTCTCCTGAATAAGCATTATGGCTCCTACCACGTGGTTTCAGTGAAAACAACCCTGGTCACCATCTCCGGGAAAGTCCAGCCCTGAAATGGAGCCAAAGTAAACAGTGGCAAGGGACTAGGAACCACAGAGCAGGGGAAGCATCCCTCTTTATGTTGCCTGACCACATTTGCATCTCATACTTCTTGAAGCACAGGAGCAGGTATCCTTTATCATCCACTGACACCTGGGATCCAGACCATTCCTTAGTGTCACCAGCCAGATGGAGACTAGGAACCATTTCCATTTCTCTACCTTACCCTGAAATTAGATAACTTGGACAGTCTTTTTAAAAAATATTTATTTATGCATACAATAAGTGGGGTACAGGCCAGCGATGCGGGGGTGGAGAGAATTCACCAGAGAGAGAGTGGGGAACAGAACAGGCAGACTAACAGAAATACACTGCTGAGGGGAGCAGCAGGCCAGACAGGAGAGGTCTGCTGCACCATGTGGGGAGCTCCCTGGCCAGGGATTGAACTTGTGTTGCAGTAGTTGCAGATAGCTTCATAGTGCTGACACTTAACCCCTTGCACCACCAGGGAGGCCAGACTTGGAAAGTCTTAATAAGTTATTACTTGCGGGGAGAGGGACATACAGAGGTTGCTTTCTCCTCTGGGTCTTGGTGACTGAGATGGGGCCATTGAGATTCTATAGGAACCCTCTATGCTGCTCTTGCCTTCCTGACCCAGAGACCATAGCTTTCCTCACAAGAGAATGTCTAGTCTAGTCTAGTTTCTTAGGGCGTAATGGTAGACTCTAAACTGTCAGAGCACAGTTCACTGATGGGAATTCCAGGACTGTGCCCAGGGACACAGAGGCTTAATGTTTGGGGAAACCCAAGTTCAAACTGAGGACAAAAGCAGACAAACTGGAACTGGGAATCTTGTAGAGCAGGATGACTGACTGTAAGGGAGGAGCCGTGAGAGGGTAGAGGGAACAGTAAGGATGACGGATCGGCAGGCAGCAGGTGTCATGACAGTGAGCGCAACCTTAGTCCCCTTGGCTGGGACCACTTTGCTGGCAAGCCTTTAAAACCACACCTGACATGGATTATCCAAAACAGTGGAGTTACTGAATCAGCGAGGGCTTTGAGGGCTTTCTAAAGCCCCTAGGGCAAACACTGAAGGAAGTTAGCACACTTGCCCTTGAACACAGGTGTGGCTGCCACAGAAACTCACAAACTAAGAATGTACAGCAAATCCACACTTAATGTCATTGATAAGTTCTTTGAAACTGTGAGTTTAAGTGAAATAATGACTAACATAACTAACTTTACCATATGCTGATATAAGTAAGAATTAAGTTCCCATGGCATATTTCTAATCACAAAAACATTGCCACATTTATGAATAAAGGTCCAAAATACTTCTAATATTAAACCATAATTTATATTCATTCACTCATTTTCCAACCCATCTATTCCTGTTCAGGATGGCAAGTGGACCAGAGCCTATCTTGGCAGCATAGGGTGCAAGGTAAGAACCAGCAAACCAGCCTTGGGGACACCCTTCCATGCAGGGTGCATATGCCTATGCACATCCAGCCCCCCAACTACCTTCCCCGCCACTCTAACTGGACAATTGAGACACTTCAATTTAGACAAGCAAACATGGTCAAACACCATAAAGAGGGAGGCTGGATCTTTCCCCTGTACAGTGGTTCTCAGTCACATGCCAGCATTTACCTTGGCTCTGTCTCAGGGATGCACTCTCTGGGAAATGGTGACCAGTCCTGTTTTCATTGGGATGTAGGGAAACCAGAGCACCTGGAGAAAACCCAGACCTGGGGAAAACACGCCAACTATACACAAACAGTGACCCCAACCAGGAACTGATTTTTTTTTTCCTTCTCATCAGCATTGTAACAAAATGAAAGAATGATATGATGTTATTCAAGGACCTGTAGGAGTCAGTGACAAACTCCCTGACCTCACCCTTGGAGACTGTAGCTGCTTCCCACTGTGATCATGAAATTCCACGTCTTCAATGTAGGGAGACTTCCTGGGTGGAAAGTCTCATGTTTGTGAGTCACCACACTGTTGTGCTTTTTCTCTTCTCCATCCCAGTCAGTCATTTCACATTCATTTTCATTTCCCTCTACCCCACCCCCACTTCCTGATGAGTTTTTCTCTCTACCCCCTTTCTGAATTATTTCTTTTATGTTGTCAAGATGCATTTTATTCCTCTTAATAAATTGATGGATACCAATCTGAATTATAGCATACCTAACCCCAAGTCATAACACAGACCAGATCACACGGGGCGGATTGCTCTTCACTTTCCTTGGTCACTCTTGCTCCTGAATCCCAGTCTCTGAGGATAGGATCCAAGAATCTCCTGGAAGCAAAGTCACTTGATGAGTTGTGAACACTGAAATTTGAAGAGCCGGCATCTACAAGGATATGAGTCAAGAGTTCATCCAGGAAAGAAATAGTAAGAGCCTGACATAAGACAGACAAGTGGAAAGTGAAATATGTTAAAAAAGGACAATATTCAGTGTGCATTAAGATGGATTGTCTGTGGGGAACAAGGGAAAGGAAGACGTCCAAAAAGAAGTCTGCCTTGGACAACTGATCTCCATTGGCTCGGTGGTCTCACAAAGATACCAATTTTCGAAGAGAAATGATGAATTCAGTTTTCTACCTCAGTACTGGTACTTAAAAATTTTCATTGAACAACTGACTATAAAAAAAAACTCCCATTTCTATCAGGATAGGTTAGATTAGTCTGTGAAAAAAAAAAAAGAAACCCAAAGTTTCTTCACATAAATACAGTGAAGGTGAATTACTCATCCATGCTCTATATCCTTGATGGGCCAGCTGGGAGTTCTGTGTTGTGCCCACGCAGGGACCTGTTAACAGACTCATGCTGCATGAAGCACTCCAAGTATGTGGCAAACAAACAGAAAGGTGGACAATTATTTGGTGACTCTCAACGCTTCTTCCCAGAAGTGACATATTTTGTATGCCCTCAGTCCATAAGGCAAAGGTCACATAGCCACACCCAACCTCAAAGGAACGGAGAAGTACTTTCCTATCACATGCTAGAACAAAACCATGTGGGGGAGGGAGAATTGGAGTTTTTGGAGAATAGCATTAATACTTACATTTCCTAGTCTACAATCATTATCTGAGGAGTCTCATTGCCAGCAATCTATGGATTCACAAGAAGAATATGATCTAAGAGAATAACCTAAAAACCTCAAAGTCTTTCAACCTCAGCTACTTAACTTCATAGCAGAGCACAGAATTCATTAAATTCATTCAGGGAAAAATTGCTTTATTATTTTCCCATCCTAATCTGGGTTAAGATGCACTTTATTCCTCCTAATAAATTGATGGATACCAATCTGAATTATAGCACGCCTAACCCCAAGTCATGGGACAGACCAGATCACAAGTGGAGGATTGCTGTTCACTCTCCTTGGTCACATGAATCCCACCTCACTTTGAGCTTACTTTATTTATTCTACAAATATAGTATTTATAGATGGCGTACATAGTTATTGTGGTGCATACAGATGTTGATTTATAATGATGCACATATGAAACTTAATATAGTACATATAATATCACCTCACTTCAATAAAAATGATTTTAAAAGTAAATATTGGACATCTATCAGGGGCTAAGTGGTGGTGATATAGTTATGAACAAGACAGACATCAGATAACATCCTTATCATTTTGCTTCTTGTCCACCTAGAAAAATAGAAATTAAACAATTATACAAATAATTATTTACTTATGATTACAAGTGTTAGGGGGAAATGATGTCCTGAGCTAATCCCATACAGGCTTTGTGGACCCCACCCCCACTCCAGACTAAAGCCATCAAGACTTTGGGAAAGACAAATCCCGTCACCACCAAAGGGAGGGTGGCTGGGACCTGAGGGTGGAGTTGGGCAGCCAGGTTGGATATAAAAAACCAAACACGTGGGCCTTGGGGTGATTCACTGTCGCTCGCCTCCTGGCTACACAGCTCCTGGCTCGCGGCCAGCTCTCAGAGCGCCATTTTGGGATTCCTGATCGGCGGATCGGGTAGGACTCATTTAAAACTTTGTCTCCCACTTTTCTCCCTGAGCTGTACATTTCCTCATTTCCCCTTCCCTTGTAAATAAACCTTTTATTAACCTTTCGTGTGTGCCTGCAGTAGAGCATTGATAAGTCCTTTTAAGCGCGCGGGTGAGGACCCACAGTCAGGCACCCCGTTTTGTATCGGGGTTGCTCTACAACACAAGGACTGAGAAGGGAAATATGGTGTTTGAGGAGAATCTAGGAACAGGAGATAGTTTGAGGTAAGGGTGCTCAGTTAGTTGAGAAGTTGGTCAAGTAAATATCTGGGGAATGATTACAGGCAGAGAAAAAGCTTGTGGGAAGGATAGAAAATGAGGAGGCCATTGGAACTTGAAACCAATGTAACTTTCATAAAAATTTTAAAGTTTAATTTTTTATGTTCCTTAAAATACCTGAAATGAAAATGAAAAATCAAAACAATAGATCATAGGTTCAAAAAAAAAAAAAAAAAACAGGAAAGGGAACTGAAATAAATCCAGCATGGTTAAATCATAGTAAATGAGAGAAGAAATAGGGGGGCTGGGAGTTGAGGCAGGGGTGAGATCACTGAGGTCATCAGAGAAGAAATTAAAGAGATTGTGCATTATGCTAAAAGCAATAAGAAGTCATTGAAGTTTTGGATGGGGAATGAGATCATCCACTTAGCTATGTAGATGTATGAGGGCTGTTCAAAAGAAATTTATAAGAGTAATTATCAATGTGTTGTACACAATAGTGATTCACTCACTTCAAGTCTACTCATATGTCCCTCCGTCATGAACCTTCACCTTGGACCATGGTATTTAAGATGACATCCCCTCTCCTCCTAGGCTGAAGTCCAGATTCTTCTTGCTCTTCTCTTTGTCCATAGCATTTGTCCCTTCCAACCATTTTAGATAATTTACTCATGTATTATCTCATTGTCTATCTTCTTTTGCTAGAATGCAAACTCCACCGAGGCAAGGACATTTTTTTCTAGAAAATTCTTGACATGTGGGTTCTCATCAAATAGTTGTTGAATTAATGGCATCTCACATTAGCATTTAAAACTATATTGTAAGATGATTCAAATCCTTAATTTAAAATAATGGTTTCTAACTAGCAAAACATATACATGATTTAATTCTTAAATATGAAACTTGTAGCTGCAGTAGCAATTCACCATAAACTTATTCAAGTTTATGGAAAAATGTGTTTGACTGATAAAATATCAAATATAATTGAGCATATTTTAGGAAGAAAGATTATCAAATTTGGTTAAGAATCATGGGGTCATAGTGGCAATGACAGTTATTTTATAATGTTGTTTTGCTAAAAACAAAAACATACTGTCATGCTAGCAAAATTACAATATTATCATAATACAGCAGAGATTAAACCTTTAACCTACTTTTGAATGACTGCAGCGTAACTTGAAAGTGTTTTAAGGACTAATCTGCAGTTGGCAGGTTACAGCTTGTGACAGTGTCTAGAATTCGTTGGGAAAAAGCCAGTTAATTTGCAAAAGATGCCAGGCAGTCTTCTTTAATTTCCCTGGATATTTAACCTCATGTAATTAGAGTTCCCAGTTTTAAAATTTTAAATTAAATTTTCCAGAAAAATTCACTCTCATCATCAGTGTCATGATGATGGCACTTATATTTCCCATTCATTCATTCATTCATTCAACTCACTTATTGAACAACTACTGAGTTTTAGGTACTATGATAGATATCATTAACTCACTCATCAAACATTTATTTATATTGAGAAGACACAAATTTTAGTGTGTAAAGTGAGTCAATTACATAGGCAAAAAATTGATTCATCTGTAAAAAATATGCAGAGGCTTAACTAATAATAGAAAACGTTTGGTTTGCATTAAAAGAAAATAACTGATTAACTCTAGTTTTAAAAAGTTATTTTGGATATAAGGCTAAAAGCAAGAAAATAAGTTTACAGTTGAAAATCTTTGTATTACACATATATGGATATGTTAAACCAAACATAAATATCAAAAAGTAATTCAATAATTTTGTTATGATTAACAGTCTAAGGAAATACATTTGCATATTATTGAAAGTCTACTTTCTAAACAATTTGAATACAGCCTACACATGAAATTGTCATGCAAACTAATAAGACTTAAGCAAGGCAGAGTTCTTGTAGAGCTTGATTTCTTGCCTTCATTTCTAGAAATGAAGCTGCTTTATTCATATTTTCAGAAGCAGTGCTGTTCCAAGTCTGAATCAAACCAGCTAGTATCTAAGAATTTCTTTTAAGTCCTGTTCAAGATATTCTTTTACCAGCACTCTTACCAATGTTGGAAACTTGCACCTGCCCCTGGCTGACTGACTGAGCTGTGCCTCCTCATGGCATTCTTGCCTGGATAACATGGTCCTCGGCTCATTGTAGCTAGTGAATACCAGCATTTTCTGGCACAGTGAATGTTATATGTGCAATTTGGTCCTAGCCATTTGTGTCTTGAGCCCTACAGAATAACTGAGGTCTATATCTTATTTCTTTATCCTTCTGTAGTTGGACCAACCTGAATAAAGCACACCTTCTTTCAAGCAACAGCTAAATATGTTCTTACATAAATTCATACTTGATAAAAATAGACACAGATTGTGCCAGAATATTCTCCCACAATTATAAGAAAACCTTTCATTCCATTAGTCCCAGATATCCTTCAGCATTATGAAGGTAGCTTATATTATTTATTTCTCATGTAATTGTGATAATTATTATTCCTGTAGTTTCTTTTTTTAAGATTTATTTATTTATTTATACAAGAACCGGGGTACAGGCCAGATGCGTGGGAGGGTGAGAGGATTCATCAGAGACAGAACGGGGAGCAGAACAGGCAGACTGATGCAATACACTGCTGAGGGGAGCAGTGGGCAAGACAGGAGAGGTCTGCTTGCCATGTTGGACCCTCGCTGGCGGGCTGGGATCAAACCAGTGCTGCAGAGGCTGCGGACAGCTTCACAATGTGACGCTCAAGCACCTGCACCACGGGGGGATGCCCTGCAGTTTACATAATGAAAGAAATTTTCTAACTTTGGAGTGAGTATATATCTACTGACCTGACTTTGGACAAACCTCTATGATAAAACCTATCATGATCAGAACCTTTCATACATTCCAGGAGAGCAAGTCATGGTGCATTGTTTGATGCTAGGTACATTGGTTTCCTGGATTAACGAAGCCAAGATGAAGCTGGAGAAGTTTAGAATCAGTAAGGTATCAAACTCCAAAAGTATGTCTCTAACCTTCCAGTTGACAGTGCCACTTGAGATAGTCACTATGTAGAACAAAGTGGTGAGAGACTCTCCAGCAATGAATTCCTTGACTGTGGACAGACCCCTAGTGCATTTAGATGTATGAAATGGAGCAGATGAGAATGAAGATATGGAAATGCCTCCATGGTATTCAGCCAGATAATTTCTTGAGTTTTTTTTTTTTTTAAATGACATTTGAAAGCTCAAGCAACTGTAACTAGAGAAAACACAAGTGCTATTTAAAGGATTTACTGATGCCTACTAAGTGGCAAGGCTATAGTCTGCTAGGGGCCTATAATCCCCTAAAGGTAATGTATTTAAGCAAATATAATCACCATTAATGGCTTATGAGCAACAGATTATATACATGAGGTAGGTCTAAAACAGACGCAGCCACATAAACCCATATTTCCTACTATAGTTGGAAATCAATCAATAGTATTTATATACATAGTTCAGATGGGTCATGACTCCCTAATAGGGACCATGTGGTCCTTACAATCAATAACATCTACAAGTGTGAACAACAGCAACCACAAATAAACCTGCAGTTGCCAAATAATCTTTCACTGTATAGGCAAAGGGACTAAACTGTAGCATCCTTCACCCCCCACCCCCACGCCGGGGGAAAAAAAAAAAAACTTCAAATATACAAAGAATATATGTTACCTCAGAAACACATACAACTTCAAAATTTAGTGAACTATGAATGAGAAACACTTGTCCCTAGGAGACAATGCCACATAAACATTATTAATAGACATTTATTTGACTCATATTTCATTGCTTTTGACCACGAAGTGGAAGTTGTAATTTTTTTTTTTTTACAATGTCAATGTTCATTCTGTCTTATCTGCAAAATCCTGAGTGGATTTGGCAGAGGCTTCAGAATAAAATCAGTAACAATAGAATAAAATTGGCTGTCAATCCAAACCTAGCAGATTTAAGAGATGCTATTGACACTGATTCAGGTGTCATTAAACCAAATGTACATTTCAGAAGCATCTGATAGAGATATAACAAGTATCAGTGATACTTGTTGCCAGATAATCTAGTGATAAATGATGCCAGATAAATGATGCCAGATAATCTCTTGAGTTTTTTTTAAATGACATTTGAAAGCATTACAATGATAACAAAATTAACCCATTTTTAGATTGAATTAGACAAAATTTTCAGGTCAAGATGTCCCTTGATCAAGTCAATAGTGTCTGTAAATGTAAGGAAGTATAATAATCAACTCATTCATCATTAATCTCTATGTGGCAAAAAATTGGCACTCTAACATTATTTTCTCTATTTCCTTATATAAAAGTAAAAATGTCATCCTTCATTGAAAACTTGGTTCTCCAAACTAACATTTATTTAATTAAATCAAATTTTATTG
This sequence comes from Talpa occidentalis, assembly GCF_014898055.3. Taxonomy (NCBI): domain Eukaryota; kingdom Metazoa; phylum Chordata; class Mammalia; order Eulipotyphla; family Talpidae; genus Talpa; species Talpa occidentalis. Next base: position 91,908,137 of record NW_023602073.1, on the reverse strand, counting down.
ATTTACCACTGGCTTATAATACCATATAAGTTTTAGTACAGCTTCATGTCTCCATACGTGTCTAAACCTCACTATACCCATCCCATCACCAAAGTTCTAATGTCATTCACAATATCAAATTGACCTCCTCTACCCATCCATCCCTCTGCCCCTAAAGTAGCCAAACAATTTTTCTCAGAGTCTGAGATGTATTTTTGTTGTGTTTGTTATTTGCTTGCTTCATATGTATCCCATTTATGATAAAACCATCCCAGTAATTAATTGTCTTTTACTTTCTGACAGGACACTTAGCATAATCACCTTGAGTTCTATCATGTTGTTGCAAAGGCAAGATCGTATCTTTTCTAGTAGCTGAGTAGTACGCCACAAGTTCTTTATCCATTCATCTATCAATGGGCAGTTAGGTTGTTTCCATGTCTTGCCTATTGTAAGTAAAGCTGTTAAAAAGGGGTGCAAATATCCTTTCAAACTAGCGTTTTCCTATTACTAGTGTTTTCATGTTTTTCAGAAAAATACTTAAGAGTGGTATTGCTGGGTCATATGGAATTTCTATTTTAGGTTTTTAAGGAATAGTCAGAACATTCTACATCCCAACCAACAATGTGTACAAGAGTTCCTTTTATTCCACACACTTCCCAACACTTGATTTTTCAATCTTTTTTATATGGGCCATTCTCACTGGTGTGAGGGGTATCTCATCGTGCCTCTGATTTACATTTTCCTTGCAATAAGCGATACTGAGTCTCTTTTCATGTGCTCCATTGGCCATCTTTGGGGAAGTGGTTGTCTTTGGAGAAGTGTCTATTGAAATCTTCACTCAATTTTTAATGGGTTATTTCAAAGTAACATTGTAGAAGAAAGGAAATTATACATTTTGCTTCATTTTACATTTATTTGGGGCTTAATTTCAGAACTTCCATATCAACATGGCCTGAGTATTTGAATAAACTATAAATGCAGAGTCTTCTAATTTTCTAAACCTCTTATACAATGCTCTGTTATATGTAATGAATCCCTAACGATGGAAGCATAAGTCCTTGAACAAAGGACAGTACCCAAAGCAAGTAGAAAAGAAATTCAATATTGTTCAACATTGCCTCAATAAAAAAAGAAAGAAATTCAATATTACAAATGCATTATGCCCTAGAAAGAGTAAGCCTTACTTGTTTTAGTCAAAATTAGTTTAAACAGTAATGTAGCAGTTCGTTTTCATCTGGTTATTCAGAACATCAAATAATCTAAATTTTCCATTTCTTTTTATGTTCTCTTTATTGGAGAAACAGAAATGGTTGACTGATACAATTAAAGTTGATAATTGATAATTATAACTGCTGTTGATATGGATAATGATTTTTGACATGACAACTTCTTAGGCCAGTAACATGTATATTCCAGTTACACAATGTGAGCGAGCGAGAGAATATCAGCTCCCTCCAGGGCACTACCGAGCTCTGGCCACACAAGGATACATGTGGGGTCTTCTGGTAAAACCCATACAAAGACTTCTCTAGTGGAGTTTGGGTCACTCACACTAAACAGCTCAGAATGTAAAGTGGGCTGTAGACAATACAAACAACCAGGCACATAAGAAAAAGTAAAATTCTGAGAGAAAAACAAAAGAGATACACTCTTGATGGTGAGGCACACTAGCTGAGACCTCACAAGCTCTTAAGTTAGAAGTTTGGGAAACTTTGTTCCCTAGACAGATTTTCCCGATGGATCCTCTTTTTTCTCAAAGAAAAATCTTCTCCCAAGAATTCCCCTGCAATGACTCTTTGGATTGGAAAAAGGAAAAACAAACTGTTGTTTGTAGAAGTATGTACCATACAATGACTATTTGCATATGCGTATGTTTCTTCTCCAGTTTCCTGAGAACAATAGGAATTCAGTCCTACCCATGATGATATTTTTTTTAGGATTTATTTATTTATGCATACAAGGACTGGGGTACAGGCCAGAGGTGTGGGGGGGGGGTGAGAAGATTCACCAGAGACAGAGTGGAGAAGAGAATAGGCAGATTGCTGAAATACACTGGTGAGGGAAGCAGCGGGTGAGTCAGGAGGGGTCTGCTGAGCCTTGTAGGTAACTCCCTGGCAGTGATCGAACTCGTGCTGCAATGGCTGTGGATAGCTTCAGAGGTTGTGTCTTGACAAGGGAGGGTCCCATGATGTAGTAGTCTGGTTTCACATCTCAGGTGGCTTTTTCACTTTAGAAATAATCGTTAAATGGGTTTTTAACCATAACCATAAACTGTGCTATTGATTATAAATGCCGTTGTTTCATTTGATAGCAGTAACAATCCTGGTGGATTTTGTGATCATGCCCATTTTACAGATAAGGAAATTAAGCCCTCAAGACTTCTGACTTTGCTCAAGTTCACACAGCTAGTAGGGGTTAATTCCAGGGAATAAAACTGGGATTTGTCTAATTCCATAACCCAAGATATTAGCTACCATACATCTTAGCCCATAAATTTTTAAGAACTTTTCTGACTAAAGAGCTAATTAATATTATGAAATGAGTTTCTCTTGTAATACTATTGTACATTTATCAAAAGCAACATGTGCAGTGGAAAGAAAACTAAATTGGAAGTTTGAGGATTTCAGAAAGTTTTTCCTGTTATGTACAACTTGGCCTGGGTTTTGAAAAATGAATAGGGATTTACTTGGCATGTGGAGATAAAACTGGAGGAAATAGTTCATTATGTTATTTTAATTTATCTGCAAGTAATTTTTTATCAGTTGTCAATTTTGGGGGGGTACATCTCAGTGAATCTTAAGTAAATGACTTAACTAATCTCTGTAAGTTCTTCACAAGGGTTTTACTGTTGTGTATCATTGTGGCAGTTGGTCATCCAACTCCATAGTCTCCCACCCTTGAGTCTGGGCTGTGTCTGTAATTTGCTTTTGACCCATAGAATACAACAAAACTGATGCTGCAGGACGTTGGAGGTAAGCCATAGACATCTTATATTCAACAGTTTCCACCTCAGTTTTTGGGGGTGATCACTTTTGAAGCCAGTCATCATGTAAGAAATACAACTACTTGGGCCATTCTGCTATGAGAAGCACCAGCCACATAAAGATGCCCTGTGTTGGTGCTCTGGTTGAAATCTCAGCTAAGCTTTCACTGAATAGCCTGCATCAGCTGCCAGGCATGTGACTGAGTCAGTCATCTTGGGCAGCCCAGTATACTCCCCATGACTACAACTGCTGCAGTCACCTGATTGCGGCATAGTTGAGAGATTCTCAAACATTTTCCTACTACCACCCAGGAGAAGAATGTTCTGGTGTGGGGCAGTCTCCCATGCATAATACCAGAGGTGTGAGGAGCATACCAGAGACAGACTATGGCTTCCTATGCTTCCCAGTATTATTGCACTAACTTATTATATGTGATTTTATATTGTTATAACATTGACCATGAATCTAATCCAATTTATTTAAAAAAAATCACTTACAGATTGTATTATATTAGCCATTACTGGAGACATGTTACTTGCTCCAAACCTTTCAGCTAATACCAACAAATATGATGCCATATCAATACTGGACTGCTAGAGAATCATTTTTCCACACTATTACCTAAATTTATGTAAATTGTCCAATAATGGAATATTCTTTTAATGTCCATACAATGTCCTCCCTTCCATTTCATTCCTAACATTGCAAATATGTATCATCTCATTTTTCTTTGACCAGTTTGTTTAGGACATGAATCAAATTTGTGAACTTTTTTTCAAAGAAATAATTCTGATTTTGTTGACTTTATTGTTTGTCTGTTTTTACTATTGTTAATTTTGCCTATTATTTTCTTCTTTCTCCTCATGCTGAATTTAATTTTTAGGTTTTCCTAATTTCTTTTTTTTTAAAGATTTATTTATGCATACCAGAGCTCTGGTACAGGCCAGAGATGCAAGGGGGTGAGAGGACTTACCAGAGACAGAGTGGGGAACAGAACAGGCAGACTGAGTGAAATACACTGCTGAGGGGAGCAGCGGGTGAGACGGGAGAGGTCTGCTGTGCCATGTGGGTTGCTCTTTGGCTGGCTGGGAATCGAACTCATGCTGCCCTGGTTTTTCTAATTTCTTAAGGTTGAAAATTAAGTAGATGTTTTTAGGTCATTCATTCCTAATCCAAACATTTTAACACTAAAAGTTTCCTCTAATCAGTGATTTACCTGCATTCCACAAATTCTTACATGCTGTGTTTTCTACTCTCATTTGACTCAAAATAACTGAGTTTTCCTATGGGAGAGTAAGACCCATGGATTATTAAAATGTGTTGTTTAATTACCAGGTGTTAGGAATTTCCAGTTATCTGTTATTGATTTGTAGTTAAATTCCATGCTAGTAAGGAAAGAGTTTGCATGATTTTTGCCTTGTTTTAAATGTATGAGACAAGCTTTATAACCCAGAATGTTGTGTATCCTGGTGAACAGTCCATATGCACTTGAAATAATGTACTCCACTATTGGGTGGAGTACTTTAGAAATGTCAATTCAATCACATACATTGATACGGTTATTTCAAGTTACCTATCCCTGTACTAGTTTCCTTTCTACCTGTTCTATCAATTACTGAAAGTGTTGAGACCCTCATAATTGTGGACTTGGAACATTTCTCTATTGGTCCTGTTTTAGCCCATTTTGAAGCTCTGTTTTTAGGTATATAAACATGTAGCATTGTTAGATATACTTGATGAATTTTTATCACAATGAAATGTGCCTCTTTACCCATGAATATTCCTTATTATAAGCCTATTTTGTCTGTATTAATATTACCACGCCTGCTCTTTTTTTCAGGCTTATTGAGGTATAAATTACCAATTTGAAATGTATAAATTGGTAAGTTTTGAGAAATATATGCAGTTATATAACCATCATCACAATCATGGTCTACAACATTTCTATCACTCCAAAAGTTGCCTTCTACCCTTGTGAAACCAAACTACTCTCTCATCCCTGCCATCTGATATCCTTTTTGTCTCTAACATTTTTGCCTTTTTCAAGTGTTACCTAAACTGAATCACAACAGTATTTGTTTGGGTTGGGATTCTTTGACTTGGCCTTATGAATCTGAGATTCATCTCATTTGCTAGTTTGTTCCTTGTTCCTTAGTAGTATTCCCTCGTGTGGATGTACCACAATTTGTTTATCCATTTATATACAGAATAACATTTGGGTTTCTTCCAGTGTGGAGGATATACAGGTGAACAGGATATCCTGTTCACCAGGATACACAACATTCCATTACGAACGACTACAAACTTTGAGTATAACTTTTTAATGGAAATGTATTTTTATTTCTCTTGGGTAAATATCTCTGGTGTTGCTAGAGCACATGGTAAGGTTAATATTTGAGACCTAATATTTGAGGCCTTGGGCTTTCTTTCTTTAACCATCATGCTTTGATTAACATTCTAATCTCCCAACAGTTATGAAATCTTGTCTTCATACTGAACACCATATTAGATAAAAGAGGAATGCTCAACAAAACCGCAACATCTGTAGATAATTGATAATTTTGTAAATAGAAGCAGGTAAAGGAAAAATGTCAAAAAAATCACAAATGAAGTTCTGATCTTGAGTCTATTTTGAGAAGTCAAACTTTTTTTTTAGATTAGAATAAATAAGTCTTTGAAAATGTCAACACGTGAAACTATGAACGGAGCCCAAATTCCTATTTAGAAATTCATGTATGCAATTCAAACATATTTCAACCATTTAAGCACTTTAATTGGCGGAAATTACTTCTTAAGCGTACGGGAGTTTCCTTTACAAACCCAAATGTTTACTGTGAATTTCATCTGGGACTCGATAGATGGCTTGTTACTTAATTCGTCTTTGCGACCGACCTCAGTACGCATTGGATACTAAAGTGGCTACAATTACCTGTCCACCCCAGTTTCTGATTGTGACTGAGACAAGAAGAGAACGCCTAGGAGTGAAAGCTAAGCAGGTAAACGGGCGCGTTTGGTTGGCAGAACCTGACATTTTCACTGGCCCTACCCGTGCGGGCCGCGGCTGCCTTTGACAACCGTGGGAGTCAGAAACAAAACGTAGCGGAGAGAGGGGGCCGGGCTCTGCTAGGCAGCGCGCGACGACGCCCCACCCTTGGCCTTCACCCAGAGGCACACTAGGCGCACCGCGGCGGGGCCACGCCAACGCCCCCGCGGCCCCCAGCGCGCCCCGCCGCCGGCCGGCAGGTGTGCACGGTGCGCGCGCGCGCAGTGCGTGTTGGGTGCGGGTCCGGCGGGCGCGCTGGCGGCGGGGCGCCTAGCGCAGGGTGCTCGGCTCGGTGGGTGTTGGCCTCGCCGGCTCCCCGCCTCCTTCCTCTCTGTCTGGACGGGGATGCTCTGGCGCGGCGGCCCCTCGCCTGTAAGCTCGCGGCCCCGGGGGGCGGCGTGTGTGAGTAGCGGGGAGGGGGCCTCCAGGCGCTCCGGGGAGAGCGCGCCCGGGTTTGTCCGCTGCCGTCACCTGACTCGCTGGAGCAGCCACAGCTGAGGTGGGGGCGGGGATGGGGACGCAGCGCCGAGTGCTGGGGAGACGCGGCGGCGCTGGTGGAGGCGGGTTCTGGCTCTCGGGGCCACCAGCGGCGGGCGCAGGGACCGCGGAGTGGAGGGCGGGGGCCGGGCCTGGGCAGGAGTGTCGCGCCCCGGGACACCGGGTCCCCCTGCAGCCGCGCACACCCACCCGGCGGCGGCTTCCCGCGGCGGCTTCCCTCGGCGGCCCAGGCTGCGCTCATCCCGCGGCGGACGGCGCCGTGCCCGGGGCGGGGTGAGTACCGGCGACCCGGGGCTCGGCCCCCTCCCCCGTGCCAGGGCCGGGCTGGGCTCCGGAGAGGATGATCCTCGGGCGCGGAGAAAGGCAGCGGCTGGGTGACAGCTCCGCGCCGCGCTCGAGGGCGGGTGGAGGGCTGGGCTGGGCTGTCAGCCTGTCTGCTCCGCTGCCAGGAAGGGCGAGGCGCTCGGAGACTCGGGCGCCTCCGCAGAGCCCCGGGCGGCCCCTGCGGCGGGGATTTGGGGGCGAGGAAGGCGGCCCGGGAAGGCCCTCGGCGGGGCTTTGGAAGCATCAGCGAGGAAGGAAAGGGAGGCGCGGGCATAACATGGCGCAACGCTAGGATAATCCTCACCACCAAGGGAGGACGAGCCCCATTACTGCAGCAGCGCGAGGAGGAGGAGGGAAGCGGTCAGGGCTTGGGTATCCTATCCATTTTCCGAAGCCTGCGAACTGCTGGGAGGAAGCGCTGCTCCCGGGAGGTGGACTCCTGGTGGGCACGGCATCCAGGGCATAAGCCCGAAACACGCTGGAGCTGGTCTGGCACCTGGGAATCAGGTTGCAGAGAAAGTGCTGAATGTTACCGGGGGGCGCCGGAAGGGTGGGACGGGGTTACTGTCACGATGCTGGGACCGGAGCCCGCCCTGGGGTTCCGTGACGACCCCCCCCCACACACACACACACCTCCATCCAGACAGTCTAGACCGCGTCGTGGGAGAGGGGCTCAGCGCGTCGCTGGCACCGAGAGGTGCAGGGCGGGGACCGCGGAGGAGAGAGCCGCCGTGCGGCTGGAGGAGGCAAGGCCTGGGTACGCGGAGGGTAGGGTCTGCAGGTTAAAGCAGGACCGTATCTTCTTTCCCGCAGAAGAGGAGGCGGTAGACGCGGCCGGAGAAGATGTCGGGCCAAACGCTCACGGATCGGATCGCCGCCGCTCAGTACAGCGTGACAGGCTCCGCTGTGGCGAGAGCGGTCTGCAAAGCCACCACTCATGAAGTGATGGGCCCCAAGAAAAAGCACCTGGACTGTAAGCATCTCTTTATATAAGTGGAACATGCGCACGGCAGAGGCGCCCTGGATGCCAGCGGCGCGGCCTGGGCTCCCTGTAGATAATGCTGCAGCTTTGGCAACTCCGGGTTGGGCAGCCCCTGGGCTTGAAATTTCCAAGCTTGCAGGTGTCTCCTTGGGTTAGCCTGCAACTGTCCTTGAGCCATTTTTATTTCTTCTGCTGATTTCCAAGGTCTTGATGGGGGGGGGGGGGAGTGAGTGTGTGTGTGTGTGTGTGTGTGTGTGTGTGTGTGTGTGTGTTTTACTATAAAGATACCCAGGAATTGCACATGCTGGGTTAGGCACTTTTTAACTCTTTTTTCCTTTCCAGGTTAGAGGAAATTAGAGTTGCACAGTCATAACCAAAAATAAATAAATAAATAAAGAGGGATTCGTGGAAGGTCAAATTTGGCACCCTAGATTCCTTAAATACATTTTGCATAGTTTTTAAATAGTGTCTTCTTTTTCAGTATCACTGCTGAGATTTTGTGTGTGTATGTGTGTGTGTGTGTTGTAGGTAACCATATCACATTGAAACAGAGTCCAGCAATTCTATGTGGAAATTGCACTTCATATGATGGTGATTTCATTTTACACATCCTGACACACTTCTTTGTCCCTTTCTCGGAAACTGCAGGGTGGAATGACTGTGCTGTGGTCAAAAAAAGATGTACTTTCCCAGCTTTTGAGAGGTGCAGTTTTGAATGAAAACAATTTATGACATGTTTCTTTAATAATGGTTATTTGATGGGAAAAAGACTTTAATCTAGTTAGAAATGTATTTCTGACATAAATGTTCCGTTTGATTTAACATAGTAAATTTTTGGTTGTTGAAGGACAAATTGGGACACTTAGAATAAGGCTTTCACGAGCTTTGGGTAGTGAGGTTCTTATAAGTAAGGCTACATCAGAATAGTTGCTCTGGTTGCTTTTAAGGCTTTTTGAGTTGCTCAGGATCTGCCCTGTTATGGTGTTTATCAGTAAAGAACAGTGTTGGTATGAGAGACACAGGTATAGCCATACTCATTTCCCATTTGGCTTCCTTTACCCATTTCTGGTTTTCTTTTGCTGCAGGCCCTCTACAGTGTCTGCCTCATGCAGCTAAGAAAATGGCAGCAGTGTTAGAATTGACTTTAGTCCCATTATCTGTATAAGCAAACCTTGATGAAGCTTACAGCTGCATATTACTATAAGGGTTATCCAGCCTTGTGTGCCTGTCATCTCATAAAATTGAATAATTTTGATTCTAGATGCTTGTCTGATGAGAAAACACCATACTCCTTTCCTGAGGGACTGTTTAACAAAATTGGTTGATTATAGTATCGTGTTATATTTGAGAGAGGCCTCCAGGGCCAGGGCACCTAACAGAAGTAGAGATTATAAATTCATGACCAGCTCATTTTGCTGCAGCATGCTGAATCATTTAGCCATCTTTCTATCAGTTTCCCCAACTCTGGAGCATGACTCATGTCTTCAAGGTATGTGTCAGTCTAACAGATCTTCATAGTATGAAAGAGAGAGGTTATAGTTTTGCTAAATGCTAGAAAGTGCAGATCAATACATTTCAGAGACTATTCACAGGTTGGAGTATTTCATTAAAACATTATTCAGATAAATTTTGACTTTTCCATCTCAGACTGTTTAGTCACATTGATCTTGCAGCTCTGAAAAGGTCATTTAATAATTTTCAAGGTGGGAGATTTTATCTTATGTCTCTAGCATGCTAACAATTGGGGTGCTATTGAAGATATGGAATATAGGAAGATTCTGTGTTTAAAGAAAGCAGCTGAGTAGGAACTTATACTGAAATATTAATATCAATAACCATATGAGCTAAACTTTCATTGAGCAGTTGCTATATGCCAAATTCTAAGCTTTGCATTATTAATTTATCACTGCTTAACAGATTCAGGGAGGTAATTAACTTTTATAGCTTTTAACCACTACGCTTAATTGTTATCTGTGGTTTATTTAGTAATACTCTCTATTAACAGAGTGGGGGAAAGAAATATATTAGTCTTCATGGTCAAGTCATCAAAACACCCATCCTGTTTGTATGACATTGTGTGGAACTGAGCTCTGTAACCAATTGCAATCTCTACAATATGCATGAAGAATTGTGTAATTTAAGCAAATGAGCAAAAGACAAGAACTATGGAGTACATTTTTTTTTATTTTTAATATTTTACTTTTCCAACAAGTCATGAAATAAGTGATCTTTGTTTAAAACCAATTTGGGGGTAGAATTTGGAAAGACAGAGATAACATTACTAACATATCCTACTTTCTAAAAAGATGATATATGAAATCTGAACATATGTTATATGTATAGAATTGTAAGAGAGCAGCTTTGCTCAGAATTCTTCTTGATGTTCCTTTAAGTAACAGTAGATTGCTTTAGTGACTTATTCACAGGCTTTCAATAACATACCAGTTATAAAAAGCAAGTCACGCTTGTTATTAAGAGATGCAAATACATAACCAAGTTTCTCTACGAGCACTGAAGCATTAACTAAGAACTCAGCACTAGAATTAAGTAGTTAGTATTTCAGTGTTGAAAATATTAAATACTATTAGAGAGGAAAAGAGCACATGTATAATTATGGATTTGAAACCAAAAGAAATTCAATTTAAACCAAATTAATTTTAATTCATTTGCTTTGTGTATAACTTTTCAGGTTAGAGTTTAGATTGGAAAATTATAAGAAGAGAGTTCATGGTTCTGTGATTTTTTTTTAAGGTAACAGGTTAATTTATGGATTAAGAATCCTTATGATATGTGCATTTAATATTATTTAAAGTACTGGTTTAAAAGATCATTTTTTACCTTTAGGTTGATGGGTGAAGAAAATTGTTAATTATAGTGATTTATAAAATGATGCTTAATGGTAATAATGCATACATTTAAAGAAATGATTTGTCAACATCTAGGAACAGAATTTACATGGTAAGAAGGTGGAGATAAACTCTAGACATAGTCTCAGATTATTTTTCCATTTTCTTTTTTTTTTTAAAGATTTATTTATTTATACAAGAACCAGGGTACAGGACAGATGTGGGGGAGGGTAAGAAGACTCACCAGAGACAGAGCGGGGAACAGAACAGGCAGACCAACTATAATACACTACTGTATTTTTCCATTTTCTCAGTGACAGTATGTTTCTTGAAGAGAAATATATTCAGAAAAGCTTTACCATAATCAGCAACTGTATATTGAATTTAAAGGATATGGCAACTTTAATAATCTAGATAAGGATTCTATATTTCAAGGTACTTCTGGAGCAGGTTAAAATATTTATTCCATCCTTCCCTATAGTAATGTTGCTCTTTGCACATGAAAACTAACCACTTAGCAGTGTTACTTTGACATTCTGGTCCATCTGCACATCCTCTCTTCCTTTTCCATGTACCTTTGTATACCTATTAGATAGCACATAAGACATCCAAGGATTAGCAAGCATTGACCATCTTGATTACAACTGTTTTACGTTTTATTTGCTTTCCCTTTTCTATTTTGTAGTTGATGGCCTAAAGAATAACCCAAGTCATATTATAAGGTAAAAAGATCCCATAAGACCCCCAGTACATACCCAAGTGCAGTGTCAAGGTTAAAGAACAGCAAAAAAGAGCTGGTCAAAGGTAACATCTGTAGAGGGAATCTTAGAAAGTTTATAGCCCTGGTATATGATTCATTGTGATGATAACCCCTATTAATAATTTCTATATATGCTATATTATTAAAATACCCTATTAAGATGATCAAAATTCAAACTTAGTCATTACTGTTATCAAACCAAACATTATGCAAAGTCAAATTGGTTGTTAGTAATCCTGTTGTTTCCCATTCTAAACCTCTTGGCGTTTTCATGAGCTTACCCCACAACATAAGCAATTCAAGTTATATTTCTTATGTTTGAAAGATACTATCATTTTATAAATGGTTATAAATGGTTCTTCCCAAGTTAAGAAAAAAATAAGGTTGCATTTCTTATAAAAATAGCTGATAAAGGGTCTCTTCAGTGGTGCAGCGGTTGAGCGGCGTGCTGAGTAACTGTCCGTAGCCTCTGCAGTGCTGGTTCGATCCCCACCAGCCAGCAAGGGTCCCACATGGTGCAGCAGACCTCTCCTGCCGTGCCTGCTGCTCCCCTCAGCAGTGTACTTCCTCAGTCTGCCTGTTCTGCTCCCTGCTCTGGCTCTAGTGAATTCTCTTACCCTCCGGTGCTTCTGACCTGTACCCCAGTTCTTGTATAAAATAAATAAATCTTAAAAAAAAATAGCTGGTAAAGACAGTGGGAAATATACACTTTGTTTTGTTCAAGGCAAATATTGGAAAATTACCACAAAATTCTTGTTGCTTTAATTTTATGTATAAAATATCTTCAAATGAAGAAATTTTATGAGTAAACAGAATAAAAATTTAATTCTAAAAGTTTAGTTGCTTGCATAAGTTTGCTTAATATATATAAACAGTTTGATTTTATATATACCTTTATAATATCTTTTTTTTTAAAAGATTTATTTATTTAATTTATTTATACAAGCACTGGGTACAGTCAGAAGCGCGGGAGGGTGAGAGAATTCACCAGAGCCAGAGCGGGGAGCAGAGCAGGCAGAAGGACCAAAGTACACTGCTGAGGGGAGCAGCGGGTGGCAGAAGAGTTCTGTGCGCCATGTGGGACCCTCCTCTGGTGGCTGGGGAGCAGCCGGGGATCAAACCTATGCTGCAGAGGCTGCGGGCAGCTTTGCAACCCAGCGCTCAACTGCTGTGCCACCGGGGAGGCCCTTTATTTATGATATCTTAATAGAACTTTCTATAGTGCTGAGATCCAAAAAGTAGGCAAAGTATTGAATAAAATTAATTGGAAAAATGTATAAAAGTTTACTGAACACTGAGCTAACTTTCAATATGAGAAGTATACTAATTTGCATAAAAGTATTTTGCTGTGTTTGCAGTTGTTCTCATTTAACTATTATTATCTAGATATATGCTCTCATTTTTATATTGAAAAGAACAAACCCATTCTGAGTGTGGAAATGGTTTAGAACACTATAGATTATTTGTTATGTAGTCGAGAAAAAGTAGGGAAAATACACTTCTGGAAAGCTTTCAAGCTGATTATTATTCGTTTCTTAAATTTGTAAGGGCTCCCCTCTATATGGCCCCTTGATGTTCTTGGACAATGCTCAACATCTCAGGAGGGGAGAAGAGAGATCATGTGAGGTTTAGAAATTGGCAGGAGCAGGGGAAACAGGAGTGGCAAAGAGGTTTAGGTAATAATATGGAGCATGATTTAGAAATGATTAAAATAATAATTAAGGAAGTTTTATATCACCTAGTGGAACAAGACGGATTTATTTCCTCATTTTAAGAGAAATCTTTTTTTATGGTATAATTTAATTATGCTTGGGTTACTTTAGATTTTTTCCCCCCTTAGGTCATCAATGTGGTTATCCAGTACTTTCTTAGAACCTGTATAGAACTGGTATATCAAATTGATTTGTTGAAAGTGGCTCTAGAAGTTTAAAAATTTATATATAGAGAAAAATATATAAAATTATATATGTAGTAGGCAAATTCCTATTTTAATTGCAATATTAGCTTGCAGCATTTTAAATTAAAACCTAGATTTTTGGTACTTTGCCATATTAATTTTAATGTTTAATAAATAGCTGCTGAAGTCTTATTTGTAATGTAATCTGTGCACTTAGTTACCATGGATCTCTTTCTCTCTCAGCTTTTGATGTGTAAATATCCTTTAAATATCTTACCTCCTCTCTTTAAGTTCACTGATGCTGGGATCGAGTGTTCTTTGAAACTTATCACGGTTTCAATAGCTTGGTAAAGAAGGTCATAGTGACATATAACCCTGTCAAGGATGCTTTCCTTAGAGAGTTGTATTTTAGGTGACTCAACTCCTGAGTCAGTAGCTACTGAGAGAACCTTCAAATATAATCATAGTGCAGATAAATAATTTGTAAAGTCACATTTCTTGACATTAAAAAATGTATTCTTCAGTTTTACGTAGTAAACTCCTTTCCCTTTTGTGAGAAATATATATATCGTTTGCTTGTGAAGTGAAATGTTGAGTGTTCCTTCTTAGGTATTTAATGCTATATGGAAGTTGCACTATCTTTTGTTTTTCATAAAGGGAAGAATATAGTTGAATGACATACCCAGTGTCAGTTGTATGATGAACTGTAAGTAATAAGTGATAGCCTGTCTTAGTGCAGTTGAGTGAAAGCACAGACCACATAGAAAATTGCACCTTGAAGCCCAGTCTTCGGATAGCTGTTTTGCTGCTTTTACTTCCTTCGTTTCAAGCGTGTGAAGATCCTCCTCTTCCCTGTCACTCATCATGTGTCCATAAGGTTTCTCTCTGATGCATCATTAAGATGGATCTTTTGTCTTGTAGAGGATTTCATGATGTGCCATTCCTGACTACTCAGGAGAAAGAGAAGCTAGATCTTGGTCTACTTTGTGTGATTTTGCTTTTTGGCCTGATCATTTGATTGTTCTCCTCAGGTTAGCATTTATATTTCAAACTATAACTCTACTCCTTTCTTCATTAGCAGCTCTCTCTGCCATCTATATCTTTTCTCTCATAAGCATGTTGCAAGTATCTCCATTTTAAACAAACAACCAACACCCAACTCTCCTTGGACTCCTCCACCTGTTCTAGCAACCAGCATGCCACCCCTGGTTATACCCTTGCTTTCACCACCTAGCTTCTTGAAACAAACTCACAAGTCCAAAGAAAATGAACATAACCTCTTTGGATAGTCTGTGTCTTTGATTGGTGAAATACAAGCATGAAATTGTAGACTTCCTATTAAGTGCCAATTATTGCCCGGGCCAGTAACCTAAAGGTTATCGGTAAGCCAATCAGTTATTTAAAAACTCCCAGAAATCTCCTCTAGCTATTTTTTGTTTAGGTTTACATCATCAGTAAACATCATCTGTAAAATGAAGACTTGCTGCACCACCCCCCCCTGCAGTGACCTTCAGGGCTAATGGCTGTTGCCATGGTCCCTGAGGTCCGGCGTGGGCAAGGAACCATGCGCGCAGGGGGAGAACAGCAAACTCCCTAAGATGCAGAGAAGCCTAATGCCTGCCAAGAAATAATGACCACCAGAAGCTGCCACAAAGATGATTAAAAGAAATGCTGACCACCTGGAACCTTATCTCGCTTTCTCAAGGCCCACAAACTTTATTCTGCTACAACTGTCTCTCTAAAATCTTTCCTTTTTCTGGTCATTGATTGCTAATTAAAAAATATAAATAATTTAATAAACAGACTAATCCAAATGAAACATTACTAAACACTGTGTAATAATAGAATTGTTAGTTTAATAATCTCTCTATTATGTGCTTGACTTTAGTACCTATGATATTAACTGCATTATAAAATAAATTCACCCATGACAATTAATTATGAGTAAAAATGAGTAGGTAATAGTGATAGTTAGTGCAACTAAAAAATAATTATATAGAACAGTAGAAAAAATTTATAGCCTGTCCAATTAGGAATGAGGCTAGGTCCAGGTGTAACTTCGGACATAAATCACTGCCCTGTCAATTAAGCTAACCCTATGAGCAAACTGATCTCTTTGATGTTCACTGTTCCTATGCCTTTAGAAAAAACATATATATACTGACCACTAGCTTAATAAAAGTACACTCAGATTTTCACTCTCTTGAAGTGTGTCTGTGTGTCATTTATTCATTGAATCCCTGACCACCCTGCGCAATCTCTCAACCCTGAGACGGCCTCATCGTCCATCGCTGTGCTGGTCCGCGGCAAAGACTAATAATGGTACCCATTTCAATTTGGTAGGGAATGAGTGAAACAATGAGTAAAATACGTAGCCCTGAGTTTGGCAGACAAAAATGCAATGAACATCAGTTATTGCCACCAACACTATTATTAACCATTTCTGGTACACTTGCTGTGTTGCCACTACTAGTGCCATTACTGCAACTACTGCCGTGTAATCATGCCTTTACTATTTCTTGCCTTTACTATTTCTCTATGCTTGTTTGCCCCCTCCTTTAGTTACTTCAATTTTAATTCAATTCCATCCCCATTTCATAGTTTATATATTATATATAATATTTCTGTTATTTAGTGATTACCCTTAAAAATTATGTGCAAAGTCTACAGTAGATTGTTATCTTTTTTTCCTTCCAAAGGAAAAAAAAATAGAAACTCTTAATCTCAATTTCCTACTTCTTACTCACACATTATTATCGTCCTGTATTATCCATTATTATTATCCTGTGTTATCCTGTCCACCATTCTTCTAACCCCCAAAGTTAGACTGCATTATTTAATACAGTGTTTATTTAGGCATCTCTCCCTCAACTTCTTTGCTCACCATTCCTTCATTATGTTCAGATTTTCTTGAACTGTATATCTCTGTAAAGCCCCTTTAGTGAGGCTTTTTAGTGATAAACTCTATTTTTGTCGAAAAATGTTTATTTTACCCACATTTTTGAAGGATAGTTTTTCTAGATATACAATTACATATTGACAGTTACTTTCTTTTTGAAAATAATATCTTACTCTCACGGCTACTATTGTTGCCCTGAAGAAGTACTCTATTACTCCACTTGCCCTGTGGTAATCTGTGATTTTTATGGCTGCTGTTAAAATCCTGTTAATCTTTTCCTTCTGTAGTGTATGAGTGTACAGATATGGTTTTCTTTTTATTTGCCCTATTTACCACTTGTTGATTTGCAGTATCTTGGAATCTGTATCCTTCATCGGTACTTAAAAATTCTCAGCAGTTCAGTTATCATTGATTGATGTCTACACCCTTTCTTTTTACTCCTTCAAATATGATCATGCATATGCTAGACCTTCTCACTACATCCTTGTATCTCTAAGTATACCTCCTATAGTTTCTAATGCTGTTTTTCAGAAATATTTGCACTTATTAATTCTTTTCAGTAGTCTCTTGTCTGCTTTTGCTTATCATTAGTTTTTAATTTTATTTCTATTTTTCAGTTCTGGAGTTTTTCATAATTTTTTATATAACTTAGTTTGTTTTTATATAACATCACTTATTTATCTCTTTTTTATATTTTATAGTTGAGTAGCATTGGCTTATAACATTGTATACAGTTTAGGGAAATAGGTTCACACCTCTTCAAATGTTACCACACCACTGCCACCACCAAAGCACAGCAGATAAGTGGATAAAGATGATGTGTTATATATCCACAATGGAATATTATTTGGCTATAAAAAGATGAAATCTTGCCCTTTGTGACAATAAGTATTTTTCTCCTTTTAAAAATGATCCTTGTTTATTTTTTCACAAGATAAGATTTTTCCTCTCAGATGCAGTCACTGTAGTTTTCCCACCTCCAGAGTAACACCATCCTCCACCACACTCCACCTGCTCTCTTGCCCTCCTGAGTATCTCAGGTATGTGGTCTGCTTTCAGCATGCATTTTCCAATTAAAGTTTCCCTTTTATTTCCTTGCCATCTTGAACACAACCCAGTTTATATACTGTGGGTCTATCATATAGCCTTTATGTGAAGTTCTGGTTCTGCTATTGCTTTGTTTGATCCTCACTCTCTATGTTTCCTCGTGTATTTTATCCTTTTAGGCTCAAATCATACTGACTAACATTTCATCTGTGGGAACTCTGGGAAGCCTGAGATCTATTAGAGAGGATTTGTGGTGTTTTGATTTGTTTTGGTAGGTCTTAATAAGTGCTATCATCTTAGAAGCATCTTACATTGATTTTTGCACTTGGAACTTCCCATCTAGTGCAAGTCTAGGTATATAATTTGAAAATCCAAAAGGCTCAGAAGATCAGAACTCTTTTTCATAAATCATCTGGTGGTGAGATATCACCTGTTACAAACTTTATACTACCTATCATGAAATTTTATATGTTGTGCTACAGAAATATTGTTATGTTATGCTGTGCAGATTATACTGGAATATTACTTAATTTGTGATATGTTTCTCCCATATTATAAAAAGTGACAAATTCTAAATTCTGAAACATACATGTCACTGAAGGTTTTGAATAGAAGAATATGAATCTATGGTATAAATTTGAATCACAAACTTGGGCAAGGAGAAAACTATAGTTACAGATGCCCCAGATATTTTTTCCCCTTCATGTACTAGACTGAGTGGAATAAGTTTTCCTATTGTCTTTGTCAGAAGGTATTTTTTATTCCTCCTAATTTTCCTAAGGGAGTGACCATTTAAGGATCCCACCTTTATATGGAGGTTTTAGTTCCAACTAGCCACCTTGCTTTGCTAAACATCTGCCTCCTACCACATGACCATTAAAATTTTAGCCTCTGACCACTCAGATTAACACATGGCCTGATGGCAGCCTTTTCTTCACTATCAGTTTATCATGTGGTTTTCTGAAATGTATTTCTTTTTGACCTTGGAGATTGCTCTTATTTTTTGTGAGTTCAGCCAAATTGGTGGAAGGATCCTATAATGTTAATCAAGATTATTGGGTGTTGGATGTTTTTTTCCTTGATATTCTTCCTATATGCTAGAAATGGAAACAACCTGTTTCCTTAGCCTCTGTTTTTGCCTCCCCCTCCTCACACTCCTCCCACATACACACCCCACAGTTATTTCTTTGAATTCATTAGATTCACTATCCTCTAAATTAGTCCTGGATCTTTGCATGCTGTTTCTATATTTTAATATATTTTTTAAACTTCATTTCTAAAACCTAGCTTTAATCATTGTTTTTCATGGTTAGAGGGGCCCCTGTGATGTCCTCAGGACGTCAGAGCGGTAGTGGGATTCTGTTCATGGTTTTTTAATTCCTCTCATCTGCAGTTTCATGTGGTTGCTTTACCCCTAACACCACACATAGCTTAGTGGCTGGCTTTAGTAGACATGTGCTAAATGATATTTTTTATGCACATTTCACACTACTTAAATTTTAGACTCTTTCTTAGTGATAAACTTTCTATTTAAAGATTTTACTTGCTACCCTTTCATAAGAGCAGGGAGTTAAACTTGATTCTTTTTCTTTCAAGGTTATGAAAACATGAATGTATAACAAAAATATTAATTTGCTTAATGTACATAGTTAATGTATATTTTCTTATTCATCTTTCAACACTTTCATTCTTGTGATATGACAACAATTTAATTTGCAGAAAAATATATCTTTGAAAAGTTTTTTGATTGTGGATTTAAAGTATAGGTGTACTTTGTACATATCATTAATGGTTAGCTACTAGATGATTAGGTGTTAACACTAAAGAAAATCCTTTGTTAGCATTAATTTGCATATATGTGAATTGGATACAGTTGGGTTTCATTGTTTTTCAATATCTATTTTATAATTCATAAGTATATATGTCATAAATGGTAAGGATAGTTAAAGAAGAAAAATATGAGTTTAAAATATTCTTTCTTTTCACTAAAATGATTTTATTCAGTGTATATTTAGTAGTAATATTACCATTAACAACCGGAGCATGTTAGAAACACAGGAGAGAAAGGGAACAAGTTTAATCTAAAACTTTGGATTCTTTTGTCTTTGCAAGGAGAACAGTAAATGTTAGCATATTTGATTTGGTTGAGCCAAATTGGTGGTAGGATCCTAATAACCTGCTTTATAACCTTTTTGGAGAAGTTAGAAATTACTTTCAGCTTGAGGCATTCAGTTGCTTAGTTAGCACAATCCCATTATTTATTCATTTAACAAATATTTGGGAAGTTGCTAAATGCCAGGGATTGTTCCAGGGGTCAGGGATACCATGGTGAACAAGATCCACACAGCTCTTGGCATAAAAGAACATGCAGCTTAGTAGGTGAGAGAGAAAGTGAAAGAAATAATTACAGATGGTTCTAAAAGGATTAAGTTTTAACAGGGAGGTGAAGACTAGAGTGGAGGTGCATTGCAGTGGAAGTGATGAGTAGCCCAGTCTTGAAGAAAGAACTAGTGAAACTTGGCTAGATGAGGCGTGGGACAGGGGTTGCTGCAGACTGTTATCTAGGAAGAGGCTCGGGATAGCAAGGGGAATTTTAATAACTTAAAGATTTCCAGGAGACCAAGAAGTCAGAGAATGACAGATGAGACCTGAGTTGTAGACAGGTGCCAGATCTGGAGAGCTTCTATTTATTTAGGCTGGAAAGAATCTTAGAAGTTGTCCAACCTCTTCCTTTTTACAAATATAGAAACTGAGTGCCAAAGAGGCAAAATCACATATTTAAGTATGCATTAATATTGAGTAATTCTTATTTATAATAGGTCATTGCTTTGTCTAGTTCTGATTGCTGTGTCAATGCCAGAAAGTATTCTTTATGTGGCTCATGTGGGAAAATTAATATATATTTATATCTACACATACATACACTGTATACACACGCATTTTAATAGTGTGAATGCAAATACACCATAAATGCAGACATAACCCAGGACAAACCTGATCTAATGGACAGTCCTGAAGCAGCACTTCATGGTGCTCCAGTATTCTTCCTGCTAATGTAATCTCTTCTTGTCAATCTTCTTGTCCACTGCTGGGTTCTTGAGTCATTGTGATGACACCAGAAAATTATGCCTGTGTCACTGGTGACAGTGAAGACTAACAAGATTACTAACATGTAATCTCATTGAAAGTCTTCTAAAAACTATTACTAAAATATACTTTAATGTTGAGGCACTTAGTTTTGTCTCATTGTGGTGACGTAATCTGTAACAGTCCTTAACTATCACCACTGAAATAGTAGTAAATAAGCTTCTTAACTGTTAAGAATTCAAAACAAATTAAAAAAAACAAATATAACAACCTGAAATCATTGTATTTATTTAGTATATCTAAGTATGCTTATATCCTACTTCACTGTGTTTGTTTATCTGTTAACACCAAAGGGGAAAAAAAAAAAAACTGTAGTTGCTAAAATTTAGGTCAAGAAAATATCAAAGTGGAGAATTTTACTTTTCTCCCGTTCTTTCCAAAGTTGGTTGTTTTCACATCACCATCCTTTGTAATTCTTTTCCTTGAGATAAAAATTAAAAAGATATCAGAAGATATTCCATTGAATCATTCTTAAGAGATAAAAGAGTCCTTAAAACTTCCTGTAATCTCATTACCAACTTGATTAGCGTCAAACTGTACAGCTTACAGACTTTCCATCATGAGGCTAAATCAGTTAAACCATGGCTTAATGAAGTTTTGTTATTGTTGTTCCTGTAATCCAACAGGGCTGCAGTGTGTTTGTTTTCTGGTATCTTAATTATTTTAACATTTAACCTTCTGGTTTTGGCTACCCTTGAATGAGTTTGCATGTACCCATGGAAGGTTCCATGGGAAGCTGGTCTGAGGCTGTGCTCTGATGATTTAACACCTGGGTGAACTGACAATTTAACACCTGTATCTCTTCATTGCTTTGTAATTCTCTACTTGTTCTTTTCTTCTGCGAGAATTCACATCCTAGTTCCAAGGAGCCACTTAACTTTGTTACGCTTTCTTTTTTTGTGTGTGAAGAACTGTATACTGCAGTAACATTACTGTGTCAAGGATGTGATTTATTTGCGTATGTATCAGTGGAATAGAAATTTGACTTTGGTCCTTATTGTGGATTGTACTAATCATTTCCTGCAGTAATGTGTGAACTCAGAAGTTTCTTTAGTTGAGTTCAGCTTTATTTTTTCAGGTGGGAAAATAAGAATGTTAGTTGTGCACTCAATGTGTGGGAGTGTTAACTGTTACAAATATTTGGGAAGGCAATATTAATTAAAACTCTTGAAAAATCCTTTGATTCAGCACTTTGCCATATTTTCAGATAATTGGAAATATAGAGAAAATCATGCATTCACAGGTGTTTGTTACAGCAGTGTATATGCAAGCAAAGAATGAATACACCTTAACACTTCACTTAAAAAACTACGTTCTCAGGCCTCCCTGGTGTTGCAAGGGGTTAAGATGCAACCTATGAAGCCCTTAACCACTGTAGCATGAGTTCGATCTCCGGCCAGGGAGCTGCCCACATGGTGCAGCAGACCTCTCTTGACTCACCCGCTGCTCCCCTCAGCAGTGTATTTCAGTCACTCTGCCTGTTCTGTTCCCCACTCTGTCTCTGGTGAATCCTCTCACCGCCCCCCCGCCCCCCCGCATCTCTGGCCTGTACCCCAGCTCTTGTGTGCATAAATAAATATTTTTTAAAAATAAAAAAACAACATTCTCTCCAAACAATAAGATATTGGATGACCTTGAAAGGAAGGTTTTTAAAGTTTGTTTTTCATGGAAAGATATTTATGTGATATGATCCAGATTTCTTGTTCATGGTACTGTCTGCTGTATTTGGCCTCTTCCATGTAGCAATTCCGTAATCCTGGGTTTCAGAATCCTCCACTAGATTCTGTGCATCTGATAGAGGGGAATATTGTAGGGGAAGATTTAGGTCCTGACCTAGACATCACACCTATATTTCTTTTTTTTTCTAAGATTTATTTTATTTATTTATGCATACGAGAGCTGGGATGTAGGCCAGATGTGGGGGGTAAGAGGATTCAGCAGAGAGCAGGTGGAGCTACTGAAATACACTGCTGAGGGCAGTAGCGGTGAGATGGAAAAGGTCTGCTGTACCATGTGGGTTAGCTCCCTGGCCAGAGATTGAACTTGGCTTCATTGGCTGCCGATAGCTTCATAGTGCTGAGACTTGACCTCTGCGCCACCAGGGAGGCCCCACTTCTGCCTGTATTTCGTTGACAGGAACTCAGCGGCCCAACCAATATGTAGGAAAAGGTGAGAAAATTAAGTCTGGTTGTGAGACCAAGAGGAGGAGAAAATGGATAGGAACACAAAGCATTGACCTCACCATGCCTGTGGAAAAAGAAAGTGGATGTGGCTTATCACTTATGTCTTAAAAAACACTTATTTTATGTCACTGAGCTCTCCCAGAATTTTATTGCTATTGAAGTATGGTCCATTATATCTCTCAATAAGCTAACTACTGATAACATTTTTTCCTATGAGGCCAGATGATTCTGGAAATGGATGACTAAAGGCCATCCCATAGACTGACTGCATTTCTCTCCATCCTTGAAAGACATTGGAGGTTGATCCTGGTGCTCTTCTCTGGAAAGCTTTGATTTGTCTCAAAGTGCACCCATATCCAATGCCTTGTATTCCCATTGTTTATCATAGTTAACACTTAACATGAAACAGATTTGTCATCACTTGTCTGGGTAATTTATCCATGCTGGATACTAAGGCAACTGCTCACTGGATTTACTTAGATGCCCAGAACTGGCATTCAGTTTGGATAATTCCAAGCCCAGAATTCATCTGCCAGTGACATTGACTTTAGAAGCTGGTATTTCAGTGATTTATGCGGTTGTGTACTTTGTCTTCAGTCTGTTTTAATAGCACAAGGGTGTTGTTTTTGATCTTATATTTTGCTTTAATGTAAATAGTCATAACTATTGTGAGACAGACAGGATATTTTTAACTTTGGCATCTATAATTTAAACTTTCTTTAAGCATCAAATCTGATATTAATCAGTTGCCTTAAAATATAAGTCAGCAAAGCATATTTGAATTTTAGTACCAAAAATTTTTCTTTGAATTGTCGCTTAGGTACTTACATGGATATGGTTTCTTTTTTTAACATACATACAATGACTCTTTATTCACTTTTTAATATATAATGCAATTGCAGTCTGTCTTTTTCTATTTAACACCTGTAAAGAATTTTTTTTAAGATTGATTTATTCATTTACACAAGAACCGGGGTACAGGCCATAGTTATGGGAGGGTGTCACCAGAGACAGAGCGGGGAACAGAACAGGCAGACCGAGGAAATACACTGCTAAGGGGAGCAGTGGTCACAACAGGAGAGAGGTCTGCCCGCCATGTGGGACCCTCGCTGGCTGGCTGGGATCAAACCGGCACTGCAGAGGCTGCAGCCAGCTTCACAACGCGGCGCTCCACCACCTGTGCCACCATAAAGTATTTAAGTGAAGAAGAATAAAGGGACTCTAGGGATGAAGGAGAGCATCGTGCCTGGCGCATGTATATGATGAATTGCTGTCATCCTTATAAATCCATCTAAGGTAAATACTCTTATCCTTACTTTACAGAGGAGGAAATCAAGGCCCAGGAAAGTTAGGGAACTCACCCAAGGCCCCACAGCTAATAAGGGACGTAATCAGAAGTTCTAACTACAAGACTGTTGTTGTTGTTTTTTTTTTAATATCTTGTTTTTTGGGTTGTTGGTTTTTTTTTTTTTTTTTTTTTTTTTTTTGCTGCTTGTCTGTGTCTCCAGTATCAGAAATAGCAATAATTTAAAACAAAACCTAATGAATTAAAATGTCAAATGATTGCTTTCGGCAGGAAAAAAAAATAGGAAGATTGAAATCTAAAAGCAGCTCATTAGCTAATGAGCTACATAGGGAAAATCCATGTGAATACCCTCAATTGGCTAATAGGAAGAAAAATGGAGGGGGAGGGATCAAATGGCTCTTGAATCTCACCTTTCATCATCTATGCTTTTGTTGATATGCTACTGAAACCTTTATTTTAACATGCTTGTTAATTAAGGACTTTGGGAGGTGGTAGAAAGTACTGCTGAAGGAGTACTGATTTGTGATCAGTAATGTAATTCCAGGTTCTCTTGCTCTCTGGCTGTGATCTTGGTCAGATTATTTTAATTTCTTTGGGCCTCAGTCTCCTCTTTTCTAAGACATCATGGGGCTAGGGAAACATTTAAATAAATAGTCTTGTTTAAAAAAAAGCAATAATGAAAAATGTCAACCCTAAATTACTCTACAAATTATTGTTATTAGAAGCAAAAGCCTTTAGGGGTCCCAATAATTATCTTCCTAGCTATCTTTCAGGTACTGTATGCACAAGTAAATACGTAAAAAGAGCCCAGCTTTGGCTGCTCTTGTACTTTTCTTTGTCATCTGCTTGAAAGAGTGTAGTTTATTCCTAAAAGATATACAAAGAGAATAGGGCAATTAAACCTTCACTATATGGTTTCATGATCTTGTTTTTGTACTGTTGACAAATGTTAGTACTATCAAAATATAACTTGTGTTTGATTTCTAAACTAGATTATTGAAGCTTGGTATATCTTTAGGCTTGGCATTTTTCAGTTTTTAAACTTAAGAAAAGTAGTTAAACACTGAAATGTTTAAGACATGCAGGGCATGTGTAAAGGCAGGACTGGACACAGTGCAGGTTTTCCCATCCCATGCAGACCGGGTAAAGGAGGAGTCACAGTCCTCAGTGGTATTTTGCAGGCTTTTATTGGGATTACCAGGTACACAGCAAGCAGGGATGCTGGGGGGCCGGGAGGCTGGCAGGCCTCTCAGCCCCCAGCAAATCTCCACTCTGTCTGGGCTCTCCAGCCTTCTCTCTGCTTCTACTACTTCTCGGCCTCTCTTTCGGCTTCTATTGGCATCCCCGTGACGCCGCCTTTAAAAAGCACAGTCCTAGCCCAGGTGAATCCCATCTACCTATGCCTACACCCTACTCCAGGTGCCCGCCATCAGGCATGCATTCAGGACCACAAGGATCCATCATCTATCCTGATGGCGGGAGGGCAGAAAAGCCTGACATTTTTCCTTACCCTACAGCATGATAAAACTAAACTATATGGAATGACTTTATTGCCAGACCTAGATTCTTTATGTTTGGTATTTTGGTACTGTTCTCAAGTTATAGTTGAAGATATGAACGTAAACAGCAACATTAAATATATTGTTTTGCAATAAGCATTAGAATTACCTTTGAGGAAAGATTTTTTTAAATATTTAGAAAAAAGTTAATAGCAAAATTGATTTAAAACTGTAAGGACAGGATTAGACACGGTGCAGGTTTCCTGATCCCATGCAGACCAGGTAAAGGAGGAGTCAGAGTCCTCAGTGACTTTTTGCAGGTCTTTTATTGGGGTTCACCAGGCATATGGCAGGCAGGGGGGCTGGGAGGCCGGGAGGCTAGCAGGCCTCCCAGCCCCCAGCAAATCCTCACTCTATCTGGGCTCTCTGGTGATCTCGGCTTCTCTTCGGCTTGTGCTGTTGCTTTCTCGGCTTCTGGCGTCCCTGTGACGCCACCCTTAAAAGCACAGTCTTAGTGCAGGTGTACCCACTTCAGGTGCCCGCCATCAGGCATGCATTCAGGATCACAGGGTTCCCTCATCTATCCTGATGGCGGGAGGGCAGAAAAGCCTGATACCTTTTACCTTACCCTACAAAAACCGATGATCAATTGAGTGTTGAATCTCAACTTGTTTATACTAGTAGTGAAATATGCTTGAAGAACTTTGACAAATTTTAGTACTAATGGAAAAATAAACAAGACTTAGTAGAACAATATGAATTATTCAATAAATAATGTTAAGTATACTGATGTTTCTTGTTTGAATATATTTATAAAAACTCTGAATTGAATAATTTAATCATTTAAAAATTTACAGAAAGAATTTAGTAGTCTATTTACAGAAAGAATTTAGTAGTCCTCGTAGTCTAACAGTAAACTATGTATTTGTGGCTAAGAATTCATAACATTTAGTAAACTTATTGACCAGATACAATGTAACTCTATGTAGAATGTAATTCATAGAGCTTGTCAAAATCTTATGTAGTTGTAGAGTAAGGTAAAAGCACCTGGAGTAGGGTGTGGGCATATGTAGATGGAATTCAGCTGGGCTAAGATTGGGTTTATAAGGGCGGTGTCATGGGGATGCCAGCAGAAGAAGCAGAGAGAACCAGAGAACGCCAGAGAGTCCAGAAAGAGTGAAGACTTGCTGGGGGCTGGGAGGCCTACCAGCCTCCTGGCCCTCTGGCACCTCTGCCAGCCATGTAACTGGTAAATCCCAATAAAAGCCTGAAAAGCCACATAGGGCTCCAGGACTCCTCCTTTACTTGGTCTTCTGGATCAGAAAACCTGCTCAGTGCCCTTCCTGCCCTTACACTTGGTGTAGTTGGCAGGATGATCCATGCAGATGGGTATGGAGCCCTCCGAAGACCTGGAGGGTCTGAGGAGTAGCAGACTGAAAGCCTGTGACAACGCTGGAGGCGTCATGGCGGCACAGGAGGTGGACAAGTTCCGGGAGCTGTGGGACGAGACCTCGCCTGGAGAAGGAGATGCCCAAGAGAACCAGCCAATGACCCCCAAGGCAGCAAGAATTGTCGGGGAAGAAAGGACCACGATTCAGAGCTCCCCAGTGCGGACAAAGGGAGAAGCTTATAGATTTGAGACTGATGGACTAATGGAGTAACACTCCCGCCAGAAGGCAGAGGACCTTGGCCAGTTTGATACGTTTTGGGGACCCTGGGGGAGGATTGTACACCCCCGGAGATGGGAATCTGGGGGTGGCCAGTGGGCCTTGGTGGCCAAAAGCAGCCGATGTATTGTCCAGCAGCTAGGCAGAGGAGAAAAGCGAACTGAGAAGGCAAAAGCTGGTGCTGACATTGAGAAGCCATGAGTGGCTGTTAAGCACTGAGTATGTTGAGGAAGGCAACACCTGTTCATTGTTGAGTGAGGGTGAGGAGTTGAGGAACCTGTCCCTGTCCTTGGGGGACGTGTGGGGAACGTGGCTTGTGGTGGAGCCCACAGCCAAAGAGGGGACCAGAGAGAGGCCGCATGTGGAGCTTGTATCCACGGATCCCCAACCCATGTGCTTGTGCAATGGGTTGACCTGAGTGTGGGGGTCTGCATGTCACATTGGTGGCTACGAAAGCCGAGTGTTGGAGTGACCACAGACAGACACCCTGAGGGTTGGGCAATTACCACCAAAGAGTACAGAATTGCCAACCCAAGAGTGAGTGCATCCTGGGGGTGGATGCGGTGTGCAGCTTGTGGCTTACACTACAGCTAGAGAAGGCCAGGAAGCCTGACGGCTCCTCGTGTGTGACGGCAGATGCCATGAGTGGTTCCCCTCCCTCGCATGAGCAGTGCCTTCAGCAGCAGAAGTGGTGGATTATCTGCTGGTGCCAATAATTGTCTTTTGCCACTAGGTTGGTGCCTTGCCTGGACTAACTTGTGTTCTGTTGTATTGTGTTGTTACATTGTATTGTATTCTATGTACTTTTTTTTTTTTGTGGGCCCCTTGCCGGTGGCCGGGGAACGAACCGGCGCTGCAGAGGCTGTGGGCAGCCTCGCAGCCCAGCGCTCAACCACTGTGCCACCAGGGGATGCCCTCTATGTACTTTTATGGGCCATGGCTGCAGTTTTCATATTGCCAAGAGAAACATATATGACTTGTATAGACTTGTATATTACTGTCTGGTAGAAAACCTTGAGGGGGTGGATTGTAGGGTAAGGTAAAAGTATTAGGCTTTTCTGCCCTCCCACCATTAGGATAGATGACGGAACCCTGTGGTCCTGAATGCATGCCTGATGGCGGGCACCTGGAGTAGGGTGTAGGCCTAGGTAGATGGGATTCACCTGGGCTAGACTGGGTTTATAAGAGCGGTGTCACGGGGATGCCAGCAGAAGAAGCAGAGAATGCCGGAGAGCCCAGAAAGACTGAAGACTTGCAGGCCTCCCAGCCCCCTAGCATCCCTGCCAGCCATGTAACTAGTAAATCCCAATAAAAGCCTGAAAGCCACTGAGGGCTCCAGGACTCCTCCTTTACCCTGTCTGCTGGATCAGAAAACCTGCTCAGTGTCCTTCCTGCCCTTACAGTAGGTCATATTTTAATTAGCTAATTTATTTTTAAACATTTTTATACTTTTTGTTATGAATGGATAAATGTGGCCAACCCCTGTTAAAATGTGGAAAGGGAAAATATTTGCCTTAGGAGTACCATTTTTTGAGGTAAACTTTTAGCCTTAAAAACTCAAGAGTCAATTGTAAGTAGCAGAGCATTAGAATGCATAAAAATGGAATATAGCAACTACTACATCATAGTATGACTCTTATATATATCAAGCCTTCATTATTTTATGTAAACTGTGTTATATAATAGTTTAAATAATTTTCATTATACTGCATAAAAGTTCTTAGAAATATTAAAGTCTTGCCCATTCTGATTTAGTAATTAGTTACTATTTAGTTAATATGGGAACTAAGCTAATACTACCGATCTCATTTTTCTTATAGTGAATAGTAGAAAATATATAATTGAAAAGGTGGTAGGTCATGAAATGGAATGGCAAAAATTGACAGTTATAAAACTGATGCATTTCTTTTGAGCTAAAATTCTCCTAGTTCTATTTCCAAACTTACTCCCATAAAATGCATAAGGTTTTTTGTACTGTCAGCTTTCTCTTTCCATGAAGGTATGCCAATTAGTGTGACTATAACCCACCAAGTTCTTTAATACAGTGATTGCTTTACCAGAGAGTTGAGTATTTTATTAATTAGTGTATTACTGAGTTGAACTGTATTTACGTAGACCTGCAAGCCTTTCAACAAGTGCTTCCTAACTAATTTTCCGATCTCAAAATAGTCTCCTTGGAGTTATGCGGCAAAAAAATATAATGAGATCATGGACCTCTTCAAAATCTGTGTGAAAGGAGAGGTACTTCAGAAATGTATTATATGTATTTTGAATAACCAGATTAATTCCTCAAGAAGAGATTTGTTCATAGCAGTATATTAAATACTATATTAAAATTTTAAAATGTTCAAGTTACTGTTCTATATCCATAGTCATTTGGAAAATTCTTGTAATATGATACTCCTTTTTATCCTCTTGTTTTAAAAAAAAATTATTTGAGAATAATTTTTTGGTTTATATTTTATTTTAATTATAAAGAAAAATTTTAATTGTTCAGAGATAGGGTGGACTAGGAAGAAATTAAGATTGATAAATACTTTTAACATATAAAGTGAAAATAAAGTGATAAAAAATTAAAAAGAATGAAATGAAGACCATTATAGTAAAACACTTAAAACAAAAATTTTTATACCCTTAAGAAAAGGTGGAGACATAAATGTCAAATTAGAATGTGTAAGATAGAAAAGAAAGGTGAGGCAATCACGAATTATAATCTACATCAAGTCAAATTAGAATTTGTAAGAAAATAAAGGTGCGGCAACTGACATGAAGAAATGGGTGGTTTGGAGTCATATTGTGACATGGATTATCATAAAATTTTAAATGTGATATTATAGTTGTAATTTTTTGAAGGGTGACATCAAAAATTTGTTTTCTAAATTTGAGACCTCATTCTTTACTAGCTTCTCTCCCATACTTAGATTACATAGTAAAGGGAGCACCATCGTTCTGGAAGTGAGCTATTTTCACCAGGTTTTAAAAATATTTATCCCGGAGTTATTTGGAGGTTTCCATTTTTAGCATGTGTTTATTTTTTCTAGTAACTACCATTTCCCCTCCATTCTTTAAAAGAAGAAAATGTGTTAGGGTTCATTTACCTTGCTGTGGTTAACAAATGTTTATAAGGACCATAGTAAGTTCTGCTAGGGGTTGACTTTCAAACCTTCATTACCTTATGTAGCAGAACAATATAAATTATTACTAGTTTTATAATTGGGCAGGAGAATCAAGAAATTAATTGGATGATTGCTTGAAAGCTGTGCTATATGGACTCATAAACAAGTTATGAAACCTATACATTCAGATAGAAAAGAATGGCGACAGTTTAGTTATTATAATGGCTGCTCCTGCCATTGTGTTTCATCCTGCCACCATACTCCCTGTCGTTGGGTGGATCTAAATGTCTTCTTCCCCCATGTTGGAAATGGGGTGGGAGAGAATGTTCTATGTCCCACCCTGAGTCATAGTGGGTGACACAGCTGAACATGAAAGATCTTGAAGATCTTTGCAATTTCTGAGCAACACTTAATTGCATCAGGGGGCTCAGTAAGCAGAACCTGCTTACTGAGGGAGAGTTCCATGAACCTGCCTCTCAGGGAGATACCATGAAAAAATAGAAATAAGACACAGCAGCCTTTGTTGAGAACCTCAAAGCCTAGACATGGACAAATTAATAAGAATATACCATCATAAGTGATATAGTGAAGGTCTGACTGATGTATTTTGAGAACACCAAAAAGATAATGGCCAATTTTGCCTAAAGGAGCTCAGGAAAGTCTTTTCTGAAGCAGTGATTTTTGGCTGGGTATTGTGGGACCAACAGGAGTTTGCCAGATGAAAAAGCATGGCCGGGTATGACATTTAGTGTGTAGGTAGTAGAAGAGAGGGCATGATGGGGCTGAGTAGTAAAGAATCATAGATGCCACCCTAAGTTTTTACAGAGCAGTGAGAAACCAATGCAGAGTTTTAAACAAGAAAGGTCTATTAGATTTATTTTTAAGGAATATATATCTGATTATGTAGAAGATGGCTACCTTAGGGAAAATAGAGACTAGAGATATTGGAGTGAGTCCAGTGATGATAGGGACTTAGACAAATAAATTACTAGAAGGGTAAATGTGGAGAGGCCAATTAGAAAGGAAATTCTGCTGCAGAAGCAAGGGGGCTGAAGAGGATAAGAGTTCAGGATACCCTAAGATTTTAAACTGGGCAAACCATGGAAGCAAAATTCATGCCTTTGAAGATGTTTTTAAGACTTGCACTCAAGGGCCTCCCCTGGTGGCGCAGCGGTTGAGCACTGGGCTGCAAAGCTGCCCACTGCAGCGCTGGTTCGATCCCTGGCCACCAGCGAGGGTCCCACATGGCGCGACAGACCTCTCCTGCCACACCCGCTGCTCCCCTCAACAGTGTATTTCATCAGTCTGTCTGTTCTGTTCCCCGCTCTGGCTCTGGTGAATTCTCTCACCTCCCATGCTTCTGACTGTACCCAGTGCTTGTATAAATAAATAAATCTTAAAAAAAAAAAAAAAGACTCTTCTCAATTAAAAAAAAAAAAGCAAAACTTACACTCAATGGGCCTCCCTCCCCAGCGTTGCAAGGGTTAAGACGCAACCTATGAAGCAATCCGCAGCCACTGCAGCACGAGTTCAATCCCCAGCCGGCCAGCAACCCAAATAGCGCAGCAGACCTCTCCTGTCTGGCCCGCTGCTCCCTTCAACAGTGTATTTCAGTCAGTCTGCCTGTTCTTTTCCCCACTCTGTCTCTGGTGAATCCTCTCAGCCCCCACAATCTCTGGTCTGTACCCCAGCTCCCAGCTCTTGTATGCATAAACAAATAAATCTTTAAAAAAAAAAAAAAAAAGACTTACACTCAATACATCCAAGATGGAACTCTTTTTATCTCCACCCCTCTCCCACTGCCCACCTGTTTTATCTCATCTCAGTCATAGGCTCTCAGTTGACAGCAACTTCTTTTCATCTAGTTGCTTAAATCATTGAAGTCATTATTAACTCCTTTCTTTCTCTCCTACTCATGTAGTCTGCCAGGAAAATTTGTTGGCTCTGTCAGTCTTCAAAGTATATGCAGAGTATACACAGATCCAGTCACTTCTCATTACCTCCACTTCCACCATCCAATCCCAGCCACCCTCATCTCTCAACAGGATTACTGCAATAGCTGCCCAATTCTGCTTCTGTCTTTACCCACTCCCAATAGTGTATTCTCAACACAGCAGTTAGGTTTTTTTTTTAAAAAAATTATTCTTGCCATGGCACTGCTCTGTTTAAAACCATCATTTCAGTCACTCAGAATTCTAGAGGCCTTATGTTAGCCTTCAAGGCCCTGCAGGATCTGCCCCTGTCCCCTCCAACTCACAATGGATTCTAAACACATTGGCCTCTTACTGTTTCCAAGCCAGCTGAGCAGGCTTCCACCTTGGCACTGAGTTTGTTCCTCTGCCTCAAATGTCATTTCAGCAACCATCTGTGTGGATAAGTGAAATGGCCTCTGCCTGAGGTGAACTTATGGCAGAAGAAAAAGAATTTTTATAGAAAAAAAATATTACTAATCTTATTAACTGTGTTTAAGTTTTTGGGTATATTGTGGTTCATGAATGATATGGAAGTTCTAATCACAGTTACATTTTAGCTTAATTTCAGGTGAATGTCATCACAAATATATATATATATATATATATATATATATATCCATTTAGGATAGTTTTATATGTTCCTGAAATACATGGAATAGTTTTTTTTTGTTGTTGTTGTTTTTTTAGATTTGTTTATTTTTATATAAGAGCTGGGGCACAGGCCAGAGGTGTGGCAGGGTGAGAGGATTCACCAGAGACAGAGCGGGGAGCAGGACAGGCAGGTGACCGAAATACACTGCTGAGGGGAGAGGTCGTACTATTAGGCCAGAACAGCTAAATCTATACAGTGAAGGTATTCATTTGAAGTGATTGATACTTTACCACAGATCTACCTCAGCACCTCACTACCTACTTTACTAGAGGGGTGGAGATAAAAAGAGTTCCATCTTGGATGTATTGAGTGTAAGTCTTTTTTTTTTTTAAAGATTTATTTGTTTATGCATACAAGAGCTGGGAGCTGGGGTACAGACCAGAGATTGTGGGGGCTGAGAGGATTCACCAGAGGCAGAGTGGGGAAAAGAACAGGCAGACTGACTGAAATACACTGTTGAAGGGAGCAGCGGGCGAGACAGGAGAGGTCTGCTGCGCTATTTGGGTTACTGGCCGGCTGGGGATTGAACTCCAGAATAAGTTTAACAAGCTAAAATGTCAACAACCAGCTCAAATGAGCCATAGAATTCCTGGCTGTTATTGAATCAGTCAAGTTTAATCCTGTATTATGTCTGCTTTAGTACCAAACTTAATAATCTTTACATTTATCAAAGACTTGAATTTTTATATAAAATTTATTACCTGGAAAAGCTAAAACCTAGGTAATATAACTTATTTTTTAATTTTATTTTTATTTTATGCATTCAAGAGCTGGACTATAGGCCAGAGGTTAGGGGGGCAGGAGGGGTGAGAGGATTCACCAGAGACAGTGGGGAGCATAACAGGCGACACTGCTGAGGGGAGCAATGGGCTAGACAGGAGAAGTCTGCTGCATCATGTGGGTTAGCTTCCTAGCTGGCAGATCAAACTTGTGCTGCAGATAGCTTCCTAATGCTGAGACTTAACCCCTTGCACCACCAGGGAGGCCCAACATAACTTTTTCTTA
Source organism: Talpa occidentalis (assembly GCF_014898055.3). Taxonomy (NCBI): domain Eukaryota; kingdom Metazoa; phylum Chordata; class Mammalia; order Eulipotyphla; family Talpidae; genus Talpa; species Talpa occidentalis. The sequence goes on along the minus strand of NW_023602073.1, from coordinate 91,874,330 downwards.
AAGCAAGGCACAGAAAATGTCTACATGGACTTTCATATATAAAAACAAAAAAGGCATTATTAATTAGCAAAACTGCAGTTATCAGCACCCTGGTAAGAATGCCTCAGTTATTTATAGAAACTGGCTTTGATCTCATATTTTCTTGTTCATCCCCATTGTGAAACAACACTAAAAATATTTGATTAAGCTCTACTAATTGAAATTAGAATTGGTAAGTTTAGTGTCAGCTTTTGACGCGTTCATTTAATCCAAATGAATGTATTCATTGGCTTAAGAGATGTTTAAGCACTAATATATTACACTCAAAATTCAACAGACTAGCTAAAGAACCATATAACATAAAAGTAGAAAATGGAAATAACTATTGCATATATGGCCTCAGCCAAAATTGCATCCTAAATTTATTTATATAATAATCTATTTGCTAAATTTCTCACTAAAGACCTACTAGCCATAGTTAAGGGCACAATGTTTTGTCAGTGCTTTGAAGAAACTCTTTACTATTTTAATTCAGATAAAGTCATTACATTCTACCCTTTTTTGTTGTTAAATACCTCTGTGGCCAGAACTCTTAAACTAAATGGTGAGTTTTAGTATAAGTTAAATAATTATTACCAGCTTATTCCGAAGAATAGTTGATATAATAAAAATAGTGCTTAACTAAGGAGCTAACTTACACCTGAAAGATTCATCTACTTTTATCTGTTTTGCAGATAGCACTGTAACAGGGAGAATGCAGGTAAATGACATAAGAAACCAGTGCTGACTGTAGATGTGAAGGAAGGCTAGAATTAAGCAGTTGAGACAAAGGCAAAGTATATTCCAGATACATAACAAATATTTAATGAATAGGGCTTTTGTGTGCCAGGTACTATCTAGATGCAGGGGGTACATCAGTGAACTGATGGATGCAAATGCTTTCCTTGTAGTTTTATTTGAGGTGGGAGACAAGAAAGTTTGTAAACAATAAAGTGTAATAGGTAAATTAAGGAAGATGTTGAAGACCAAAAATACTAGAGGAAAGAGATGAAAGCACAGAAATAAGAATTACTGAGTTAGGGCTTTGAGTGTGAGATTAAAAAAAAAAACTAGATTTAGTTTGTAGGTGATAGGCCATTAAAATTGTTTAAAGCAAGAGAATGAACAGCTCAAGGGGATGTTTTAGGCATTGGAAACTTCATTCTTGTTGAAAGGAGCAAGCTGGGGAGATGGGAATCTACTTGGTAGGACTGTGTCAGAATCTCAGGAGTAGGTTCTAAAGCATTGGTAGGTGGTGTTTTTATGAGAATTAGAAAAATGGATAGAGTAAAAGAAATGATGAAGTTCATAACACTTAGTGTGGTGATAAGGCAAAGAAAAGAGTCAAAGATAAGAGAAATTCCAGGTCTAATTTCACTCACAGAATGGCTAAGTAAGAAATTAAGCAGTGTGTGTGTGACAGTCCTTAACTTGCACAAATCAGGGATGACCCCTCTTTATGTTGAACCTTACATTAATTCTTTTTAATAATGTTGAGATGACTGCTTTTGGACCGGGAAAATCAAAATGTTTATGATAGCCTCATTTCTCTCAGTCTGTGCCAAGGAACACATTAGGCATTGCTCCTACTACCTCTAGCCCTCTCCCATAAATGAAGTGTCTTCCAGTTGGGAAGGAGCCCTGGGCCCTCTATCTGGTGGATTGACACACTGTGGTTGAGGGTCACCCAAAGTGGCACCTTCAGCAGACTGTCATGCACTGAGGGTGCAGGAGGCAGTCTGTGTCCATGGCGGTGTGTTGTCACCCTTGTTATAACTTTGGAGTGGGGTCTGTGGCATTTAATCATAATTCCTGTCATATTTAAACACAAAGGGACAAGCTTTGCTTCTTTTTCTAACAGAAATAGAGCAGCAGATGAGTACATTCTTTAAAGAGAATATAACAAAGTCTCTGTAGATATTACATGTCTCTTATTTCATGTTGGTCATCTTTGAACAGGTGGCACAGATCTTGATGTAACTCATTTTAAGAAAAATTGTCATGGATTTTTCTCCTATCATTTCATTTCTCTTGCATAAAAGGAGTCATTACATGGTGGTTTTAGGGTTTCTTGTAACTTACAATTAATGCCAATGTGATACTAGTTTCTGATTTAAAAAAAAATGAACAGATCCCCAAGAATTGGAATTATTATCACAGGCTTTGGGAATAAGGAGAATAGGAATATTTATCATGGTTCTTTCAGAAAATTTTCACTTGATATGCTCTACATTTCTGGAATTTTGCTGGTGAAGTAGAGCTCACATTTTAGAAAAGCACACAGATATGTGAATAAGCCTGCATGCTTTTTGATAGGTGGACACTAAAGGCATGTTCAGAATATGATGGAAAAGACTGTGTGTGGTAAGACCCAAGGAAGCTCACAAATGAAGTATTGTCTGAGCATCTAGAATGAAGGGAAGCCCTTGAGTGGGCAAGTAGAAAAAGAGAATGTGTGCCAGGGGTACAGCATTTGCAACTATGTGTAAGCATGAAAGAGCATGGGGAGCTCCTGTTTAGAGATACTCTGTATGAAGGAGTAACAGGTTGTGATGGAATTAGGCAGAATGAGACCTGTGTTGGCCTTTCTGAACCAGGGTCCCTTGTTTGAACCATAGTATGCCGAACATGATTTGAGAGACTATTTTCTCAGTTTTCCCAGTGTCTCTGAAACCATTACAGACACATGGAAGGAGAAGTTAATTTGTTACATGCAATGACTGCTTTAGGGTATTGGGGAAGCCAGGTTGAGCAGGACTCAATTATATGAAATTATTCATTTCATCAGTAGAATGACATGGTCATATTCAAATGTGGAAACAAACATTTGAGAGATGGTTAAATATAGAGGGGGGAAATGAGCAGGAAAATGGGTTATGAGGCAATTGTGATGGTGACCCAAATAGAACATAATGTGATGAGAAGACAAGCAGTTTCCGAGATAATATAGAAGGCAGTATTTGTATAACTTGGTAATTAGTTGAATATCAGGACAAGAGAGAGGATGCGAACTGTGCTAAACTGGAAAAGCTTAGATGCCTTTTTGGATGGTGACACTTTTATGTGGATTAGATAAAGGAGGTTTGAAGAAAAGATATTGACTTTCGCTTCCATCTTACTGGTTCATTTTAGGTTATCCACTTATACTGGAAGTTTAGATATGGAAGAGATTGCTAAAAAGACTCGACTGAGCAAAGAAAAGAAATCTTGGGGATACATAATATTTAAGGGATTGGAGGAATAAGGAAGTCGGTCCAGTTAAGAAGAATGAGAAGGAAATGTAGAGATAGAAAAGGGGCTAGAAATGGTGGGTCAAATCCTGGGAAATATGGCTTTAAAACCTCAGTCAGGCTTGTCCGATGGCACATGGAATGGAATAGGTGGGAACTAGAGGGTGTCCATTGGTTTCAGCAGTTTAGAATTCACTGCTGATCCAAAGTAAATTAAGTAGCAATGGTAGGAATTACTGGCATTTTGTAGAAGCTCCTGTAGTTTGAGTTATATCAGATTCCAGAGATTTAAGTGAAGAAATGGAGGGAATGTGTGAGTTTAGGGTGTCTAGAATATAACACAAAGTCAAGAGAGGAATTTGGTGCTTTATGGTCCCCCAAAATGAGCTGTATTTGGGCATGTACTCAGAAGATGTGGGGTGTAGAGGATATGAATGAAAGAATAAAGATTTACAGTGTAGGCAGAGGGAATGAAAACTCAGAATCAAGTAAGGCCTTGGGACGGAGAGAGGATTCATCTTTCTTCAAGGTTTAGGAGGGAAACCTGCAGACTCCTATGTCACAAAATGTGAAGAAAGCCTAGAAGGTATCGCCAGGATTCAGGGTGCTTTTGTTACCCTGTAACCTATAAGACCATTGTCGTGTACTTGTCACTTCCATCTGTATTAATAATGGAAGCTCTGTGACCCATGCAGCTGCAAATTTATACTTTATATCTCAGATGTCTTTGATTTCTGCTGCCATTCCCCATTTAAGAACACTTGGGAGGAATTGCAAGCCATGATTGGTCATCTTTGAAACAAGTTATAGTATCCAGAGTTTATTGCAGATTGATAAATCTCTGGTCTATCTCTCATCCCTTAACTTTATCTGTGATAGAGGATTGCTGCTCAAAGTATATACCATTCTAGAAATTTAAGAATATTCTTCAAAATTTAAGTACTATCAGCATAACTACCACCACAATTAAAACATTCCTTAATATTATCTATCACCTGCATCATATGTATATATTTTTTTATCATCCATGTTTCCCTTTATGCTTTCTAACTATTTTTTTTCTGAGCTGGCTAATAATCTTTGTCATCTTATAAACTATAAATGACTTATAAACTATAAAAGTCCTCTGTGGACTTTTTGTATATACAAAGATCCATCATTTATCTTTATCTTGGGGTGTTAAATAAATGGGAGAAAAGAGCTGAAGCAGAAAAAAGGAAATATACACACCTCTTGCTCTCTTTGGACTATGGGGTCTTAGAAAAGCTGTGAGACTGCATATTATTGCACAGGGCCGGGGCAGCTGGAATACCCCCTCATCACAAGCAGTGACTGCTCTAGTGAAAGTAAAAGGCCATCCAGTAGTACCTGAGAACTTCAAGACAAAGAGAAGAGTAGAATAGTTCAAAACCATTTTATTGACTGACAAAAATGGTAATGTCATATTGTTTAACAGAATATGTTGCTGATTCTACGTCCACTTTAAACTATGGATCCTAACCATTATGGGTCAAAAGCTTGGAACTGCTATCCTTGACAACGTGTGTGAGAGAATTCATTTTCTGTAGATATTATTTGATTACAACAGAAAACTCTCTACGGGTATATTCAGTTCTTATTGGTCACAGGTTGGGCCAGCTTCCCTGGGCTCCTACTCTAGCCTAACTTCAGCTCCTGAGATCTCCAGACTCTTACTCGAGACTTTTCTCTGAAAAGGGAAATGTGACAATCCTAGAGATATTTATGACTGTCTTAGCTGTGATAGGGAGAGTGCTACTGGCATCTTCTGTTAGGCATCCTTTAATGCACTGGACAGCCCCCGCAACCAAAATGTCAGCAATACTAAGACTAAGAAGCTTCTTCTAGACTGAGCATCAGGGAGGTAAGAAAACAGGCAAAATTATATACCATACTTCTTAGTGGTAAGATTGAAAAATTTATAAGAATATGAGAATGGGAAGAATTAACTGGAGAGACTATCATGAAGCAAAACTTATGGCCAAAATATCCTTCATTTATGAAACTGCTTATCTGCAAAGCATGCTCAGATCACTTAGACTCAGTTTTAAAGAAGTGAGAGTGAGTTATGGGTGTTATGTAATAGTGCCAAATTGCTATACCATTTGAATGAAGGGAAATTAAAATGAGAAGCTATAAAACAGAATAAGAAGGAATAGCCACAACAGAAAGTTTAAAAATTTACAACCCTGTTCCTTTTGTATTGTAGAGTTGTTGTGTCTGCTGCTATAGTTACTAGCATGCCTAATGTTTTCGACACAGGCAGTGATATAGGTTTGAATGTAAAAAATGTTGTGATAAAATTCTTTAAAGTTCTTATTTTTAAACTTTATTGACAAAAATAGGAGAGGTATAAATTTTTCTTTGACATTAAGTTGCAGTGTGATTTAGAAAAGTTTTTGTAAATGTATTTGGCTTGAATTACTAATAGCTTCAAGCTACAAAGAGATGTTAGCAATAAATATTAATGAAGCACTGTGTTAGGACAAAAATGGTTGTATCTCGATTTAACTTATATTAAATACACTTGGACAGGGGTAGTATGTAACTTTGTGTTGCCCCTTATGAACATGGAAGATTTTTAAATCTTAGAAACCACTGTCCTGCAAAACAATGTTCTCATTAGTCTAATGGTTCATGAGTGGTCTCTTTAGAGCCTGTGTTAATCATAATGTACCTAAAATGTAGTAAAGCTTAAGACTAAAGTATCAAAGAAAATAACCTTTGTTATAGTGTTTTAAGGATTGAAAACACTGAGTTCCATTCTAGGACGTTAGGAAGATCTTTCAGTCCTGACCCTCTAAACTATAGTGGACTAGGAACTTGATTATTTTTCTGCCTATTGGATAGAAGTGAGTGGTATAAGGTAGTCTAATGGGAGTTCTCACCTATGCAGAGCTTGAAGCAAAAGAAGAGATAGTGAGGGGGCTTGGGATCTCTTGCAGTTTTACCTTTTGGCTGCTACTTACCTGTTATATCCAGATCTCTGGTCATTCATTCTCCCCCTACATTCACATATCAGTAAGCATATTAACAATTTCATTGGCTTTGAAGGAAGTATAAACCCCTTTTTAGCTTTTCTTTTCATTGTTTGCCCTCTTTTCATAAGAATTTAGGATAAGAGAATCTTACATAATCTATTCATTTTACTTAAATATTCTTTTTCCTTCCTTACCATAATAAAGATATATGTCACAGACTATAACATACTTAGACCTTATCTTTATATACATTTGTATAAGTGTGATATATTAAGAATTTGTGTTCCTTGATATTTCAGTATTTCAGAAAGGAAATAGGTGGGGTTTCTTTGGACATTTCTTCCTAGAAAGTTCTTTAGAGGGTTCTGAAGAATAAAAATAATAAGAATCCGGGCTAGACCAAGGAGATGGGATAATGCGTGGAGATGTTGCCAAGGATTCTTGGTTAGGGGAAGAGCAAGAGTGGAAGGTAGGAAGCTCAACCCAGTACTAACCTTGGTGTGAAAAATGGTAAGAATTGGGAGACATCCTAGAGATTAAGCTGTACATATAGCAAAGGAGAAATGTCCTGAAAGTCTTTCTGCAACAGGAGTTGCCATTTCAAGATACTGTTTATTTTTAGGAAACATAAGTTTCACATATGTGGGTAGGGAGCTTGATTGGAACAGAAAACTGATGCCTTGTTTTTACTGCTTGATCTTAACTATGAAACACTGCTTTTCTTTATGGCTTGGAAACAGTCTAAAAGAAGCTGTTGAATCTGAGGATATCTGATTATGAAATGGCTATTCTTTTCTGAGAACAGAATGGGAACTGATGAACTGTGGTTAGAGCAGGAGGAACTTAGGTTAGATATTTAAAAGGACATGCAGGGTTCATCAGTGTTGGGATATGGTAAATTTGCTAACTTGACAAATTATTCTTTAGAGATTCTTAAAATACTGTTTGAGATTATTTAAATGAAAATCCCTTACTTATTTTTAGCCCAAGGCTCTGTGAGAGAAAATAAAAAAACACAAAGGCCAGCATGGAAATAGGACATGAGTTAATTTACCTGACACACTTGAAGACTAGACCTATGGGGGTCATCAAGTGGCAGTGGCAGGAAATAGAAACCCAAGCTCACATATCTTCTAAAATCTCCCTGGCAATGTAGTCAGCAAAGGCCATCTTTCCAGAAATTACTGCCAGCTTACAGAACTGGCTTGAGATTCTCTGTGGATTGCCCAGAACACCAAGATCTTCTGTTTCAGTGGTCTGTTATAGATGTCATCTTCTACTACCTCTGTAACACTATTTTTATACATACCCTTTTAAGGTTCTGGTTGTATAAATTGTTACCTGATTCTTAAAGCACAGAGTTCTTCTTTTGAGGACTCCATGATAATTTATAAGAAATCAATTTGAAGAGGGTAAAATATAAAAGCTATATAGTACTATGGTGGGTGGACATATGTAATTATGTCTATCTCATAGATGAAAACTAAAGAAATCTGATAATTTACAGTTACATTGTTAATGCCAGAACTAACAGTGTATAGATCAGATCCTAAAAAACAAAATTGTAAAGTTCCCATTTTTGCCCAAATAATTTTCTACCACCCTAGAGTTAACTGAGGATACAATATTTGGTGCAGGAACTGTTTACATGCCCACCTCCACACCCAAGCAAGAGTGGCCCTAGCTTCAGTCAGGCGGACAAATGGGTGGGCATTGTGCTGCCTCCTCGAAGCTTTATGAATCATCATGCTCCATTCCAGTAGCAGTGTGGCCAGCATCTCTTCCATTCCAGGTGATCAGAAGAACCATCATAGTTTAAATTGTTCTCTTTTGAAAGTTGCTGGGTTAGAACACTTTTGGGTATAGTTAGCCATGAAGCTCAAATGATTGACATAGCTTTGAAAACATAGTGTTATGTGCTCCACAGATAATAGACATACCTTCAGATAGAGCTCAAACATGGCACAGGGCCTGCAGCTCCCTGTGGTTGGAAGTGACCTTAAAGAAGAGAGTGTCCAAGTAAGTGAAAGTGGTGGGAAAAGAAACAAGAAATTTAATACAAGCCTCACCTACACTGCTTCTCTTCCACAGAGGGTACAAGAGGCAATTCATCCAATTGTTCAGATGCTGTATGTTTACCATTCTTGAATTTTCTCTGTATCTCATGCTTCCCATCAAACCCAGCAACTAATCCTCTTGGAATTATCCAGATATCCATGTCCATCCTATCTTTTGCTTTCCTGCTTCTATTCCCATTGCCACACTCATACAAATTCATTATCACTTTTCATCCTTCATTTTCAGTTTTAAACTCTGCTGCCCCAACCAGTCTGTGCTCCAAATAGCCCTATAGTAATCCTTCAGAATATAAATTGAGTCACATCATTCCCTTTATCAAAATTCTGACACACTCCCATTGCATTTAATGACATACCTGTTTCTTCCCCTGATGTATAATGCACTGAGTTATCTGATCGGTTCTCTGCCACTTTCTTCTTTGTTTGCTCTTCTGCAGTCACACTGACTTTCATGCTGTTCTTAAGCCCACCAAGCATGCATTCATCTCAGGGCCTTTGCACTTACTGTTTTCTCTGTGTGGAATATTCTCTCTCAAGTTGATTGACTGGCTTACTCTGTGGCTGCATTTAGGTCTCTTTAAATGCCATTTCCTTCAGGAGGCCTTTTCTGATCACCCTGTCTGAGAAAGTACCTACTGTTAATCTCTATCCCCTTTATTTCTCATCACAATACTTATCTTTGCCTGGCACATGTCTAATTTTTGGTGTCTTCAGTCAGAAAGTAAGCCCTGTGAAGGCAACCAGTGTCTGTTTTGTCCACTGCTGTATTTCTAGTTGATTAGGACCTGGCACATGATAAGCATTCAGTAAATATTTATTAATGAATGAATAAATTGAATTAGCAAAGAATGGCAAATCCTTTTTGATATAGGTGTCCAGGGGATAAATCCAATTATAAAAATGTGTGTATATTCATTCCTCTTAGTGTATTTTATATATAAATATTATATATGTCTATGTATTTATATATAGTATATATATGTAGTGTGTGTATATGCATAGTATGTTTATATACTATATATATATCATCCCACATATATGTGTGTTTTAATAGGGTGATATATATTTTAATTATATAGTTTAAGAAAACAGCTGCCAGGTAGTGCTATTATTACCATCATACTAATGTAGAAAAGGAGCTTGAGTGAGGCGACTTTGCTCAAGGTCACAGTTATTAAATAATAGATGATAATTGAACTGGGTCTGGCTAGCCTCCAGAACCTTAATTGACTGTGCAATATACTGCATCTCCTAATTTGGAATCTGCCAAAATCCTGTTGCCATCCTAGGGGAACAATTACCTTTAGTAGGAGACTTTTGGAGTATGTATTTCTATAAGGGACTACAAAAAGTTACAAAATTTGCATATTTTTCTTTGAGATGAGTAAATTACCTGAATAGTTTAGACACTAAATTAAAGTTCACAGGTAGTAATATAAAAATACAAATGAAGTTTTCATTTAGTTATAGTGACTAAATGAAAAAACATGAAAGCTCACAGTTTTATACATCTATTTAAAGAAGAATTTCTTTGAATTAAGGATACTTGGCAGGTCCTACGAATACTATTCATCATATAAAAGCTGTTCCTTTTATTTCTGTAAACTCACAGGCTTTTTTTTTTTAATTTCCTGCTCTATCCATGCTTGTTATTTACAGCTAACAATTTCGGGTCATCACTTCTTTCTCTAGCTGTCCCCATCTTTGCTCTCATGTATGTAGCTCTCAGTACCTCCTCCTTAGTCATCATTCCCACCTAAACCCTCACTGTATCACCTCATCTTACATGCTCAGCACTGCCTAACCTTACCATGTTTCTCCTAATACCTCTCATCCTTTTTGGGTATCCATGGGATGTCCAACCACTTTTACATTTTTGTTCTGATTTGATTATTTTCCAGTCTTCCCTATGTTACCTCAGAACTCCTTTATGCAAAATATCACTTTATGAAAGTATTTCACATTGCTGAGGCTTCTTTCTGCATGGGAGAAAGATACTCTTTCTGCGTCTTAAAATATAACCCTTTCAGTTGTATCCACTAGTCTAGTTTCTCACCAGAAACAGAACTTTTATGCGTAGGACCCTTATCTCAATGGAAGTCATTGATAGAGTTGTAGAATACTCTGTAAAAAGTACAGAAACTGAGTGATTTTGAGAAGCAGTGAGATACTTAAAGCATATTAGAGCTGAAAGAGATCATTAACCTGATTCTTTCTCTTTTTGTTATGTCATTTTGTTGTAGGTTGTATTAAGATGCTTTTGGCTGCAAGTAACAATACTCCAATTAAGGAATTAATAAGGTTTTTACTGTTTTCCTTAATAAGAGGTATATAGCTAAGACAGTTCCAGGATTTAACATTTCAAAACACCACCACAGGTCCAGATGTTTTCCTTTTATCCCTTCTGCTGTCTTCACTTTGTTGGAAATTCCATTCTTGTGTGTCAAGATGGCCTTGATGTCACATGCCACATAGAGCTACATGCATTAAAAGAGAGGAGTTGTATTTCCACTCTGTAAGCTGTGCAACTCTGTTTATTGCTGAGAAAAAGGCCTTCCCAGATGGCCCATGAGACCACCACTCTCTTCTCCTTGTTTAGCTACAAGGGAAGGAGGGGCTGCACATACTTGATGGGTACGGAGGTATGTAAGATTGTGGGGAGAGGGGCAGTTCTGCTAATACAAAGGAATGAAAAGACATGTCAACTGATGAGGGAATAATTAGTATCTACATTTATTCTGAATTCAAAAAGAAAATTTGCATCATTATCTTTTTGTGTTGTCCAGTTTGGAAGGATTAGTTTTTGTTTACAAGTATTTGCAGTTTTGAGTTCCCACATGTTAAGTAGCAGGAAGAAAAATGATACAGATTTTTTTAGAACTACATTTAATAATTTTGCATGTATGTCAGTTTATGTGGCAGAGACCCTGAGCTATTGTAATGTGTTGGGCATATTTAAAAACTGAGTACAGATGTAAAACTGTATGTTGGTCTACAGATTCCCTTTTTGTGGGGGCTCAAGTTTAGATGATGATTGTAAGATAAAAGAATGACCAATATTTTGTTCCACTTTCTAGTATTCAGTATAAAGAAAATTGCTGTTTTCTTGGGGCTTGACAGAATCATGTAATTGAACTTTAGGGATAGAAATTTATTATTTTTAAAAAATAATTAATATATTAACATAATTCTTCATTTTTGTACAATTTTTGCTTTCTCCTCTCAGGTGTAGTCCCTATAAAATTCGCACCACCAATTCACCCATGAACTATCACCATAGTCCCCTGTGCTCTTCCCTCCTCTATTTTGCTCCCTCTCCCTCCCCCTCCCCTGCAGAATGTCACTGATTTATAGTTGCCTGTTACTTTTGCTTTTTTTAATTTATTATTGTTAATATTATTATTATTTTTTACTGATCCCTTATTTGGATCCCCTGTATTCCTCCTATAAGTGAAACTATATGATGTATTTCTTTTTCCTTTTGACTTATTACACTGCGCATAATCCCTTCCAGTTCCATTTATGTTGCTCTAAATGGCATGAGTTTATCTTTTTTGATTGTTGAATAGCATTCCATTGTGTATATGTACCATATCTTCTTGATCCAGTCATCTATTTTTGGGCATTTGGGTTGTTTCCATATCTTACCTATTGTAAATAGTGTTGCAAGAAACATAGGGGTTCAGGTATCCTTTTGAATTACTGTTTTTGTGTCCTTTGGGTAGATTCCTAGGAGTGGAATTGCTGGGTAATATGGTAGCTCCATTTTTAGTAGTTTGAGGAACCTCCACACAGCTTTCCATAGTGGTTGGACCAGTTTGCATTCCCACCAGCAGTGTAGGAGAATTCTTTTTTCTCCACATCCTCGCCAACATTTGTTGTTGCCAGTTTTTTTTTAATGCATGTCATTCTTGCTGGTGTAAGGTGCTCTCATTGTGGTTTTGATTTGTATTTCCCTGATTATAAGTGATGTTGAACATTTTTTCATACACCTGCTGGCAATTTGCATTTCCTTTTTGAAGAAATGTCTTTTTTACCACTTCTGCCCATTTTTTTTAAAGATTTATTTATTTACATATATAAGAGCTGGGATACAGGCCAGAGATGGGGCAGGGGGGCGGTAAGAGGATTCACCAAAGACAGAGTGGGGAGCAGAACAGGCAGATCAACTGTAATACACTGTTGAGGGGAGCAGCAGGCGGAACAAGAGAGGTCTGCTGCACCATGTGGGTTAGCTCCCTGGCCAGAGAGCAAACTCGTGCTGCAGTGGCTCCCATAGCTTCATAGCACTGAGACATAACCCCGTGCGCCACCAGGGAAGCCCCCTGCCCATTTTTTGACCTGATTCTTACTTTGTTTTTGTTGAGTTAGTTTGAGTTCTTTGTATATCTTTGTGATCAGTCCCTTATCAGTTGTATGGAATCAAAAATTTTCTCCCAATCAGTAGGGTGTCTCTTTGTTTTGGTTACCATTTCTTTTGCTGTACAGAAACTTTTAGTTAGATGTAATCCCAGCTATCTTTCCTTCTTTCCTTTCTTTGCTTTTGGGGTTGAATCTTTAAAGATGTTACTGAGATTTATTTCATGTAGTGTTTTACCTATATTTTCTTCTATCTATTTTATGGTTTCAGGTCTTATGTTCAATTGTTTTTATCTATTTTGAGTTAGTTTTTATGCATGGTGTGAGGGAGTAATCTAGTTTCTTTTGCATGTGGTAGTCTGTTTTTCCAGCACCATTTATTGAACAAACTGCCCTTGTTCCATTTGCATATTCTTTGCTCCTTTGTCAAAGATTAGTTGTCCATCTATGTGTGTCTTTATTTCTGTGTTTTCTATTTCATTGGTCTGTGTGTCTGTTTTTGTTCCAGTACCATGCTGTTTTAATTTTTATGACTTTGTAGTATATTTTGAAGTCTGGGAGCATGATAGCTTCATTCTCAGGAGAGCTTTGCCTATTCAAGGGTTTTTGTGGCCCCATATGAGTTGCATCAATACTTGTTCTATTTCTTTGAAGGAAGTCACTGAGATTTTTATTGGGATTGTGTTGAATCTGTAGATTGCTTTCGGTTGGATGGACATTATGATAATGTTAATTCTTCCAGTCAATGAGCAGGGGATGTCTTTCCATTTCTTTGTGTCTTCTTCTATTTCCTTTAACAATGTTTTATAATTTTCTTTGTATACATCATTCACCTTAGGGAGAGAATTTTAAAATGGAGTAGAAGACAGCTTTATAAATTCAGACTGCTCGATAAGACTGTTTGTAACAGTGAAAATAGAACACAACTCTTCCTATATAATTTGGTGATTCAGTGCTGTCTAAATGGAAAGAAGTGAATGTGTCTATTTGGCCTGGAAGTGATCAAGAACACAGGTTATATAGAGCAGTCCAACAAGAAGTGATGAGGGCCCTTTCATGTGCTTCTCCATTTTGATGTTTTTTTTTAATTGAGATAATATTGGTTCACAACATTGTATATAATTTAGAAGTATAGGATCTCCCCCATCAGATGTTGTTACCGCACCACGCTCACCACCAAGACACCCATCTTCTCCCTCTACCATAGACCATTGAACTGCCTCCCATATTGGTTTTCTCCTCTCCTGTACCCCTCCTGATCTGGTAGCCTCAGATTTACAGTCAAATTTCTAGAGTTTGTTGTTGATGTGGCTTTATTTACTTGGCCCTTTGTTTTGTTTCTCTCTATTCTACATGTAAGTGGCACCATCTGGTATTTGTCTTTGCTGTTTTCTTTTATGACTCCTAAAAGTTAAAGTTGTTTTCCCACTTAACATTTATTTCTTTGAATCTCTTGCTATATTATCTTGCCTCAGAGAGATTTTCTAACATTTTCTGTTGCTTAAAACTACCAAAAAGAGAGGCTTGTACTTTGTGGCAAAATGGAATAACAGGGTCTGTATTTATCCTCCTGTCTGAGACTGAAGAAACTGAGCAAAACATATCACATAGTTGTTTTGCCAGTAAAACAACTCCAGGTCCAAAGATTCCATTGGCATATTCTAGCAAACTTTTTAAAAACTAACAATCCTTAACTCTCCCTAAAATAATGCACATATTCCAGAAAATTGAAGAGATAATACTTTTCACTTTTATTCTATGAGGCCATTGGAATGACCAGATTTGTCTTCCCAAGTTCAACAGTGTTTACTTTGACCTTGAATTTTAAAGAATTAAAATATGACACATATTTGGCATTTAGATTCTCCTAATCGTCAAGAATATTTTTCTTCATGTTTATGTCCATGCTTTGGTTTCAAGCCCATTAAGATGTTTTTTAAATTCTTTAAATGAAAACCCTTTATTTCATGAAGAAATAGAGCCATATAAATTCATAAACTGCTGTTAAGATTATAATATAAATTGGTACAATCATTACCAATTACAATGTTGTGAGCCAATATTATCTCAATAAAAAACATTTAATAAAGTTAAATATGTACATACCCTACTACCAGCAATTTTTTTTCTATGTGGATACCAAGGATAACAACTCTCAAGATATTTGATGGTAGGATTCCATTGTACTCTTAAATTATTGAGGAATTCATAGAGCATTTATGTGAATTATTATATCTTTATATATTTGTATTAGAAATCAAAACTGAGAAAGATTGCAAATAGTTTTCATTTTTATATGACAATACCAAACTTATGGCATGTTAATACAAGTAATCTTTTGGTGAAAATAGTTATTTTCCAAAACAAATAAAAGGTATTACTTATATATTTACAAATCTCTTTAATGTCTTGCTCAATAGAAAATGGATCTCCTTCTTTGTTTCTAGTTAGTCTGTTGGGATATTTTGTTTTAACATGTTGAAGGAAAATATGACCTCACGCAGACACACAACTGGTAAAGGGAGAACTATTTTAATGAACTTTTCAGAAAATTGTGAATATTAATTTTTAATATCACACCATAGTTCTGTTGTACTCTGTTGCATAAAAATCCATTGGCATTGAACTGCCTGTACTTTGAATGGATTTAGTGCATTACTTTGTAACATTATGCACTAATCATTTGGAAAATATTGGTTTAATGAAGTTATTCACATCCCTAAATATACACATTTCTTTGTGTAATATCAACAGTTTATTCTTAATGCCACAACCACACTTACTAGAAAAATCCCAAAGAATTGGAAAACTGTCAAACTTACTATGGCAGATGCAAGTTTTCTATAGTTCTAAGTTTTGCTTGAAAGATTGAATTTTATCATTGGTAACAAGTACTGACATTTGTTTTCTTTGAAGTGACAGGTTTACTTTATTTTCTGGAAAATAACTGCTGAATACCAATTCTGAATCACCATCGTTTGAAGTCTGTTTTGTCAAGTACATAGTGGTCTATAATGAAAGTGGTTAATTCAGTTCACAATTTGAACACAGAATTACTTTTCCTTGAAGCAACCATTGATCTTTGTTAGGCATCAGAAATGCTGTCTGCATACTTTCCATTCAGTGACAAAATAGGGTAGGCAAACATTTCCTATGAAAGATCTGAGAATAAATATTTTAGGCTTTGTGAATCCTTCAGTTGAGTTTGAATTGAGTGTTGCAACTATCCAGCAGTATCATGATAGTGTGAAAGCAGCTATAGACAATATGTAAACAATTGGCATGGCTGTATTCCAATAAAACTTTATTTATGAAAACAGGAAACAGACCAGCTTGGCCCAGCAAGCAGTAGTTTTACAACCCCTAACATAGAATATTAAAAAGATGAGTATTTTAAGGTCAATATTTAATTGTTACTAACTTATTCTTACTAATGCCACAACTGCATTTGTCAGAAAAAATCCCAAAGAATTTGAAAGGACATGCTTTTCAGCAGCATTTATATCTGTCATTATTCTTCTGTCTCCTCTCAATAGTATCCATCCATACCTGTCTTCAGTGCTAACATCTGAGTTGTGGATTCTAGAGCTCATTGTGCCTATAGAATTTTCCATAAATTATCTTTACTCTCATTTTGACCTCACTTCTTTTTTACTTTTTCTCAAACATACTTAAATTTCTTCCATCTTTAAACCACAAAAACCTTTCTGTGACCCTCTCCCTTTTACCCCCAGTCTGTTTCACAAGGCAGCAATCTCCTAGTTGTACATTCTATTCTTGAGGTTCAGTTTATCAGGGCTTTCTGTGATATTTGACACCAGTAACTATAGTTGCCTCTTGAAATTTTTGAAGCTCTTTTCTTAATTGATTTCACCATTTCACTTTCCTGGCCTTCTCTTTATTATTCTGACTGTTCTTTCGCTTCTCTTCTATTCATCTCTTAAATGTTGGTCTTTTATTTTAGCCTTTATTCTTTTTTTTTTTTATTTTTAGAATATAACCTTCATTGATATTTCTAAGATCTTTGGGTTGCCCCTTCTGCTTATATGATTTCAATTCCCACTTCATTGCTGGTGGTTCCCAAATTTGTATCTAGGCCAAATGTTCCTCCTGAGCCTTAGAACATGTTTCCAGTCCCTTTGAGACATTTTAACTTGGAGCTCCAACAGCTATTTCAAATGTAGCGTGTCCAAAATAGTTTATGTCTCCTTTGAACAATTACCCTCCTAGTTTAGTGGGAAAAAAAAAAAGTATTCATTAAACCCCAAACCAAAAATCTGGAATTGTTCAAGAATTTTTCCCATACCCCTAATATCCATTTGTTCACTTGAAAATCTGTTCATTGTGCCTCCTAAATGTCTTTCTGCACCCTCATGATATCCCTCTATTTTTACTGCCTTTTCATTAGCTCAGATTTACTTGATCTCTGACTCTCAGTTGGGCTTTCTTATTTACTCTTGTCATCTTTCCAGGAAAATGAGATTATTTCTTATCCTATACCTCGGTTTACCTTACCAGTAGTATTTAGTAATTGCTGAATAATGTGGATAGCTATAAAAGCTTAACTTTATTGATACATTTCTGCTAATAGACTTGCAGTAGTCCCTCTTGGTCCATAGGGTGAAGTCAAACTCTTTAAATAAAATGTCATATGTGAGATCCCTCATTGGCTATTCCCTAGATTTATAAGTTCATCCCCACAACCTGCCCGCACATAGCTAACACTTTGACAACCTCTTATGGCTCCATGGTTTGCATATTCACTAAAAATGTCTTTTTCACTTGCCTCCCATATTATGGCTGACTTTAGCATCCCACTCAACTCCTTCCTCCCCATGGAGACTGTCCCAATACCCTTTGTATTCTCATAAATCACTGTCCGTACAGCCATATTTACAAACATTTTTTACAAACATTTATTTTGGATGCCCACTTTGTTTAGACAGTTTGAAATTCTTATACTAGCTCCTAAAGGCACTAATTATTATCTTCATTTTAAAGATGGAGGCCTGAATCAATGAGACGTTAAGTCTTTTGCTTAGATTTGCACATTTCGACAGGGGATAGGATGAGTTCTGGACCTACCCTCTTTCTGCTCACATTGCTTCTCTTTACTCATCTCTTGCAGGAATGTCATTATTATCTAAACAAGTATTTGTCTCCTCTGGCCAGCAATGCATTTCTGTATTCCCAGAACCCAATTCAATGAATAAAGGAATAGAAAAATCTCCAAGTATAAAGTAGTCCCATGATATAGTTTCAGAAAGCGATGTTATATTGTATTTTTTTCGTTTTCAAAGAGCTTCTTGTATATATGTTGGAATGAAGTGTGTGTGTGTACATTTTGTTCAACAAATGTTTATTGTGGGCCGCACTCTCTGAAGTGCTGTACAGGAAACAGACACTAATATGACTGTTTCCATCTTCCAGAAGCTCTGGTATGGTAGGAACTTATGACAGATACCATTTAATCTGAACATCCAGCAGGAACAAAGTGCCTTGAGCTTTAAAGCAGAGGAAGGTCATATAGGGTTGCTTTTAAAAGAAATCAGAAAGATCTTCTAAAGGATAAGTGGAATTCCAGTAATGAGAGAAGGGCGCTAAAGGGTTTGAGATAATGATTGGAATTTAAAATAAAGTAGGAAATAAGCCAGGTTTGATCCATTTTTAATTCAGAACAATTATTGATACCCTTTAGTCCTGGAATTAAGAGCTCTTCCAGCGATGGACTATCAATTTTTTAAAACCTGTTTATTGTAAAATAAATGCATAAAACAAATATATAACTTAATGATTGCTGATTTGGATTTTGAGTAAGGAAAAGGATAATTTGTCTCTGCATTGTTACATGGGGTTTCCCGGAACTGGTATCACATGCTGTCCAGTGCAGGGTGGGTGGGTATGGTTATTCTGGGCTGTTAAAAGTATTTTCTTATGTCCACACTGCTCCAGTGTAACTTGATGTCTTTTCCTCAGCACATGCTCTTCAGTTGCCTCAGCTAACTTTGTGACAACACTCATCAGTTGTTTTCTGAATGCTGAATAGTCCCTCTGGACCACTAGTAATATTTGTTCTCTGAGGTACATGTGGAATCACACCAATAACGTGGAATCACACTGATAACATGTGGATGTGGATAGTGAGTGTGTAATGACATTTAACTGTGTTATAAATTCAGGCATAACAAAGATTAACATGAGACTTAGCCCGGAATTTTTACAGACTTTCTTGGAATTTTTTATTTAAAAAAAATTACTTTAGTGTCAGAAAACAGATAAAATTCAGAAAGGGTGTATAGAAAAGAATTCAGTAGGAAACAATAAACTAAAAAGTATACATTGAGTAAATAATGTATTTATATGTCCATGTATACAAATATTAGTTTATTTTTTTAAATTTTTTACTAGATACTAAATCAATTTTCACTCATTTAAGTAAGCAGGTCTAGATGTTTAAAATTTGAAACTAATCTATATGTAATGACAATATTATTGATCAATATCTTCTGTTTTCATAGATTTGATCCAGGCTACCAATGAGACCAATGTTAATATTCCTCAGATGGCTGACACGCTCTTTGAGCGGGCAACAAACAGTAGCTGGGTGGTTGTATTTAAAGCTTTAGTCACAACACATCATCTCATGGTGCATGGAAATGAGGTAAACTAAGCAAAATTAACTGTTCTATTTTCATTGGGGGAGAGAGAGTTTATGGAAGTGTATGATGACTTAGGGCCTTTTGAGATTTAACTAATTAAAAGAAGAAGAAGAGGAAATCTGTGGTTTCAAATCATCTAGAGTGCAATCTAAATCTTCCTTTCAACTGTTTTTCAAAAAATAAATGCTAAATTAGACTTTTCTTTCTGGTACCTATAATTTGTATACCATGTAAATGTATTAGTAGGGGGAAACATGAGAAAAGAACAGGAAAATTATTTTTATCATAGGAAATACTCCTTTGTGTCTTGTAGTGAAAATTGCTTTCATAAAAATGTTTAATTTTGGAAAATATTAATTAAAATTACTGATTTTATTGATATGTTGTATCCTATTATATTTTAGTGTTTCTGTTTTACGCAGAAACAAAGGAGCATACAGTTTAATTCTAATTCAGCAAGCACTTTTCAGTCCCTTTTTTCTTCCTCAGAAAGCAACAAACTAGGAAGCTCTATAACTGAGTAAAAGAGATCACAATGAGAATTCATTAAAATCATTCCTTTAGTATCAGAAATTCTTTAAAGGCAAGATTTGAAAATATTGGTATTTACTTCCAATTTTTGTTTTTCAGAGATTTATTCAGTATTTAGCCTCTAGGAATACATTGTTCAATCTCAGCAATTTTTTGGACAAAAGTGGATCTCATGGTGAGACTATTTTTATCATTTCTATGCTGATGCTTTTGATACAGAATTTGTTTGTTTTTGAAGTATGGGTATTAGTCCAAAATTATTGTAACTGATGATTTCACTGGTTATTTAAGAAAAAATGTAAAAGTAAATATAGAGTTTCTTTATAGTAACTTTAAAATATTTTTTAAGCAATAATTTGCTAGCATACAGCATATATTTTTGTCTTCTTCAATGTTTACCTTATTAGGTAACAGTGGATATCTGCTAGACCTATAGTTGTTTATTTATAAAGGCATAAGAGGCAGTGAAATAAGAAGTACTTTCAGAATTTTAGATAAATTTTCTTTGTAAGCTGATAGAAATTGAACTGCAGTCATTATCAGATTTACTGGTTGCCTATTATGTATAAAGCAAGTGCAGCAAGCAAGTAGACAGTTATCAGACAGCTACCTATATTAAGTATAAAACAGTAAACAAGGAAAAATCAGAAAAGATATTATGTATAAAGGTGGTGGCATAACTTCATGAAAAACCTTGCAATGTCTTGTACCAAAAGTATTTCTTGCCTAATTAGGATTTTAAATGAGTCCTATCTGACACAATTATTGACCTCATCCTAGAATTATTTATATTTGTGGAATTAAAAATAGGTATTAAGCAAATCACACTTGAAGGTAATTTTATTAATTTGTTTTATTTCCTCTACCCCTTACCCCAGGTTATGATATGTCTACCTTCATAAGGCGCTATAGTAGATATTTGAATGAAAAGGCTTTCTCTTACAGACAGATGGCATTTGACTTTGCCAGAGTGAAGAAAGGGTATGTTTTTTCTTTCTCATACTTATCTGAGCTGAATAAAGCTTTGAGGGATACTTGGTTTTTATAAAACTAAGTTTAAATGTGAACTAATTTTGATCATGAGGGCCCATTTTACAGTCACTTGAGAAAAGAAATTCAATTTAATATTATCAAAGTAAGCCTTGAAGTTGCGATATGCATTATTTTATTTATATCTTCATGCAGAGAAAAAATACTACTTAGAGTTTATATAGCACAATGCTTTATTTGTTAAATTCCTAAACATAGATTGGTATTAAATAATTTTGAATGGAGAGAATTAAGAGTAGGTTCAGTTAAAATTGCAGTAACTCTACTTGACATAGCTATTTCAGTGTGTTTTGAAACTTTGCATATATGTTATGGAGGTCTTTTGTTGTAGATAATACTGTCCTAGAACACATACATATGCACACCCTGTAATTGAACTAATTTTTAATACTACTCATTGATTAAGAAAACCTCATTATAAAGCAGAATTATTTCCATTTTATTTCATGATTGCATTTATTTCCATCTAAATAGATGATTAAATTTAATCAGAAATGCTCAGCCATAAATTTATGCAAACCTGTTCCTAAGTTGAAATGAAATTAATGTATTGTAGGTGGTTTAATATTTTAGTCTCAAGAATCCACACAAAATATGTAATTCTATTTTCCTAATAGCTAACCTGACCATATCTTTCAACTATTTCATCATGATGGTGAAAAATATAAACTTCCTGTTCAAAATTAATTAGTTTCTTATAGGTGAACATTTCATAAAGTTAAGGTTTTTACTTCATCCCCTTCTTATTAGAGATGATTCCAGTTCATATGCCTTCCTCTGACTTTGTACATGGCTTTGGGAAACCATTGCCACTGTTCCCAGCTGTACGGTAGCCTCTTGGAGCACATAAACAATTTGGGGTGCTTTTGTCACCATTGAGGTTAAGAAGCCTGAAAGTTGGCATTGTCTGCTTCCATCACCTGGGTATTCTCCTCAGGTATTACAATACTGCCATTCCTGGACCATCACTGGATGCAGTAGCTCCCTAAGATACCTGAAGGTGAACATTAAGTTCAGTGCTCCCTCTGATACACCCTCCGACACTACCTTCCAGTTGCATCCCCTGCAACTAGTTAAACACTATCTCCTTTTGGCCAAATGTTGCATGCAATGCAATTGATGGTTAATAGTATGTATTCCATACTCCCAGCCCTATAGATTTTGGACGTGTCTTTTTCCTTTCTCAAACAAATACACAAAGTGACATGTAGGATATCTGTATTTTAATACTATTACTTTTGTTACAGATTTAGAAAAATTGAGAACTTTGAGAAATTCATTGAAAGTTTTAGTTGACCTCTTTTATCAAGACCACGTTGTTTTCTTCTGGAGGGCAGTATAGAAAACATTGCCTATTTGCTTTAGTAATGAGAATGGCTAGGAAGAAATAGTGCAGAGGGGAGAAACAACTGCAATCTCTTCATATCTCAAATCACCCCACAAGGTTAAAGAGGAAATAAAAGGAAAAACAGCTTAGAAGAATGCATGTGGCCTTGAAATTTCTATATACAAGGAAACTTTTATCATTTTTCTTTTATGAAAAATTGTAGGGCTGATGGTGTAATGAGGACAATGGCTCCCGAGAAGCTACTAAAGAGTATGCCAATACTGCAGGGACAAATTGATGCACTGCTTGAATTTGATGTAGGTATCTCACCAGAAAATGTTTCTTACACAATTGATAATGCCTTTGATTTGATGTTGGGCTGAAGGTAAAACCAGGAATTTCCTTAGTTAACACATTTAGATCACCTTCGTTTGGGTAAGTTAAATGAGCACTTAGAAAGGCTGTTAGTACAATAGAAATGATTTGTCCAAGCAGTTTATCAGTATTTATTTTTAAGTCATGGGAAAGTATGGAATGCCATGTTTGAAGCAGGTAGGTGGCCTTTTTATTGTGCTTGACAGGCTGAAGTATCTGTAAAATATACCTTCAAGCAACTAAATAATTTGACCTTCTGTTAGAAACCACTGTATGGACTGGTTAAATGACACCATCCACCAATGAGGATTATTTTTGGTTTATCCCTTTCTCCTGGTAATTCCTACATGAGTTATTGCTTAAATCTCTTAAATCCATACCTGCATCTCAACTATGTCAGTAGAGACTCTAACCTACACATGTGATAATGTGGTGTAGAATCAGAAATACACACAGATAAATCCAAGTAAAACTCAAGAAATATGAATAAAATTAGTAGATTTTATTTTTATCTATATCCTGTTTGTGGTCTTGTACTGTAATTTTGGAGAACATTATCATTGGGAGAATTAGGGTAAATAATATGTGGCTTCTCTCTATTTACCGCTTATAACTGCATATGAATTTACAGTTGTATCAAAATTACAATTTTAATTAAAAACATATCTGTACAAAAAAATAGACTATTCTGACATGTAGGGAGATTCTTAACTCACATTGTAGTTTCCTCTATTTTGTTGGCTGCTAAATAAAGATTTTCTGCAAAGAATTTACTAACTTAAAATCTCTGTTAAGGTGATATGGTTTATTCTATAATTGAATTCTGGTCACAACACCCAATTCATGTGAAATTTCAGTAAAAGTACCAAGTCATTGTAATGTTGTTTGATAGATTTTACAGTAAGGCTTCCGGAGGTAGCTATGGAATTGCTTCTCATTTTATTCTTTCTATTCATTGATTCTTCTTTGCTTTTTCCTTGCCCTTAAAAAGGATGCAGCCTTAAAGGAGAAAAGTCATAAAGGGAAAGGAACAGAGTTTGAGGAATTGTGAGCAAAGATTGGGGAGTGGGGAGAAATTATTTTTCATGTGGTTATTAGTCTTTGGGGGATGGGTGAATGCTGAGTCTCAGGTACTATTTTAGGGTTTGCTGGCTAAGGTAACTATTCCCTATACTGTGTTTCCATGCTGAGTAACTGGAATCTGAATCCTTTCATAAGGTCCATTCAAAGGGAGGGAGTAATAGAATACATAACATAGCAACTAAACACAGATATTCAAACATTGGATTTGATTGATTGAGTTTACATCAGATAGGATGTATATATATTCTGTAATTGACAGGACTTGCTTCACTGACTGAAATTGAAGGAAAAAGTGCAGTCTCCTTTTTGATATTGGTAGGGTTACTAAATGTTATTTAACATTTGTAGAATTTGAATGAACTTCTTAGTAATCATATGAGACAATTTAATGTGAAAAATAACCATTTGATGATAAGCAGTTAACCTATTAAATTTTCATCTTTTTCTAGGTGCATCCAAATGAACTAACAAATGGCGTCATAAATGCTGCATTTATGCTTCTTTTCAAAGATCTAATCAAACTTTTTGCTTGCTACAATGATGGAGTTATTAACTTACTTGGTAGGTAGGACTTCCTGTGTCTTTAACTACTATATCAGAATACAAAAATTTGGATACTGCACACTTAATATATAAAATGAACTATGTGGTTCATTCAGGTCACATTTTTCTGTGTATTTTTAGTGGCAGTCAAAATAAAGTGCAAAAAATGGAAAACACTCTGGATGTTTTTGCCTGAAGGGATTTCCTACAGGGGTTTTGGTGCTTATAAAATTTTAGAATCACAGGGGCCTCCCCTGGTGGCGCAGGCAGTTGAGCGCCACGCTGTGAAGCTGTCCGCAGTCTCTGCAGCGCCGGTTCAATCCCTGCCGGCTGGCGAGGGGCCCACATGGTGCGGCAAACCTCTCCTGTCACGCCCGCTGCTCCCCTCAGCAGTGTATTTCATCAGTCTGCCTGTTCTGCTCCCCGCTCTGTCTCTGGTGAATCCTCTCACCCTCCTGTGAATCTGGCCTGTACCCCAGTTCTTGTATTAATAAATAAATAAATATAAAAAAATTAGAATCACAAAAGTAGGTTCTAACCATTACCCTCTTGGAATAAGTCTCATAACAAGTAATGCTCCATGATGCTAATGACTACCACTAATGCCACCCCTGGAGATGTGCAAGAATGTGAAGTCTCTGCATGTCATTGAGTGTAATAGCAAGAGAGGCCAATCTGGTCCCTGGGTCCTGGGACCCATGCACTCCTGCTACAGTAAATAATGCACTATATACTGGTCACTGTTTCAGAACATATACTATCAGCGCTGACTTCTTAAGGTGTATTCTTTTTGTTCCTTTCCAAAGTATGATTATTGTAGTTAAGTAAGTTCACATCATTGTGTCCACTCTGGGGGTTGTAGGTTCCAACCTCTATAGCTGTATACTTTCACACCCTGCCTACAGCCAGTCCCCCACAAGTCTTCCATTAAGGTGTACTCTTAAGAAGCTTGTGTGAAGTGAAATCTTTTGCAAGCTATTTTAAAATTATATAAGGCGAGCTACTTTTGGACTGACGGAATTTGTGGTAAGACATTCAGTCTGTGGGGTCAGTCTGTTGTCTCACTTCTGGTGCAGGAGAGGCAGTGTTGTGTGAGATACCATGATGGTGAGTAATTCCACAGATGGTGGTGTTGGCGAGCAATATGGGCAGAGAAGCAAATCCATATCCAGGAAAAGCCATCTATTACAGTGTAGAGAGATTGCTGCTTGCTCTCATGGTGAAATAAATCCTTAACTTGCTACCTGCTAGATGGCTGGTCTCCCTGGAATATGGTGCTATTGTGGAAGCTCGATGTTGATCTCAGATATAGGCAAACTGTGGTCTCAGTAATGATGGCAGATATATCGGTCCACGTTAGTGAATCTACTCATAACCTCCATTTCTAACATAATGGACACTTTATTCATCAACCTATGGGGTCCTCTTATCCCCCTGATAATTGAGAGCGTTTTTATGGTGTGTGTCCTTTGGTCTAGAAGAGGTATATTAGAAGAGGTATATCCACTACCTTTTCTCCAGACCATCTTTCCCAAACTTGCAATTTTATTTTTTCCAAGTACTTAGTCATCCAGGCTAAGTTAGTTATTATTCTTGTATTTACTATGTTCATAGTTAATATGCTCATATTTCAGTGTAGTTTCATATGTCCCACTGTCTCTCTTTAACATAAAGTGGAAAATCATATAGATATACTGCTTAAATTTTGGCCTATAGTAAAAGATCTCTGTCAAGGTCATCCCTTTGTGGAGATACAATGATTCAGCAAACCACTTCCAACTGGTGCCAGCATGAAAAGCTATTGTTAAACCAAGCTTGCATTCTCTTTTTTTCTTAGTCAGCTGGTCATGAGAACTCCCCAGAGACAACAGGCATGCTATCCAGGAGAAATGGTAGTGCAAGATAGTAGGCGTGCTGAGAATGAGCCATTTGTTCATGCAACCTGCATGGCTCTTCAAGATCTGCCAGAGGCTGGTCTTTTATCTAATTCCATTTGTTGAGGGGATATTCTTGCACTTGTCATACTTTATGACTTGATATATTGGATTACATTTCAAGTCTGATCATTCAGTATTGCATCATCAGAATCTTAGTACCTAGAAGCAAGTTAGAGTATTTTTTCCAGAAGGAGATTAGTTACTATCTGAAGAAGACATGGCTCTGCTTCCAAGCACTAGAAACTTTTATTGTATTTTCCTACTGGAATGTGCCAGAGACATTCTGCAGCACTGGACCTCCAGCAGTCACTTTGGGTACCATTAGATCTGCTGGAACAATTGTCCGTGTAATTCCAGTTTGGAATAGTTATAGAGCCTTCACATGATCTGGACTCTACTGATCTGAAAAAATAACGAGATACTCTGTTTAACACAATATACACACATGTTGTTTATGTTTCTTCCCAAACCAGAAAAACTCAGCAAACCTGTGCCTGCATTTTAGTTATAGGGAATACAAGATGAAGCAATTTACCTTTCACAAGGAGTGGGTTTTTGGCCCTTCAGAAACAATTGGAGTAGCAGATCACTTGAAATTTCATAGCGTCTGTCTCCTACCCTTTGAACATGCATGTGACTTACTAAGGGCCTTACATACCTAAAATTCTTGCACACTAGGTGCAAACATGCTGATGTTATCAAAACGAAATCCCTTGGGCTTATAACAACCAGAGAGGTTGATGTCCTTGCATCCCTTCCACATGAAAACAAACTATTTCTGACAGGTAGTACTTATTGGAAAATATAAAGAGTATGCTTATTTGATAGCTGCTTATCAAGTGTCAGGAACTCTGCTGATTTTATACTGGAGGATACATCTGGGTCTTTGCAAATAGGAGTTATCACTATTAAGTTTACAGTAACATGTCAGTCTCTACAATCCATTCATTTTATGCACAAACCAGATATGCAAATTAACTAGGAAAGTGGTGGAATTGCTACCCATGTATCTTTG
Organism: Talpa occidentalis; assembly: GCF_014898055.3. NCBI lineage: Eukaryota > Metazoa > Chordata > Mammalia > Eulipotyphla > Talpidae > Talpa > Talpa occidentalis. The sequence continues at coordinate 91,847,126 of NW_023602073.1, read as the reverse complement.
CAGATATCAAGAAACCAGTTTGGGGCCTGTGTTAGTCTCAAAGTATTTCTACTCCAGCTTTGTGTTCAGGAAATAACCACAGATAGTAATGCTTGTGTTTTCTACACTGAACATGATTGTATTACTCACTGATTGTATCAGCTACCTACAACTATTCTTGAGGCCCTCTGTGATATTTTTTAATTCAGTTATGGTATTTTATTCAGTCCATTAATTCTATTTGAAGCATTCTCATATTTTTTCTGTGCTCATTATTATTTTTTCCACTGTGTTTTCTTTTCTTTTTAAAAAAACAAATATAGTTAAAACTGTTACCCAGACCTCCTCCTCAGGCTGGTAATACAGTTATGATGCATTGAGACTTCCAGATTTTTTTATTCCATCACTGGTGCTAATATATATTCATTTTTAGTTTTTATGGTTTGAGGTGAGAAGTTTATTTTTCTTGTCTTGATTAATTGGCTTTGTATTACATTTGCAACTTGCAGGATATAGTCCTTGGTTATTTATCCATAGACCAATGCCTCAACACCTTTTTGAATGCCTATAGCAATAGTGCCAGCAGCACTAGGAGATAGGGACTGGAACAACAGAGGACCAGGAGGTTGCTACAAGCAAGTACCAAGAGTTTGTCTCCTATGGTGATGCAAGTATACCATCTGGGGTGAGGGATCTGTAGTGATCCCCTCCCCTTTTTGGCTACTCTGTAAAACTCACTTTCTCTCAAATCTTAATAAATAGAAACTCTATGTATTTGTTTCCTGGATCTTTTTCCTTCTCTTGAATAGCTACAGGGAAGGTCCATATTAAAAGTAAAATTATCAAAAGACTATCTGTAGAAGGTAATGTGTAACTATACTCAATAATTAGTTCTTTGTGTAATTATGTATTAAAACTTTCTTGAGAAAATTAAGAATACTTTTAAGGTAGTAAAATTACATGGCGAATGAAATGAAAACCTTTAAACATTAGAGAATATAAAAATAACGTGATTTTTTAAAAGATTTATTTATTTATGCATACAAGAGCTGGGGTACAGGCCAGAGGTGTGGGGGGTGAGAAGATTCACCAGAGACAGAGTGGGGAACAGAACAGGTGATTGACTGAAGTACACTGCTGAGGGGAGCAGTGGGCGAGTCAGGAGAGATCTGCTGTGCCATGTGAGTTGCTCCCTGGCCGGGGGGCAGGGAGGGGAATTAACCTCATGCTGCAGAGGCTGTGGACAGCTTCATAGGTTGCATCTTAACCCCTTGCACCACCAGGGAGGCCCCCCAAAATAACGTGATTTTAATAACATGGGAATATAAAATGCTAATGCAACTCAGCCATCAGTTATGATCCAGGGTTCCCTGAGAATTATTGGTAGACATTGACCTCCATCTGCATTGTGACTGAAATCTCATCCTGAAAGTTCAGAAGAGAACTAATGGTTGAGAAAGAATGTACAATTATAGTTTAAAAAGTCATGAAATGTTTGGTAAACCAAATGTTTTTCATAAAACTCCAGTATTTTATAGCCAAAGAACACATAATATTTGAAAGAAATAATATATAATGAAGTGTCAAATTTATCAAATTAAGGAAAGTATCAACTTACATGGACTGTAGGCATTTTAAAAATTGTTTAATTTAGGGAAGTCTGCAGATTATTGCTTTAACATGTAGCTTACATATAGATTTATAGTGAACTAGTAAGAAAAGGAGAAGAATGTAGTCATGACTTTTAAGATTGTTATCAGCAAGAATGTGATGCTGTTTTCTAAAACAAATTAATAGGATATTTGGATCCTGAATTTGACCTGCTTAATGGTTCATATAGTCTTCTACTTTAATTGTATTTTAATTATTTAAGTTGTTTCATGTGAGCTGCCTTAGAACATTAAGCCATTTTAAACAATTTAGTTTCTTAATGTTGTTTAGGTTCTTTAATACCTCATACAGGTTTTAATGTCCACTATTTTGATTACAGCATTAAGGTTTTTTTTTCAATGTATTAAGTAATGGTATTGACAAAAGCTTAGAAGAAAATTGAATATAATATTCATTCAAAATGCTTATCCATGTCTTCTAGAAAAGTTTTTTGAAATGAAGAAAGGACAATGCAAAGATGCTCTAGAAATTTACAAACGATTTCTAACCAGAATGACACGAGTGTCTGAATTTCTCAAAGTTGCAGAGGTAAGTAAAATGAGACTTTGCTGGGATTGTCATTTTAAAATATCTACTCGGGTATCTGGAGTAAATAACACGATTTACAATCTAGCAAGACACTGTGCCATCTAGTCACAGCATAGTAGGGTTGGAATGGCTTTGCAAGTCATCTCATCCAACTTCTTACTCAGCTGTACTCACACAGCTGCACCCCTGTGCCCCAGTCATTGTTCTGTACAGGAATGAGTTCATGTACGTATTTGGAAGGTGGTCCATTCCTCCATCCCACTCAGTGGTTATATTTCATTTAAAATTATTTCCTTTCTGGAAATGACATTTTATTAAAATCTGTCCATTGTTCTTATATGTAAATGATAATCATAAAATCTGCTTTTTCTTACTTTTGACAGTGATTTAAAAACAATGAAAAAATAAAACAAAAAAGTATAATGTTGTAAAGTTTGTAAGTTGTTTCTTAAGGATTTCTTTATATTTAATAAAAATAACTGTAATGAAACAGTTGGTATTCCTGAGATTGTCTGTAAATTAGTGTTTTCTATTACAAAATCCAGTTATTGATTCATATTGATAGAGGGAATTGTGACACTGTAATTGTAGTTCTTTGGCAAGATGACAAAATGGCTTTTATCTTACATGTCAACTAATAGATTCCTAGGACTAACTGGAGTGAGCACCATTTTGAAGCTCCACAACAAAGTGTAAAATGCTGTGGACATGGGGCATTCACGCCATGTGTTTGCTATTTTTGCCATTCTGAGAAGACACGAACAAGCATTTATACACACAATTCCAAAAGTACTTAGTCCATGCATTATATTTACAATCTCATTTATTCGCTTGAGTAATAATTGTCATACTCAAATGATGAGACCAAAATAATATTGCAAATGACTGTGTCTGCATCTTTGAGCCCTACAATTTGTAATCAGAATAAAAATCTTTTTTTAATATGTGAATTTAAAGTTATAGATTAACTTATGTAAATTATATGTTACAGCCTGTTCATGTGTATTTCTTCATGGATTTATAGGTGGTACTTTTTAAGAAAGGATATAATTGCTTGAAACTTTTTCTCTTGCTGTTGCATATTTTTCCACTGTTATCTGTAATATCAATATAATATAGTAAAGTTTAATTTCTTCCTGTGAAAAGATAGTTATGCTTTGGCACCCAGAATAGATAATTTCATTATTCACTAAGTCATCGTGCATATACTTCTAGTTTTTGCATATGTTATTTTATATATCAGATAAGTAAAATGCTGAGGTGCTGGACAAGTGACAGTATGGGGTACACCTTTCTCTAATCATCTTTACAAGGATGGGCTTAAGGACTTCATAATAATGGGGCCTTTATTTAATCAGTTCTGTTTTTTTGAAATTTTCTTTTATATAGAATTTTATTATGTACCTGTTGACATAATTTTTTTTATGTACCTGCTGACAACCTCATATTAGCACAGGTACAATTCAGCCTATTGAGGAGACAAACAGAAGTAGGATGCCATTTTGTGAGTCTTCCCTTAAATAATTGAATAATAAATACTTTCATTTTATTGAAACTTTATAACTAAAACTTTTTATAGAATAGAATCTAATTTACAAATTATTTCTAATAGAACTTACATTGAACCACAGCAAAGTAATCATAACTTTTTCTTTCACATTTAAATTACCTTATTCATTATTTTAAAACAAATTCTTTGAAAACCAGTGTTGATGGTTTGGTTATGATTAACCCAGGTAATTTTCAACAAATGTACAAAGCTTCTCTTTCTACCAAGCAGTACTTGTATAGTATATAGTTGTATGTATTCATACCCAGTAGCTACTTTTTCCTTAGTACCATTTGCCTGAAGAATGAGTAGAAGACTTCTAGAATGTGATTTTTAAAATAAAGCTCTATTTAAAAGTTGTTTAAAAATAAAACTCATCGTAAGTATATGCCATTTGGCAGAAGATAACAATAAGTTGTCTATCATATTTAAAGGAATGTAGAGTATTTGAACAATTGTATGGAAATGTTCAGATTTCCCAGAGATATTGCTTAAAATGTCAGACTTCACATGTTTTGAATTCTTACTGAGGTCTCCTAATGCAAACTTTGTAAAATGGTTATTTTATGGGTTATGGGCATTTCTGCTGAACATACTTCCCTTTTATAGAACCCAGTTATTCTTAGTTTGCTATTCCAAGGTAAATACCAAATCGTAGGAGTTATTTCTCCCAGAATATATGCAGACAGAAACTGATGTTATTTCTGTAATATAATCACACTTCAGTTCGATCTTCCAATTCAATTGTGGTTCAGAAGTTCAGGTGATAAAAAAATTCAATGTAAAAGAAGAATTCTTCTCCTCTAAAGAAGTATTAAAATATGAAGTTTCCTTAGTTTATAATTTATATAATTTGTAACAATATAAGTGAGTTTAGAGCAACATTAGTGGCTTCCCTCAAACCAGAGTATAGTAATTAGCAGGTAAAGCCTGTAATTCTGGAGGAATCTCTAATCTGACTTTAGCGAGAAGGCTGAAGGTCAATGTTCTCTCCACAGGAGGCTAGTTTGCTCTGCGCTCCTCTCTAGGGTGCAATATCTGCAGATATTTTATCATAACTGGAAAGTGGGGGAGAGCTACTGGTCTGCTGCCATCATACAGTGCACAAGACAGTCCCTAACAAAGATATCTAACAGTGTCAATAGTCTCAAGGTTAAGAAACCTGATTTAGACATAGAGAAGTACAGGAGACACTTCTCCAAAAAGGAAATGCAAAATGGCCAACAGGTATATGAAAAAATGTTCAACATCACTTATAATAAGGGAAATGCAAATCGAAACACAATGAGATACCACCTTACACCAGTAAGAATGGCACATATTAAAAAAACTGGCAGCAACAAATGTTGTCAAGGATGTGGAGGAAAAGGGAACTCTCCTACAGTGCTGGTGGGAATGCAGACTGGTTCAACCACTGTGGAAAGCTGTGTGGAGGTTCCTACAATGGAAGTACCATATTACCCAGCAATTCCACTCCTAGAAATCTACCCAAAGGACACAAAAACAGTAATTCAAAAGGATACCTGCACCCTTATGTTTATTGCAGCACTATTTATAGTAGGTAAGATGGAAACAACCCAAATGCCCCAAAATAGATGACTGGATCAAGAAGATGTGGTGTGTGTATATATATATATAAAATATATATATATATATATATATATATTTATATATATATATGAAAACCAAATAAGGGCTTTGGAAAAAAATAACAAATAAAAAACCAAAATTAACAGGCAACTATAAATCAAAGACATTCTGCATGGGATGGGGAGAGAGGGAGATCACAACGGGGGAGGGAAGAGCACAAGGGACTATGGTGATGGTTCATGGGTGAGTTGGTGGTGGGACTGTTACAGGGACTATACCTGAGAGGAGAAAGCTAACATTGTACAAATAAACAATGATGTAAAATATATATAAATAAATAAATTCTATTAAAAAAAGAAAATGCAAAGGAAAGAAGTTAGTGCAGCATTTGACACACAAGGATTTTCCAAGTCCTTGGTTGCACGTTGTCTTTGTAGTCCAGAGGTATGTTTCATGTAGTTGCCTCTACATTTTCATCAGCGTAGTCAAATCACTTCATTTCTCAGGGAAGGACAATGGTTTAAACCACCTTATCTCTTTCTCATTTATATAAAACTGAAATTGTGTTATTTATCTTACAAGGAAACCTTAAATTTTACACTTTCGTTTCTTAAGTTCTTTTCGGGGGTTCTAACAAAATTCTACACATTTGTTGTGTCTACAAAGAGTGATGAAGTATTTGTGTATTATACTGAATGGGAAACATGAACAGCCTATTCTCAAAGTGAGATTGATATATGGCATTAATTACCTTTTATCAAGATTGAATTGTGGATTTCACTAATTCTGTGGGTGATCTTTGCTGAAGTGCAAAGAAATTGATTTTTAAAAAATTCTGACTAGTAAAATTTTTTTTCACAGCAAGTTGGTATTGATAAAGGTGACATTCCTGACCTCACACAGGTAAGTGAATCTCTGATGGAAGATTTAGCATGCATGAAATTATTATCCTATAGCTTGTCTTAAATGGTCTTGCCTAGATCATAGTTTTGTAAAAAGCTAATGCATTCTGAATTTTTGAGTAATAAATTTCTTGGAAATTTATGGTTACTTATTTTTTCTAGATATTTAGTATATTTTGTAGATAATATAAAGATGTTCTTACCCTTAAATGTAATTTCAACTGAATTTACTTATCAAGCTCATTTTTTCATTATTGAACTTAAAAGGAAGCTTCAAGTAATGCTTAAGAAGTGTTTTATCTATTAAAAGTGACTGTTTGTGGGTATAATAATCAGTACATTTGAATTGTTCTTCTTGCTTGTTCTCTGGTTTTCCCCATGTCCTGGTTATGAAGGAAGGACATGGATATGGAGAACTATGGTATCATATTTCTGCATTTTCCCCTCTTCCCACCCCTAAAGTTGAGACATTTCCATATGTAAAATAATCTTTTTCAAAAATGAAGTTGTGGCAGATGAATGATATTTCTGGGGACCAACTAGTAAGCATGGGCTTCCTTATTAGACCTACTATGACAGTATGGTCAGGTCTCAGCTGAAATGTGAACATTATCTCAGATAATAATGGACTAGAATGAATCTGGAGACTTATCAGAAATTCCAAATTGTGTGGAATCAGTTAACACCTCTAAGACATGTTATTAGGTTCTGCTGTCTGCCTGGCTTCTGTGTGGCCGCCATAGCACTGAATCTAAACAGGTCAATGAACAAAAACATCCAAAATTAAAGAAGTTAAAGAGGAGATCAGAATCTGAGGGCCGCCCATTGACTGGAGTAGGAATGGGATGCTTGTAACTGAAAAAGGATTAGATACAGCAGAATGGAACAGAGGAATATAATTACTGTCTTTTAGGTTGGAAAAGGCACAGTAAATACCAGTATGGTGATATGTAACTCTTTTTAAATTGTGCATATAATAGCATAACTGTGCATAAATGACTTAGGAATATCAATGACATTTTAAAATGTTTGTAAGATCTGTTTTGGGTTAGAAGTGAATGTGATAATAGAACTGAAACAGTTTTCAGCACTTTCAAATGGTTTCTTAGATCTAATGATCAAAAATTTGAATGTTCTGTTGATTGCTTTTCCCCTATTTTTGGTATCAATGGTGCTTTAGTATCTAAAACATCTGAATTATAGATGAATGCTCCCTTGAGATCCTGGACTCTCAATAAACTGCAAATTTGTTTCAAGAAAAGGATTTTAAAAATACTGTTTTCCTGTTTGGTGTGTTTGAGTATATGTATTTCAATTTAAAATATCTCCATTTATGAAAAAAATCTTAGGTTTTGATGTCAGGAATTCTGGTTGATCTGCAACCAGAAATAAACTGCAAATTTGTTTCAAGAAAAGGATTTTAAAAATACTGTTTTCCTGTTTGGTGTGTTTGAGTATATGTATTTCAATTTAAAATATCTCCATTTATGAAAAAAATCTTAGGTTTTGATGTCAGGAATTCTGGTTGATCTGAGAACTGCTGGTAAAGAAAAGTCACCTTTTAAAGACTGTCCCAGTGATGAATCGGTAACCATAAGTATTACTGTTACCTTTTAGCTTTTACAGGTTGACTTTTTCTTTAGGTTGCTATTTCTATGATTGGTCTATGACTTTGACTCTAAAATAAAAGCAACTTAAAGACACTGCTACTTATATTTTGTTATTTTAAGCTTCTTTTACAACAGCAGAGGCATTCCCAAAGTTTTGCTTATTGAAAAATTGAATCAATTGGTATCTATCTGCTTGCCAGATGTGGTCATTGCATCGAGGCACGATCCAGAAGAAGGCATATTCCTGCTCTTCTGCACATTTCTACTAAAGTACTTTTCTCCAAAAGCACTTGAGATGTTTATTTCTGTTAGGTTTTGCATCTCCTCATGAGAAATATAAATGTTAAAGGTCTAAGACGAAATGTTCCAAACTTAATTTTATGTACTGTGTATTACAGAATAACGCTTCTTAAAAACAAGAGTCAGTTTTATTACCCATGTTCTTGGTCAGATTTCTTTCAACCTTGGTGATTTTCGTGACTACTTTATTTTTCATTTTCTTCCTTAAATTAAGAAACTTTACAAAAAGAATGAACTTGCAAGTTATCTTCTTGATTTATAGTTTTTGTCTTATTTTAGGCAACTAAGGAAATTTACTGGAGAAATACTGTCTCTTTTGTTGTTGTCATAATTATATTGTTCTCTATTTTGTGACTGTAAGTAGCATTAAAAAATAAATTTGGCACAGAAACACGTTTCCTTTATATTGCATTTAATATTTGGGGAACCTGAATCTTCTACTGGAGAGATTTTAGGTTTTTCTATGGATTGATATGCTTTTTCTCACTGTGATGCTAGTGAAAATTTGGGAAGTTTTAAGTTACATGACCAAGCTTCCTAGGTTCTATTATTATGACAAGAATTAGTAGTAGTAGTACCGGTAGTACTAGGAGGAGGAGGAGGAGGAGGAGGAGGAGGACAGTTTTGAAGTTACCAAGTGTGAATTCATCTAAAAAGCTATTTCTATTCTTTTTAAGGTTACAGTGTCTTCTATTTATTCAATGAGCGTATCGTTATAGCTCACTATTTGTTTTACAGCAAAATTTCCTTTATCTCATATAGGATTTTTTTAAAGTTAGAGGTATACTTCCAGTTGTTTTCTGGGCTTATCGAGTAAATCTACTTTCATCTGAGTTGTATTTTTATATTTTAATTTTATAACTTTCAAAATTTATTATATCCTCTTAACAATCACTTTTTCCTTCTCTGTAGTTCATAACTTTATAGATAATGCTCATAGGACTATTCATTTCTACCCTATCTTCATCACTTCAATCAAGTTAAAATTTTTATTGACTTAGTAATTTATATTTATGAATTTACACATTTGATTCACTTAGTAATTTACATTAATAACCACATAATTATATACATAATAATTACATAATTTTTAAGACTTTTATGAGTCTTATTGTAAAATGAAAATAAATATCCTGAATTTTCAAAATTAAAAAATTTTAATATTTAAAAGTTTGTATTTTATTTTGCCATTATATGTGCAATGTAATACGTGCAGCCCTATGAATTTTCTTAAATTCTGTCAGCTACTTTAGCAGTTAGCTTAAAGTCTGTCAAAATAATTTTGTAAGAACAATTGTCAGAAGTAAATGTACCTATAAATATATCTCTATATTTCATTCACGCATATTCTCTGAATGCCTACGCTGCTGTTAATTTCTGATTTGGTTTAAAATTATTTGAGAAAGATGAAGTTAAATTTCTAGTGTTTGAGGAATAGATGGGGTGGAATATTTGTAGAAACCTATTTTTTTCCTTTTACTATACGGTAAAATGCCATCACTTTATATTGTCTAAAATGCTATTAAAAAACAAACTTTCAGATACTTTCTAGTAAGAGTTGAAATATAAATATCTTCTAATATACAGTAATCTATTTCAAATTATTACATTTGCTAAAGTTAACACCATTATATATATATATATATATAAATTAAATAGGTCAATAAGAAAACCTTAATTTTTAACTATTAAAGTTGTATTCTTTTCACCACAATTCTCACTTTGCCCCTCTTTTTAAATATAGCAGCAATGTTTCCAAATATATCAGCCAAATGTTGCCAAGTGAGCTTTTACTGTATTTTCAAATTTATGTGACTTTGTATTTGGGCACTTAATGTTTTTGACTTGGATATAAATGCCTGTTTTTCTTTCACTGGGGTCTTATGGAAGTATGTGGTGAAGTGGTGAACTTGATTTAATCAAGTTTACTGAATATAAGTATATTAATATCTTAGAAAATGTCTGTCACTGTAATCTCTACACTGAAATTACTCTGTAATGTATTTGTTATGCAGTGGAGTTAAGTATATATAAGATGGGTCTGTCTGAGATTCTGTGGAATTGAAATATTTAAATACCAAAAGAACCTGGAACGAAATTATCCCACATATATGTTAGGGTCCACTCAGAGAACTCCACCATACAACGTTACAGTGTTGTTCCAGCGTATTTACTTTGAAAGAAAGCAATGCAGATGTTTATTTTTACTTTCTTATTGTAGGCTCCCAGCAGTCTTATGGAGACCCTTGAGCAGCATCTAAATACCTTAGAAGGAAAGAAACCTGGAAACAAGTACGCATTAGTTGTGTTTTGTTAATGACATGAAAAATTTTAGCAACATTCTTTATATGAATGAGATTTATCACAATTCAACTTATAGAGCAATACCAGAAGCATTACAGTTTCAGGGTATGCTTTACTGTTATTCTTCTGAGTTCCTTCCAACCCCTCAAACTTTGCATTAACTTTGGACAGTGTAAGTTTATATATAGAGCAGATCTCTGCAGGTAATGCAGCAAATTAGGAGATTAGTAGATTGTACCTATAGTCAAAGAAATTGAAAATTTCTACATTTTCCTTTAGAAGGGGCTCATAATACCAAGAAAATGAGTTGCTTGTCCTTAAAAATTGAGGCTATTATTGTTAGACATGAGTTAAAGTAAGCAAGTTTCACAGGTAGCCTTGAGGACTCTGTTGTTACCAACCCCATGGTGAAAAAAAAGAAGAGTCACCAAGTATAGTTTTCCAGACATAGACTCAAACCACTTGAAACACTGCTGACAGTCAATGCTGAGATCTTTTTATAGATAGCATAATAACCACACAGTGATAAGTGCAATTTTACTGTATTTTTATACCTTTGTTTTTAGTCATGTACATTTTCGACTATTTTTCTTCATTGCATGCAAAATATGTCCAGAGTCCGTTTCTCTTTTTCTCTCCAGCAGGTGTCAAACTTGCTGTTCACAAGACCTAATGCTCTCCAATTTTTGTGCCTTGCTCAGGCTATAGTTTAGTAGTTCCGAATGCCTACCCTATCTGTCTCTGCTGCTATAAATCTTACTCAGCCTAGAAGGCCAGTTCAGGAAGCTCTTAATCATTCACTGCTCTTTGTTGTGGCTACCCTGCCCCTCCCCAGCACCACTCTATGTGGTTGAGATAGATTTCCTGATTTTAATGATCAGAGACTATTTTCTAGTTTACTGTTTCCACCTAAATGCTTAACATGACTCTCTCTCTACAGAGTCAGCTTGAAATCAGTCTTTGTTAGAAATACCAGTTTTACATTTATTCTATTTAGTTTGACAGTGGTACTTAGCAGACATAACCTATGAATTGATTGTTGCAGGGTCATAGGTTGGCCTTAGATTTTACCTCTCATACAGCTATCCAAATCCAGCTCCTTTCTGTTTTCTTTTCTCTGGGCACTGTCCCAAATCTAGACACACATCTTGATGTTATTTATTTATTTATTTAGCTTTTTATTTCATTAGCTAAGTATTTCTGTCATCTTGTCCAAGTTAGTGTAAAAATTACTGCATGCTTTTAAGTATCAAATGGTAACATTATAGGAATTTCTCAGGCAATTATGGCAAAGCTGAACTTCTCAGAGCTCTATCAGGGTTGTTACCACAGCTCAGGGTCAGCCCTGGCTTCATTGTCTTCATGAATGTTCTGACTTTTGTAGATAATTTGGTGTCCACTGAAAAGACATGAGAGTATATTAAATCACAATTATAGACACGCATTTCCAGGTATTTCTGGCACCAGCCTGTATTAGGTCATCTGTGAAGCCAAATGAGTTGCCTAGGAGTTAAGCAAAAGGAGACAGGAAGCCTGAGAGCTGTCCATGTTCCTGAGGCAGGACCTTTTTTAACTAAGAAAATATGCATGTCCTCCAGAGCTAGAGTCTTTTGGACAATGTGAGGTGCACATTAGGACAAAGTCAACTCTCTGCCCCTTCTCTCACCTATAACCCATAAACTTGCACATATCCATACCTTCCCTTTGTTAAATCCATCAGACATAGGAGAGGCAGCCTGCTAGAGCAGATTTCATTAGGTCTAACTTCAAATCTAAATTCGCCCCCTTGTGGCTGCTGCCAACTATTTTTGGAAAACTTAACTATGGACACAGATTTCTGAGTAATGAAATAAAAACTTAATGATCTTCTGTTTTGAATTACCCTTTGCTGAGCATCATCTTTCTCCTTCATTTAAAATCATTTTTTGCTCATCAGTTTTCTTTTCTGAATTGGCTAAGACCACATTTGAACTTATCTTTTGCTTATTCCCTATATTTTTTTTTCCCCAAAAAATGGACTGCAGTACTTAACTATTTTCTTCTTTGTATGTTTGTGCTTACCTGGGAACTTAAGTGAAGGGTGAGTACTATATTGAGTGACTTTTTTGCATTTGGATATTGCTAAAAATGCAAAAAAAACACTCTTAAAAATCCACTTAAACTGATTTCTGTCAGTTTTATCCATCTGTGTTTTAATGATACTTTTTTTGTTGCAAGGTGACTGACATAAATGATTTTATCTTATTTTGGTCTTCTAGGATCAAGTTTAACAATCTCTCTTAAGTGTATATAGAATTCTCTTAGGTTTTATAAATCAAATATTTGTTTATTAATCAAAAGATTTTCACACTTCAGAAAGAAATTTTATTACATAAAATTCTTTGTCTTCCAGTAGCAATATAAAACTATTCTAGTGCTAAGTCAAATAAATGCATGAAATGAAGCATTTTCAAATGTCTACTGTAAAAAATACATAGACCCTTTATATTTAGTGCTTTATTCCCACTGATACGCATTTTTAAAATTTGTGCAATACAGTATGATATGACTTTGCATATTGTCTCTGTGACTCAACAGAACAAAAGAGAAAATTGATTTTATCTCACATGTCAGTTTACTAAGTGGTGTTGGTGCAGGAAACCAAGGATACATCTATTATAACTAGAATTATTTGAAAGATACAGATAGGTTTTTACATTTTATGTGGTGGTGATGGTGGTTGTTTTTCCTGGCTAGCATTTATAATCAAAACTGTATTGTTGTGAATAAGAAATAACAAAATTTCCTCTTTGACAACTTACTATATTAACATCTTGGAAGTAACCCTTGGCTTTTGCTATGTTCATCATAAAACTCATGGCTTTATTTCTAGCATTTAAGTAGATTACTATATTGATCATTTACTCTCCTAAAATTATATTGCCTTATTTTTCACAATGTAGTTCACTATGTGCTAAAATTCTCTGGTTGAAATTATTAAAATAGGTGTAGGTCTTTAATAAATGTCTTATCTCTATACAATATATTGTGACATACTCTTTTATAAGGACAAGTGATCATTGGTAGGATAGATAATCAACTGAGGAACAGGTAACAAGTAGTAGTTTATGTGTTGTTAAACAGGACCAAATATGCTCTGCTCACCTTTGCTTTTATCAGACATAGTACACTTGGACCAGAGTCTTAACCCCCTCTAAAGTGTGGATTTTAGAATAATGAGGATTTTAAATAAATGAACTATGATAGATAAAGAATGATGAGACTTCAGAAAGTACCTCTCTTGGAGCTCTCAGATTTTAATCAGAGATGATGCTGAATTAATAATGCTTTCTGAAGCACGTCTTGCTCTCACTCTTTTTGATGAAATCATGCCAAGGGTTGGATCTGATGCCAAGGGAACAGAGGTCACACATCCTGAGAGTTTAGTTCCTAACAAAATAATTGTTAAGACTTTTGTTTACTTATATTTTTATGTGAGTATAAGAATGTATTCTTATATTTAAAGTCAGATAATACAGAAATGTATTTCAGTGCCTACAAAATGCTAGATGCTGTATAAAGTGTTGGATATAATAAAACGAGATGGATTTTCCCCCTTCAAAGAATTTAGCATCTAGTGAAAAAGACACATGTCTGTTTAGTTAAACAGACAATGAAGATACAGTGCAGCAAGTGAAATAGGAGCCCCACAAAATTTTTTCCTTTTCCATGGTGTAACTACAAATGTAATTTAGCAAAACCATTCATGTGGGAACTTGCTAAATTGATTTTTGTGCCAATTATGGTATTTTACTTGGATTTGTGCATGATATTCTTAAATAGCAAGTAGAAAAATTTTATCATTTTTGCTACATCATTTTTCTTTGGAGTATAGATTATGCCAAAAATGTTAGAAATGTTTTAGAAATATCTCAAAACAGTTCTTGTTTATGCTCACTTTTTCTGTATTAATATTTTTTATTTTGTCAGTACCACTAAGAATATGTTCAGGAAAGTTGCATGATAAAGAAATTTCAATTAATTCATTCATAAAAAGTACCTTAAATCATGTTAAATAACTTCTGTGTTTTCTTTGCGAAGATGACTGTTCTCTCGGATTTCTATGTAGACTTAATCTCTGGTTTTCCCCACATACAGAAAGGGGGAAAATGGTAGGATTGGAGAAATTATTAGCTAAAAACTCATTAGGAAATTTTCAGCCTTATACTGTGCTAAATTTTTAGGTTCTTATAAAACTTTCTATAATACAGCGAGCTCTGTGAATCTGTTCATGTCAGTGGACTCGTTGATGAGCAGAATAAACATATATCCTTTTCCTCATAGGAGAGCTTACTCTTAATGTAACAGTCCAACTACACATAAACCAAATTGAGTTACACTTATTTCTTCTAATTATATAGCAAAAATGTATGTGCAATCTTTTCATTATGTTCAATTTAAGTAAAAACTTTAATTTGAAGAGAAAAGAGCAAAGCATGTTTTGCAAATGAAGTTGGAAATAAATTTCTTTTGTAGTAGTCAATATAACAAAAAATCATGATACTGTGCAAAATTTCACGTACTAAATTTCAGTTATTTTTTTTCTTTTTGCTGTTACTACATGTGGTGTTTTCTCTGTAAATGAGTACACCACCATCCTGCCGTCTATAAGATTCTAACATAAGCTTTTTATTGAAAAGTATTTACTCTTCATTTCGTTTGATTATTAACTTACTTCCCACTAACTCAGATTAGTAAAATGTAAACTGTTTAGGTAGTTGTTTCTGAAGCACTTTTCTAGAAATAATACACAATAGTGAGTGCTACCAAAAATCTAACAAAATATTTTTACTCATTACTAATTTTCCTTTACTGCTTCAGAAACAAGCATTCAGACTACTGTTATCTTCAAGTTCCCACTAGTTCTCACATAATGGGAATATTTTCCATAGATAGTTTTCATAACAGCCATGAAAAAACAAACAAATCTTAGGAGTGTATATGTGGAAGTTGAGGCATTCAGACACAAGCATCCTAGGGGTTTCTTTTTCTATTCTAGTGTTTCTTTTATGCATCACAATTATAATTAAAGTGAATCATAATGTACTTTAATCTTAATAAGTCTTCTAACTTTTCAAAACCAGTGGATAGTTTTTTTTTTTTAATTATATAAGGCATTTTTTTCCCAAGTCTTGGCAAAATTTTTTAATTTACTATTTGGACAGTTTGTTTTTGACAGACATAGGCAATAATGCCCAATTTGAAGAATTGGGTTGCTTGATATGTAGAAAATAATTTTGACTTGAAGATTTTCTGGTCCTAGAGATTAAGTGAATGAAAATCATTGGGGAGGATGTCATAATTGTGTAAAAGATTAAAGTTTTTTTTTTCAGTCATTAACTACTGATAAAAATCTGTATATAAACACATTAATGCTTGACCAAGTGATATTATCAAACTTCTACAAGTGTGTTCATGTTTATTCAGTTTTAATTTTGTTGGTTGCCTTTTAGATCTGGTGCTCCCTCTCCATTAAGTAAGGTAAGTTTGTTTATTATTTTGTTTTAACAATTTTTGGATTACAGTTCAATATACATTCATATTTTTGTGCAGCCATGACTACCATCCATTTCCAGACCTTTTTCATCTCCCCAATATTCAAATTCTATTCCCTTTGAACACTAGCTCTCTATTTCCCCTCGTTGCCCTGGTAGTCTCTGGCAACCACCATCCTGCTTTCTCTCTATGAATTTGACTATTCTAGGTACCTCATGTAAGTGGAATCATCCAATATCTGTTCTTTCCTTTGATTGGCTTGTTTTATTTAAGATAGTGCCTTAAAGTTCATCCATGCTGTACTCTATGTCGTAACTTCCTTCCATTTTTAAACTGAATGAATTTCCTTCCATTTTAATCCACGGTATGTATATGCCATGGATTTTGCTCACTTATCTATTGGTGGACACTTGGTTGCTTTTGCCTTGTCGCTATTGTAAATAATACTGCTGTGAACATGGATGACTATTCAGATCCCTACTTTTAATTCTTTGGGGTATATACCCAGAAATCAAATTGTTGAATCATAAGTAATTTTTAATTTTTTGAGAAAAGTTTATACATACTCTCCTTTGTATTCATTTCTTCAGTCCAATATTTAGCAGTGTTTACTGAGTCCTCCATTTTGACTAAATTCTTTCAAAGTAGGAGAAATTTTCATGCATTTATATTACAACTAAAAACAAATATTATTTTACTTGTTATTAAAGCCCTTTCTCATACTTGGAATGACAATCCTGCAAGACAGGTAAAGAATATAACTGTATGCTTTTGTTAATGGTAGAGAAATCAATTGCAGGTGGGTGTCTTTTCACAAAGATGCCTTTTAGACAGTTTTCTATAATTATTTTTCTATATATCTGTAGTTCAAATTTACCATTGTACTTTTCAGGTAAAATGTAATAAATATGCTCTTTCCTCTTTACCAAATGTCTTTTATGGAATTGCTATTAATACAGATACAAAGATATCACCCTAACTACACTGGACTTCACAGACGCCTTGTACAGTGCCAGAATTCCCTCAGAGAGCTTAGACAAACAAATAAAACAGACAAACAAACAAGGTTTCTGGTGATCCTGATGCAAGGCTGGGTTTTAAATCATTATGTCAAGACATTTTTATTTTCTGCACCATCCACATTAAATATATAGCCAAGTCTTATTTTGCCACAATTTCACTCACTTAGTTTAGGTTCCCAGGAACTACTTATAAAGCCTTCTAACTGATCTTTTAAAAATATACTCTCAACCTACTTCAATAAATGTATTTGTTCATTTTGTTCATTTGAAAACATCTTACGTCTATGTGAAAATTCTAACATACCAGTGTTTAGTAGAGTTATAAAACTGGCGTCCTTAGGGATGGTCTATTCCTACATTTTGGCAAAATTGTACTTTATTGACTTTGTAATAGTAGGGTCATTTTGGTCCTGTTTTCCTAGCTCTCATCTCTTCAGAGCTTGTTGTTACAAGGCAGTTTTTTGGGTTTTTGTTTGTTTGGATTTTATTTTTTTACATATTTATTTATGCATACAAGAACTGGGATACAGGCCAGAGGTTTGGGGGTGAGAGGATTCACCAGAGACAGAGTGGGCAACAGAACAAGCAGATTGACTGAAATACACTGCTGAGGGGAGCACAAGGCAAGGCAGGAGAGGTCTGCCGCGCCATGTGGGTTTCTCCCTGGCCGGGGATTGAACTCATGCTGCAGTGGCTGAGGCTAGCTTCATAGGATGTGTCTTACCCCCTTGCACCACTAGGAAGGCCCACAAGGAAGTTTTTAAATGAGCCTTTAAAGACCTTTATATCTGTTTTTATGTTGGTAGATTTTTTTTTCTGTTGTTGAGTTTTCTGTGTTGTTTCATAAATCACTCTCTAAGGTTTTTTACAAGTATATTCATTTAGAGGAGTTGTCAGTGTCCACAGTAAATGTAGATTAATTACTCTTTTCTAGTCCCCAGATGATTTAGTAAATTTAAGTTTTTGGTGAACAGTTTGGTGGGTTGACATTTTCTTAGCAACAATATCTATGCTGTTCGTGTGATTGTTTTTCTTAAAATGCTGACTATTTGGCCCTTGTGTATCTATTGATTTGATTCTTATTGGTTATAATAATATATGAGTCTTCTTGGACAAGTAGGTACTACACAAATTCTGTTTAAGTCTGGAAAGCCCCATAAATTTCTTCTCTCCTTTGTCCTTCTTCTTAAATTATTCTTTTTAAAATTTCAAGTTGGTATTTAAAATCAGATGTCCAGTTACAGCAATATCTGATAACCTGTGCTTGGCCTCGGCTTGCATGTATTTTACTGGCTGTTATCTCATTTCCATGTACAGAACTAAGTGTTGGTAGACTGTTTGGAGATGTTCTATCAATCTTTCTTTTATGGTAACGTGGGGAATTAAAGATACCAATTTAATAGAAAATAAAATTAGGGTAATTACTAAACAAAAAATTTAATTTTTACCATATTGATACAGCATTAAGTCCCCTTATTAAAAATAAAACAGTCCATGCTCTCCCCTGATAAAGAAAAATAAAAAAATAAAAAAACCAGTCCAGAACAACAAATGTTAGATTTTACTTTACTTTTTTAGTTTTATCGATTATGACACTTTAGTGATGGAATATAGTCATTATATCTTCAAGCTGTCAGTGACTTGAATCTTGTTTGTTAATTGTTCTCTGCCATGTGTGAACTATTTTGTAGACTAGATTTCTGGATTTTCAAGGCATCTGAGAAAACTTAATATTTAGTATGTTTTGGGTGATCTTGGTGTTCTATAACATTTATTACAACTGATAACTTTAATAATTTTTAAATGCTAATGCGATCTTTCCTAATAGTTTTGTGTTCATAAAATATAGTTAGCTTTGATTTAAAATACACAAATAGAAGTCACTGCAATGTAAGACCATGTGTTTTCATTATAACTTTATACAAGTTACATTTAACTCTCAAAATTTGGAAGATGCTTTGCCCAATATTGATTATTTATTACGCTTCTAGATTTCAAGTTTGTCTTCATGAGGAGTTACCAAAATATTTGATGGGAATGTCATGGGTCTGCAAAATGAAAGTCCTCTTGCTCTGTGTCCTGTAGATTCGTATTTGACTAGAGTGTGTTGTGCATCTTCACTTTCAGTCTTCTCCAGCCACAACTGTTACGTCTCCTAATTCTACACCAGCTAAAACTATTGACACATCCCCACCGGTTGATTTATTTGCAACTGCATCTGCGGCTGTGCCCATCAGGTTAGTTAATGAGTATACAGTGAACTGGTTTTTTAATATTTTGATGAGGTTTTCCATTAATTTTTATGTACTGAACCCAAATGATTTCACAAAATGAAATCTAGTGCCAATAGCATGAAATTTTGAATACTTTTAGGTACACAACGTAAGTTCTTTTACAACTTAAACAGTAATTTAGGCCTGTACCTCTCAAAACATGAGAAAGATGTAAGCTACAGAAATCACCTTGTGCTCACACATTTGGAAGAGCAATGCACACCTCAGGGGTTTCTGAAATTAGCTGATAATGGAAAATTATTTCTAAAAGTAGTTTCTTGTCAGAAATTTAAAGTATGTCTTATAATATTTTAAAAAAATTAAAAAGCTTGCAATTGAAGCTTGTTACCAGGTGCATATGAGGAACTCAAATCTTGATGGTGGAAGAGACCCTTAATGTATTCCTAGTATCACTTGTGGCACCTTTAGATGGGGGTGGCTGTGCATTCTGTGAAACCTCAGAGCTGCCTAAAATGAAGCCCAAGTCAAAATAATAGTTCTTGGTCAATGCTACGTTTGGTTCTTTTACCTTGAGAATATTCTCGTCTGATTTTGTGCTATCTGTGACTCTGATAATGAATGCCCTGTATTTGGAGACTTCAGTATTAAACTGAACAAGAAATCTGATTATTATGCCCATGTTAACTGTGTGCATTGCCGTTTATTTGCTGAGTTCTGTAGCTTGGTAAAAACAAATCCTTTCTGCGTCTATACTAAGATAAATTGCTCTTATAAAAGCTTTGATTCAGATTTTAATGATAATGTTTTCTATGCTGGCATACAGACCGATTGTATTTGTGAAGAAGACATCTAAACTAGGCAATGCTTTTAGGAGTTTTGAAACTTAAAGAAAGCAGCAGACTGTTTTCTTCAAAAAACGTACTTGAAAATATCTTCTGTAAGAAAGATAAAGATGGAACTGCTGTTTACAAGGAAGAGTGAGGGACCCTGGACCCTGATAGGTTAGTACCTGGTCTGCTAACCTTTAGGCCAGTGCTTCTTAAACAAGAACTTGTATGTGAAACACATAGGATCTTGTTAAAATGAATTCTGAAGTAGTAGATGTGGGGTAATCATGAGATTTTGCATCTAGCAAAGGGCCAAGAATGCTACTTGTTGTGGACCACACTTTGAAGAGCAAAGCTCTAGGCTCCTTCTTAGAATTTCAACAAGTTGAGGAGCTTTGAAAAGCACAGCCCCAACTGAATTAGGATAAAAAAACAAAACTAAACTATTTTTAGGCAAAGCCTCTTATAGGTAAACTTCATATATAGTAGCTTACTTTAGGAAACAGGTAAATTAGTAATTATTCATTTTAGTATTCCTTGGTTTACAGATAAATACTTTTCAATGCATTCATTTTTTTCCTTACAAAACATTTTAGAAAATAGAGAAAAGAAAAAATTTACCCATAATCCTATTGCCCTCATACTTTTAATATTTGGAGTAGTTTCCTTCTGGCACAGTCTTCATAACCAGAATTTCCAGTGCTACCAGTGAACATAACATGTTTAGGGAAATTCCTCTTTATTTTGAGGCATTTAGGTTTTCCCTTTTAATTTCTGTGATATAATTTGTTGAGTGACCCATAGCTTGAAGTACAGCTTCACTTTTATTTATCATATATTGAGTAAAAATTGGCAAACTATGGCTCCTGAGTTGTCTAGCCCATTGTCTGTTTTTGTAAATAAAGTTTTATTGAAACAAGAACACATTCACATGTTAACATATGTTCATGTCTTATTTCATGCTATCATGGCTGACTCAAGTAGCGATAAGAGACCATCAAGTCCAAAACCCTAAAATACTTACCACCTGGCCCTTTACTAAAGTAGGTTGCCAGCCCTTGATATGGCAGATCATATGTATACTACTTTACCTCCCAAAATATTGTTCTCTTACTGGATTTAAAAGATCCTGAATCTTTGGGTTTTTTCTACATAATTTTTTATTTTAAAACATCATCAAATATAGTTTTAAGATATGATTTAAGAATTATATTTTCCTTTCAGCACTTCCAAACCATCTAGTGATCTCCTGGACCTCCAGCCAGACTTTTCTGGAGGGGCTGCAGCAGCTGCAGCACCAGCACCAGCACCACCTTCTGGAGGAGCCACTGCATGGGGAGGTGAGTGAAATCAGACAGCTGTGCAATTTGTCTGTTTAGTTTTCTTTTTTTTAAATTCAGATTAAAATTATTATACTTACCTTCTGATTCATGCAAAATGGTGCTAGAAGCTTCAATATGCTAAGAATGGCATCTATTGATTGAAATATGTATTGAATAGAAACTGTATCTGTAATATACATTTCAAGTACAAGTACTCATATACTTTTTGTATTAAAAGGTGGGACAAGGGCAATATTTTTCTTTGCTACTGGGAAAATCTTATTTTTAGTCACAGTTCACTAGAGTTTCTGATCTTAAAGAATTGGGTGTTCCTGTGAATTTATGAGATTACTCAAGGGTGGCATTTCAGACATTTTTTTCAGGTACAGCCTCTGCCAAATATTTCTTTGGGCTTGAAATGGTTTTATTCATACTGTATCTGACATCAGACTGTTGAAATCTGGGGTATTTTTTTTAAATTTTAAATAAAATCAATTTTTTCATTTTCAGAAAAAATTTACTTTATTGAGGTATTGTTTTACAGCACTGTATGTGATTCAGAGGTATTACTTGTATCAGAAAAGATCCATAGTAAACTGACTGAGAGGAATTGCACCTAAGGTCTTGATTCCTGCTTCATTCATTTATCTAGGAGAACCATAAGGTTTTATAAAAAGCATATTTAACACAAATATAAAATTAATACTGCATGATTTTCAAAATGTATAGTCACTTTTAAATATCTTAATGCATCAAACTAGCAAAATAAAAAGATGTTTAAAAAACTCATACAACTATAAAAATAACACAGAGGGAGTAACATAAGATGACAGAATAGAGGTGTCAGATCTTTCCCTGATAGTAGTAACTTTAACAGTCATTCATAGACAAAAGTGCCTTTATGGGGTCTTTAGGATATAGATAAGATGACACAAAATCCCAAGGGAACCTAAAATGAAAGAACTGGTTTGAGAAATCAGACCTTTCTCAGGTGGGAGACTTGCCAACATTGTTTCTTGCTAGGGAATTGGAAACATTACTGTCCCCAGATCCACTCAACTCTAACCAGGGCCTAATCCTATCCACACAGGAGCCCAATGGTTGCTATATACTCACCCATGCAGCTGCTAACAAGCCCACCATCTGTGGATCTAGCTGCAGACTCTGAAGTGGGCACTGGTCCATCCCTGCAGACCAAAGTCTTAAAGGCAGTCCCATCAATCTAGGTTGCAAAATCAATATACAGACACCTGTTGAAATTTTATATGCAAGCAGTGAACTAACACAAACAATATTTTTTTAAAATTGCATCACAACTGTCAGACTTCAAACTATACAGCAAAGCTTATAATAATCAAAGCAGCATGATTTTGGAATGAAAAACAGATCAATGGAAAAGAACCCACAAGCCCATAAATAAGCCCACTCAAATATGGACAATGAATTTATGATGAAGGCATGAAGAGCACAAGATGGAGAAGGACCAGTCTTTTCAATAAATGCTTCTGGGAAAATTCATTAGGCAAATGCAAAAGAATTATTGATAAAGTAAACCATTATGTTACACCGTATACCAAAAAAATCAAAATCAATTAAAGTTGTGAATTAAGCAGGACAACACAAAATACATAGGAGAAAATATAGGCAGTAAACCCTTCAGCACTGGGTTTAGTGATATCTTTGTGAACACAGCAAGAGGAGCAAAAACCAAAAATAAACAAATGGAGTTACATCAAACTGAAAGGCTTATGCACAGCAAAAGGAACCATTGTCAAAATGACAACCTACACACTGGGAGAAAATGTTCTCAAATTATGTATCCAACAATGGGTTAATATTCAAAATATATAAATAAATCATAGACCTCAACAATGGAAAAACTATTAAATAATGGTCAGAAGCTCTGAACATACATTTCTCCAAAGACAATATACTGATGGCTATCAGGCACATGAAAATATGTTCATATCATTTATTATTGGAGAGATGCAAATCAAAACCACAATGAGATATCATTTAACAATTGTGAAAATGGCTATTATGGGGAAAAGGCAAGAATCAACTGTTGGGGCCTTCCTGGTGGCCTAGGAGTTAAGTGCAAGGGCTATGATCTCTATGGCCTGAGTTCAATCCCCAGCCAGGGAGATAACCCATATATGGTGCAGCAGACCTCTGCTGTCACTTCTGCTGCTCCCCTTATCAATGTATTTCAGGAAATCCGCTTGTTCTCCCCATTCTGTCTCAGGTATAAATCCTCTCACTTCCCACACCTCTGGCCTACACACCAGTTCTATGCAAAAAAAAGAAAAAAAGAAAAAAGAACCAAATGTTGGCAAGCATTTAAAGAAAAGGGAACTCTTGTACACTATTCATGGAAATGTAAACCAATACAGCCACTGTCAAAAACAGTCTGGAGATTCCTCAAAAATTAAGACTAGAAATACCTTGTTACTTCTCAATTCTACTTCTTGGTATTAATCCAAGGTATAAAAAAACACTAATTTGTAAAGAAGTATTCCCTATATTCATCTCAGTATTTATTTTCAATAGCTAAGATTTAGAAACAACCCATCAACAATGGATAAAGATACAGTATATATCATGTGGTATATGTCATGCGTAGCATAATGATAGGGATATATTCTAAGAAATGTGTCATCAGGTAATTTCATCACTGTGTGAATGTCATAGAATGTAATTACACAAACTGGAAGGTATAGCTTACTTCACACCAGACAATATGTTATAGCCTTGGATGTACCATCATACATAGCTGTCATTGACCAAAACATTGTTAAGGGAAACATGAATGTAAATAGATATGGGAATATTACTCAGCTGTTAAAAAGACCCTGGTGGCGCAAGTGGTTAAGACACAACCTATGAAACTATTGGCAGCCATTGCAGCATGAGTTCAATCCCCAGCAGGGAGCTACCCACATGGCGCAGCAGACCTCTCCTGCCTCCCCCACTGCTCTCCTCAGCAGTGTATTTCAGTCAATCCACCTGTTCTGTGTCCCTACTCTATCTCTTGTGAATCCTCTCACCTCCCCACACATCTAGCCTGTACCTCACTTTTTTGTATGCATAAATAAATAAATCTTTTTTTAAAAAAAGACAAAATGTTGCCATTTATGACCACATAGATGAGCTTTAAGGTTATTATACTAAGTGAAATAAATCAGATGGAGACAGACAAATACTCAATGATTCATTCTTATGTAGAAGATAAGGAAATAAATGAAAAAACAAAAGGGGTATGTGGTGGGGTAGGAGAAAAGAGGATGGGGGATCTAATGGAGGATTATTGGGGCTTTGGTGGTAGGTGTGGTGAAATAACGTGTATTTGTAGGGGTTTAAAACCTATACCCCTAAGACACGTGCTGTGATGTAAATAAAATTACCTCAATAAACATAACTTTACAAAAAAGAAAAACATGTATATATAAATGTATCTGTATATATATGACTATTACTCAGTCCTTAAAAAAGAAACAAATGTTCCCATTTGTGGCAACATTGATGAACCTGAGGATAATATGCTAAATGAAATAAGTCAGATTCAGTAAGACAAATACTGTATGATCTTACCTATATGTGGAATCTAAGAAAGTCAGCTTAAGAAAAGTACAAATAAATACATCCTCTAATTCCTCAGCAAAATAGAAAAAAATCATAAGCCTTAAGAAATTCAAGAAAACTACTATAATATGAAATTGAGAAATAATAATTACCTTCAGTTTGCATTAGTCCTGTAGATATCCAGCAGTGGTCGAAGTTGATCCCTCATTGTACAAAATACGTGTTGATTTATTTGACTAAGCAAAAAAAAAAAATCACTCTCTCAATCTTCTTTGGTAAGATCAGGCCACTTCTATTATTGAAGCATTTTTGGATTTTGAATAGCTAGATTTTAAAATACAATTCTAAAACTCTTCGGAATTTTTGGTATGTCCTTATCTGACTATAATGATAGTAAGCGGTTTTCATTTTCCAACAGCTATAGTCACTTTGGGTGTTTATGAATTTCTTTCGAGGGTTATAGACACTGATAAATAATACCATTTTAGAAACATATTGTAAATGATAGGTTTTTTTGTTGGTAGTGTAAAACAAGCAAATTTTGACATTCATATTTTAGTTATTTAATTTAAATGTTTATAATATTTGTCATTCTGTGGGTTGATTATGAGCATGTTTGACTGAAAGAAGACAGAGTATTTTTTAAATCTATATATTTGGTTCCATAATAGGAAAAGAAGGATTTTTTTTCTTCATCATATATTCATTTCTCAGCACAAAGAAATTATGTGTGTTGTATTTCTGTGTATCTTAGAAGTGGGAAAAGAGATAATTTCTCTTTATGAATATATGAAATAAAATTTTTACTTTCTGAGAATTATAGCATTACTGTTATGGTTTTATTAGAGTTAATAAACCTCATAGAAATTAATTCCTAACATGTATTTGAAGAGTAAATATTATGTGACCATAATGGAACTCCCTAATAAGTTTCCATGTAGAATATTAACTACACTATAAACAGTTTTTGTGACCCATATTACCATTTAATTGTTTATCAGATCTGAGGGGATATCTATAAGCACATGTTTTTGTACACTTTCATGCATACACATAGATATGCAGAAATTTACTCTCATAATGAAAATTATAACTTAAGTGCTAGCTATTGTTATTACTTTCATTATGAAATATTTGATATGTTCCAGGTACAGGTAAGCACTTAAATATATTAATATATTTTATCTTCATAATAACCTAAAAAGTTTAGCTACTTCCCACTGCATGTTATTTGTACTTGTTCTTGTTTTTAATTTAATTGTAAAATTCAAATAAATCTATAATTAAATACTACTTCCAAATGCATTTAACTCTGTCACTGCATCATTTTTAATATAATTTAATCCTTTTAAGTGGCAGTTTTTAGGCTATTTAATAGCTCATCTCATCATCCTAAAATAGGGACTTCTATTATAGTAGAGAAATTTTTGCATAAAACAGAGACTAAGCAACACAAATTTTATTTCTTCTGGAAAATTGGGACTTTGCAAACTAAAACCTGTGGTTCCAAGAATAGTGGTTCCAGTATCAGTTATCCACCAATATGCTTAATCATTGTATGTTTTCCTAGGAAATTTTACTTTTCTTCTTTCATCACATCAGTACGGAAAGTCTCATCACCCTCCATCTGAACAAAACACTAATCAAAAGCAAGGAGCTAATACTTTCATCTTTTATACTTTTTAAAAGTCTTTTTCATTCTTCATCCTTATAGTGCACGTAGTCTTCTCCTTTCTCATTTATCAAATGTCTAAAATAAATGTCTATTGCCTGCCATAACCAACAGCAGGCCTGGAAACTATTAAATGACAGAATGTTTAGCTCCTCTACTGAGTCACACTGCAGATTGAAATAGGCTTTAATGAGGCAGAGCTGGGGAGTTTCCCACCCATGCCAAGAAAAGACAGACTGGGCCTCCCTGGTGGCGCAGGTGGTTGAGCGTAGTGCTGTGAAGCTGTCAGCAGCCTTCGCAGCATGGGTTCGATCCCGGACAGCCACAGAGATACCCACATGGCACAGCAGACCTCTCCTGTCCTACCCGCTGTGCCCCTCGGCAGTGTATTTCATCAGTCTGCCTGTTCTCTTCCCCGCTCTGTCTCTGGTGAATCCTCTCACCCTCCTGCACATCTGGCCTGTACCTAGGTTTTTGTATACATGAATAAAAATAAATCTTTAATTAAAAAAAGAAAAGAAAAGACACACACTAAACTATCTGGATTCTGTTGACCCAGCTTGGTTTCCACTTAATATTTTTGTAATGTGTTTTTATGGAGTAACCGTTGTATTGGGTCAGGTGCTTTCGGTTTGAAGAATTACTTCCGTTTCTCAGGATATTGGGGTTGACCACCTAACAGCAGACAATAACCTAATTCCAAGTTAATGCAGAACCTTTCCCCTCTACTATTTATTAGACACACATTCTAAAATTTAAGGACCATTTCTAATGTATAGTACTCATGTTGTGTAATTCCTTAGTGTTGTTATTAAAGAGGTAAGATTTGGTTAAGAAGAGCCGTATAGTCTATCTGTAAAATGCTTTATAAGGTTTTTGGTCTTGCAGATTATATAGGTAAATAAGTACAGTTATGTTTTATGTCAAATTTGTTTCTCAGTTTTTTAAATGTCTTTTAGAACTTTTAGTTTACTAAGTTCTCTTGTTATTTTCAAAATCCTAAAGTAGAAAAAAAAAAAAAACTCCCTCTTGAGTTTTCTGATAAAATTTCTCCGTGATTAAAATAGATTTCTAATAATATTCAAGAATTCAAATATGAGCCCTGAGGCATATCATATTGCTGAGACTAGATGAATCCTATTGGAACCTCAGAAAGCTTAACCTAAAATCATATTATAGTTAAGAATAGCCCCTCCTTGAAATAAGTCAGAAGGAAAAAGATAAATATGAGATGGTCTCACTTATATGTGCAATATAGAGTAACCAAACAAAAAGTCAAGAAAAAGTTAAAACTAACAAACTGACCATAGATCTGAGGCATGCTGCAAGACATGGGTGGGAGAGGGTCTAAATGGGAAAAAGAATAGAAGAGAATTTAGTGATGGTTCACAGGTAATATGGTGGTGGGAGAACTATTGGGGACTACAATGATATAAAAAATATAATTAAAAGGGGGGGAAATAGCCCCTGCTAGGTTTTTAATTTATCATGCCCTGATAATCCCACTGTTGAACACTAAGAAATTATCAACATCTCAGAAGGGTTGAAAGGTTTTATGCAGGGCCTCCCTGATTGGCGCAAGGGGTTAAGCACCGCACTATGAAGCAATCAGCAGCCTCTGCAGCACATGTTCCATCCCTGGCTGGCCAGGGAGAAACCCACATGGTGAGGCAGACCTCTCCTGTCTTGCCCGCTGCTCCCCACAGCAGTGTACTTCAGTCAGTCTACCTGTTCTGTTCCCCACTCTGTCTCTGGTGAATCCTCTCACGCCCTGTATCTCTGGCCTGTGCCCCAGTTCTTGTATGCATAAATAAATAAATAAATCTTTAAAAAAAAGTTTTATGCAACATAAATTAACTCTCATTATGTTGTCACATATTATTTATAAATATCAAGATTATATATCATATTGAAAAGATCTGATCATATGAAACTTATAAAAAAACAAAATGGTTTAGGTTAGGGCTTCTTTTATCTAACCCATAAACCTGGATTCAATTCTTTGATTATATTTGGTATGTTCAATAATCAAAACACAGCTGTCATAAAATGTCTGGTATTCTGGACTGAAGTTGACACATCAAGTAAATAGTATTAATAAAGTTCACTTAACTATAGTTTCTTCAGAATTGACATTAAGATGTAGTGAAATCAATCAAAGTAGATGAAATGGTAAATTTGAGAGAAATAAAATGAGTTTGTCAAGTCATTTAGACCTTTCTTAAAATGTCCAGACTTCCTTTGCTCTCAGTTTTCCCAGCTATAAAATCAAAAACTTGCTATAGAGCACCCCTAAGTAACCTTCCAGCTCAAAACTTCTATAATAATAATAGGTAATACATTCATTTTTAAAATACAAATGGTTTGAAAGGTACATAAAACTAAAATTTCTTCAGCTAGTGCCTCATCTTCCTTGGACATTGGTATGATTGAGTGTTTCAGCTTAATCTCTTATTTCTTCATATGCTGGCAAATAATGGACATCAGTAGACCTTTTGGGAGAGGGTGAGTAAAACTTTATTTTTAAACTTCTGTTTTGAGAGACTTCCTTCTCTTAATGACTGTCTTTTTTGATTATTGGAGCCTGGTATATCTTTTGTTCCTCTCTTCTCTTCCATTTACTTTCCATCTCTGGTGCAATGTAGATTCTTTGGCTGCACTTTCCTCTGTTCCCACTGAAGCACAGATTTCAGATCCGTTTGCACCAGAACTTACCCCTCCTACTACAACGGCTGAAATTGCAACTGCTTCAGCTTCTGCCTCAACTACTACCACTGTCACTGCTGTCACAGCTGAAGTGGATCTCTTTGGAGGTTAGTTAGCCGCATCACTATTCTCTCATTGTTCCCCCAGAATTGCTGAAATTACTGAAAGTTAAAATGTCAAAAAATTCTCCCATTATATTATAGCATGTCAGTGTTTAAGTACTTTTCAAATGTTTATTCACGTATATATTTAGCTTTGCTAAATGTATCATATCTTTATCTTCAGTTAATTTTAGTGCTTTAGGGCAGACAATGCCATGCTTTGGGCCCATTTGCTTTTCCCTTTTTTAAGAGTTGCTACTAGAACTCTTGTCCCATATATGTCCAGCCCTGCAGTACCTATGGCAGGGTGGTACCAAGGCCTCCTTATCATATTTAGGTTTGGTTTTTTTGACCGGGTTCAAATGAGCTGAAAGTATAACTGAGGAACAAGAGAGGGAAAATCCTGGCTTAAGTTACTTTTTAACATTTGGGGGGGGGAAGCACGTTAAGAGTACTTCAGATTTGGAGCTCTCTGAAGAGAGCTTAGGATTATGCCCCATTTTTGCCACCTTAAGTGTGTCTGTCCAAGCAACAACTTCGATCATCTTTGGCCTTGGAATTTTGAGAGATGATTTGAATCAACACTTGAAATGCTGATTGAAAACAGGTTTAGGTCAGATTTTGAAATGATTGTCTAAAAATATGCTTTCCATGTAAATTCAGACGCAGAGTTGATTTATAGCTGTGGGCTTGAGTCAGATATGCTAGGCTCTGCCAGTAACACGTTTGAACCTGAGGAACCATCTGAAGTCAGTTTATTTATGTATTCCCATCTGAGTGCTGCTAATGTCCAAACCTGGAGAAGTGCTCGCATCAAATCCATACAATGCTGTTATATTCATCATAGTTTTGTATTTCTTTTTTATAATATGACATCTTTCCCAGGGCATGTGGAGAATATGGTAATGAAATGGGAGGAAGCAAATGATGGGGAGGGAGGGCAGAGAGATTTGGCAGGCTCTGATGGAGCTAATATATCCCCCTGGGCCATATACTTACTCTGTCACATACCTCTGTGCTCTGTGCTGCATGCCTGCCCAGACTCTGAGTGTTGCCAGCATTGTCTAAGGCAATGAGCTAGGCACTGGACACAGCACAGTTGCCACTGTTTTGCACAGGGTATTTGCTGCTGCTCTGATGCATTGCTGTTGCTATTACTGGGCACCTATTTTTAAAAAAGTAGGAAGAGGGAGTTTTCAGACTCTTGAATTACTTATTATAAAGGGTCATCCACTAGAGGAAATTAATTTTTCAGTTAAGCTTCTTTAACTTTTGAGACCACAAGTTAAAGTTTTAGCTTAAATGTATAAAATAAACTTATTGACCCCATTCTTTTCCCCCCATTTTTAATATTGGGTATGGGGAGTTTCTTATATGCATTTGTTTTCTTAATGAAGTACCACTGTTTTACATCTTTATTAAGATTTTGACATAATACAATTTCTCCCCTTACCCCTGCTCATCGTAGCTCTCCCACTACCAAAGCACCAATAGTGTCATAGGCCTTTGTAAACAAACAAACAAACAAACTCAAGGAGAATGTGGATAGGATGGATAATAATTTTGTGCTTAAACATTTGTATACCTTTAGATTTTTGTTTTTCAGTCCAATTGGGAAGAGCTAAATTGCCTCAAAGAAATCAGCTCCATCTTGCTTCCCTCATGGCTCTCTAGAATAGTTAAGCCTAAGATATTTCTTTGAAATATTCTTTGTGCTCTTATGCTGTGTGTGTTGATCAGTTATTATTGCTTTGACTACATTCGTCAAGCAGAGAAATATGTGTGTTTAGAAATATTTTCATGATAGCATTCTTTCTACCCTTCAATGCAAATTTAAAAGACAGTGTACTATAGAAAAGCATATGTTAGTGCCAAAAAATGGGACTATCCTTGTGATTTCAGCAATATCCTTTTTGGTCACTTCACTGGAGATGGAATCATTTAGAGACAGGATTTTAAGTAAAAACTTAAACTGAAATATCTTTGGTTGTGTTGTATGTCTTTTTTTTTTTTTGGTATGTCTAAAATGGGCAAGTGGAAGAACTCTTGAAAAATAGAGTTCTTTATTCTGTTGCTATAACTTTATTTTAAAACATCCTCCTAAGGCATTTACAGCATGTTTTATATAGGTAGCACAGCATTCCTCAGTAGATTCCTTTAGAAATAAACATAGTGAGTTTTAATTTATAAAAGTTAGCTACTTGTTTAATTTCACTGTTATGAAATGTTAAAACATTAATTTTTGTGTGTTTTAATTATGTATTTTATTAAAAATTTGAAAATAGAAAGTGGTTATTTTTAAGTATTCAGGTTGATACCCACATAACATTTTAATCATTTCAATGTAAATCATTAAGATAGCTTTGTCAGAAGCATTATGTTTATTAAATGCTTTATTTTTTAAAGTAAACTTTTAAAAAAATAAAGTCTGCTTTCTGTGGTCCTGCAGAACAAGACTGTAAGTCAGTATTGTGCTTAAAAACTTAGTTAAACTTACAGATATTGATGAAAAGATCGAATCCTTTAAAACATTTTGTTTTTCACTTATGCAAACTTTACTAATAATAGCACATTAGTCTGTAACAACACAGGGTTTTCCTAAGCACTAGAGCCAAGCAGATGCTAATTCCTCCATACAGACCAGGGCACCCTTGAGTCAGCCTTGTCAACCTGTGAGTAAACCTTTATCAAGATGGTATCTGTGAGCATGAAACCAAGTGACAGGAAAGCCAGCACACTTGCCTCACAAGCCTGACTTTATTAGTCCAAGCTGCTTAACAAGCTAAGTTAACCAACCTTCCTTAAACCAAGAACTTAAATATACACATGTCCAACTAGATTCATGTTAAGACTCATCACTTGGGACATGAGGAAACCAGAGGAACGGGAATGGTGACTTGGGCTGTTGAGAGTGATTGAAACCTTTGTGCAAAGTATGTGATTTAAAGGTAGCTTATAAGATTAGAAAAAAACGGGGACAATTGTTCAGGATGGGAAAGATGACAGCTATTAGAATATTTTTAAAAGGTAGTCACATGATTAAACGTTTGAGAGACAGTTCTTCCTAGAATGCTAGAAGGAACAAAAGCCTGCAGCACTGTTAGCAGCATTTTTCCTGTTAAAGCCTGGACTCAGTCCACAATTCTAGAACAACAGGAACATAGATTTCCAGGAAATGCCAATGATTGAAAATTGGCAGTATGTAGAAATGAACTGCAAATGGGTAACAAGGGAAAGAGAAGCAGCTGGAAATAACTGACATTTTTAATACTGAAGAATAATGCTACCATTAATAATGAAAAAAGCTGGGTCTGAATGTTTTGTTTTTAACTACACCAAAATTTTATTATCTCTCACAGTTCTGGGGGCCCACCTGGATTAAGTTTGAGTTCTTGCTCAGGGTCCATTTGGTGGGTACAGTCAGACAGTGGCTGGGGCTGGACTCACCCATGATCTCACTGATTCACATCTCTGTCTGTTGAGCTAGGAAGACTTAACAGTGGGAAACTGAGGCTCTTGTCTCTAACAGAAGTTTTGAGAGGAGTAGATAAGTTTATAGTGTTTTCTTTTAAATAACAGAAGGAGCACTGAAAATGAGATGTCTTCATGATAGGAATGGAAAAACACCTCTCCTAAAGACACAGCTTTACATGTGGGTTTCACCTACTTACACATAAGTGAGAAAAGAGTCCAGCTCATCTGGACTCTGTATTTGACCTCTAGCACTGCTATAACTGGTGTTTGTTTATTCCAGCCATCAAGGAAGGAGTAGTACAGTAACATGGGGCACAGTTTATAGCAGTACAAACTAGTGGCTAAATACACAAACATCAATGAGACAACTTACTTAACAGATTCTGCCAATCACTATCTGTGTGACCTTGGAAGTCATTCAGACTCTCCAGCTTATGTTCTTTTATCTACAAAGGGGAGATAGTAAAATGACACTATAATTACATATTCCCTCAGTGTAGCTAATGCAAGCAAGCAGATCAAATAAATCTATAAGATATCAATAACTGATTGACCCACTGTCCCTTCCAGAGATATTTGTATTTTTGTAAGGACCTTTTAACATAAGAGAAATCTCTAATTGAATGTTTGTTATCCACTTAGCACTGGGCTTCAGAACATTGCTAAATGTACAAATCAGTTGGAATATGCCTGGTTAAGCTGAAAAATGAGTGTCTTGACTATAGGACGTCTGACAACTTAATATGCTCTGTAAATCTTCAAGAAAGGAGATAGAGTATTTCCCAAGCACATTTGACAAATTCTTCTTAGCGGCCAGAGAAACAATGTTCTAGGGAATCCTAATAGATATTGGGATAGGCATTATTTTTAAGGATAAAAAGTCTAGCAGATCTCTAAGTGGGTGTTAGTACCCGCTTTCCAAGAGGTGCTTCTACCAAGCAAGTCATATTTATGGAAGACCTCTTGCCTTTTGAACTTCAGAGTTCTTAGAACCTCTTAGAAAAGTCCCAATTTCTGTCATAATTAAAACATTTGTTGCAGAAACATATTGGGAATTACTAGTACATATCAGTCATATATAAGTGTGCACTTATATACTGGGGCCATCTATATGTCATGAATTTTTTACGACAGTGATAAAATTGTAGTGTAATAAAAGTAATACAAATGAGATTATTTTTAAACTATTGAAAATAAATCATTTTCCCAATAACTAGAGTGACACAATATTTGAAAACAAGAGTATGAGTTGAAGTGAGGGCATTATGGTGCCATCCTCTGATTTTTTTTCTCTCTTTATTGCTTTAAAACAAATCCTTGGTTATGTCTGAAAATGCTTCTCAGACATAACGAACACTTAAATTCTATAAATTCTTAGCAGACCTTTCATTTTAACAGTATAATCTTGCCTGTGTAAAAATTTAACGATAATTATTTAATTATAATTATTTAATTTTATTAGCATTAAAGAAGTTATCCTTGTTTGCTAGAAACCACCAGGCACAGACATCATAGTAACATCGTGAATGAGTATTACCAGGACATGAAAGTTTAATGTCTTAAATTACATTATAAGTCATTTTTGTGTTTTAATTTTCACATCCATTAATTTCTAATGATACATAAAACATGCTTCTCAGAGCCCTTATACAATGAGAATCCTGTTACCCTTGAATCCTGATAAGCCGCAGCAGTGTCACTGTTGTACTACTTACATGTAACTAACATGAAGGGGCACGAAGAATCATTGTTTTGTGACTGCAAACAGTGCATGAGCCATAAAAATGCATTTAAGAAATTCATGTTGTATAAGGGAGCCTTCTTCGCAATTTAACTTGGTTCTTTTACTATATTTTCTTCTCTTTTTATTCCTTTAATTTCTGTTGTTTTAAAAACTGCACCCAAGATGCCTTTGCAGCTTCTCCTGGGGAGGCCCCTGCAGCATCCGAAGGGGCCGCCGCACCAGCTACCCCAACCCCCGTAGCAGCAGCACTTGATGCATGTTCAGGAAATGGTGGGTTTAAAGTCATGAGCCAGTCTGTTGTTTTACTGTCCTGTTGTAAAGCCCCTGTAGTTAGATGTGGCCATCTGTTTGTTTTTTTTTTTTCTAATTTTAATTTCTTTTGAGTATAAAGTACCATTCATCCTAACTGAATAAATAATGATGGCACTTAAAACATTAAGACAATGAAGTGCATACTTATCAAAATTGACAATTTCTCAAGATTGACAATTTTTGTCAGTGCAAGTATGCCCTCTTAATGTTTTTTTTTTTTCCTCTAATGCTATTTGTACTCTCTTGTAACACCGAGTTCCAATATATAGGCATGTTTAAATGCATTTCAGAGCTACCAAACTGAACCAGATTGAGGTTTTGGTGAATAACAATCTCTGATCCTAGACATACAGTACCTTTGAAGTATCTGTTTCTTAACTTAATGGTCCCCACTGAATTTTCCTTTTTCTTTAGAAAAGCATCCTAATCTCTGACCCCTGCTAATAAGATAGTAGTTCAATACAAGCAGCCTAATACCTAGCTAGTGTGTAAATACCTGTGTCAGGTGTCTCTTACCCATAGTTATGACTCCTGTCTCCTGTGCCTTTCCTTACTGATGATGTATGTGTCTCCACTTTCCTTTCCAAAAGACCCTTTTGCCCCGTCTGAAGGTAGTGCAGAGGCTGCACCCGAGCTGGACCTCTTTGCAATGAAGCCACCTGAGACCAGTGCTCCTGTAGTTACCCCTACAGCTAGCACAGCCCCTCCGGTTCCCGCCACTGCTCCTTCTCCTGCTCCCGCCGTTGCAGCTGCCACTGCTGCCACTACCGCTGCCACCACCACCGCCGCTGCAACCACTGCCACCACCTCAGCCACCACCACCACCGCTCCTCCTGCTCTAGATATCTTTGGTGGTAATTTTTTGTTGTTGTTGTTGACCTCTTTCCATCTGGTGGATTGAATTCTGGTACTTGAGATATACTGCATACACAACTATGATTGCATGAATACTGTGTATTTTAATGGTTCTCTAGAAACCATTTGCTTCTTCTCTCACAATTCTCTCAAGTGCCAATTCAGAATTGGAAAGTGATGTTGCTTTCAGGCTCATTTGTCAAGTTGAGTAAAGGCTGTGTGTTCTTGGTCTTAGATTTATTTGAGGCTGCTCCTGAAGTCGCCGCAGCGCCTAAGCCAGATGCTGCTCCTAGCATAGACCTGTTTGGTACAGGTAAAGCTAAAGCAACCCTTTTTGTACGTTAGTTTTCTTACATGTTTATGTGATTAAGCTCTGTGTACTCATCTGTGATAATGCATTTGTTAGATTTTTGACTTTGATTTCAGCTTTCTACTTACTTCTGCTTGGTTTTGGTTTGTTTCACTTTCGGAAGATGCTTTCTCCTCTCCACCACAAGGGGCCTCTCCTGTCCCTGAGAGTTCTCTCACTGCTGACCTCCTATCCGGTGAGTGCTTTTGCCTTAGTCAAGCCTTCACTCAGAGATGTCCTGTGGGGGTTACAGGTAGAGAGGTGGACATAGAAGCATGTGGGTTTGTCTTGAGTTCTTTTAAACTTAAACTTCACATTTAAGAAAAATCTCATTCTTTGGCCCATCACCAACTGATGAGGGTTAACTTTTCAAATCTAAAGCTGCTGCAAGAAAATTTGTGTTTCATATTAAAACCTCTAATATAGAAAGTGTGCATTTTAAAATCCATTTGTGCTTTTCCCTACCGGTTAAGATTGTGTGCAATCTTACTGCCTGGAGTTAAACCTGGCATCGCAAGAAGCCACTTGTCAAAGCTTGGGGTTTCATTTTCCTTTGGGTGACATGCAGTTCTCCTGTTCTCTGCTTCACTGCAGTGGATGCATTTGCAGCCCCATCTCCTGCAACCACTGCCTCTCCAGCAAAGGTGGATTCATCAGGTGTGATAGACCTTTTTGGAGGTGCGTATTTCTCCTTTTCTTCACATATAGAATCTTTTTTGTTCCTCAGAGTAGTTTTTAGATCTTTTTTAGATCTTCTGTTTCACTGCATTTTATCACTTTTTCTTTTAACTCTGTCATTTCCATATCTACAATATAAACTTAAGTTTTTAAGATCTTTTCCATTTCTTTGCCATCATCCTATCCATTCTCATAATTCATCATGATTTTAAATGCATGATGTAACAAAAACAGATAATTTCCATTTGAAATCCTTGTGTTTTAACTTTTTGTTCATCCTAATATATAATGAGCTGATTGGAATTCCTTCTACTCGTCTTCTTCAGTGACATTGATCTGTTGGCTAAATCCACATTCTAAGTCCTTCAAAGCAATATACCCATTATCTAGATAATTCAGAAATGAAAACAGATAAACCAGTCAAGACCGAAAGCTTAAGCTGGAGATGCCACACATTATTCTGTAGGGTTTGTTTATGTTGAGTTTAGTGTTTCAGAATCCTTTCAGAGAACTGGAAGGTGTTTCACTGATTTAAAAGTATCCTCCTCTTCCTTTATGTGCTATCTGAAAGCAGGGAGATGTATTTACTCTTGAACTACTCATTTGGATGATATATTTAATGTCTTCTGTTGGCAGTAAATTTATAGTGGAAAAATATAGGTTTGACATGATTTCTTCATCAGTGTGTATGCTTTGTGCTTAAAATACCATCCATTAGCTAGTTAAACCAACATTGAGTACCTATTGCACATTGAAGCATCATGATGGGTACAAAGAGGTCAGTTTCCGACATTAAAGGGCTCAAAGCTGGTTCCAGATAACACCAAACCTTGACTTATAGGTTTAAGTAGGACTGCTGCTGCTGCTGCTGCTTAAATGATATGTGTTAAATTTTTGAATGTTTAATAAAGTTCTAAACTACAAAATTCTATTTTATTATCTTTAGGCAAGGTTCTTAAAAATTTGATCCTGTTTTGATAGGTGGCAGGATTTAGTTTAAAATTTTTTTTTTAATTATTCTCTTATTCTTACAAAGGTATTAGCTCTTAACTATTCTGGAGCTCTTTTTTGAGGGAATAAACTGGTCATAGCATAATTCAATTCATGCAATCATTTCACATATCCATAGGACTCTAGCTCACCATTCAAAGCGTCTTGTCTATGCCTCTCTCTGCAGAACACTTAAGTTACTTACTGTACTTACTGTTTACACTCTTTTACTTTTTGCTGCATAATGGATAATGGGTAGATGCATTTGGAAGTAGTGCTTCTGAACCCCAACCTGCACCTCAGGCTGCTTCTAGTTCATCAGCATCGGCAGACCTACTAGCTGGTAATGAATTAAAGTAAAATAAAATAGTATTTTATAGAAGTTAAGTTTGTTATTTATAAATAACAGATTACATAAATTTCAAGGTGCATGTTTTCTTTCCCTTTTGAACATTAAATTGAAAAAATAAGACAATATATAATAGAAGGTTGATGATTTTACAGGATGTCATGAAATTAGTCTTAAAATCATAGCTGTGTGTAAGCCACTCTGTGACTCCTTGGATGTGCCTAACCCACCTTATTTTACTTAGCACATTTATTTTTTTTTACTAAAGAGATAATATGCTTGTGTAGATATTTTTATCTTATATTGCCTATGCAATTACCATTATTAAAGAAGATACCGTTATTAAAGAAGAATTTGTTGAGAAAGTTTCCATGTTTGACAATTGATTCTGTAATATATGAATCACTCTAGGAGAAACTGTTTTAAGTGTCTACTATTGGATTGAAATCACTGCTACATGTCACTGTTTTAACATACTCATCATTTTTCTATCAGAAAACCCATGGAGTAATCCCACTTTAACAGTATGGAATAGATTGGCTCAGGTACCTAGGATTTTTGGTTATGATCAGGATGATATGGATAGAATAAAAGAAAATCTTTCAAGAACTCAAATACAGTAAAAGCCAATATTCGTTTTCCTTGTGGGTAGGGAGGTGCAAAGTGTACTCAATGATAGCCAGACCTAGAAATTATGACTTTTGCAGGAAAGGAATTTGCCAGTTGCAGTACTGAAATAGTGAGTCCAGGTTAAAATTATCAGTCAAACTTTTAGAAGTTGCTGGTTTACCTCCCTCTGGCTTTAACAGGAAGCACAGTGGTAATATTACAGAGGCCCCAAACACGTAAATGCATCTCCAGCGCCCTTCCCCAGTCATCAGTGTCTGATAATAAGGTTAAGAAAGGGCTGATGAGAAGACCAGGCACATCAGCGTATAGAAGCTGCCATGTCTGGAGTTTCAGCTTAAATTCCCTTAAGTAGCCCTTGATAGGGTTAGTGACTAGTTCTTATTTTTTAGCGTAACTGTAGTTGATGAATTACAAATTTTACATTGAGCAATCCTCACACCTGGTACAACAGGCTAAGGAATCTCCATTCTTAGGTTAGTAATGAGTAATGACCTCATTAGAGGATCCCCACCAACCTTCAGAGTTGTAGGGAGTTTGATATGAGGTCAGATCATTCCTCGAGAGGGATTAATCACAGACCTGGCTGTTAACTTTCCTTTTCTCAGTAATTCAGACTGGTTATTTAACAGTCTTTCCCAGGAGTAATAGCAATTCTTATGTCTTTCCTATCCTCTCTAGGCATCTCTGGTTAAATATGCATTCTTACTTACTGAAACCACTTTATACCAGTGTTTGCTAGCTGATATTTTCCTAAATAATGAAGAACCAGTGTGCCACTGTTGATGTTGAAATATACCTTGGAAGCTACAAATATGATAAAAATAGTAGTTTTCACAAACTTAGCTGGTTACTTGAAGGAAAAAATTAATTTGCTTTTTTTTTCTCCTAGCCAAGATCTTTTTCATAGCAGCTTTATTCAAATTAGTCACAGTTTGTACTAAAGTTTGTAGTAAACCAGTGAACTTAATTCAGGTTTTCAAGGTTTAGCAATAAGATTTTTAACAGGCCACAGAAGTAGCCCCCTTTGAAATGGCTATTTGGGAAACATTACCTTGTCAACTTCAAAATGAGATAAATGATCATAAACACTTGCCTTGAGCTTGTAATTATGTTTGAAATGGCATGTAAAACCAAAGCTTCAGGCTTTTTGCAGAATTCCAAGACATCTTTTTCTTTGGGTATCCCTTACCCCTGCCAAACAGGGGTTTGCAGCCTACCTAACAGGAGCATGTCAGAGTGGTCAGTCACTGTTGATCACTTCCAGTGCTGCAAAGCCACATTGTTCTCTGGTGTGCTCACTCCACTTGGCTTCTCCATGCTTCCAGGGACAGGACCTGAGATGCTGTATTTCTTAAAGATCCCAAGACATTAGAAATGGGAGCAGAGAGGCCAGTCAAAGCCTGTGGGAAAATCTAAGGTAGAAGTCAATGACAGAGCCATGAGATTTAAGCCTGAGAATGAGATAGGATCTAAAATTCACCTGGATCAAACAGGAAGGATTTTGTCACCTATTGCCTTGTGTAACAGCAGGTAACTGAGCTTCAGCTGCACAACTTGGATGGGGTAGGTCCAGCAGTGGAAACACAGAAAGTGCAAGTTAGATCATTTCACCCAAAGCAAATTTCAGTTCTTCAGTTATGTTGTCTGTCCTTAAATTTTAGTAAAATTATATGAAAAAGAGAAGACTGTTCTTAAGAAAGTGACAGTGCCATTTACATCCATTTTATTAACTGTGCATTTCTATTTTTTCCATTGTGACTTCTTGTAATTCAGTGATGGAAAAATTGTATTTTGTGTACATTTTCTTCTTTCTGTTTTTTTTTCTATCTAAATTTTAATGTAAATAAATGTAAATGCTTGTAATGTCTAGTTTGCTTTCAAAATAATTCTTGTAATAAAATTTGCATTTATGTGAGTGTCTGATTTAGTTGGCATAAGCCCAGCTGTTTTTCATCTTTGATGCTGATGTAAGGAATTTCCATTTTTTACTTCTAATTTCTATTGGTTTTAGTTACTTGAGCCATTTTCTTCCGTATTTTTTGCTTATAGAAAACATTTTTTAATTGAGGTAACATTGATCACTGTATATAATTTAGGTGTGTTACCACATCACGTGTGTTACCACATCATGCCCACCAAAGCAGCCATAGTCCCCCATGATAGTCTACTGGGCATTCCCTCTCTTTACCCTCACTCTCTGGTAGCTTCAGTTCTGCTGTCAGAGTTCTGACAGGTTTGTTCTGCTTTAGTTTTTTCAGCTCCTTTGTTTTGTTTCTTTATAATTCCACATATGAGTGAAATTACCCAGTATTTGTCTTTCTCCTTCTAACTTATTTGACTCCACATAATCCCCTCCATTTCCATCCTTGTTGTCACAGTGGCAAAATTTCATCTTTTTTTTTTTTTAATAGCTGAGTAGTATTTCATTATGTGTATTATATACCACATTGTCATTACCACTCATTTGTCCTTGGGCTCTTATGTTGTTTCCAAAACTCAGCTATTGTAAATAGTGCTGCTGTGAACATACATATATGTGTGTATATATCTTTTCAAATCAGTGTTTTGTTTTCTTCAGATAGATACAGAGGAACAGAATTGCTAGATCTTATGGCAGATGTATTCTTATATTTTAAGTAACCTCCATATTTTCCATAGGGCCCAGACCAGCCTTCATTCTTACCAGCAGTGTATGAGGGTTCCTTTTTCTCCACGCCCTCATGAACACTAGTTGTTTCTGTTTGTACATATTTATGGGCTATTCACACAGTTTGAGGTGGTACCTCATTGTGGTTTGATCTGCATTTCCCTGATGATAAGTGATGATGATAAGCATTTTTTCATGTATCTATTGTCCATCTGTATGTCTCTTTGGAGTAGTGTCTTTTTAACCCTCTACCCATTATTTGATTGGGCTATCTG
Source organism: Talpa occidentalis (assembly GCF_014898055.3). Taxonomy (NCBI): domain Eukaryota; kingdom Metazoa; phylum Chordata; class Mammalia; order Eulipotyphla; family Talpidae; genus Talpa; species Talpa occidentalis. The sequence goes on along the minus strand of NW_023602073.1, from coordinate 91,805,389 downwards.
TTTTCTTGTTACTGAGTTAATGAGTTCTTTTTGTATACATTGTATATAAACCCGTTGTCAAATGTATGATGATGTGCAGCTATTTTCTCCCATTCACTAGAGTTTCTTTTCATTTTAGTGATAGTTTATTTCAATATGCAGAATCTTTTTATTTTGAATTGGTCCCATTTGTTAAATTTTGATATTGTTTCCCTTCCTGTTGAAGTTGAGTCCCCAAAGTCATCCCTGAAGTCAATGTCATGGGGTGTTTTGCTTGTGTTTTCTTCTATATAGTTTATGGTTTCAGATCTTACATTAAAGTCTTCAGTACATTTTGAGGTAATTTTTGTGTATGGTGTGAGATAATGGTCTAACTTCATTTTTTTTTTTGCATGTGGCTATTGTCCATACTTGTTCACATAATAAAAAGCATGAAGACATGAACTCGTTGATGAACATCATGCAGTATTAATATGATTCTGTCCTATGAACTAGAAGCAACTTTCCTAACCAAAAAGAAAGGAAAAAAAGAAAAAAGACAATCATGTGTATATGTGTAATATAGCTAATAGCTGTTCAGGGATTTCCCCATTCCCCATTTTTGTTCAGTGAGTATCAATGGTACAACAAATTTTTTGGCATACCATGTTCTGGGAATTTTCTGTGAAGCTCCTAGCATATTTGTTATACTGCATACCTGTGGGCAGATTTGTTAAGTCCATAGGCTTTTGAAAGAAAGAAGAATATTGTTAAAAGAAAAATGAACCTAATCATAGATAACTAGGAAGTCCACAAAAGTGTTCAGGTCCAAAGTAGGGATTTGAACAAAAGAAAAAAGAGACTAAGTTGTATTTTGTGAAGGAGTCTTTAGACTCTTTTGTTATTGGTTTTCAATAATAAGACTTTATTGGAGTAAAAAAATGTATATATATAGACACAGTAGTTGGACTATCCAAAAGGAGCATTAGTCACTGACCTGGGTAGTCTTATTCATTGCCTGAATAAATTTTTATTTTTTTGAAGGAGTAAGTTTATATGAACATAAAAGGAAAATGCAATACATATACAGCACAACTAATAGTTGAAATGATTTTGAGAGATTTTAAACCAAAAATTCGAAATCATCTCAAAGTTGGGGAGAAACTTTTATCAAAATGTGGTATGCAACTTAAAACTGGAAAACAAAGACTAAGTGGATATACTCATTAAAAAAATCTCCTAAAAACTGTTACCTTTTTTCCTTCATTTAAATTTACTTCTAGAACTGTCAAATAATACCTAATCCTGAGTTGAGTTGTGTGTGAAATTTCATTGTGGTCATCATCTATCCCTTATGTAAAAATATCAAGTTCTGTTTGGTGCACCAAAAGTAGTAGAAGTAGAAAAAATTTTAGAGATGACCTCATCAGAGTCCACTAAGACAAAGAGAATAATTTTTCTAAAGTGACAGAGATTGTTGGTAGGATCCAGATAGTATCCATATCTTACATGGAGTCTGGCTAGTACCTTGAGAATTAAATTTATGACAAATAAAAGGAAATATAATTTTTGAGAGTAAAGAGTCTATCTGTCCAACTCCTTTCAAGACATACCACAGATTTTAGATATAGACAAATTCTTAGACAGCAGATGTAAAAATGGATAAGTAAGAAATGAGGTATGCTAAAGGATGTGACTAACTTCTGAGACTGACAATCAAGCAGGAAAATTATCCTTTCATAGTAGACACAATTCTGGGGTGACTGAATCATAAGTCTATGTGAGGATAGAAATGTGCCAATCTCTAATTCCAAAAGTAGGGGAGAACATAGGCTGGCATTAAGACACCCATTGTGGTTTTATATTCTGTTAACCACATGACTTTAGCAGAGCCATACAAATTTGAACTGACTTAAAGTATAACAGTCTTCAGGGTGAACATAATAACTAAAAGTTTCTACTAAATGGGAAGGTCTATAGAAGACAGAATCATTCATCTTGCATGGGGTAGGAAACAGCCTGGAAAGTGTCAGACAATGACTGTCAGACTTTTATCCCTAGAAATGTTGACAATTTCTACATTGATTGTGGTAAACGGAATGTGTTAGCAACTGATTGCATCACAGCATAATTGAAACAACATCATCTTTAGCATAATGGAGCAAATGTGAATGTGGGAGAAGTGTATGTGGGAGTGTTTTTCTAAATTTAAAATTTTACTCTCCTAACCCATGGGATGTGGCATGTTTTATCTAGACTATGTCTGTCAGTCTTGATGCGTATGTATTAATAGAACTTCATTACATGTGTAGGATGCTACCACCTAAAAAGACATAATTATAAAACTAATCATCTATGATACAAGGCAGTGTGCCTGTGGATGGTTGAGTTCCTAAAGCTAGTTGGTGAATTTTAGTGTATAATAGTAGGAATGTCCCAAAACCTAATCATAATTACCATACTTTCACTTCCATAAAACACCTTTCTGAATGTAATCTTGAACTATATAGACATTAGTTTTCTTATTACTTACCTCTCTTCCAAGATGGAATGGAAGGAATTCTCCAAACTCTTCATTAATATCTAAATTTTCCTGGCTAACTCTTCATTTAGAGTACAGCAATCCTAAAATGGTTGATTATTTTATATTACTTTGTAGATTTTTAATTTGTCTATGTTTGTGACAACATCTTCAGAAGAACTGAGTATAATGGAAGTTCTTCTTCAGAAGAACTGAGTATAATGGAAAAAGTCATGTTTCCAGATCTCCATCAACTTTATAAACCTTTAGGAAGGTTTATTCCTGGCTATGGGAGAACCCTGCACTGAAAAATTCCTGAGGGGTTCGGCATTTGCCACATTGTGACCTTGGGCAAATTATTTAACTTTTTCTGTCCTCAGTTTCCTCATCTGTGATAATTCATAGAATTGTTGAGGACTAAATGAACTAATATGTGTTTGAGTTGAATGATCCTATTTGTTTAGTCCTATTTTCGTAGGGCCAAAATAGTCAATTATTGGTGCTTCTTGCAGTTCACATGGTTCAACCTCAAATGAAAAGTAATGCTTAGAACAGTGCCTGGTACTTAGCAAACCCCATGCCAATGTTAACTTTGCCTTCCACTTTGTAAGAAAAGGCACTTTTTTTTTTCAGTGAATAGTGGTGTTTATTCACCTAAGAATGTGTTTTTACTTACAAAATCCAGTAACAAATGAGCCCTGTGTAAATGCACTCACTTTCCAATTTCAACTACTGAAGCTTGGCTAGGTATGTTAACTTCTTCTTACACCACTTTTAGCCACTGAAAGTTTGGGTTGAATCAGATGATCCTAAGACTCTTTCCAACTCTAATAAGCTGCAATTCTAAAATAAATTGTGTCTTCTCGACCAAATTTTAAGAAGCCAAGAGTCAAGTACAGTTGTCTCCACAGTCAGTTTTAACAAAGAGAACCATACCATAGAACAATTACCTAAATTAGCCACAGTCATATTTCGACTTGAGGTGTGAAATGTTTCAAAAATAATTAGCATTAACACAGCCACCAATATCCCTGAAACCAGAATAGTCACAACTGCAAAATAATTACATTTATCCATCTTTGTTTCATAATTATATTAATTCTGAACCTGAAAAATGTAGTTTCTTCTATAAGGAAAGTTACATGATTCTTACATCACTCAAATAGTAAAATTACTTAAAGTAGTTGCTGTGACCTTTAAAGATCATCTTCTAGTAAGCAAAGATGATCTTCTAGTATTTTCCATTGCAGTTTTTTCATACTTATACAAGGAAATCCTAAACCCATGTCACTATCAATTAGCAGAAACAACATAACATTATTGCCTGCTTTAGAAAATAGTAACTGGGGGATTTTAAAGGTAGTCATTTTCAAAATTATAAATTGGTTTTATGGAATGTAAGCTTAAGGATATGTTTGAACTGTTCTTAATGTTTTTGGAAGAAGTTCATGAAAAAGAAAAGATGTAGCTAGATATGACAGGAATATATACCCAAACTGACTATAAGAAAGACTGGTAATGGTAAATTCTTTAACAATAGAATATCGTCTAGTGTCTTATTGAGAAATTACCTCCTTCACAGATTCTTGCTTTTATACAGAAGCAATATAGAGTGTACTCTGCTTTTGCTTCTGTCTTTTGATTGAGAGAATTTATTTGTTTCTGGCATTCAAAGGACAGATTTTAATTTGGGATTTGATTATTATACAGTAGTCCCAGATTCTTCCTATGTTTTATACTCAAAAAATATGTCATTCAGTAAACATTAGTATTTTAGGCACTGTGCTGAATATTAGAAAAGACAAGGAAACGAGACACAGTTCCTGACATCAAAAAGCCATCCCCAGGATCAGGGTTGGAATAAAGGTTGGGGTAGGAATAAAGAAGAATAATGGAATGGGATGGAGATAAGTACCAAGTGCCAAGGACACAGAAGCAGAAGAGGACACTCACTGGAACTTTATGTGGGAGTGGCTAGTAGCAGTGGTGGCCAGCATAGTGCTAGAGAGTTCTCCAGAGTCACTTTCTGACTTACTGTGAAGGTGGATTTTGGCTGCAGTCTGGTTTGCAAGGCTGGAGAGCAGGCGAGCAGGAGGCCGCAGAGGGCTTGAGTACTATACAAAGGAATTTGCATTATATGAATATAAAAGTTATGAGGAGCCAATGAAGGATTTAAAAAAGTCACGTCAACATTTTCCACTCAAAATGATCACTCTGGCTACACTGCAAAGACTAGGTTGGAAAAGGTCCACACTAGAGGCAGGATGCCTCCCGGGGTGACTGCTTATGACTCCTGAGAGCCAAGTGGGTGGGAGCCACAGGGAGGGATGGCAGGACCTAAAGTTGGCAGTAGCAGTTATGGGCTAAGACATATATGAAAGATATTAAGGAGGGTTTGGTGGCAGAATACACGCATATTTTTATGATTTGTATTTTATTATACTGAGCCAATGTGTAAACTAAGCATTTTCTAGCTATCTGGTATGATGATTTGAAGAAACAAAATTTAAATAAAGTAAGATAATTGAATTTCAACCCTAGTGAGACCTTTTTATTGTAGTTATCCTGTTGTAATAGATTTGGTTGCCACAGTTTCTCTTAATAAGACTGTATTTTATTGTATGCTTTCTTATTCTAATTAAACTATGTCTCTTTAGTACATGACATATCAAGATACTGGAAAACATTTAAAAACTGTCTTCCCAGGTTTCATCTAATCTACATACATCTAATTTCTTTCAGTCTTCTACAACTTTTCTGACTCTGTTTTTATGGCTCTTGCCCATCTCTGCTGTTTCTGCTTATATTTTTTTCTGGAACTTCTTTCCCTCCAGGATTTGGGGGCTCATTCATGGCCCCTTCTCCATCACCAGTGACTCCAGCTCAGAATAACCTGCTACAGCCCAATTTTGAGGCAGCTTTTGGAACAACGCCTTCAACTTCAAGCAGCAGCTCCTTTGATCCATCAGGTGAGGCAGTGATTTTTAAACATGCTTTTTATTTCTCCTGATCATGAATTATACCACCTACAGTTAGTATCATATCAGGAAATTCTAAACAAATATGGAATGATAATATGATTTTAAAACTGTTTAATAAGCCCCTTTTTCTGTAACTTAAGTAAATTTTCTAAGTAGATTTGAGTAGATTTGAGAAATACCTATAATCCTTTTCTGCGTTTCTGTTTTTAATTTCTAGCAGAAATCTAACAGCACACACCATCTGTTTGCATGAGCTTATATACACTGATTTCGAGTTGGTTAAGGGAAAACAAATACTCCGTACTATATCTTTGTACAATATCTGAATGCGTGGACATCCCCACTGCTGTTGCTTACACCCTCTGAAGCTTGCATGGCCCTCAGTTTTAAGAAGTTGAGACACAAATAGTATTCTTTGCCTGCCTTTAACCTTTCATCCTGCTGTCATTTTGTTTGTATTCTCTTCCATTCTACTCTTCTCATGCTGGGTCCTTACTACAAATTTTCAATTGGTGAGTTTTTGGCAATTAAATGTGTTTCAGAAACACCCTAAATATATCCCTTGCCTGACAATTTGGTTGCTTCTACTGCCAGTGCCTAATTGAATGCTGTCCTTTTTCAATTTAAAATTAATTTATGGTAGTATTCATGGTAAATATGCATAGATTTTTAATGAAAATTAACCATAAATTTTTGATGTAGATAAGATATTAGCAATAATTTATACAGATCTAATATGTCTGCATTTTAATGGTCTTCAGTCTAGGAATTAAATAAGTAGTGATTTGTAATAGGGTAGTCTGGAATCATCAGTAATAGTGTGATTCATAACAGTTACAAGAGTGTTTACTTTGTATGCCCTTCATTTACTCTGCCCTTGAAGTTAGAACTAAAAATTAATTGCTATAAAGAAAGAAAAAAATCAAAATACTTACACCTAAGAGTTGGTCAGCTGTTTTTCACACAGCTAGTTCTAGCTACTCATCATTAGATTAAGTTTTGTTCTGATACTGATTTTGTGGGAAACTGGGAAATTCAGGCTTCCTTTCTCAATTAATAATTATTTTAGAAGTAAACATCCTAGGGTCTCAGAGTAGATTGTTCAAACTTTGCTGTAAATCACTCGCATTTTATACAAAATGTTTTAGTGATTGTTTTTAATAAAAGTTAGGTTTTACCACTCATTGAGTGCCAATGTAGAGCAAGCATTATAATAAAGATATAGTATATATCATCTAATTTAATCTTCAAAACAAAGCCATGTAGTAGTGGTACTCTCCCTATATACAGATGCAAAAACTAAAGCTCAGACAGTAACTTTATCAAAGTTCCACAGATAGTGAGAGAGACAGCTAAACTTGATCCCAATTCTGATTCCAAAATCTGTGCTCTTTTCTATACATTACACAGATTTTTTTCATTTTTGTTCATGTTCATTAATATTTCCATACTTTATAAGTAGGCATATAGAGAGATGCTCTTCTTGGTATTACAGTTATGAAAAGGGTCAATTTCATGTCTCCTTTTATAAGATTATATATTAACTTGTTTCCTAGTTTTTCAAAAGACATGTAGTCTTTTGCATATTGTTTTTTTTTTTTTTATGCTGATCTTGATCTATTTGATTTCCAGTGTTTGATGGTCTAGGTGATCTTCTGATGCCAACCATGGCACCAACTGGGCAGCCTGCACCCATCTCAATGGTACCACCCAGTCCTGCAATGGCAGCAAGCAAACCACTTGGGAGTGATCTTGACTCATCTCTTGCCAGCTTAGTAGGCAGTGAGTAACATAGCTTCATTTAACTAAATCATACATGATTTTTTTTCATTAATCTCTCATATTTTGTTTCTGAATTCACTTATGGGTGAGTATATCAAGGAGTAAATAGAGATTCTTAGTGTACGCAGCACAAGTCCTTGAAAGATTTTTTAAAAAGTCACTATGCTATTGTCTTACAAGTAGTACCCATGCCATTTTCAATCTGAATTGCTGAAAATGTAATTAGAGAGCATATAATATGAAATAAAGTGCTTATGTTTTAGAAGTAATTTTTCATTTCATTTGGAAATAAGAATATAGAAAACCCAGAAATAAACCCACAGATCTATGGTCAATTAATATTTGACAAAGGAGCAAGGAATATGCACTGGAGCAAAGAAAGTTTGTTCAATAAATGGTGCTGGTAAAACTGGGTCGCTTCATGAAAAAGAATGAAGCTTGACTACTACCTCACACCATGCACAAAAACCAACTCAAAGTGGATTAAAGAACTAGACATAAGACCTGAAACCATGAAATATATAGAAGGAAATAAAGGCGAAACACTACATGACATGCACCTCAAAGACATCTTTACAGATGCATCACCCAAAGCAGTGATAGTGAAGGCAAAGATAAACAGGTGGGACTACATCAAATTAAAGAGCTTCTGCACAGCAAAAGAGACAATAACCAAAACAAATAGAAACCCCACCAACTGGGAGAACATTTTTGCACACAACACTAATGATAAAGGACTGATCACAAAAATCTACAAAGAACTGATGAGACTCAACAAAAACAAAGAAAATAATCCAGTCAAAAAATGGGCAGAAGAGCTAAAAATAAACTTCTCCAAAGAGGAAATACAAATGGCCACCAGGCATATGAAAAAATGTTCAACGTCACTTGCAATCAGGGAAATGCAAATCAAAACTACAATGAGATACCATCTCACACCAGTGAGAATGGCACATATTAAAAAAACTAGCAACAACAAATGTTGGTGAGGATATGGAGAGAAAGGAACTCTTCTGCACTGCTGGTGGGAGAGCAAACTGGTCCAACCACTATGGAAAGCTGTGTGGAGATTCCTCAACCTACTAAAGATAGAGCTTCCATATGATCCAGCAATTCCACTCCTAGGTATTTACCCAAAGGACACAGAAACATCAATTCCAAAGAGCACCTGCACTCCTGTGTTTATAGCAGCACAATTTACAATAGCTAAGCTTTGGAAACAACCCAAATGCCAAAAACAGATGACTGGGTCAAGAAGATGTGGTACATATGCGCAGTGGAATATTACTCAGCATTCAAAAAAGATAAACGCATGCAATTTGCAGCAACATGGATGGAGCTGGAAGGGATCATGCTCAGCAAAATAAGCCAGAAAGAAAAAGAAAAATACCGGATGGTCTCACTCATAACAGGAATCTAGAAAACCTAAATAAGGGACCAGGAAAAAGAGTAACTATAAGAAAGAAAAAAACCAAAATCAACAAACAACTATGACAGAGACACACTTTGGGGGGTGCAGGGAAAGGAGGAATTGGGTCAAAATCAGGGGGTTGCAATTGTATGGGGAATATAAAAATAAAAAATTTAAAAAAAAAGAATATAGAATAATATAGATGCAGAATATTCACCAAGTGAGCTTCAGTTATTCATTCAACAAACATTCATTGAGTACCAGGCATTCTTCCAACTCTAGAGATAAATCATTGAACTAAGCACATACAAATTTATTTTCCTGTGGAGTTCAGGAAGGACAGAAACAAAACAGTAAATATTTTAAATAAATTAAATTCTATAGTACATCAGGTTTTAAGTGCCATAGGGAAAACCAGAATAAGCAAAAGAGAGTTGTAAATGCTACAGAGTGAGAGATAGAGTAGATATCACTGAGATGGTAAAATTTGAGCAGAGATTTGAAGACAAAGGGATGAACCAGGTTAATATCTGAGGGAGAACATTTGCAAGCAAAGGAGATAGCCAGTGTAAAAGTATTGAGGCAAAAGATTATCTGGTATATTCAAGAGACATCAAGAAGACTAGAGACTGGGGCTGGGTAAGTGAAGGAAAGAGTTATAGAAGGTAAGGACTACTATTAGATTGCCCTTTTAATTCTGAATTTTATTTTTTATTATGGTGAATGAATTTCCTATTGCAAAAACTTTTTGTTTTACTTGAGGTTCTATCAAAAATTTAGAAGATCATGGAAACAGACTTTTTTTTCTCCTATGTACTATCCCATGGACATATTTCTGTTTGCTGTTTATTGTCCTTGGTCTGGTCATCCATGAAGATGGTTTAGTGACACTTGGCAAGAGTTTATTGAAATATTGCTTTCTACACTAAAATTTCATTTCACTTATGAATAGTCTAAAAGTGAGGACTGCTTTTACTGGACACTTTAATGTAGTGCCCAGATCCTCCTTCAGAAGTAGCGGCTTTATACCTCCAGCTGCTAAGGGATACAGTAAGGGAGTTGTGGCCAGGTTGGTGACCATACTAGGTAGCTTAAATTGTTGGCCAGGCATTGACTAAGCAGGCATAGAGACCTTCCAAAGGGTATTGTATTTAGTGGTAGGGAGTACATAACTACTTGCATATGCATTCTCAGTTTGTTGGATTCAGTTATGGAAAATCTGGCTGCCAGCAGGCAATCTCCCTCCTAGGAGATCTGAGAGAGAGACCAGCTGGGGACGATACACCAAGAAAGACCTACACACCTCACCAAGCACCGCACTCCATTCCAAAACCCACATGCTCTGCTCTAGGGTCCATGCCAAGCCCATTTGCCTGATGCCACTCATCTTAAACAAGAGCAACAAGGATGCAGGGTTCTGAAATTTGGGCTCCTTAAAGTAATGAATGGCATTTGCTTCACTAAACAAGGGAAGAAGAGGGAGAGAATATTGCTCTGACTGAGTTAACCCTCCCTCCCCACCAGATTGATACTAATCTCTAGATTCTAGTTTTCACTTCTTTCTTAAGCAAAGATACAGTGCCCCGGCTAGAATAAGTCATTATATATACCTAGGAATCAAAAGCATCAGAGGACAAGAAGGAAAAGCTGATAGAAAAGAAGTCCTTACACCTGAGGGGAGAAATCAAATACTATTCAAAAATGAACAACAATGTAAGAAAATTAGAAAGTTAATAATAAAAAAAAGAAGTCCAGAGACCTATGAAAAGGACACACATCTCAAAGACCTAAGGCAAAAACTAGAATAACAATATTAAGAAAATGCAATGAAATCCTGGAGGGACAGGCTAACAGAAAAGCAGGTACAAGATCTCAGAAAACGTACCCAGGAACAAAAAGAGTTCTTCACTAAAGAACTAATTGAAGATTTTAAAAAATGCCAAAAGATACACTGAGTGAAATAAGAACAAACATGGAAAACATATTGAATAGAATTAAGCTAAAATAAAAAATTATTTGGGGATCAGCTAGCTACCAGATCCTATATGATAAAGATGGTATTAAGAGGGAAGTACAAAGCAAGACAAGCCACCATCAATAAATAAGGAAAATCTCAAATAGAATGACTTTATATATGAAGGAACTGGAAAAAGAAGAGCAAATGAAATGAATGGTAAGTGGTAGGCAGGAAATAATATTAATTAGAGTGAAAATAAGTAGATACCAAAAATATAATGTAAAATGTCAATGAAACCAAGAGCTGTTTCTTAGAAAGAAAAAACAAAATTGATAAAACATTAGCAAGGTTCTCTAAGAAATAAGAAAGAAAACCTAAATAAAAAGAATCTGAAATGAAAGAGGCCAAATTATAACAGAGATTGCAGAGATATTCAGGATTATAAGAGACTTATATGAACACCTATCTGCAAACAAACAGGACAACCTAGAAGAAATTGGGAAATTTTTAGAATCATATAGTCTTCCAAGATTGAGCCAGGATAAAAGAAGCAGTTTTATCAGACCAATCTCAAGCACAGAAATTGAAAAAGTAATTAAAAGTCTCCCTAAAAACAAAAGCTCAGGACCAGGTAGTTTCACTACTGAATTCTACCAAACCTTCAAAGAAGCTCTAATACTGTCTTTCTCATATTCTTCAAAAAAAAAACTGAGGAGGAGGAAAAGCTCCCAAATATATGTCATGAGGACATTACCTTCATCCCAAACCAAACAAGCACAGCAGAAAATAAAGAAATCTATAGACTGATATCTCTGATGAACATAGATGCAAAAATCCTCAACAAAATCTTGGCAAATTGAACCCAGCACTACATTAAGAGGGGCAGGTACTATGGAAAGTTGATTGGCAATGTCTGAAAATGTTAAACATGGAATTACCATTAGGCAGATACTGCACTGTGTGACTCAGCCTAGAAAACTCTACTCCAAGATCTCTGCTCTTCTTTGCACAAGTCTCACTTCTTGAGGCAGTCCATGAGCTACCTGTTTAATACTGCCTGCCCCCCCACCTTGATTCTAACCCTCTACATCCCCTTTACCATACTCTTCCTTTTCATTTTTCCATAGGCTTTCCAAATGGCTTTCTAACAACCTATATAATTTATTTTTTAATTATTTTAATGTTTATTATCATCTCACCCAATTATAATTCAAGTTCCTCCAGAATAAGAATCCTTGTTTTCCTCTTTAATATGTTCCCATGCTTAGAAAAGTACCCAGTGTATGTAGGAGCTCAATAAATAACTAATGAAGTTAAATGAAATGAAATTAGAGCAGAATGATTAAGCCAGTTATATCAGGAGTCCCAAGACCACTCTCATATTTGTGGATTTACTAGAACGTGACAGCGCGTCATTGTACTCACAGCTAAAATCTGTTACAGCAGCTTAGGAAGGAAACATACTGGATCACTAGAAAAAGAAGGAGAAAATCTGGAAGAATCCACATGCAGACTTGCTTAAGCTGTCTTTTCCCTGTGAATGGAAAACCATGTGAAAATTCAGCAACATGTGAAATATTTCTTGCCAACAGTTCATTAGGGACTCAATGTTTTTATTGGATGCTCTTCCTCTACGTACCCTGTGCCTGCTGTCCACCAAAATCCCAGTCTTTCAGATGGGAAGCATGTAGTCAACATAAGCTACATATTTGTGCAGTGTACAGTGGTAAGCCACTCTACAGCAGAACAAGTTTTATCTGGGTGTAGAGAAGAGTTTATTGGCCATGTTCATATATGTCTTCCATGCAGGCTTTTCTAGGATAATAGTCTCAAATCTACCATGTTCAATCCTTTTGGACACCAGTTGACTTTCAGATGTAATCCGTAAGTCTAACATAAAGTAAAACAAAGTTTTAGAGTTGTGAACATGTTTCCTCATAAAGTTTCTGTTTTATATAACTGGATGCAGTCATTCCTAACAAAATAGGCACTTTTTGTAGGCCTCTGTTTCTTTGATAATCAAAATGATAAAAGCTTAATTATCTTTCTTTGATCCATTTATAGATCTTGGAATTTCTGGTACCACATCCAAAAAGTAAGTGTTTTGAAATGATCTGTATTTCTTGTCACTATTTATTGTATTTATTTGAAACTATCAAGTATTATACACATTGGAGTAATCTTTCATTTTCAGCCTGGGAAATTTGAAAATTGGTTTTTACTTCATTCTGGATTTGTTATTGTTGTTTGTTTTCCTGGAACCTTCAACTGTTGCTCTGCAATGAAAGGAGTAATCTGTTTCAGACTCTTCTATTGTCACTGAGTTATATCTAAAAATATGGGAGAATTGCATTTTGAATATTTTACTAATCTTAAATTCTGATGCATTTACTGCAATATTTCTAGCTAACACAGATGCATATGTGTGTGTGTGTGTTGTATATTGCTTATCTAATCATCACTTCAACATGATGGGGGAAAGATGGAACAACTAGGTTGTCTGCTATAATACCAAAGAGTAAAAACCACATCAGAAACTTTTAGGGTTTAGATATTAAAGTTCACAAAAGTTAGTTTCATTTATCCAGATGATTTTTTAATTTCACACACTTCAGTCTTATTTAATGCCTGAACATAAGGAGACAGAACAAGAATGGAAGAGTGCTTATTTTTTCATCTCTGTATGAAAAAATAGTAAATGTTGACTAAGGCTTAATGTTCTCACCCCATTTACTTCCTTTATCTTTAAGATCTTTTGAATAGTTTCTAAACCTTTTCAGAGCATGTTCACCTTTGAGGGGATTCCCACTTCTCAATGAACAAAAATAATTTTCATTTCACATTGCCCCCAAGTAGGGACCTGATTTGTGAGTTACATTGAGATGTGTAAAGATGAATTAGTAACCCCACTATAGCCACACATTTAAGCCTTACCCCCCCATCCATGTCTGACTGCTGGGTCTGTCCCTCAATTGATTCCAAAGTAGGGAGAAAAAAAGAGTATTATCTATTGATCTGCCAAAACCATACAGTATTTACAAAGCAAAATGCCAGAACATTAGTGTATGATTTAAGGACATTTCAAGATTATAATTAAGCATTATAAATCTATATAAGTAATATAAAGTAATGCTTTATAAGTGCACTCATTGGATTTGATAACCATTTTTTTAAAGATTTATTTATGTATACAAGAGCTGGGGTACAGGCCAGAGGTTTGAGGGGTGAGAGTATTCATCAGAGACAGAGTGGGGAACAAAACAGGCAGATCGACTGAAATACACTGCTGAGGGGAGCAGCGGGCGAGTCAGGAGAGGTCTGCTGTGCCATATGGGTTGCTCCCTGGCCAAGGATCGAACTCATGCTGCAGTGGCTGTGGACAGCTTCTTAGGTTGTGTCTTAACCCCTTGCACCACCAGAGAGGCCTGGATTTGATAACCGTTTATTGAATACCTACTATATCCTAGGCACCAAGCATATAAGAATGAAAAAAACACAATCCCTCTAACTCAGGAGCTTCAAGTCTAGTAAGAGTTATTAATCAATTATCAAATAACAAAAAAAAGTAACACTTCAGTGTTAAAGAGGACTGTTACAAGGTGCTATAAAAGTACGTAGCAGGGAAACCTAAGGTAGTCAAAGTTGAGGTGCTACCACTGGTTTTTAGGAATCTCTCATAGAACGTAGATGTTAAGATGTTATTTTTCATTCTTATGAATGAAAAATAATGTACCCTTTTTTAGATATGTATTTCTTTGTCTCTGCAATTGGAATGCATTTTATGATAGATGGGACTTCTGGTCATGATAAGGCAGGTTGTAGTCATGATATAGGTATATGAAACCATCTGTTTTGATCCATAAAGTGCCATTATGGATGTTTCTTAAACAAAATCAATGTGTTTGTGATTTTCTTACTTGGAATTTTTGTGACTACTAAGGAATTCAGTTGAATTTGGTGGCACCTTTTTCTATTAGAAGAGAGGGGAAATTCCCATTATTATCAAGGTCCAAAATATAAGTGATTTTTCAAATGCTTTTAACATCTGAGATACAGAATTGCAAGACTCATTTCTGTTCTATCCTGTTCTCTTTATTACCACTTGACTCAAACAGACTACTTTCAACCTAAATGAAATTATCTTAGGAGCCATCCACCGTTCTTTTCTGATGAGAGTGTTGTCTTTGTTTTGCATGCTTGATTTTAGGGGCGATCTTCAGTGGAATGCTGGGGAGAAAAAGTTGACTGGAGGAGCCAACTGGCAGCCAAAAGTAGCCCCAGCAACCTGGTCAGCGGGTGTCCCACCAAGCACGCCTTTGGTATGTACATGGCACTTTGCCAGTTTCCAAGTGAATAGACCAGGGTGCATTTTGCTTACTTTTGCTATTAACAGTGCATTTTTTCATCCACATTGAGGAAATATAAGGGAGATGTAATATTTATCAAAATGTTAATTCCATTGACTTTATCTTTAATAAAAGTTATGATGTATTTTTTAATTATCCATTTCTTATAGATTGTGCAGGTTTTTTGCATAGAGATCTCTGTAGTAGCTTTTGTTTTTTTTTTTTTCCTTTTTTTTTTGATATATATTTTCTACATGGATGGAGCTGGAAGGGATTATGCTCAGTGAAATAAATCAAAAGGAAAAGGAAAAATATCAACATTTATCATCTGTTTTTAAATTTCATTTTCAAAATAGTATATATATACTTCTTCAGATATGAGTTCTTTATTTGTACAACTGTGGAAATGATTTTTCCAAAATGTCTGTGTTTTATTATTTCTTTCCCACACTTCCTGATTTTCTTAATAAGTAATTAAAATTTTTTTTCTTACCAGAAAGATTGGGCATTTTTCTATTGTGTAAGTGAATTCTCATTTTAAAACTCTATTAATTCTGCCCACCATTTTTAAAATTGAAACTACTAACACCATCTTTATCTATAAGATCTGAATAGGTTTCATTTCTATATCTTAAAATTCTACTAATATATTAATATCACCATTCACTCTGTGAAACAGCATATCACTATAAATAAAGACTAACTTTTTTTTTTATTTATCACCACAAGAAGGATACTTCTAGGGCAGCAAAATGTAGTGTTTTCCTGTACTTACCCCATATTTAGCCAGGCACTTTTCAAAGCTTACTCTTAACCTTTCACCTTTCCTTGCCACTTTCACCTCTCTGAGCCACACTTCTCCCTAAGGATATCTTGATTCCTTCCTCTCCTTGCTGCCTGAATTCATTCTCAAACATCACCCAACAATGCCAGCCAGTCAAACATGCATGGAAGTTAATGAATATCGATTAGAATATAAATGTTTTAGACTCCATTAAATACTATATTCTAGAATTAATTTAAATATCTGAGTTTGGAAATTTAGAACACGTTTTCATTTAAGCAATTTTTCTCAACAGTAATGTTCTTATATATAAACAATTTTATAAGTATTAGAAACAAGAAATAAGTTCAAAACAATCTGAAAAGGGCCCCTTGAACAAAAGTGTTCCACTAAGCAGTACTAATAGCATTACATGAATTAAAATTGATACCATAATTCCTAGGAGAAAAGAGATTCTATACCCAGATTTAGGTTCTCAAAATCTGGTCCCTCTAATCTCCCCACCCTGTGCTGTTAGTAAGAGAGCAAAAAATAGGAGGTCAAATATTCTCTGCCTCTGATGAATTCTCTTCCTCTGATGATGATGAAGTCTGGAAGAACTTAATTTTAGGAAGTGATTCTAGCAGATAACAGAGACAATAACTTATTGTATCTAAATATTTAATTTCCTTAATCTTTCTCTCATTACTTAAAAATGATGTTTAAAAAGGTCATGTTTAATGTTTCTCTAAAGAGTTCCTTTTTAATTTTTGCAAAGCATATTTAATAGAAAACCACGTATCTCTTTCAAATTGACCTGTGCCTAAGGAGACTATTTATTTTCCAATTCAGGACTCATTTTAAGGGCACTATAATTATTACTTTGGGACCCCAAGCATTGAACTTTGGCTGGTGGCCTGTATGCTGAGATGATAAGCAGGCAGCACTCTGGGCCTAGGGGCTGCATTCCATTCTTAGATACAAGAACACGAGAGAACCACTCTCTTGTTGTGGGTGGAAGGAGATTTAATAAATGTAAATGCAATTCCTAAAGAAAGAGTTTCTTTAGAACTTATCTTACAAATATATTAATACTCCATATTGACTTTAAATCTCACAGTTTGAATTACATTTCCAAATTAAAGGAATCAACTTTACAATTTTCTTCTATGCAAAAATAGAGAGAGTTCTTGTGGTGTTGCTCTGAGGAGTTTATGCTTTGGTGGTGTGGCCTTCAGCAGGATAAAGCTTTTAATTGTGTAGGGTTTTTTAATAGTTTCAGAATTGTGAGAGTCGAAGATGGAGTGAAGGAGAGTAGGAATACTGATATTTGGCCATCAACTGTGGGTTTAAGAAATATGAACAAAAATGATGGAGAGCAGAAAGGAAGAGAAGAAAGAACAATCTCAGGTAGAATCCATGCCATGGAGAGCTTTGTAGGCAAAGCCACCAATAGCCTGTGCCAGGCTTCTGTGTGGGGCAGTTTCCTAAATAATGAAGCCATTAACCAAGAAAGGGAACAAGGGAGAGCACTTTAAAAATGATGTTAAATTGAGGCCTTCCTTGGCCATCATCCATCCTGAGATCAAGAGTGTTTTCGTTTTGTTTTGTTTTGTTTTGTGTAGAAGAGTTGGGGTGTAGGCCAGAGGCGGGAGTTGAGAGGATTCACCAGAGACAGAGTGGGGAGCAGAACAGGCAGATCTGCTGAAATACACTGCTGAGGGGAGCAGCAGGAGAGACAGGAGAGGTCTGCTATGCCATGAGTGTCAGCTCTCTGACCAGGGATTGGACTCAGGCCCTGGTGGTGATAGCACTGAGACTTAACCGTTAGGCCACCAAGGAGGTCCCTGAGCTAAAGAGTTTAACCACACACATTTAACTTAACTATTCTTGATAGTGCTCTTTGAGGCAGTGAAGTTATTAATTTTTATAAACTCCAACTTACTCTTTTTTCTTTTGTTGCTTGTGTGTTTGATACCATATTTAAGAAATCATTACCTAACCCAGTGTTGAAGATTTACTACACCTTTGTTTCTTTGTAAGAGTTTTATATTTTCATCTCTTACATTAGGTATTTGATCTGTTTTTAAGCTCATTTTCATGTATAGTGTTAGAAAGAATCCAAATTTGTTGTTTTGCATGTGGAAATCCAATTGTTCCAGACCCTTTTGTTGAAAAGGACTATGTTTTCTTCACTTGTT
This sequence comes from Talpa occidentalis, assembly GCF_014898055.3. NCBI lineage: Eukaryota > Metazoa > Chordata > Mammalia > Eulipotyphla > Talpidae > Talpa > Talpa occidentalis. Next base: position 91,787,469 of record NW_023602073.1, on the reverse strand, counting down.
GAGCTTGGCGTCCTTGTCAGCAGTCAATTGACCATAGAGATATGGATTTATTTCCAAGTGATATTTTGTCCTTTAGATCTATATGTGTGTCCTTATGCTAGTACCACACTGTCTTGATAAATATAGCCTAGTTTTGAAACAAGGAAATGTGAGTTCTCCAAATTTTGTTCTTTTTCGATACTGGTTTGGCTATTTGTAAGGCATTCTTGGTACCTTGTATTTCCATATAAATTTTATGTTCAGACTATCTTTCTCCAAAAGAAGCATTTGAAGTTTTGATAGGAATTACACTGAACCTATAAGGCAACGTGGGAAGTATTGCCATCTTAACAATATTAGATTTTCCAATCTATGAACACAGGCTTTCTTTCTACTTATCTAACTTGTCTTTGATTTCCTTCAGCAGTGTTTTATAGTTGTCAGTGCACATTTTACTTGTTATATTTATTTCTAAATATTTTATTATTTTTGATGCTATTGTAAAAGAAATTGTTTTGTAGTTTTTTTGATTGTTCATTGCTAGTATGATATGAAAATCACTCACTGATTTTTGTATATTGATTTGGTATCCTACAACTTTGCTGTTCCTATTAACTGGTAGTTCTTGGTTTCATTCGTTTTTTAACTGATAGTTTGTGTATGTAGATTATTTAGGGTTTTCTAAAAATAAATTTTTTTCAAACACAATAAAGATAGGATTTTTCCCCATTCTTATTCTGGATACCACCTTCATCTTTTTTCTTACCTACTTAAGCTGATTAGAAATTCTAGTACATTTTTGTTTCATTCTTATGGTTAAAGTTTTCAGTCATTCAGTGTTAAGTAAGATTTTAGCCATGAAAAACTTCTCTATTCCAAGCTTGATGAGCATTTTTTATTGCTTTTTGTTTTGTCATGAAAGGGTGCTGGATTTTGTCAAATGCCTCATTTGTTGCATCTATTGAAATGATTGGTTTTTTTATGTTTCTTAATAAAATGTATTACATTGATTGAGGCAACATTGTATTGGTGGGATAAAACTCACTTGATCATGGTGTATAAATTCTTTCAATATGCTGCAAATTCTGTATGCTAATGTCTTCTGATGACTTTGGTATCACAGTAACACAGGCATCAAAAAATGACTAGGAACATTCTTTATTTTTTTGAGAAATTGATATTTAGCAAAAGTTACCATTTATGCTATCAGGCTTTGAGCTATTTTGTGATGGGAGTTTTTTTAATTTCTAACTTATTCTCTTTATTTTTTACATATCTGTTTAGATTTTCTGTTTCTTCTTGAGCAATCTTGATAGTTTATGTCTTTGTATAAATTTGACTTGCATTTTAATCATTTAATGACTTTGGCATATGACTTCTCATAGTATTTCCTTAAAATCCTTTTTTGTTTCTGTAAGGTTAATTGTAAAGTCCCTAATCTCTTTCCTTATTTAAGTCATTTAAATTTCTTTCTTTTTATCCTGGTATATTTACTTCAGTAAATTTGTTACTTTTATTGATTTTTTTCATAGAATCAATATATAGTTTTTTATATCCTCTTTCGTTTTTTCATACTTGACTTCATTTATTTCCACTCTAATATTTATTATTTCTTTTTTTTTTTTTTAAATATTAAATTTTATTTTTATATTCCCCCATACAATTGCAAACGCCCCATTCTGACCCCAATCATGCTTCCTATGCTTGCTTTGGGTTTCGATTTTTCTGTATTTCTGTTCCCTTAAGGTGGACTTTTAGCTTATTATTCCTAGATCTTTCTCCTCCCAGTGGGCATACATTTTTATTTCTTTGTATATCTCATATTTTTTGTTGAAACCTGCGCATTTTGAATTTGAATTATAATGTGGCAACTGTGGACATCAGACCTCTCCGAAAGTTTGTTGTTGTTTGGTTTTGGGTTTTTGTTTGTTTGTTTTTAGTGACCATCCAAAATTAATTCTGTAAAGTCTGTGTTCTTTGTCATGTGTTACCATTGATGCCTCTATTCCTTTAGGTACATGCTCAGCTAATGTTAGACAGTTTTTCTTAATCTCCTAGAAAAAATATCTCCCAGTCTTTACAGAAGGAGTCTGTATATGTGTTGGGACATGTCTTCAAATGCAGTCAGGCTGTTTGCAATTGCCTTAGTGATCATTACTGCCTGTTCTAAGTCTCAAGGTCAGCCTCAAGGTCATATCTTTCCTGAGCATGTGCACAGCCCTGGGAATGTGCATGGACTTCTAAATTCCCAGGATGTCTTGAGCTTTTCAAACCCTTAATCCCCAGAGCATCTCATTCTCCAAGCTCTTTCCTCCCAAACTCTTTGTTTAGTCTCATGTTTGCCTTGACCATTATCCACTGCCTCCTACAACAACAACTAAATCACTTGTCTGTAAATATTTTCCATGGATTGCTTCAGGTAAAGCTTTAGCACTAGGTGCATTTCAAGTTTGATGAAACAGAGACAAGCATTTTGAGCCATCTTTCCAGGGAACCACACAGACCAAAAAAAAAAAAAAAAAATTCCATCTATTTTCTCTGCTTCTATACTGGAAAGTGCACTGTTAGTCTCAAGGGGACAGCTGATCTATAGAACAATGGCTAGCTGTAGGGTAAGTTAAAATGCCACAAAGCTCACAATTTGTACCAAGATTCGGCTGATTTGCTTTTATAAATACTTTCTGGCTGCTAAAAGATGTTGGTTGGTTTTTAGAGTCCCAAAAGATTTGTTTTTAATAGTGGTTGCATGTTTTCCATAGTTTTTGTGGACTGGGGGGACTCCTGGAGTTCCTCACTCCACCATTTTGCTGGCATCACTATAATATTTTTTTCAACTAGGATTTTGCTCTTATTGTTAACGGTTAATTTAAAGTAGGGTTAATTTTAAATGTAAGGGAAATATTTGGAGATTTTAGAGGATGACTAAAAACTATCAGGCCTCTTTACCTGAGATAAGGTGCATATGTATTGTGTGCCATCTTCTAAACTTAGAAATAATTTTCAACTTTGTACAAAAGAACAAAAGTGAAAAAGTCAAAGAAAAGCAAGTATAGCACAGAAAAGAATAATGAAAACTTGGGGGAGAAATGGAAACCAAACATTTAAAATGTAAATGGAAGCATATTCTTCAAATGTCTAATACAGTATCTGTCAGAGTATATAATCATAAGAAAAGATGATTAGTTTGATTGTTTACCTTGAGGGTGGGTGTAAGGAGAGTGGATATAAGAAAGGAAGCCCAATGCTGTGCATAAAATGCAAGCCAGTGAGTCGAAACAGCACCACAAGAGTGAACATCAACTCAGTGACCTTGTTCTATCATTGGCAATGGTGCTAGAGCTATTTTTATTTAAAACTGGGTTTTGCAATTTCTTCACCTTTCCATGCACACTTACAATGCATGTGCTTAACAGTTATAATATTTCATTTAAAAACCAAATTATGTTGGTTCTTTTGTTTGTTTGCTGTTTTATGTGTGTGTGTGGTATGTGTGGTGTTTTTGTTTTTGATAGCAAGGAGCTGTACCTCCAACGAGCTCAGTTCCTCCTGTTGCCGGGGCCCCATCTGTCGGACAACCTGGAGCAGGGTTTGGAATGGTGAGTGATAACCTGTATTAAAAACTTTAATTGACATTTCTTAGGCATTTGCCAAATTCAGGTTAACAGATATTGCTATGGAACCCAATTCTTCCCAAAATGCAGTAAAGTAAATCTTAAAAGTTTAGCCGCCTTTCTGCCTTACACTTAAATAGTCTACACGGTAAATGATAAAGTCAGTTATAAAATATTTAAAACAAATTCTGCCTTCAAAATTTCCATATTACCTGGTTATGGAGTAATATTTGCCAGATATTTTCTTAGCTCAGTCATCAAAATTTTATCAATAGATAAGTAGTCACTTATCACATTTATCACTAGCAAATTTTCAGGCCATCTTCCATAAAGAAGCAAGTTTTCCTCTCTTCAGGAACTATGCTTAGCTGAAGACAAACAACACAGAGGCCTGCTTGAGATGAGGATACATGTGACCTGCCAGGCTGCCACTGCACCTCAGTGTTTCACTGCTACCTGCCAGCCTCACAGTACCCATGGTTCAAAATTAAAAGTTGCACTTTTTCACAGACATGAATTCCCCAAAAATTATCAAAAGTATTTTCAATGCATAAATGTGAGGTAGTGCCATAGTGGCCTCCACTCCTGTGCCAACCATTCTTCTTTTCCAGCCCCCTGCTGGGTCGGGCATGCCCATGATGCCTCAGCAGCCAGTCATGTTTGCACAGCCCATGATGAGGCCACCCTTTGGAGCAGCAGCTGTCCCTGGCACACAGGTCAGTTTCTAAATGCTACCGGATAATGGTATTAATTTATAAGTATAGAACTGTCATGTTACAAACTGCTTTAAAGAGTTTTTCATATAATGTTATCCTTTTATCTGTTGTTTCAGAAGTAAGGGAAACATGGAAGACAGATAAGCAGTAATGTGAGATTTGGGAAAAAAAAGATAAAAACAACAATACTAAGGTTTCTGTATTCCTTGCGTATTTAATTCAGAAAGATTCTCAAGAGTAACCAGACATTTAACATATCTAAGTGTTTATTCCAGAGAGTGAGCACTTCTAATCTGTAGTTTTATTATGTGCTCCCAGATTTAGCCAAATGCAAGGTTAGGGACACAGTCCTCTAAGCTACTAAGTTGCCCAAGAATTTGACACTAGCAGGGTAAGTTTGCCAAAATGCAAAGTAAGCAAGCAACCCTGACATGACTGTCCTCCCTTGAGAGTCCAACCACAAGTTTTAGCATCCCCAGGGTCACCCTTACTTTAGATGAGCTGCTACAAAGTTGAAGGATCCCATGACAAACTTCAAATTAGGTCATTCCCTAAAACAACTTACAGAACTCAGGAAAGCACAAAGTTTACAATTGTAGTTTTATTATAGTGAAAGGATGAAATTAGATCCAGCCAAGGGAAGGGATGCATAGGGCAAAGTAGGCATGGAGCCGCTTGGTCTCTAGAGGTGTTGCACACCTCACATGAATGTGTGACAATACACATGCAATACTGCCAACCCTGGCAGCTCAGCTAAGCTTCAGTGTGTAGAGTTTTTATTGAGTCTTCATTACATAGCAGTGATTGATTGAATTACTGCCCACATGGTAGATCCCAGTCTCTAGACCCCTTCCCCCCTCAAGGTTAGGTTGAAAGTATATGGCCCAAAGACCCAACTCTCCAATCACATGTGGTCTTTCTGGCATGGCCAGACACAGCCCTAAGTCATCTTGTTAGCATGAGTATTGAGGTCTTACCATGAGTCACCAGCAGAATGTCAGCATTAACTATCAGGCCTGGTTCCAGGAAATTACCCTGTATAACAAATGCATTCCTAGTCACTCAGAAATTCCAAGTGTTTGTAGGTTATCTACCAGGATCCAGGACAAAGGGCAAACGTCTCTTTCAATGAGGCCAAATTTCTTACTAAACAATTCCTACATTCATTTACAAAGATGCTAAAATACATGGACATTGTTCAGCTGTCTGACTGCTAATAATGATAGTCACATTAATGAATCACCCTTTCTTGATTCTTCTTATAAAATGCCTGGCCAAAGTGAAGGGACATGTAGTCAAAAAGACTTTAATATTAAGAACTGACTTGGATGGAATCAGAACACCATATTATAACATTACTAGCACCATACTAGTAAAACTGAGAAAACCAAAACAAATAGCTCAAATTTGTTTTAATTAAATCAGTAAATGCCTTTATTTCTATAATAATTTTAACTTACCAATTAAATATTTTAATCTCCCTTGCTTCCTTAAATCTCAAAGTCCATCCTCTACCTGTCCCCAAAATTTACTTTCAGTTTCTTTACTTGAACCACTGAAAAGAGAGAATGGTGGATGTTCAAATAAATAAATTTCAAATATGTAAAACCCTAGTCTTCAAAGCCATCATCAAAACACTGACATATGAGAAATTTTCTAGTTTTTTCTGATACTATTGAACCCTCTCTGGAGTTGTTTTGGAGGGAGAGCAGTGAGGGGGAATTGAGGAATGATAATTAGGGTTAAGTTTAATCTAGACATGATTAAATTCTAAAAAGGACCCTTGATGATCATTTGTATTCATGACTACTACCATCTTCTTGAAAAAAATTTCCATTTTTATGAACTTGGGAGCATATTATTTTGATTTTTTTATTGTATGTGGTGTGCTGGAAGCTTTAGAAATAAATTAATATATTATTTAAGGCAGTCGTTTTGTCTTGTAGAGTACTATCGGTAGTATTACTTGGCACTGGTTTATTTACTTAATTCAAGAAACAAAATTAAAAATAGATAATATGAAAACTGTTTTAATCAGTAATTGAATTTATAGTAATTTAGGAAATGGTATGCCATATTTTAATTTTTAGATTTCCTATATCAGAGACAAAGCGTAGCTGATTTTACCAGATAATAAAATAGACATGACATAGATACCTATAGCTTTAGAAAGCAAAACTATTTTTCATTACTGATAATAGGACTGTTCCGGTATTCTGCAATTGGTTGGCATCATGATTTTGTAATCTCACCTAATAATTATGGACCACTGAATTCTTTATCTTCCAAACAATATCAAGCTTACATTTATATTTTTTACCTGACCTTTCTATGAAGTACGGTCCCAGCTTTAAAAATGAAAATTTAAAGGATAGATACTATTGTCAGTCAATCATTTCTGGACAAAGAAATAAATCTAAAAATCCTTACTTCTTGGAGCTCTGTTCCTTAACCAATAAAAATTTATATCCTGCCATATAGTACCAGATTTCTGACATTTCCATCATGTTAAGCACATAGCAGATGAATTAGACTCAAAGGATAGATATTACTCTGTATAGATTACCTGGCTTTTTCAAATTCTTGTACCCTAATCTTTTATCCTACAGTGAAATAACTTTTATTTATTAACTAAACAGAAACAAGTTGATTTTTTTGTTGTTTTTGTTGCGAGCTCAGCATAATTGTTTTCCATAATATTTTGATAAGTAGGCTTCTCTGTAAACTGAACAGGCAATATTAGAATTTAGTGACATTCATAACTAGGAAACTGCTCTTCTGAAACAAATCATGCCCCCCATTTGAATTTTACTTAGTATACTTTATATAAAATTATAGTATGCTTAGCGAATAATTTTATGTAATTTCCTAAGTGGCTTTGGGCAGACTGTTTTCTTTCAGTTCTTCCATCAACTCACTGTAAGAAAAGCCGTTAAAATTCCTTTATTAGTTTAGTGATACTAATAACTCAAACTACAAAATGCTTTTCTGTAGCGATATTTATATTACGTTTTAATATGTATTCATAATATCTTTATGTGACTTGTTTTTCACCTCTTCCCTAACTCTTATTCATATTGTTCTACCAGAGTCCCCAAATTTTACCTTGGCTAAATCTGGTGTGAAAAAATTTCAAGAAAGCCAAATATCATCTGAAGTGTATTTTACCAATCCAGAATTAAACATAACACTGTGACTAAGTAGAACAAAGTAGATTTTGTAAACCTTTAGCTATCTAATCCTCTGCATTCTCGTTTTCTGCAATGTGTGTTCTGCCTAATGCTTATCTATCTCTCTGTTTGCTTTCTGTTTCTGCTGTCTTGGACTGGCTTTTCCCCATTAGCTTTCTCCAAGCCCTACACCTGCCACTCAGAGTCCCAAGAAACCTCCAGCAAAGGACCCCTTAGCGGATCTAAACATCAAGGATTTCTTGTAAACAATTTAAGGTATTAATATTGAGCTTTTCCTGTGGGCTTGTAATAGTGACCTGTACAATGCTTACTTGTTTCAGGTATGGTATTTGTTGTTCTGTGTTTTGAATGCATGTATATAGTTATGGTTTGTATTTATACTTTTAAAAATCAATTTTAAAAGCCATCTTTATCAATGAATTTATTAAAGTCTTACTTAATTTATAAAACTAGGAGGGAGAGAATCTCCAAATTATCCTTATTTAGGAAAGTACAAAAAATACACTGATAAAGCATAAAATACAAAGATTATACTGAAAAAGCAAAAGTTGTCCAAACTACTTGGTAAATTAGAAAATTATCACTTTATTTCATAATAACTGAAATTTATAGAATGCTAACATTCATATTATTTAGAAATCATCTAAGACTATATTTGGCTGTATAACTGTTTTTTTTTATTTTGTTTGTCCTTATTTCGCCACCTCTGTGATTAGATGAGATCAGGTACATTCAGGGAGCTATGACTGTAGACTCAGCTTCATTAGATTTTCACCTTTTGCATTTCTGTATTCAAGAAGAATTCTACATTTCTTACATCCTACATTTAAATTTCTATAGTTTACATTTCTTACATTTTACATTCCACTTTCAAATATAATTTATGAAATTATTGATGGTGGACTTATGGGAGGAAAGTGATGAAGCATAAAAGTTTATTATTAACCCATGTCACCTAACACCTAATGTGTCACCTAACACAGTTGGGTAGGTTCTCAACAAATACTTGCTGGATGTGGATGAACAGTAATAATTCTGCTTTTCATTTTACACAGTACTTTTTATACAGTTATTAACTCCTTTGATCCTCTTTGTTGAGATCAAAGCCTGTGAGATAAACTAACCAGATACCTTTTGTCTCCAAACTTGTCCTTGGCATTAAGTGGCTTTCCCAAGGCCACATGGGAAGAACAGTAAGAGTGTTGCAGTTTTGGGACCACTGCTGGTGTTATTTTTATTACATATCTGCTATGTATTTATGCACAGATAGATAGATAGATAGATAGATAGATAGATAGATAGATAGAACATTCTATTACATATCTGCTATGTATTTATGCACTGATAGATAGATAGATAGAACATTCTCTAATGTCTACTAAGGTCTACTAATGCCTCTAATGTCTCCTTAGTTATTTCAAGGTCTTAACATCTTAGTCAAGAAACTTCTTCTTGTGCCCAGCCTATTCTACTTTGAGTTGGATTGAACTGATGCAGTCTTGAGTAAGATATTGAGCACTTATCTCTTGCCAATTAAAATTTTAGTGTAACAAGGACCCTACATAGAGCAGGCTTTCATCCACCTTTTATTCAGTAAATGACACACTCATCATATGCCAGGATAAGTACCCAAAACAGCGATACAGTCCGTGCCCTCAGAGATTCACAGTTAAGAGGGAAGGTGGCAGACTAGATTGTGAGGAATAGTTACCCACATGGCTAAGACAACACTAGGAAAGGTTTCCTATAAAGTTTGGATTAGCCAGAGAGATAGTGGGGAAGGGCCTATGTTGAATAGTCACTGTGAAGCTCCAGGGATAGTTCCCTTCTCTTCTGTTCTCTCACTTAACTACTTAGTGATTCCCTGAACAGCATAACTGAAAACCAAAAAATAATGGAAGTTACCACCTTTACCTTTTTTGTTTCACTGTGCTTTTTTAAAGGCTAGCTTAAGGTTAGTTCTAATCGTTCTTAGTAGATATTGAATGTTTACAACTAAAATTTCTAGTAAATATCCAAATTCTGAAATCTCGCTGATGTAAATTTTTATCTAAAACAAAACTACATTGAGAGTTTTTTTAAGTTTTCTTCTGTCTGAAATGTTAAACTTATTTGAAAAAATTGTGAATTTGTTAATGCAGAAATCTTTTGCGTAAAGATTTTTCCAGTGATTAAAGTAAATTTCAAAGGGCATAAAATATTTGGGGAGTATATAATATTGTTTCCTAATTCAAGTGTTTTTATCTTTACAGCTGCAATTTTTTGTGACTGAATAGAAAAAAAATTAATGAGTTTGGAGACTTCAAATAAGATTGATGCTCAGAGTTTCAAAGTGAGCCACCAGTACCAAACCCAATGCTTACTCATAACTTCTCTTCCAAAATGTGTAGCACAGCTGTGAAAGTGAACATTAGGAATGTGTACTACCTTAGCTGTTATCCCTACTCTCAAAATTGTAGTGTATTTGGGTTATTTGTGTGTTGTACGATGTAAACAATGAATGGATGTTCCTGATGCCTTTAGTGCTTTTCTGGACCTCGCCTGTGGACGGATGATGCAGCTGTTGTATGGTGAGCCATTTGGAAAGATGTGTCTGTGTTTTTTGAAGGTTTCAATGTATATATAACTTTTGGACAAACCTAAACTCTCCCCCCTAAATTCTCTTTTCTTCTGTATTTCTCTTACAAACATAGTATGATAATATCAGATAGTGAAGAAAACACTCTTAACTATACAAAACTTTTTTCGGTGTGGAGTACATTTTTTCCAATCACAGGAACTTCAACTGTTGTGAGAAATGTTTATTTTTGTGGCACTGTATATGTTAAGATATTTTATTTTAAAAAATATAAAGGTTAATGTCCATAATAAATATTTCTCCTTGAAGCTACCTTATCAAGAATGAAAAATCTTATGGAAAGAATTCCATATTTAATCACTACTATATTAAAATATATATTTTAATTATATTTGACAGGTTTTACATCTAAATTGACCTATTTATTCATTCTTGATTAAATGCACTGAAAAGTAAAGGGTTCATTTCTATCCAGTTCTATCGTGAAAATGCAAATAGAATTATGCTATTCAAGTGATTATGAAGGCACCCCAAGGTATATCTGTAATTTAAAGATTACTACAGATATTTTTATTTTATTGTGGGTTTTATGTACATCTGTTCATTTAGTATTTTTTTGTGTGTTCTGTAGACTAGTGTTCCTCCATCCCTCAACTGAGCACAAAGTAGGTTTTGTTGTACCATTGTGATTAGAATTTAAACTAATTCAGAGAATTGTATCCTTTACTGTACATACTGTATTTTTTAATTTTTAATTTGTTGTCATACTGTCTGTGCTGATGGCTTGGCTTAAGATTTTGATGCATAAATGAGGTCACTGTTGATCAGTGTTGCTAGTGGCTTGGCAGCTCTTTGTTAAAGCATATTGGGTTGGAAAGGTGTTTGCCTAATTTTCAAATTATTTAATAGATGTATGGTACCATTTAAAAGTGGTTGTATCTGAACTTACTGTGGGGATAACATACACTGTAATGGGGGAAAAAATTTCAAAATGGCTTTTCTTTGTATTTCAGTTTAAAAACCCAGTGCATGTACGCCCTCTGAGATGCAATAAATACCTTGAACAAAGAAAATACAAATATAATCTTTCTCTCTTTGATTATTTTTAATAGTAGGAAAACTTTTAGGGGGGAAGTCTGTTTCAAATGACACACATACATATGGAATATTGAAAATGTTAAAATATTTAGGAGTGATAAATGCTGTCCAGACCAACATAGCTTTGATTAGTTTTATAATAAATTAAAAACAAGGGGAAAAAAGAATTTTAATCCTCTTTCATTAAACATGGAACTTCAAGGCTATTGCCAAATAAACTGAAATTCCATATTGCAAAGAAGAAAAAGATGAACTTTCTTTGAAAATATGCAATTAAATTCTTTTAATAATTTTTCACAAGAATTTTCCATGGAAGTTAAAGAATGAGATTTTAGATACTAGTATACTCACACACTTGCATGCAGATACTTAGACAGAAAATCTAGATTAGCTGATTCTAATGAAACTGAAAGACTTTATAAATAGATTGTTACAATGTCTCCAAAAGTAGCCCCCCAAAATAGAAGCATTTCTTAAACAGTGGCATATTCTTACCTCAAAAATTACCTTTCCCTTATTTACCTAAGATTTGTGTCTTGAGAATTAACTTTTCTATTTTATTGATAGCATTTTGATCATGTGTTACATAGTGGGTATAATTGTAATGTGTTTTAGCTTATATTGATAAATAATTTTAGGTTTAATATTGCATTTTTAATTAGCTTTTCCACTTTGTTGAATGGCCCATGTAGTTATATGAGCTCTTAGTAAGTGAAGCTACAAGAGCATTATTTTAAAATGTGACCCTGGAACCTTGCTGTGGTGTTTTTGCCGTCCTTGTAGGAGAAATATCTTACAGACAAGATGCGACATGAGGTCCTTTGGGTACTCAAAAACCTAACTTCTAGATAATTTTCAGCACAAGTCCAATTTACCCATAATGTTCCTTCACACAGTGAGTGTCCTTTTGTAAGCTCACGTCTGGTTCAACCTGCCTCCTACAGGCACACACAAATATGCATACACACCATTACATGCTGAGCACACCACTACTCATACAAGGGGCCACCATGCACTGTGCTAGCCCACACAGGGCCCTCTGCATGAGAGCAGCACACCTGCCCTCCCAGTGCAGCTAAGCCCCATTTGTCCATCATGGATGCCCACCCCATGCTTCTCAGAACAGAACTTTCATCAGCCTAGATTCACTTAACAGGTTGCATATTAATCAGCTGTGAAGGTGGCATCTACTCTGGGTGAAGCATCTCCTCCTCCTCTTATCCTCAGCAACTAGTACTTCAGTCTATTCCAGGTAAGTACCTGAGGCATGAATTCAATTACACTAGTTCTTCAAGGTCTCTTCATCTGCCTGGATATTGCTGGGCTATGATCATATTCCTAATTACTATAGAACTCTCATATAGTATATTTATTGTCAAATGTTATTAGAATTTTAATAGCTCTGTCAGTTTATTGTAATATAAGAACAAAAACTCATCTTGAACATTTGAATCACTTTTTTATATAATAAAATAATTACAAGTGTTTCAGTATTGCATTGTCCCCTTTTTTCTCTTTTATGTTATTTATTATACCTTAAAAAAAAGAATAAAAACCAAAGAATTTGGAGTAGGGTCATAGGGCTCAGAAAAGGAGTAAAGGAATGGACATGAGAAATGAGAACTCAGTTCACAGAAGGACAAATTTTGTGAAGGCCTCTTTTTGCTCCTAAATAGAAATGATTTATAATTGATCTCTAAATTTTTATTGGTGGAAAAGATCATGATCTTGCAGCAGTGATTAGTGTTTCTTTTGTAGAATTCCTTGTTGAACATCAAAAACCAGTATTATTTGAAAAATCACACTTTTATTTTTTATGCAATAGGTTTCATTATGGTTTATTATTAGTCTTCTTGGGCTATGATAAAATTTTATAGCTTTGCTCTTAGAATTTTTACTCCTGGATACATTATTCAGATCTCCGTGTGTGACAGTGCATGAAGGAGTATTTAATGACTGGTAATTAACCTTGGCTAAAATCTCAAAACCGCAACACTTAATCAAATTGAGTTCATTTCTACTGATGACATGTATATTCAAACAACTCTGAAACGTAAAGGTATTCTACAGTTAATTCTATACTTATTCTCTGATTTATAGACAAGAGATTTTCAAACCCTTTGGTCTCAAGAACCCTTTGCACTTTTAAAATTTATTGAGGACCTCTAAAAGTTTTTGTTTATATGGAAAATGCCTGTTAATACTATGTTAGGAATGAACACCAAAATTTTTAAGTGTTTAATTTAAAAATAAAAATATTAAAGCCATTACACATTAACATAAATAAAATATTTGTGTAAAAGACTATAATTTCAAAAAAATAATTCAGGAGACTGGCATTGTTCTGCCATCTTTGCATCTCTTTAATGTTAAACTTAACAGAACACAGCTGCATTCTCACATCTGCTTCTGCCTTTATCCTGTGGCAATAGCCCATGGCATGCAGTCACTGGAAAATTCCACCGTGAACATGCTTGTGGGAAAATAAGTGTCTTACTATCATTATGAAAATAGTTTGGAATTCACAGTACTGTTATAAAAATAACGTTGACCTTACAGACTTAGAAAGGGTCTCTGGATCCTCAGGAATGCTCAGACCACCCTTTGAGAGTAGATTCTTTAAATCTGAAAGTGTTCTCATGTTTTTTGAAAGAGGGGAAAAAATACTATTGATGATTAATAGATTGCATTGTATGCAGGCATGCACATGTATGTGTACATGTGTGTGTATAATAACCCCATTACCACCACTATTTTCTGTTTTGTGTTTTCCAAATGCCCACCTCCACCACTTCCATGTTACTTTTCTTCTTTTTTTAGCCACCATGCTTTACTTTTTTAATTTGTGTGTGTGTGTGTGTGTGTGTTTGTTTTACATTGTTGTTCCTCTCGGGTGTAATCCCCATAGAATTCCCACCACCAAGTCACCCATTAACCATCACCATAGTCTCTTGGGCTCTTCCCTCCCCTGTTATGATTCCTTTCCCTCCCCCTCCCCTGCTGAATGTCTCTGATTTATCTTTGGCTTGCTAGTTTTGTTTTTGTTTTTTTCCTGATCCTTTGTTTGGTTTTCCTATATTTCTCCTATAAATGAAACCAGCTGATATTTTTCCTTCTGACTTATTTCACTGAGCACAATCCCTTCCAGCTCTATCCATTTTGCTGCAAATGGCGTGTGTTCATCTTTTTTGACTGCTGAATAGTATTCCATTGTGTGTATATACCTCATCTTTTTAATCCAGTCATCTGTTTTGGAGCATTTATGTTGTTTCCATATCTTAGCTATTATAAATATTGCTTCAGGATACAAAATCAACATACTCCATGTTACTTTTTTTTTTTTTAATACAAGCACTGGGTACAGTCAGAAGCATGGGAGGGTGAGAGAATTCACCAGAGCCAGAGCGGGGAGCAGAGCAGGCAGAAGGACCGAAGTACACTGCTGAGGGGAGCAGCGGTCACGGCAGGAGAGGTCTGCGCACCATGTGGGACCCTCACTGGTGGCTGGGGATCGAACCTGCACTGCAGAGCCTGCGGACAGCTTCGCAGCCCAGCGCTCAACTGCTGCACCACCAGGGGAGGCCCTCCATGTTACTTTTTAAGTATACTGAGACTTTGCAGGAACTCCAGGGTCACATTGTGAGGAGGGGAACTGCTGCTCCACCACCCACTATTATCTTCGTCAAGTTACCTAACTTTTCTTTAGTTTTTTGTCTATAAAATGGATATAAAATTTCCATTTACATACTTACTGTTTAATAAGATAATACATGTAGAGTGCTTGGCATAAAATAGTGCTTGATAAAGACTCCTGTTGTTACTTTTTTAAATTGTTATTTAAAATTGCTATTACAGTTGAATTTTCCAACCACTGCATCCCATGGGCTGTCGCTACATGGGCTGTTGTTTAAACTGGATTTTGCCATTTATTTACAGTTGTGACACTAAAAGATGAAGGAGACAGAAGTATAAGAATAGTCAATAATTGGAATATTTGGTAATAAAGTTCAATCACTAGAGTATTAAATGTTAAAAATTTTAAACGTATGAGTAGAGCAGAAACAACACCTACCTCAGGCTTGACTTCTTAGAGACTTCTGCTCTGACCTAGCTCCAATATCTAATGATACTTTTTAAGAAAAAAATTGAAGATGCTAATGTGATAGATGCTTTTGGACAGTAGTAGAATTATAATTGTTTCTACTTGAAAAAGTTTTAATAAGTATATTTTGTGTATTTACAATGATTTTTTTAATAAAATAAAATATTTAGTGATAATAGAGGTGGAAGATGCTATTGAAATTAAAAATATTCAGAGGGGACAAGCAATGAGTGCAGTTGTGGCCATTAGGGCTGGAGGAGGGAGATAATCTTGAGCAAAAAGCTTATGAGAGGCCATAGCCTGGGAACTGAATCCAGGCCTGTGAACAGTGTCCCACAAAGGGGCAGGGTTAGAAGCTTCCTCTCCTAACCAAAAGAGGGGAGACAATCATCTTAGTGATCATGCTCTAAGGTCTCTAACAAACCATTCAAAGTGTTTCCTGGTCTGCTAGAGGTCTGGCTCGAAAGAGCTCTAGCTTTCCATGGTTTACCACCAGGAAGTGCTAACCTCCTATAGCAGCAATCCCCAAATAGTATATCTTAAATACAAAGTGCATTGTCACACTTTATACCTTTGCATAAGCTGTTTCTAATCCCTAAATGCCCTCCACTTCCCCCAAGTTCCCCACTGATAGTCTGGCAAATTTCAACTCATTCTTCAAAACCCACTTCCTCTAAGAACACTTTCTTTTCATCATAGATGCCCACCCTCATGGAGGTAATTGTTCTCAAATGTGTTCCATCAGCACATGATACTTACTTCATCTTTTTCACACTGTTTTTTTAAAATATATGTCTGACTCACTGACTCACAGTGCATCCCTCTCTTTGCATTGTATAAATGATTCCAGCAAAAGAGGAAATTTTTTGAATATTTCAAAATAGGAAAGCCATAAAGAATATGTTTTTCTCTAGTCTAAAAACTAAGACATTTAGTTACTGATCATAAAAAGGTGCTCCATATAGTGTTTATGATATCTAGTTTCTACCAAAAACCAAACTTTAATTTGAGAGTATGTACAGGAGATTGTTGCTATTATATGTGTATCAGTGACTGCCCAGGACATCCCTTCATAGAGCCACGTCAGTCATATGCCAGTCTACATGCAGTGGCACAGCTGCCCATTTGGTGGGTACAATAGTCTCGCTTGTTTTCCAGGCTACAAAGAAACCTTTTTAAAGTAAATGTTCTAAGTGCAGTGGCAGAATACTAAATTAAGTTCTGTCTCAAAAATAACATGCTTTTATTTTTAGGCAATTGCTTGATAAACTGGTACTTTTGATTGTCAGTAGAATCTTGGCACCAAGCCCATATGGATTTTTAAAAGAAAAAAATAAACAGCACCTTTGTTATGCATTGCAAAAAAAAATTTGAAATTGCATCTCTTAAAAAGGTTAGCTACAAAGTTTTCTAAGGAAAAAAATCATCCCCCCTCCCCAGATCTTTGCACTGTGTACTAGTGCATTCTTTTCTCCAGTACCCTGAGATTTATCTTGATTTGTGATCTGATATCTGGGTCAATAGTTGTAGTTTAAGTTCTAAGTAAAACAAAAATCGCATAGTCTTGACTTGTCAATTAATGGGGGTAGAAGGTCTAGTAAGGAAAGAGTGCTTAGAAAAGGCTCCTGGGCCTCCTGGGGGGCACAGTGATTGAGTGCTGGGCTGCGAAGCTGCCTGCAGCCTCTGCAGCGCTGGTTAGATCCCGGCCACCTGCGAGGGTCCCACATGGCACGCAGACCTCTCCTGCCGCGCCCACTGCTCCCCTCAGCAGTGTATTTCGTCTGCCTGTTCTGTTCCCTGCTCTGGCTCTGGTGAATCCTCTCTCACCCTCCCGCACTTCTGACTACCCAGTGCTTGTATAAATAAATAAATCTTTAAAAAAAAAAAAAAGGAAAGAAAAATTAAAAAAGAAAAAAGGCTCCTCCTTCCAGAAGCCTCAGAACTTTGAGAATCATTCTTGGGAAACCTCTGAATTGCTTGTCTAGCTAAGAAGAGATAAGCTCCTTACTAGGCAGTTCTTAGAAAAACATTCTGTAGGTAGGGAAACCCAATAAGCTGGAAGTTTAGGAGTAACATAAAGGAGGTAGGGCTGATGATTAATTTCAATGACTTGCATCACCGTAATCCCAATCTGTGCACAATACACACACTCATTCTTGTGGGATAAATGGTTGTTGATTTCTTAGGAAATTCCAGTCTTTCAATTACATAATTTCTATTATACTAAATACAACTAATCGCATATTCTATTTGCTGAACATTTGCTTTATTCAGGGCAGTCTACTATGATCAAACAATTAGAGGTATTTTATACCACATCCTGAATTTTTGCCATTATACCATAGTTGCTGTGTCTATATGCCATAGTGCTAAGTGTATACATAAATTGGGTGTGGTTGTATGATAAATTCTGAACTTTCAATAATACACATTAACATTCCAAAAAAACATTTTAATGGTTAAGGATCCGGGTAGTTTACACAACGAGATACCATCTCACACCCATGAGAATGGCAAATAAAAAGACTTCCAACAAGTTGTTGACAAAGATGCAGAGAAAAATCATGCGTTTTGCCCCAGGACAGATGCTGGGTCTGTCCACATAATGGCCAGAGCAAGTGGTCTTGGTTCTTACTCAAAATAAATCATCAACAATAATCATTTTAAAGAATCTTCTTTTTAAAATTGTATTTGTAGAGTAGAGTCATTTTTAGGACATATTTAAAATTACTAATCAAAAAATTCATCAGTATAATATACTTGTGACCCTATGAGAAAGCATAATTTTGTCCAGGAGTTAAAAGGATCTCTTCAAAAAAAAAAAACAGAATTCCTTGAACTAAAAATATAAAATGTTCATATATAGGGGAATGTATAGCATAAATTGGTGTGAGTTTCAAGGTTTGCTCATTTATAACTTTTAAACTGTCTTATGCATAAACGAAAAGCCCATGTTTTGCATATTAAATAAAAATTGGAGCTCTTAAAGTATCTCCGCTTCCCTATTTTTCAAGTACCTTTATTTTATAGTAGAAAGCATTTCTCTTGTTTTTAAATAATACCTCAGTGGATTTTTAAAATCAGCGAAAGTTAATAGTTTTGTTTATAAAGCTTGTTGTTCTGAAGTTTCTCAGACCCAACAGAAAGCTCAATATAATCACTGAAGGTGTGAGCTGAATGGGTCCACATGAAGTAGCACAGACTGTGTGCTGTGTTATCTCTGACCTGATTCTAAGTGTGGTGCTGTCTCTCTCTGTGTGGGTTCATAATTAATTTGCAACTGGCATCCTATTAAGTTCTTCTTAGTGCAGGGCCCTGAGCATAAGACCATGGAGAAATTGCATGTTACTTATAGCACCAGCTTGAAGATTTAAGAAGGCAGAAAGAAAGAAAACTTTCCCCCACAAATGAAACTTACCACCATATAAAGAATTATACTTGGCTTTGAAGTGTGCACCTAGTTTCAATATCTGTACCTAAACATTTTTTAACATGAAAATGCCCTAATTTTGGAAGGCAGCTATGCTCACCACTATACCACCAACGCACCCTAAAAAATGCCCTAATTTTGAAAAAAGTGTTTATAAAAATGAACTGCTAATAGTGTTCATGTCCAAGAATAACCTATGAAGTGACCTAGTTACTATAATCAAAACTGGTTTTCTGTGAAGTTTAGATAATCCACGACCTCGTTGGGGGCTTCTGTCAGCCCTGTGTACAATTGGCATCATTCCCATGAATCCAGAGGCAAATCTGGGCATACTTGAGGGGCGTGATGCGCACTGCCACGTTGTAGTCTTTCTGAACACCGTGGACATCCACCCACTGGTGGCCTGAATAGACCGCAATGATTTTGCGCTTCCAATTCTTTCTGTCCGGCTCTTTCAGACGCAGATAGACCCCAGATCCCGTGGAGCCCGACTCGGCATCGCAGTATTGATAGAGGAGATCACTGGATTCATCTGACACACTGCAAAACCGGTAGACTAACTGATCTGCCCTGTCGCGATCAAATCCTGAGAAGTGGATCATACCGCCGGGCAGTTTCTTGATGGTGGGGCTGATGCCCAGTTCCATGTATTTCTTTTTGTGAGCTCGCTTCAGCTCCAGAAGAGCATAGTCATAGTCCAAGGCAGCGCCGCCCCTCCCTCCTCTCGCCCAGCCTTTGGGAATGTGTGTGTTCTTGACGCGGGTCCACTGGAAGGAGGGCCTCCCTTCAGCGACTCTCCCAGCCCGGCCAGGTTCCCTTCCTCTTCCCGCAGTGGTGCTCACCTTCAGAGTCTCCTTGGTCCTTCTTTCGTCACCACCGGTGGCTTCTCTCCTGCCCCTCTTAGAACCCCTACGTCTTTTGCCACCAGCTTTATTTCTCATCTTCAACAAACCTACCCTTAGCTTTTTGCTCCCTTTGATATAGTCCTTTCCATCGTGAACACAGTGGGCAGCTGTTAGAACGTGACTGGGGGAGACGAGGACACCACTGCAGCCCGTGGAGAGCTTCACAGCTGTATTGAAAGGGAAGTTGGTCAAGAATCTCTTGTCCAAGATACTGAACCTGCTGTCTGTGCCATACACCTGCCTCTTTCTCCGAACAGATGCTCCTCTTGTGATATTTTGAGTTGGCTCAAGGACCAAACCTTGCACTTTTACTCTGGTCAAGGTCCTGGTACCATTCTCAAAGACAGTCTCGTATGAAAGAGAGTCTTCCAGGTCAGAGAGGCTGGGGGCTGGGAGTTCTTTGTGGCATTCGATGCCACACACTGGGTTTAACACCATCTTAGCTTCTGCCTCAAATGTGGGGCTGGTAAGATGGAAAGTCCTTTCACTGACAACCCGGGGTATTGTACTCAAGGGCCACATAAAATCCTGTTCCATTTCAGATCCATCAACGAGAAGACACCCAAAGGTGAAAAATATCAACCAAAATAGCATATTTTCCATTTGGTTCTTCTATTTTGTCCTTAAAAATAGGAAAAAAAAATGAAACTTTACAATGTTTTATTCTTAAATGCTACTTACCCTTTTATGTCTTGGGTGGTCAAATGTACCTTCAACACAAATAGGGGTCCTTCTTTCATCTTGCTTGTATGTAATAATTGGGCTCATACAGACTTCCAAAATCAGTAACCTGTTTTCACCCAACCTTCCTCTGCCAGCCTTACCCCACCTCCTTTTATTCCCACTGCCACCTCCACTTTTGCTTTCCCATACAGTGCAGTGCTTGAGACAGTATGATGGGTCACAAAGTGGAGTCCTCTGTTGCCTAAGCCAAACTCTCCCTACCAAGGTTTTTTATAACTGTATTTCCAGATGATTTAGAAAGACAGGAGCAGGTTCCTGGCATTTTCCTTCCATTTAGCTCTTAGAAGCAGAGATGATAATTTTTTTTTTAATCTCAAGAGTGTAAATATAACACAGAACTCAAAAAATCATTCAGTGGAAGACAGTGAATTTCCCTGAACTGTGATTTGCAAACCAAGCTGATTGATGGTCCAACTGAAATCACCAGATAACATTCTAAAAGAAGAGGTTTTAATATTTAATAAATAAATAAATAGGCTCATATGCTGTTGTCCTGCTTCAGTTTTTATAAACATAAACCCTTATAAAATAGGGAAACACGATCATAATTTGCACTTTACATAAAGTAAAGGCAATTCAAAGTTAGATTACTCCTATAATACCTCCACTCTCAGTCACTCTTTGAAAGCTATTTTTGCATGGAAAAGAAAGCTAGTGAGGGATTTTAGGAATGGCCCACAACCAGTAGGATCCAGTGTACTGGCATAAAAAGCAAAAGTTGTTTCTGATACAGTTAAATATGGGCATCCCTTTATAAAACAGTTTGTCTATACAAGTACAGAATTAAATTACACTCATTTGAGAAAACAAAAACATCTACATTAGCCTTTTTATTATTTAAACTGTATTAAACAGTATTATTATTTAAACAGTGATTAAACAATCACCAATGACAATTTTAATCATCATACATTTGAACATACTATAAAATTTAGAATAGTCTTTACCAGCATCAGCAAAATTACCTAGAAGCTTTATAATTTCCATTTTCAAATCTGCTTATTCTTGAACGCTGAGTAACAGTGATTCTGGTTAATATTGGATTGGATTGTTTTCTAAATAGCTTTTATTTGTTTTATTTTGGAGACAGTGCATTTTTCTGTAGAGTGATGGATATACAATTTTTTTTTTGATTGGCTTTTCACTTAACCCTATATAGTAACAGCTATCCATTGTGTCCTTAATATAGTATTACAGTAGTGACTGAAAATCAGTCAAATATCTACATTGAAAAATATATATGATCACTTGGTATATTTTAACACTGATACAAATGATCTGTGGGGTAATACATGTGTGGAAGGCATGTCTAGGCAAAAGAGCAGAAGTCTAAATCATGATTTTTTCCCTCCAGTTTGGTTTTATTTTATTTTAGTACAGTTTGTCCAGTCTTGCATCTTTTTTGCCTTTTCAGGAACTAGAAAGACAAAATGCAAATGTTAAGTGACAACAGAGCAGATGATATTTTACTAAACCTTTGAACAAGAATATGAATCTCAAATACATAAATTCCCCTTTCCTTTACTAAATAAAATATGCACCTGTGCCATAATTCTGCAGGCAGACTTTAAAGGACACAGGTTCATTTCATGTGTCAATTTAACTGAACCACAGGGTACCCCCATACTTGAGCAAACATTATTCTGGTGTGCTGTGAAGTTGTTGCATGAGATTAGTATTTGTTGGTATACTGAGCAAAGCAAATTACTCTCCCTAGTATGGGTGGACTCATTTAATCAGTTGACAGGTCTGGCTAGCACAAAAAGATTAATATTGTCGTGGGGGGAACTCCTCCATCTGATTCCTTGGAGCTGGGGTAATGGTATATTCCTGCCCTTGGACTTAAAATGAAACATAAACAGGTTCCAAGAATGTTAATAGTTTGTTAATAAAATTCTGTACTTGTTCATTGTAAAATAATCTATTATGAGAAGGAGTGCCCAGCTTGTAGTCCACAGACAGCACCACCTGGGAACTCTTTAAAGTAGACGTATATAATAAGAATTGGTGCTCCTAGGGTTGGGGAGACCAAGTGCTGTGATACAAGCAGACTGTCTTTTTTTTTTTTTTTTTGTCATTTAGGAAATGTGATTTTTGATTGGATTTGTTTTACTGTGATACAGCTATACTGTGTTTGTAGCTCTTAATTTTATCATCCTTTTGTTGTTTTACTTATTTATAATGGTTGGAGAATAAGGATAAGATGAAGGAGGATATATGCCTTTAGAAATAATCTGTCACTGTTATCCTGGGACTCAACCCTGGCAGAAAGATGCTGTGGGACCATAAATCAGAAAGGTAACCTGGATATATTCTGATTTGACATGCTGGCATAGACTTGTCTCTGTGGTAATATTTCCTTTAATGCTCTGTTGAACCTGTTCTCTTTAGTGAAATTAAAATGCATGTGTTTGGAAAAAAAATAAAATAGAAAGAAAAAAAATAAATAAAATGTTCATTCTCAAACATGCCCCTAAAAGTCTCCAGGAGGGGGCAGGGTGAGTTTCCAGCTATCCAGGTTAATAATCACTCTGGTCTTCCAGACAATTCTGAGAGAGTGCAGTTAAGAACTGCAGCAGCCAATGTCAGTAACTGTTATTTTCATATTCACAGATGATAAACATTTTAAATAAAAACAAACAACAACAACAAAAAAGAACTGCAGCAGCCAAGGTCCTAGGGCAGCAGCGTAAGCCATTCCCCAGAAGTCAGTCTCCAAGGATGATTGCTCAAATGGGTCTCAGATGATGTCTATTTTGTGTGTGTGTGTACAAAATAAGTTCTGAACTTTGTTATTATCCTATATTAGCAACTGCTAATATAATGATTCAGCCATTTAAAAAAGAAAAAAACATAACTTACTTTTACCTAAGTGATTTAATAATATCTGAAAAAATACAAAGTTGTGGATGTAGTGCCTCCAACATCTGATGCTGCAGACCCTGCAGTGGCATCAGTTTGCCAGCCCTGTTGCCATTTCAGAGAGTTCTGCTGCAGTGTCCCACAGGCTAACAGCCATGCCCACATCTATCCCTGGCCATGGGAGGGACAGAGCCTTGTAATCTGACCTCAGAATCACAGTAATAAGAGGACATGGATCTAGCGAGTCTGTTTAATTTAGCCTGTAATTTAAAATTGGACACGTTTAAGGACACTTTCTGTTGGAAAATCTAAGTTTGCCCTGTAGTTAAGTGTCAATGTAATGTAAATTATAGCTCTTACTGATACAGCAATCCATGGTTCAGTGAATACATGTACATATGTGCCCATCTACCAAAACACACTAACTTATTGTTGTAAATAGACACAATCTCAATTGGTGGGGAAGTATACTACTTTTAAAGTTCTAATGTCCCATATCTTAGCTAATTCTCCTTTCCCTGTGTTCCATCATAATTGTGACCTTCACTGTCACTTTCCAGATGTCTTGGATTTAGGACTTCAAATTCCAACTTTGTGGAAAGTGAGGTTGCAATCAATGCTCTCTGCCATGAGTCAGCATGCACATAGTTGATTGTGGGTTTGATCATGGAGACTTATGGAGTGGAAGGGAATTAAGGAGGAAGCAAGAACATCAGGATATGCCAGTCAAGAAATGGGCAGAAGAACTTAAAAGACATCTCTCCAAAGAGGAAATGCAAATGGCCAACAGGCATATGAAAAAAATGTTCAACATCCCTGATAATCAGGGAAATGCAAATGAAAACCACACTGAGATACCACCTTACACCAGTAAGAATGGCACATATCAAAAAAACTAGCAACAACAAATGTTGGGGAGGATGTGGTGAAAAAGGAACTCTCCTACATTGCTGGTGGGAGTGCAAACTGGTCCAGCCACTATGCAAAGCTGTATAGAGGTTCCTCAGTCTACTGAAAATGGAGCTACCATATGACCCGGCAATTCCACTCCTAGGGAACTACCCAAAGGACACAAAAACATTGATTCAAAAGAACATCTATACCCCTATGTTTATTGCAGCACTTTTTATAATAAGTAAAATCTGGAAACAACCCAAATGCCCAAAAATAGATGACTGGATCAGGAAGATGCGGTATATATACTATATATACACAATGGAATACTATTCAGCAATCAAAGAAGATAAACTCATGCCATTCCCAGCAACATGGATGGAGCTAGAAGGAATTATGCTCAGTGAAATAAGTCAGGAAGGAAAAAGAAAAATATCAGATAGTTTCACTTATAGGAGGAATAGAGGGGAACCAAATGAGACATGGCGGGTGGGGAATAATAATACAAAACACAACACAACAAAACAAAAACAAACAGACAATTATAAACCTGAGACATCCTGCAGGGGAGGGGGAGGGAGAGGGATCAGAGGGAGGGAGGGAGGAGCACAGTGGACTGTGGTGATGGTGCATGGGTGCACTGGTGAAGGAAATTCTATGGGGACTACACCTAAGGGGGGGGGGAAGCAAATACTGCTTAAAAATGAACAATGATATAAAAATATATAAATGAAAAGAAAATTTTAAAAAAGAACATCAGGATATGTAGGTGAATACTTTTTGATGGAGCAGATATTATTCCATACTTGTACCCAGTCTATTAGTAATAGAAATTATCACACAAAACTGTAAGATGTAACTTACCATTACTCTTTTTGTTTGCTTAGTTTTCTTCTTTTTACATTCAGAAGGACAGTTTTATTATAAAAAGGGAAGGGAAGTAAAGGATGCTTTATGATGCAAGCGGGCCAAAAGAGCTGCTGCTGACAGGGACAGGTTTGTTAAAAGAGAGACCTGCATAGGCCCACGCGGGCAGCCTTGAGAGCGCTGTCTCTGCCACTTTGCAGAGGGAGGTCAGTGAAGAGAAATGCCTGTATAGCCACAGATGGGCAGGAGAGCTGCTGCTGCCTGCTTGTTTTCTTAGAAATGTGGTTGCTGATAGTACTTAGAATAGTTGAGTGTCTTCACCAGTGTAGTGGGTACTTGTGCAGAACAAGGACTGAGAAAACTTGAGTCAAGTCTCTACCACTGATTAGGCATATATATGAATTTGACAGTTCATGAAATTCTAAGTTTCCATTTCCTCATCTTTAAAGTGAGAATAGTAATAATTTCTACCTTGTGATATCTTTGTGGGCATTAGATGAGATTTTATATTCAAAGAATTACCAGTAAACCCAGAGCATATTCAACAATGAGTTCTTTTATAATTTTTCTACCTTAATGGGTGAATTAATACCACTGCGTAATAGTTTTGAAATGGCTACAACACTTTTCATTTTCTTAAAAGTCAATTTTACAGTCAAATATTTTTATTTCAGGATAGTTTCCAACACATTCTCAAACTCCCTTTTTCTTTGTTTTGGACAAGTTTCACTTTAGAGATTTCCCAAATGAATATTTTTCTAATTACTCATTTCTACGATTATCACTGGTTTTGTAATGTAGTTTTCTCATTGCTATTCAAGTTAAGTATGATTAAACATTACCCAGCCACAGAACATTCAAACTGTATTCCCTGTACCTTATTTATAGCCTGGGTCTCTATTAGGAATTCTAGGACTGCATCAAGCCCTCAAGCTAAAATGTCACAGAGTCACTGTCAAAATAACTACTCTGAAGGTGCAACTTAGAGTGAAAGTGTGCCTTTTTGAGTGAGTCTATTTAAATTATATAGAATTTTACTATACCTTGGTATATTTATATTATAATACTATTTCCTTTCTTTTCTTTTCTTGTTTTTTAACCTGGGAAGTTTATAGGTGAGCTCAGATAGGGTTGCTAAACTCATAAATGACTGGATGATAGCTCACTATATTAAATATTTCAAATGAATTATTTTCATTGTGTATACAGGTGAGGATGCTGGCTTACCACTAAGGATCTGCACTGAAATGCTTTTCCTTACCGGGTGATAGACACACACTCACTCAGGCCTTTCTTTTCACATGGTACCTTGTATTATATAGTGAAGCAGTTGTCCAAATTCATGTGTATCATAGTATCCTGTCATGGAACGTAATTTGGCTTTAACCTGTCAAACTTTTTCTGGAGTCTGGTGTAGGGCAGGGACTGCCTGGTCAGATCATTGACTTGTAGGACCAAACCAACTCCTACCTTAACATTAAGAAACTCTAATGATTGTATAACCACTGTAGGGTAAGGTAAAAAGTATTGGGCTTTTCTGCCCTCCCGCCATTAGGATGGATGATGGAAACCTGTGGTCCTAAATGCATGCCTGGTGGCAGGCACCTGGAGTAGGGTGTGGGCATATGTAGATGGGATTCACCTGGGCTAAGATTGGGCTTTTAAGGGTGGCATCACGGGACGCCAGCAGAAGCAGGAGAGCAGAGAAACAGAGAGAACGCGAGACAACACCGGAGAGCCCAGAAAGAGTGAAGACTTGCTGGGGGCCGGGAGGCTGGCAGGCCTCAGTACCCCTATCTGCCATGTACCCGGTAAATCCCAATAAAAGCCTGAAAACCCACTGTTGGCTCCAGTACTCTGACTCCTCCCTCACCCCATCTGCTGGGATCACAGAAAAACCTGCTCAGTGGCCCATTCCTGCCTTTACAACCACTTTTCACAACTTGCCCTTTCACGAATATTTCAAGTTATCTTTTATTTAGCCAACCATGATCCCAACACCCATCCTTCAACTCCACTGCCTGCAGTTACACACAGTAAATGTGAAAACACACACCAGACTCTTCTCCTCCACTTTTATCCTCCACCTGCTCAGTAATGATTGACACACAATAGGTAAACGCAGGGGCCTGGCCCAGGTGTTCTAGATAACTACAGGGGGGAGTGCTGGCTTGAGCAAAATGCCACAACAGAAGAGGGGGAGCTTTACTAGTGACAGTAAGCAGGTGGAAAGCGAGCACTATAGAAATGGGTTATGTTTTAGAGAACCCTGGGGAAAAAAACTTTAATAGTCACTTTATAATTTAGGAATAGATACAGAGAAGAGGTATTTTATAAAGTTCAATTCTAATGCAACTTTAGGCCCTTACTGAATGTTGATCCTGAACTGAGCCACTGAATGCTGGTGATGTGTAAGTTTGAAAGAATATGGAATCACTGTGATAAGAAAATAACACTATTGGGTCTCCCCGGTGGCGCAGCGGTTGAGCACTGGGTTGTGAAGCTGCCCGCAGCCTCTGCGGCGCCGGTTCGATCCCCGGCTGCTCCCCGGCCACCGGAGGAGGGTCCCGCATGGCACGCAGACCTCTCCTGCCGCCCGCTGCTCCCCTCAGCAGTGTGTTTTGTTGGTTTGCCTGTTCTGCTCTCCGCTCTGGCTCTGGTGAATTCTCTCACCCTCCCGCACTTCTGACTGTAACCAGTGCATGTATAAATGAACAAACAAACAAACAAATAAATAAAACATGCCTCTATAAAAAAAAGGAAAAGAAAAGAAAAAAGAACACTGTTGGTAATACAACAAAGGTGGAGAGTAAGAACTGGGGTATTTTGATGATTATGGAGGCATCAAAGCCTAGCCAACTTAAGTACACTGGCAAATTCTTAGATGTTTGACTTTGTGAAGGTCACTTAATGTCTCCAAACATTACTTTTCACATTCATTAAATTAGGATAATATTTTAGAATACTTTTGTGAGAAACTGGCACATATAAGCACAATGACCAAAGCACAATAAGCACTCAGCAATAAACCCAGCAATTATTAATATAATGAGAATCTAAACAGGTAGCTATAAGGGACTTCATACATCTCCAGCTGCTATGTATCTCACTGTGGTATGCCAAATAATGCCTTCCATAGAATGCCACATCCTAATTCCCAAACCCATAAATATCTTCCTTACATAGTAAAAGAGACTTTGCAAATGAGCTCAAACTAAGGAGTTCAAGATGAGACTAGTATAGGTTACCCAGGTGTAGGATAAGGTAAGAAAGTATCAGGCTTTTCTGCCCTCTCTCCATCAGGATAGATGATGGGTCCCTGTGGTCCTGAATGCATGCCTGATGGCGGGCACCTGGAATAGGGTGTGGGCATATGTAGATGGGATTCACCTGGGCTAAGACTGGGCTTTTAAGGGCGGCGTCACAGGAACACCAGTATAGCAGAGAGCAGAGCCGCAGAACCAGAGAACACCAGAGAGTCCAGACAGAGTGAAGACTTGCTGGGGGCTGGGAGCCCTGCCAGCCTCCCGGCCCCCTGGCATCCCTGTCTGCTGTGTACCCAGTAAAATCCCAATAAAAGCCTGCAAAAGCCACTGAGGGCTCCAGGACTCCTCCTTTACTCCATCTGCTCGAGTCATAGAGATCCTGCACTGTCTCTTCCTGCCTCTACACCCAGGTGAGTTCAATGTAATCGGAAGACTCTTAAAAGGAGACTAGGAGGGAGAAGAGTGAGGAGTGACGACAATGGAGGGAGGTCAGGGCGATGCAGAGGGGGCAGGATGGCCGCTAGAAGCTGAAACACAGTGAAGCAGATTCTCCTAGAACCTCCAGCAGCCCTGCTAACCCACCTTAGAATTCTGGCCTCCATAGCCATAAGATAGTGTGTTGTTTTAAGTGACTAAGTTTTGGTAATGTTATGGCATCAATGGAAGGCAAGACATTTAAAAGGAAAGATCTGGCTTTTAAATTTTTTGCCCTGAATTTTCAGAAAGAAAGAAGTACTATGGAGTGATATAAAGTGGAAAAGAATGTTTGGTTTAGAGAAAATTTCATTTTTACGAAAATTTCACAGGCATGCAATTTTTTAAACTAAAAACAGAAGGTTGACTGTGACATGGGATGTTGCTGTTACAGCAAAACCAGCATGGAATGGAGTAGACAATAGCTGTTCATGTGTACTGAGGGCTTACCATATATTGTGCATCATTTTAAAGTCTATTTCTTTGTTTAAGAATCTCTGTGATAGTTCTCCTTAGCTACTGAGTTGAAATAGAAATTTCTAAGGTCTCTTTTATCTCTGAAGTCCTCACTTAACCCACAAATGGAAAACACAAGTTACTTAACATCAGTAGTCCACAAGAAGATTCCTTTCCTAGTTTTCTGGGTAGGAACTTGCCTGCTATTCATATTCTACCACTAGATGGCAAAGCTAGCCTGGTAATAGCAAATCTGAAGTCTAGCATTTCAATGTTCACAGTGGCTGAGCTGTAAAATAGAAATTATTTTAAAAGCCTGTAGGATTCAGAAGGGGGAGAAGCCTAGCTGGCTAACAATATACTAAATGGTTGTCACATGTGGAATTTATCACATTTAGAAAATCCACCTACAGGCCACAGACCCCATCCTGATGAACTGAAGGCTGATAATGCTGTCTACATCCAGACAATTCTCTGGCAGGTGGTTTTCCAAACACAGCTGCAGTGCCAGCACACTTCCACTATGACCTACAGCACTGCTAAATAGTCCCCCAAATGTGCTGCAATTCACTTCAACACGAAGGAAAATCTTCAACCTGCCAAATATTTCACATATGTTTATCAAATATTTTATAATCCACTCCCAAAGCCAACCTCTCCACTGATTCTCTGCTGAAAATAAACAGCAAGAAAGTTCATTGACAATGGGCCAATTCCTGTTCAAAATATCATACCACAGCACTATTTTCAAGTGGAGGTTCAGGAATGGAGACAAAGTAATGTCTGCTTTAAAAGTTTGGCAGTACTCGAGGGAAAGGGAGATGATAAAGTTACAGTTGATTATTTTACAGTAAACTTCAACTTCTGTTTCTCATCACAATAAAAAAATCAAACCCCTGTTTGTATTTTAGCTATTTTTCCAGGACATATATATCTCAATTTGTGCAATGGCTATGCTGTGTATGAATTAAATTTGGGGTGAACGGTACTAAGGGAGTCTCCAGGGAACTGTTGGTTCTCTCACACTGACATAGGAAGTGTGCAACACATGGCTCCAGCTTATTTTTATATCCTGCAAGTTGGCTTTTGAAAAGCAAAGTAAATCTATAAATACATTAGATCTGCTTTTTCAGGCCTTAAAGTATCTTATGAACACAATGTTTGTAGCCAACCGTCCATCAGTTTAACCTATCTGAAGCTTTAAAAAAAAAGTTTAGTTAAGGCAAGTAATAAAATAACTTGTATACCACTTCTATGCTCTGAATCTCAAACTTCTCATCTGCAAAGTAAATTCATCCCTAGGTGAGCTAACTTCAGCCTCCAAAATTCTGTATCTGATCCTGTTAAAATGCAGTATGCCTGCCTTGGATATTTGAGCACTGTGCAGAGAAAGACAAAAAAATTTACTCAATAGGGAAAATTAACTCACACTAGTAATTGTTTATCTAACAAGCACATATTATACAATGAACTAAGCCAAGTAATCCCACACTTAAAAACATGAAAAAGTTCCTTAAAGTGTATAGATTTCTAAGCTGTTTGGAAGAAAAACCCAAAGAAGTCTCCAAATCCTAACCTCTTCTCACACTAAAGAAACTCCTCTAATATTTCCTAATAAAAATAAAATTCCATATGATGCTTGGCCACTACTTTCAAGCCTACATGTCTTATTCGGCTGGAATTTTAACATTCTTCTAAATTATAAACCAGGTCCTAAGCATAACTCTCCAAGCAGCAAAATGTGACTTTTACTACCCTCTGTAGAAACAAATGTACTTGAAATAAAAAAATTTAGAAGTCAGAAGGGTTCATAAAAGGGAGAAAAAAAAACACCTAGATAAGACAGTTTCTTTTCAAATAAAGGACAGTGTTAAAGGTCCAAAGGAGTGTTTGTACAGCTTTTCAAATCTTATTATAGAAAATTTCCAACTATACCGAAGTAGAGGAGAAATTATTTTAAAGTACACCAAAATCAAGGGGAAGTATTTTAAAATAGAGAATCAACTTCAAGTATCAATATTTTGCTAATCTTTTTTCACCTACCTCACCCCTTTTATCTGCTAGGGTATTTTAAAGCCACTTCAGGACTTGCCAATTTCAGTTCACCTTCCCATTTTAAAAAATGTTTTCCCTGCTCTTTTTTGATGACCTGTGCAGCCAAGTTGATGAGAGATAAAAGTAAAAGGGAGGAGCCGGTGTCCTGTCAGAAAGGAAATTTAATATATTTTAAATTATTTTAAAAGAAATTCAAAATCTTATCCTTTGATTTTCTTCGGAGATGCTTTCTGGAGGTCAGCGGGCTCTAGCTTTCATAATAACGCTGCCAGAGAGGCTTTCAAGGAGAGCAGACTTTCCAGGAATGCCCTTTACACCTTTTCAGTGGCATCTGTGCATCATAAAAACAAAGAGGACCCCTTCCGGTGCTGCTTAAGGAAGAATTCCTCCTATATTCCAATCAAACAATGTTACTGTCAGTATTAAACTGTGCAGAAGCTGAAACACAGAACTGCCTTTTGGAGGAATTTTGGAGGAATCGAGTTTTTTTGAGGACTTTGAAGTGCAAAGTTCAATCCCTGCCTTTAGAACACTTCAAAGCAACTCTCCTCCCGTGCGTCCTGCTGTATGGGAGAAACCTCCAGGGTCTAGGGTCTTGTCCTGTCCGGGGGCTCCATCCTTACCTGTGAAAGCTTATTCGGTCCAGGGGAGCGCTCCCTAGCTCGAGAATCAAAGAGCCACCAAAGCGGCCACCAATACTGCAGAGAGAGGGAGGGTAGGGCCGCCGCTGCCAAGAGCCCCGGGGACGCCAGAGCGGGAGGCGCCACCGCAGCCAGCACCACCGGCAGCTCCGGGGAGAGACTGAGCTGGAGGCAGAGCTGAGCATTGGAGCGGCTAGGAGGGAAGATGGGAGGGGAAAGGGGGCGATGCTGAGGCTGAATGGATGCTGTGGGAGGAGGGAGAAAGAGAAGGAACCTGCCCTCGCTGGTGGGAGGGGAGATTTTCTTAGAGGTGCGTAAATGCGCAGACAACCTCTCACTCCATCCAACCTCTCACTTAATCCCCTCGGAGGGGAGTAAGCTTTAGGCAAAATTTATGAGTGGGTTCACAAGAGATGCCTGTCCCCATGATGCTATGCAAGTCTTACGTAGTCTCAGTAGCTGTAAAGTAGGGGGTGGGGTGTCCAGAAGTTGTTCTCTGCGTCTCATTTGCTAGGCATCTAGAAGAGCTGGGTTTCCTCCAGCATCCCAAGCTGGTATCTCCCAGCGACCTTGTTTGCCGGGACACACCCCTCCTTAGAGCAAACCCAGCTGGTGCCAGTGCCCCGTGTGGGAGCCTCCTGCAACCCCAGTTATCCGCCAGCACCCTCAGCCCCCCTGCAGACCTGTGACTGCGGCCTGGGAGGTGGGATCGCCCTGTGAGCATCCTGTGCCTCCTTCCGGGGGAGCACATCAGGTTCTGTTTCTGTCTGTCCCCAGTCTTGGCTTTTTCTGCTTTTGGTAAGTTTCCTTGACCCTCCTCAATCCCACTGGCTTTCTAACCTCATCCACTGGCACACTCTTCATTTTCTCCTCCGTAGAAGAGGTGCTCTTTTATGGGTGCAGACTGCTTTTTGGGTTTTTTGTTTTTTTTTTTAATGAAGATTACTTTTTTTTTTAGATTTATTTATTTATTTATACATGCACTGGGTACAGTCAGAAGCACGGGAGGGTGAGAGAATTCACCAGAGCCAGAGCGGGGAGCAGAACAGGCAGAAGGACCGAAGTACACTGCTGAGGGGAGCAGCGGGCTGCAGGAGAGGTCTGCGCGCCATGTGGGACCCTCCTCTGGTGGCCGGGAGCATCCGGGGATCAAACCGGTGCTGCAGAGGCTGCGGGCAGCTTCGCAACCCAGTGCTCAACCGCTGCGCCACCGGGGAGGCCCCAGACTGCTTTTTGGAGGTAGCCTCATTTCTTCATTGTCTACTGAGCCACTGGGACACGGGTCTGGGGCAAGATACACTGTATTTAAGTACAAAAACCTGGTCTTAACCCTCAAGAAAATGAGATCAAATAAGCACACGTGCATTTAAAGCATGCCCCTTTAACACTTGAGTAGTGGGTCATTGCATTTCTCAAGTTTCCATGCATGTTTTTCAAAAAGTATGAGATCAAAATAGTCACAATTTCTTGCCTTTTTTCACTTAACGTTTTCATATATATACTTACCCATATAATTAAAATGTATTAATAATTTCAAATGGTATAATTTTATTTTTGAAGCTTTCTCACCAATTAGGCCGTATTCTTCATAAGGTCACCACCTTCTGTAGAGCTTGACATATAATGTGTGCTGATTGTTGAACTAAAGTCTTCTAGTGAAATGGAATGTGAGGAAGTTAGGAAAAGCCCACAACTCTGAATACGAAGTCCTGTGCTGGACCTTGGCTTCTTCCTCTCTCCCAAGCTTGGGATTCCAACACCACATAAACCCAGGATGGAGTGTGGATCCACACTCCACAGTCCGAGCCCCTCACTGACATCACCTAAAGTGCACTCACATTTTCAGAACCAGATTCCTGAGCCTTTTTCCTCAAGTCCTCTCAGCTCCCCCTACCCCGCCCCCAACTTCATTGTGTAAGTTTAAGGTGTATAATGTAATTAATTGATACATATGTATTTCTTTAAATATTTACTCTAAGTTTAGTCAACACATCTATATGATACATAACATTTTGTTGTTATGGTAATAACATAAAATCTCTTAGAGCAATTTTCAGGTAAACAATACAGTGTTGTCTACTGTATCATCTACTGTAGCCATGATGCTAAATATTAAATCCCTGAAACTTGTTCATCTTATGATGAAAAGTTTGTATCCTTTGACCTATCTTCCTGTGTTCTCCGCTCCTCAGTCCCTAGCAACCACTGAAATTCTACTATGTATTTATAAAAGTTTGGTTTTAGAGCCCACATTTTAGATCATGTAGTATTTGTCTTTCTGATTTATTTCTCATAGCATAGTGCCCTCAAGCGTCATCCATGTTGTTGCAAATGGCATGTGCGTGTATGTACATGTGTGTATGTGTGTTATATGATTTTTTTTTTATTCATTCATCTCTTGGTGGACACTTAGGTTGGTTCCATGGCTTGGTGATTATAAATAATGCTACAATGGACATGGGGGTACAGATTCATCTTCAAGATAGTGATTTTTATGTTCAGATATCCAGAAGTTGGAATTGCTGAATTATATAGCCTTTTTATTCTTAATTTTTGAGGACTCTCCAGATTGTTTTTTCCATAGTGGCTACACCATTCCCACCAACAGTGCGTGTGGGTTCCCTTTTCTCTACATTCTCAGCAACACTTGTTATTGCTTTTTTTGGTAATAGCCATCATAAGAGGTGTGAAGTGATATTTCACTGTGGTTTTGATATGATTTTCTCTGATAATTAGTGATGCTGAACCCCTTTTCTTGTACTTGTTGACCATTTAAATGTCTCCTCTGGGAAAACACTTATTTAATGAATCTGTTTAATGAATGTTAACTGAGAAAATAACAAGTTTTCAAAAATGGACCAGAATTAAGAGCGTCTCTGCCACTTTCATCGATAGCTCAGAGAGTAGAGAAGATTATCAGAAGAAACTGGATTTCCCAAAAGGATGACTGAGAGTTAACCTAGAACTATCACAAATATGTGTGAGTATAAAATCTGATGAGGACATGAACTCCAGGGAATGCAAATAGAACAAAAACACTGGGCCCCAACCAGAAAGTCTGTTAGAGGCAGAATTTCAAAGGACATTGCTGGAGGAAAAGACTCTTGTAAAGCTGAATTTATAGATATGTAAATTGAGTCTGAGGGGGCATCTCTAAGTTTGGAAACTCATGATAGCTTTTTGTCTCCTATTATTTTGGTTCTGCAACCAATGATAAATAACTAGAAGACATGAGCAAGTGTTCAATAAAGATTTTTATCAGGGTCAAAATTATCCTGAGCAAGCCACACTTTCAATGATGTGTCCAATCAGGAAAAAAAAAAAAAAGAGGCCATTTCTCCTCCTCCTCCCACATGGCCCCCAGATTACTTATTCAGCTGCTCGTAGAAATGTATTTGAGATAGAGGCTAAGGTTTCCAGCTGATTGCTGCCACCTACAGGCTTATGTGATTTTTTTAAAAAGATTTATTTATGCATACAAGATTTGTTTATGCATACAAGAACTGGGGTACAGACCAGAGGTGTGGGGGGAGGGGTGAGAGGATTCATCAGAGACAGAGTGGGGAACAGAACAGGCAGATTGACTGAAACACACTGCTGAGAGGAGCAGTAGGTGAGACAGGAGAGGTCTGCTGCACCATGTGGGTAGCTCCCTGGCCTGGGATTGAACTCGTGTTGCAGTGGCGGCAGATAGCTTCATAGGTTGTGTCTTAACCCCTTGTGCCATGGGCTTATGTGATTTGAGGCAAGCCTCTTAATATCTCAGTGCCTTTATTCCCAATTTGAAAAGCTGTTGTGCTAGAATTTGCCTGGAAGTATACCTTTGACAGGTGGATATGAAAATGTATATGAATGTCCTTAGCCATGGCCTGGCATATGATAGGTGCTCCAAAAATAAAGCTAGAATTCTAACTCCACAGAACCAGAGAGGTGACCCGTAGAATTTCCTGTAGTGAGGAACATATGGCAGATGTCACTACTTCACTCTCAGGTGTAATCAGAAACCAATGTCTGTACTTCTATGTGATTCCCAAGAGGTGTGATGGACTCAGGGCCTTCTGATGTCAGTTTGTTTCTCTGTTATGCTTTCCCTTTTGTTCTCACTAAATCCCAAGACTGACTAGCTCTAGAGACAAAGCATCAATTAAATCAAACAGACTTTATGTCATTTAAGTTACCTCCTAGAGAATGAACAAATAAATGATCATCAGAGCTCAGAAACATATGAGAGACAGATAGAAGATGTTTCAGATTGTGTTTTTGGTGTAGCTAGCAACTAGGAAGATTACCATGAAAATCCTGTGAAATATTAGGAAATCAGGCAAGTCTGGCCCACATTCCCATCGGTCTGTTGAAACTAAATAGGAGCTAACAAATTAGATGTAGCAGAACTTCTTGGGCTTGACAGTTGTCCTCATTCCTTCTGTGTGCCTGTATCCAGCTTAAATATTGGTTTCCACCATAAAATACATAGAAGGAAATATAGGCGAAACACTACGGGATTTGCATATCAAAGACATCTTTACAGACACATCACCCAAAGCAGTGATAGTGAAGGCAAAGATAAACAGATGGGACTACATCAAATTAAAGAGCTTCTGCACAGCAAAAGAGACAATAACAAAAACAAAGAGAAACCCCACCAACTGGGAGAACATTTTTGCACCCAACACTAATGATAAAGGACTGATCACAAAAATCTGCAAAGAGCTGATGAAACTCAACAACAACAAAGAAAATACTCCAGTCAAAAAATGGGCATAAGAGCTGAAAAGAAACTTCTCTGAAGAGGAAATGCAAATGGCCAACAGACATATGAAAAAATGTTCAACATCACTTGCAATCAGGGAAATGCAAATCAAAACTACCATGAGATACCATCTTACACCAGTGAGAATGGCACATATTAAAAAAACTAGCAACAACAAATGTTGGCGAGGGTGTGGAGAAAAAGGAACTCTTCTGCACTGTTGGTGGGAATGCAAACTGGTCCAGCCACTATGGAGAGCTGTGTGGAGATTTCTGGACCTACTAAACATAGAGCTTCCATATGATCCAGCAATTCCACTCCTAGGTATTTACCCAAAGGACACAGAAACATCCATTCCAAAGAACACCTGCACCCCTATGTTTATAGCAGCACTGTTTACAATAGCTAAGCTTTGGAAACAGCCCAAATGCCCAAAAATAGATGACTGGATCAAGAAGATGTGGTACATATATACCATGGAATATTACTCAGCATTCAAAAAAGATAAACACATGCAATTTGCAGCAACATGGATGGTGCTGGAAGGGATCATGCTCAGCGAAATAAGCCAAAAAGAAAAAGAAAAATACCGGATGGTCTCACTCATAGCAGGAATCTAGAAAACTTAAATAAGGGATCAGGAAAAAGAATAACTATAAGAAAGTGAAAATCAAAATCAACAAAAAACTATGAACCAGAGACACTTTTTGGGGGGTGGGGGCCGGGAGGGGAGGGATTGGGGTCAGAATGGGGCATGTGCAGTTGTATGGGGGAATATAAAAATAAAATTTATTATTTAATAAAAAAAAAAGTTGAAGAATGAGAAGCCTAAAAAGGTTAAATAAATTATCTGTTGTCACACACACAAAAAAAATATTGGTTTCCATTTATCCATCTCAACTGTATACTTTCTATATGGCAGGGAGTTACCTGAAAAGCTAAATTCAGTTTACATATTAGCAAGGGAAGAGAGAAATGAAACAGAAGAGCAGGATGAAACTTTAAGTAGATACATGAGCCAGAAGGGTTTTACAGTAATTTGAACTAAACTTCATGGAGGTTCTAGCTAGGCAATAGCCTCAGAGATGGAGATGGGGAGAGAAAATATTCTAGAGACCACTGGTGTGGAAAAAATTAAGCAGGCTGGTGACTGAAAGTGGGAGGTCAGTGAAGGGGAGAACTTCAGAGCTCAAAATTAATGAAGGCTATGCAACAGGATATTTTTGCAATAGTTTTTACATAGTAACAAAAAATGAAACAAAGTGAGTACCGCCCAAAGAACATGGTTAATTACACTATGGTGTGTCTATACTCTAAGAATTATGCTGCTATTGTCAGAAATAGGTGAAATCCAAACTAGTTGCCTTAGAGGAATTTTTAAGAGTGTAGTTAAGTGAAACGGACTAAGGAACATATATAACATGGTTCCACTAATATAAAAGCAACAACCAAATAAACTCCATATGCATGTATATGCTGATGTGTATACATACATATGTGTGAATGTATACATTGCACACATACATATGTTTGATTACAATTAACGTGAATATAGGGAAAACATTGATAAGTTATAGAAGTAGAGGAGAAAGGAAGAAAAAAGTAAAAGAAATCTATAAAAATGCATGCTATTTCATATGGAGTTTGAGGGATTCTAATTTATTTTTATATTGTTATCGATATAGTAATAAAGTTGTATGAAACCCCACAATATGTTCTTAAATCTGCTTTTTAAAAAAGTTTATTAATTTTTAAAAACCCATGATAAATCAATTTACGTAGTAGACAAATACAAATCAGGGTATATTTTTCAGTTGTCTAAACATTCCTCTCACATTACGCATAAATCCTGCTTCTGTTATTTACCAGCTGTATGAACTCCGGCCATTTACTTTCTCTTCCTCTCAGCCTGATTGTTCTAATTTCAGAAATGGGAATGCTCATCTCAGCTCTGAAAAGTTGTTTTTATGATGAAATAAAAGAATATTCATAAAGTGCCCAGCCCCTGGTAGGCTCTCCCAGATGATTGCTGCTGTGGTTAGTGCTCTTAGAAAAATCTCTGTCCCCAGGCTCTTGGGGTGACATGATTGATGATTTCAGTCCTGGCCTTCAGCTTCTCCCTGACCTCCACTGAGATCTTTCTCTCCCGTTCCAGGGGTAATGGTCCTGCCCCTTTTCTCTAGATTTTAATCAGTTATCTGTGGCTAAAGGAGGGAATTCTGGCCAGTGGGCCAGTGAACAGGCATCAGGATCACATGTCATTTCTTAATCATCCCTTTTTTTTTTTTTTTTTTTTGCTGACCTGACTCATTTGTTTAAAACTTGCTATCAAATTCAAAGAAAATTTCAAATCTTCTGACCACATTTAAAAACATTTAACAAGTAAAAGAAGTAACTGCTATTTGTTCCAAGTTTTCACAAGTTTGTTTGTTTGCAATTTTTGCCCACAATGTAAAAGAAAAGATTGAACCACTGGGCAGGCAATGCATTAAGTGCTAATTAACAGCTAATGTATTTACAGAATTGCCTCTCCCTCCCAGGTCCACCAAGATGTAATAGAAATTATTTAAACTTTTGACATAAAAATGGTCAAATCACTTTAGAATAACTAAAATCTCCTTATATTTGCACATTTGGTTAGCTTAAGAGTGCAGATTCTGGAGAAATCAGAGATACTGGGATGTTTCAGTAAAACTGTAACTTAATGGCCTCCCTGGTGGCGCAAGGGGTTAAGAAGCTATCCCTAGCCACTGCAGCACGAGTTTGATCCCCAGCCTGGGAACTACCCACATGGTTCAGCAGACCTCTCCTGACTTGCCCTCTGTTCCCCTCAGCGGTGTATTTCAGTCAGTCTGCCTGTTCTGTTCCCCACTCTGTCTCTGGTGAATCCTCTCACCCCACACACCTCTGGTCTGTACCCCAGTTCTTGTATGCATAAATAAATAAATCTTAAAAAAAAAAAAACCTGTAACTTAAATCAACTCTGAAGTTTAAGGTTTTTTTGTCTTTATTTTAAGCTAAGAAATTCCACAGAAGACCAGATAAAACTTAACCATTCAATTTTCTGAGTTCTCTGTTTTATTTCTAACATGTCATTGTATAAATACATTTATAAATGTAAATCCCAGGCTGCTGAAAGTTTCCCTCAAAGTTTGGTTCCTAGCACACAATGTTTTAGAAGTAGTTTGTTCCTTCCCAGTGTTTTTAAAAAAGGAACAATAGGGGCCTTCTTATAATTAGAGATTAGATCAGGGAATTTCTTAAATTTGTTAATTTTTTTCATATTTCATTTGCTTAAGAATTTTATTTCTAAATAGAGTGTCCTTTCTTTGTCTCTAAATGACACTTTAATCTTCAAACAGTATCATACTTAAAATATTTTAGAAAGCAAACCTCAGATGTGGCTATTCTGGGTAAAAATTCTATTTCATTTACCAAAATTAACATAAAATCAGAAAACAACATTTATTGTTTACAATGCTTCAGGCATTGTTGTAAACCAGTGTTTCTCAATCTCGCCACTATTGAAATTTTGTACTGGATAATTCTTTGTTGTGGCCACTGTCCAATGCACTGAACAAATGTTTACTAGCATTTCTGGTCTCTGACCATAGAGGCCAACCCTACCTGCCCCAACCCTACCACCAATTATGACAACCCAAAATGTCTTCAGAATTGCCAAATGTCCTTTAAAAGACAAAAGACCCAGTAAAGTGCCTTACATTGTTCTAGACACTTTTACACAGGTAATTTTATTTACTCTTGACATCAGAAACTTGACATCGGTGGGTTAGTGAGTGGGTTCCTGGGATTTAATTTCCAGTTGATATATTTCTATAGCTCCTTTTCTTTCAGAAATGAGAAAGACAGAGAGACAGAGGGACAGAGAGACAGAGGGACAGAGAGACAGAGAGAGAGACCTGACCAAGATTCAACATTTCTTCAAATATAAAGGCTATTCTGAGTGCTATTCCTAATATTTTCAACATCTTCAAACCCCATCCCCCTCCCCAGGATCTGCTTTAGCAGCTGCCAATGCCAGCCTTCCCTTCCAACAAACACCAAGTTCAAAATTGTCTGACTTTTTTTTTCATATTGCTCCTCTTCACCTCAAAATTCTTCTAATACATAATCCATTCTTTACCACCTTTCTAAGATCAACCCCTCTACCTGTAACCTTGATCAGACCCACTCCTTTCCCTCTGGTCTTGCTTTGTGAATTGCCCCTATTACAAATTACCCCTATTACAGTTTTCCCCTATACCTGAGCCATTTCGTAATGGCTAACTTAATACATAATCTTGAATAGACACAACACCCAAATATTTGGTCAGATACTATTTTACATATATCTGTAAAGTTATTTTTCAGATGATACTCATGTTAAAAAACTAGACTTTGAGTAAAGCAGATTAGCCTCCATGGTGTAGATAGGCCTCACCTAATCAGTAGGAGGCCATAATTGAAAAACAAAACCTGATTTCTCTGGAGAAAGAGGAAATTCTGCCAGCAGACCACCTAAAACTCTTGCCTCGGTCTCCAGCCTACCAACCACCCTAAAGATTGGGACTTGTCATGTCCTCAATCATATAAGCTGATTCCTTAAAATAGATCTTTTTCTATATCTATATATCCTGCTGGTTATGTTTCTCTGTTCTACCCCCCATTCTAAAACCCTTTTTCCCTCAAACTGCCTTATATTTAAGTTCAAATGACCCCTTCTCTACAAAGTTAGTCTATCACTCTTTCTCCCTCTTTGGCTGCTTTTTCTCTTATAGCAGTCATAAGATGTTTGAAATGTTGGAAGGTCTTCACTATGAAAAAAGATCCTTATCTATTTCAGTGTTAATTTCCAAAATATGTCTGACACAATAACATGAACATTGTGGATATTTATGATTATTCATTTGAAATGTCAAACCTTTTCTCTAAACAAGGTTGAAAAGCATATGAAAAAATGCAATAATAAACATTTCCACTTGAGCTTTCTGGATTTAGATGTTTGAATTTGAATTCTGTTTATTAAAAACATCCTTTTAAAGTAATTTTGGTGTGTTTTTTTTTTTCTTAAAATATGTTTTTCAGAATTGCAATGCAAGAGAAACCCAAATGCAGAAAACTGTAGCTTTGTTTACGGAACTTTGAGATCAGAGGGCTCGGTCCCTAAATCCAAGTGATGATAAACAGACATGTGGTAAGTGGTTGGCAGATACTTTGTTTTCACTTTATTACAAGTTTAACTCCTTTACTCCTGCCCATAATGCCACTATGCTTTTATAAAATTAGAATATTGGGAACAAGTTGAGTTAATTGTTGTTTAACCAGATTTTTTTTAAAGTCAATAAGGAAAGTAAAAGCAACAGGGTTCATAGAAGGAGAATTACTGCTATTTGTGAAAAACAGTTACTTTGGGTGGCTAAAAACCAGAAAGTGAATTGCAAAATAGAAGCATATTTTTAGGAACTTATAAGGAGCTTTTAAAAACTCAGTGGGGGGCCTCCCCGGTGGCGCAGCGGTTGAGCGCTGGGTTGCGAAGCTGCCCGCGGCCTCTGCGGCGCCGGTTCGATCCCCGGCTGCTCCCCGGCCACCGGAGGAGGGTCCCACATGGCGTGCAGACTTCTCCTGCCGCCCGCTGCTCCCCTCAGCAGTGTACTTCGGTCCTTCTGCCTGCTCTGCTCCCCGCTCTGGCTCTGGTGAATTCTCTCACCCTCCCGCGCTTCTGACTGTACCCAGTGCATGTATAAAAACAAAAAACAAACAAACCAGCAAACAAATAAATAAAGCATGCCTCTATAAAAAAAAAAAATAATAAAATAAAAAAAAAAAAATAAAAACTCAGTGGGTATTTTTAAAAAGTTATTAGTAAAACTCAGAGGGCTCCAAATTGATGGGGGAAAAATACCCACAATACCAAAAACACCACAAATGAAATCACTTCTGTTTTATATTTGTTTCTGCTTCTACAGTTCTTGCCCATATCGATGTACAGATTTTCTCAACATTTTACTATAATCTTTCAAGCATATCAATTTATTCATCTTTTTAAAATACATTTCAAAATCAATTGCAGACGTCACTATACTTCACTAAAACCAAAGGGACAAATCAAAATTAAACAAAGTAGATTTCTTTTAGATATGCAATATTCAAAAATCAACTAATATATCAATAAGTTAAAGAAGAAAAATCATATGATTATATCAATAGATGCTAAAAAACCATTTGATAAATTCAACACCAATTCATGATAGAAACTGTCAGTAAATTAGGAAACAGAGAAATTGTCTTAACTTGATAAAGAACACTTATTTAAAAAAATACTTATGGCTAAGATTAATTATACTTAATGGCAAAAAAAATAGAAACCTTCTCTCTGAATTAGGGAAAAAGATAAGAATGTCCCCATTCACTCTGCTCTCCTGTTCAGCACCATACTGAATGTCCTAGCTAAGGTAATAAGATAAGAATATAATTAAAAAGTATACAGATTGTAAAAGAAGAAACAGAACATGCTTTGTTCATAGATGGCATGAAGTCTATGTAGAAAATACCAAAGAATCAACAAAATACTGTTAGAACTAAGAAGCAGTTACAGCAAGTTTGAAGATGCAAGACCAATATTCAAAGTCACTTATCTTCCTATGCCAGCAATAAATATATGGATTTTGAAATTTAAAAAGATTATTTTCGGGCCTCCCCTGGTGG
Source organism: Talpa occidentalis (assembly GCF_014898055.3). Lineage (NCBI taxonomy): Eukaryota > Metazoa > Chordata > Mammalia > Eulipotyphla > Talpidae > Talpa > Talpa occidentalis. The sequence goes on along the minus strand of NW_023602073.1, from coordinate 91,744,145 downwards.
CGCAGCAGTTGAGCACTGGGCTGAGAGGCTGCCCGCAGCCTCAGCACGCCGGTTCATTCCCTGGCAGCCGGCGAGGGTCCCACCAAAAAAAAAAAAAAAAAAAAAAAAAGATTATTTTCATAATGGAAGTTAATTAGACTTAGGTGATGATCATTTTGCAATATATACAAATACTGAATTATTATGTTGTACATCTCAAATTAATAGAATTTGAGATTATTGTCAGCCAATCTCAATTAAAAAACACCATTTACATTGACACAAAAATATTTTTGAAAACATACTTAGAAAACATAACAAAATATACGTAGGTTCTAGTTAAGGAAAAATTACAAAACATCGATGAAATAAAGAATACCTAAATTAATGGAGAGATATTCCATATTCATGATTACGAAGACTCATTATTAATATATCAAATTAATTTATAAATCCTGTACATTCCTAATCCCAGAAATTTGTTTTGGGCAAACAATTTAGACAGACACCTCACAGATTGTAAATAAACATATGAAAAGATGCTCATTATCATCATATGTTATTAGAAATCTACAAATTAAAATAACCACTGCACATCTATTAGAATAGCTAAAACCCACAACACTGAAAGCTGGCAAGGACATGGGCAACAGGAATGCCCAGTCATTGCTGCGGGAATGCAAAATTAGTCACTTTGGAAACAGGTTGGCAGTTTCTTACGAAGTTAAACAGAGGCTCCATAAGGCAGTAATCGTTCTCATAAGTATTTACATAAATGAGTTGAAAATGTATGTTCACACAAAAACCTGCCTATGAATGTTTATACCAACTTTATTCATGACTGTCAAAATTTGGAAGCAACCAATATGTCCTTCAGTAGATGAGTGGAAAAACAAATTCATACAGCCAAACAATGGAACTTCCATTCAACAATAAAAAGAAATGAAGTATCAAGCCATGAAAAGGCATGGAGAAAACAAATGCACGTTGCTATATATGGTATGGTATAGATTGAATTGTATTTCCCCATTTCAGAAATTCATAGGTTGAAAATCCAACCTCCAGTATGTCTACATTTGGAAATAAGGCATTTTGGAAGGTGATTAAGCTGATTGAGGTCATAAGTTGATAGGACTGGTGTCTTTATGAGAGAGGAAGAGACACCAAGATTCTTTCGGTGTGGGCAAAGAGAGCAGGCCAGGTGAGAAGGCAGCTGTCTACCAGGCGGGAAAAGAGGTATTGCCAGATGTCAACACTGATGGCATTTGATATTGAACTTCTGGCCCAAAGAACTGTGAGGAAAAAAATTTGAAAAAAATTGTTTTTTAAGTCACCCAGTCTATGGTATCTTCTTATGGCTACCTGAACAGAGAAATTCACAGCATTGTTCTGACAAACTGTCTTACAAAAATTTTGTTGGTATTTTTTTAATTCAGTCTATAATAACCTGCCTTTTAGTTGAAATGTTTAGTCCTTTTCTATTTAAATAATTTCTGGCATAGTTTTAAGTCTACCATCTCATTTTTTCCGCGGTGAAACTGGTCTATACAAGGTATGTGTGGGTAGTGAATATGTGTAGATAAATGTGTATATGTGTGCATGTGGTGTGTGTGTGTTGCGGTGTGCAAACATGTATGCATGAAACATGTTCTCACATGTAATGTATCATGTGAATGTTGCCCATAATTCCTAGATTAGTTTAAATGATGAATCTTAAGATCATATTGCATAATTCATTTATATCACTTTATTAATTTCTAAGGTACAATGAAGTAATTGGATAAGTAACAACATATTTGTCTATAGAATAAAAGGTTCTGTCAAATTGTTTAAACTTGTAAACCGGCTTTAACTTAAGTGTTTAAAGAAAAAAAGTTCTATGTTCATAAAGTTTTTCAATGATATCCTAATTTAATTCAGATATCTTACAACAACAAAATTCATAAAGCCATAGGAAGTTATCATCTGCCACTTCTATCAGAGGAGAAACATGCTGTTTCAGTTTCATGTCAACTTTTGCGGAGACCAATTTCTTAATGAAATCCTTCCACAACCTTTAGTAATATGGTTGAACTTTGTTTGGAAATCTTCAGAGGAAAAGGGATTTAAGACAAATTTGAGCTGACTGACTAGAAGAACTCACTTGCCTAAGTAACTGGCGTTCCAGGCTTGCACCACACAGGTGTGATGCAAGTCTCTGCTTGTGTGGAGATTGTGTTTAACCAAGGATTTGATGGTGAAATGGAGAAACTGAACTTTGGGGAATTTTGAAAAGTAATTTTGTACAATAGAATTGTAAAAAGTTCTCTTGATGTGGCTAAGGCCTTCTCTATATAAATCTCAATAGTAATTATATTAATTGCTCATTTCTTTTTAACACTGTGATAAAAAAAAAGACATAGTAATTTAGTACATTATTTCGCAACTTTCAAGTACTTATAGTACTGAGATTTTGCCAAGCATCGTGAGTAATCTGAAATGAAAAGTCCAAGATACTACTCAAGGAAGATGCAGTCAATTTGGGGAAACTCCAGTATGAACAAGTGGTCACAGGATACGGTAGAACATCTCCTGTACCTTAGTCTTTACATGTGCTAAGGAGTTCAGGTGGAAAAAGTCATTTCTAGTGGAGACTTGGATAGATTAAAGAATGCTTCATAAAGCATTCTTAACAGGTTTTGATGCATATAAAGTAATGAAAATTGTTCTATAAATCTGTTCAATGAACAGTATATGCAGTGATACTCTAAACTTCTAATTTTTTACTGTATTTTTCATTTCTGTATGGTCTTTACCATTAGAATTTTTTTTATTTTTTTTTTTATAGAGGCATGTTTTATTTATTTATTTGTTTGTTTGTTTGTTTGTTTTGTTTATACATGCACTGGGTACAGTCAGAAGCGCGGGAGGGTGAGAGAATTCACCAGAGCCAGAGCGGGGAGCAGAGCAGGCAGAAGGACCAAAGTACACTGCTGAGGGGAGCAGTGGGCGGCAGGAGAGGTCTGCGCGCCATGTGGGACCCTCCTCTGGTGGCCGGGGAGCAGCTGGGGATCGAACCGGTGCCACAGAGGCTGCGGGCAGCCTCGCAACCCAGCACTCAACCGCTGTGCCACCAGGGAGGCCCTACCATTAGAATTTATAAAGGAGATACAAAGAACTGTGGCAATGACTTCTTTTTTTTTTTTTTAAAGGTTTATTTATTTATGCATATAAGAACTGGGGTATAGGCCAGAGGTGTGGGGGGGTGAGAGGATTCACCAGAGACAGAGTGGGGGAACAGGACAGGCAAATTGACTGAAATACACTGCTGAGGGGAGCAGAGGGCGAGTCAGGAGAGGTCTGCTGTGCCATGTGGGTAGCTCCCTGGCCAGGGATCGAACTTGTGCTGCAGTGGCTGTGGCTAGCTTCATAGGTTGTGTCTTAACCCCTTGTGCCACCAGGGAGGCCCCTGTAGCAATGACTTCTAATTTAACACTTAAAGCAAAATGTAAAGCTATGTACTCTGATAATGAGTTCTCCCTATATTTACTTTTAAAAAAAAGGTTCTTCTTTAATCCTCTCAATTTTAAAGCTTTTACATTTAAAAAAGGTCAAAATAGATAAGTTCCTATTTCAAAAACAGAGATGATGAAATAGTAAGTCCCTGTATAGGAAGTCTTGATATCATTTCACCACTGCATACATGTATCTCTAAAAGATATGTATTTTTTTACATAACTATGATGTCATTATCCCACCAAATATTATACCCAACCTATAGTTAAATTTGTTCTATTATATAAAAATTTCTTCTTGAAGTTTGTTGTAAATAGGATTCAAATAATGTCTATAGATCTCTCACTTGTAATACTTGTAATTATCTTCTAACTAAAGAACTTTTGGCTTTTAAACTAAATAAGGGCCTCCCTGGTGGCGCAGGGGATTAGGACACAACCTACAAAGCAGTCTGCAGCCTCTGCAGCGAGGGTTCCATCCCTGGCCACCAGGGAGCAGCCCACATGGTACGGTGGACCTCTCCCAACTTGCCCCCTGCTCCATTCAGCAGTGTACTTCGGTCAATCTGCTTGTTCTGTTCCCCATTCTGTCTCTGGTGAGTCCTCTCACCTCCCACACCTCTGGCCTGTGCCCTGGCTCTTCTATGCATAAATTAATAAATCTAAAAAAAAAATAATAAATCCTATTCTCCCCCATGCCATGGACTGATTACAGAAACTGGTTGTTTGTCCTATGCAAGCAAAACAGTTTCCCATTAAACCTATGGTTACCTTTACTAGTACCAACATTATTAGTTATCGACCTTTAGTCTGCCAAGGTCATAGATTTCCATAAACTTTCTTCACTTAATATTTTTTTAAGATTTCTTGTTATTTATGTATGCATATAAGAGCTGGGGTCTAGGCCAGAGTTGCAGGATGTGAGGATTCACCAGAGGCATAGTGGGGAACAGAACAGGCAGACCTACTGCAGTACACTGCTGAGGGGAGCAGTGGATGAGACAGGAGAGGTCTGCTGTGCCATGTGGGTTAGCTCCCTGGCCAGGGAGCAAACTCACGCAGCAGTGGCTGATGATAGCTTGATAGCACTAAGACTTTAACCCCTGTGCCCCCCAGGGAAGCCTTCTTTATTTCATTTTTAAGAATTCAGAACTTCATGAGCTAGATATAATAGCCAATCTTTCACACTGAGCATCTGGGACATAGTCACTACCCAATAACCCCCTGTTGCCTTGTTTTCAATTCTATATTCTTCTTAGTTGTAGACCATGGCAGGTATAATTTGGCTTCCTAAATTTCTGGTTTCTGATGTACATTCTTCGTTATTTAATCAAAGACTAATCTACATGTTGCTGTAAAGGAATTTTGCAGATGTAACAAAAGGTCCTAAACCAGCTGACACGAAGATAGATTGTCTGTGTGGGCCTGATGTAATTACATGAGTCCTTTCAATATGGTTCCAGAGGAAAGAGTCACAGGACGTCAGGGAGAATTTAAACAGAAGAGGAATTTAAAAGGGAGAAAATCTAATTGTTGGCTTTGCAGAGAGAGGGGCTTGTGGTGTGGAATGCACCAGGAATACAGATGGAGTCTAGGATCTGGTGGCCCCTGGCTGCCAGCCAGCAAGGAAAGGAGACCTCTGTTCTAAGGCTGCAGGGAGCTGAGTTTGCCAACGCCCTGAGCAAACTTAGAAGAGAATTCTTCCCCAGAGCCTCCAGACAAGAATGCAGTCTGGCTCATGCTTTAATTTCAGGCTTGGAGCTCATAGTGGAGATTGTTGTGCCTGAGCTTCTGACCCGTAGAAATGTGAGCTATAGATGGGTACTGTGTCAACTGCTAACCTTTGGTAATTTGCTACACATCAAAAGAAACCTAATACACGGCCATTTCTCCTGTATCTTTTCCTCCTTTTTCCTTATTCAGCCCAATGTATTGTCTATACACTATAAGCTACAGTTCTCAGGGAAGAGCAAATTGCTTACAAACCTCATGTTCATTTTCATCAAGATAATTTACTGGTACATTTTTTAAATGTACCAGCAAGGTGCAATCCGGTTTCTAAATTGTTCCTTATCTTTATTTCAAATTATGACATTCTTCAGATGTAGGAAAAAGCATAGAGGCTATTTTAACACACCACTTTGTACCCGTTATCCAGGTCAAGAAATAAATTACTGACCGTATGAAACTCCTGTGCACCCTAGATGGCATCTTGAGGTCTGATTTTCTGCAGTTTGTTTTCCACAAATACACTAATGTTTTTAAGAACAGTGTTAGAGTTGGACTTCTGCCTGGAAGCTGGGCAACCGCTCACCCAGAAATTTATAGTTATTGGGGAATGACACATAGACACCAATGGATAGAAAATATAGTTTATTTTACAAAAGGGCAAGTCGAGTCCCTAAACTTATTCACGCCTGCTGAATGCACTACTATAATTGTGTAACTTAATGTAATGCAAATTAATTCATATGAATGTGAAAAGAAAAGGTTATTGCTTCCATGGAAACAAACTAAAAGATTCAAAAAGTTTTAAAAATTATGGTCAAAATAGTTGATAACACTTAAAGATTGGAAAACAATAAGTAAAAATCTAGGATCTATATCAGAATTGTTTCAAAATCTTTTTATTCGCATTCTGCCTTATTTTTTCCCCTTATTTTTTCTCTAAAGTAAAATTTGCAAAACAATTTTAAAGAAGCCTGGTTTTTATTAAAGTCCATTCTATCTTATTTCTTCCTTTATAGGAAATCTTTACTATTTTTAAATTTTTTGCCTTTCCCCCCCATCACCATTCCTTATACCCCTTTCACCTAGTCTCCATGCTTCCTCCTTCCTCATCTCAGAAACCTCACTTCATTTTAGTATCTGATAGCTTTTATAATTATTTTGCTTTGTTGAATCATATGCTATGTAAACACCCACTATTTGTTTTTGTCATTCTGACTTACTACACCACACACAATTCCCTCAAGCTTCTTCCAATTTGCTGTAAATGGCAACATTTCATCTTTCATTATGGTATCCATTGTGTGAATATACCCATCTTCTTGATCCAGTACTCTACTAGCAGACACAGGTATTTCCATATCCTAGCTATTGAAATTAATACAGTGGTTTAATAGGAAGAGAGTTTCTGTTCTCCCTGCTGAAGAGTTCTGGAGATTGCTTACTGAACAATGTGAATGAACTTAACCTAAAAGACTGTATACTTAGAAATGGCTAAGATGATACATTTTATGTTATATATATTGTGCTAAATTGAAAATAAACAGACAAAAAATAGGTAGACAAGTGATAGGTGAAGGAATCATCAGAAAATGGGTGAGGAATTGGATAACTGGATGACTGAGAATGAGCAAATAGAAAATTCTTAACTCTTATAAAATGTTGCATTACTAAATGGGGATTTTTTTTTTTAAAGATTTATTTATGCATGCAAGGATTGGGGTATAGGACAGAGGTGTGGGGGTAGAGGGTGAGAGAATTCACCAGGAACAGAATGGGGAGCAGAATAGGCATATCTATTGAAATACACTGCTGAGCGGAGCAGCGGGTGAGACAGGAGAGGTCTGCTATGCCATGTGGGTCACCTCCCTGGCTGGGGATTGAACTTGTGCTGCAGTGGTTGTGGATAGCCTCATAGTGCTGATGCTTAATCCCTTGTGCCACTAGGGAGGCCCAGATGCAGGATCCTAATGAGGTTTGACCAACTGTACTTGCATTAGCAATGGAAACAGCATCAAGACATCAGCAAACTGGGAAATCTGGAAAGAATACAATGGTGGTAGTTGTTACGGCACTGTTAATGCATGTGTTTAATGCTGGAATTGTGTGCAGATCATCTGTGACATTCACCAGAAACCAACCAGTATTACCTGTGTAATACAACAGGGAATTGAAAAATACAAAACCCTTACATAAATTGGTTTGTGTTCTGAACAGACTGATTTTCCACTTGGATTTATGTCACTGCCATTTGCTCAAAACATTTTATGGACATTCTATAATCTTCCCCAAAGACAAATAAGCTGTTGTTTGTCTATCTCATTGTAAAGTAATTCACATTAATTATATTTTATTTACTTTTACTTTAAAAATAATTCAATTTTATAAGTAGATACTACCAGTAATTATTTTTGTACTACTAATAGTTGTTTCATAATAATCACAATATTAGCACTTATGAGGAGCTTAATAAATATGATAAAGTTCAGAGTCAAGGGAAGAGAAATTCATTTAAATGAATAAAACTTGAGTTACTGCAAAAGTCTTAGAGTTGTTGCTACGGGTTGTTTTTTTAAAGACAGTTACTCCCATTAATTTAAAGTTCCTTTTCACTTTAGTCTCAAGAAAGATTAATCCCATTTATCAAAATTAAATTTTAATATAAAGTGCAAAATCCAAGTTTTAAACCTTGGTCTTTAGGAGAGACAAATATAGTTGAACATGTACAGGTAACAGCAATTACAGTGGCAGAACCTAGAATCATTTTATGTGATAAGTGATTAAAAACCTTAGAGAAAATTTGAAAAATTCTATGTTAAAGTAATGAAGAGTTGTTGGTTTAAAGATTAATTATTTATAGAGTACCAGTGGGTGGAAACATTACCACTGTATAGAAATTAAAGTAGGGAAACATTTTGGATAACATAAAGATAAAAATTCCTTAATGGAGGGGCCTCCCTCGTGGCGCAAGAGGTTAAGTCTCAGCACTATAAAACTATCAGCAGCCACTGCAGGACGAGTTAGATCCCCAGCCAGGGAGCTAACCCACATGGCACAGCAAACCTCTCCCATCTCGTCGGCTGCTCCCCTCAGCAGTGTATTTCAGTAGATCTGCCTGTTCTGTTCCCCACTCTGTCTCTGGTGAATCCTCTCACCTTCCTCCACACCTCTGGCCTACACCCCAACTGTTGTGTGCATAAATAAATAAATCTTAAAAAAAATTCCTTATGGCTATGGGAGGGAAAGTCATTTTAGGTCAAACTAGTTCAGTTCAGGATTCCCTAGAAGGGGAAGCTTGTCCTTCCCTCAAGAACATTGAGCTGTGCACCAGGGTACTAGACAATCCATGCATTAGCTGCAACCCATATATGACAACTTTTGGTAGAGTAGGGGAGCCAGGTGGGCAGGTCCAGGGAAAACTGAAAGTCACATTCTTTCCTCTCCAATTGCCCTCTCCCTTCCCTCAGTTCAGAAGATCATTATGTATTCAGAGGATGGAAGGAGGCAGAGGAAGGAAGAACTGGGTCACTTATTCATCCAAATTCTTCTTGAAGAATTTGACACTTTGAAGTCTTGTTTTTAATCACAGTAATGGGAGTTTTAGAGAATACTTATATGGCCCATAAGTGTAAGGGTTATGATCGTATGAGAGAATTCATCATATAGAGTAGTAATGACTCACCTTATATTTATTGATACTATTGCCAAACTTCACTCTAGACACTTAACATTTAGTCCTTATGATTACTTATGTGATAAATAGCTTAACCATATTTTATATATGATGAATGTGAGACCTCTAAGAGTAACATCTTCAAGACCACAGCTTTGAAGACGCAGAACTGAGAATTTAAAACTAACCATATCACCCAAAGCTTGTGAATTAATATTTTTGGTTTTGCTATGTGCCAAGTACTCCTATATGTACTAGGAATGCATCAGCTTTAAACCACTATACTATACATAGAAATTCTAGGATGGGATGGGATAGGATAGGATAGATAGGAAATTCTTGATCACACTAGAGACATTTAGATAAGACTAGATGACCATTTGGCCCAAACGATTTCTAATGGGCAATAATTCATAGCATTTGTTTCAAATACACAGACCACCAATTCTAGAAAGAATCAGTCATTTATACAGCCACCCTCTGAATCAGAAGCATAATTTCCCCCTCCAGTTCCACAAAATACTTACTAAACTCTGAGTGCACTTCAGTGGTGTTTATGAGACTGCAGCTAAAATGTCAATAGAACTGTGTTTATGCTGTGCCTTAGCACAAAGTTAATGAAAAAGACATCTGTGCAAATGAAAATCTCTAGTATCTGAACAGTGTTGAATGCATTCTTGAGTGGCTTGATCTGCTGCAGGATAATATACAATTTCATAAAATTGAGTTCCATGAGCAATGAAAATTAGACCTAAGCAAGCTATGGTCAAACTGTCCATGTATTGCAACAGGCCCAGGCTGGCACTTCATGGATGTGCCATGAGATACTTGCTTCAATTTTGCTTGCTTCAATCATAAAAGGCACAGTGAGCCATGGGAGCAATACTGTTTGGCATTTCTGCTCCACTCTCCTATCTCCACAAGTGAGTGACATCTAAAAGTCATTGTATTTACCACAGTGTCTCATGATAAGCTACGAATGCACCAACACAGAATGACTGGTGCGTCTGTGCTCTGCTTTATTCCAGTTAGTGTACTGTTATAATGTGGAGCACTTTTGACTTAAAATTTGATGTATACGGACCTCCTTGGTGGTGCAAGGGGTTAAGTCTCAGCCCTATCAAGCTATCGCCAGTCACTGCAGCACAAGTTAGATCCCTGGCTAGTATGCTAACCCACATGGTGCAGCAGACCTCTCCTGTCTCACCTCAGCAATGTATTTCAGTAGATCTGCCAGTTCTGCTCCCCAACCTGTCTCTGGTGAATCCTCTCACCCAGCACCTCTGGCCTACACCCCGGTTCTTGTATGCATAAGTAAATAAAAATAAATCTTTAAAAAGAAATTGAAGTATATGCTTGAGAATTCCAATACCAAAAAATATAAATCAATGACAGGACCTCTCTTTTTTCCCAATGATATTTGTGAATGTGCCTAGAAGTCATTTAGCACACAGACTATAATATGCACATACATAATACATAAAAAAACTATCTTTAAATGTAATGAATAACTTATACAACTATATTAACCTCATCTGTCCATTTGGCTAAAATGTTTTCATTGTGTGTTTCTCAGATCCTAAACATCTATATGCTAATAACTACCAAATCTGTATCTTGAGCATGAACCATTTTCTGCATTCCAGTTTTACATTTGCAATGCCTGATTAACATCTCCTTTTAGATTTAATTCACTTCTAATTCCCCAAACATATTTCCCCAAGTGTTTCATTCAAGCCCTGAATTGAGGTATCCTCCTTGGTTCCACCTTTCCTTACATCTAATCCATTCACAAATCAGTTCCCCTCTCAAATATATCCTGAATCTGCTCATGTCTTCCTCTCTCTTCTGCTCCCATCTTAGTACAAGCTACCATCACATTTTCTCCAGATTGTTCTAGTACCTTCAAAACTGGGGTTCTTCTATTTCCATTGTTGCCCCTCCCTTTCTTTTATTCACAAACAAAGTGACTTATGTTTTGTATATATTTATATTTATGTATATCAGATTTACATATATATAAATCACAAATATATATATGTAAATTGCACACACACATGAAGACCTAATGTTGATTTTCTCACATCTCTGCTTAAAATCCTTCTTGAGGCCTCCCTGGTGGCGCAAGCAGTTAAGACACAACCTAAGAGGCTGTCCTGCAGCCACTGTGGCATGAGTCCGATTCCCTGCCAGGGAGCAGCCACATGGCACAGCAAACCTCTCCTGTCTTGCCCGCTGCTCCCCCCAGCAGTGTATTTCAGTCAGTCTGCCTGTTCTGTTCCCCATTCTGTCTCTGGTGAATTCTCTCATCCCCAACACCTCTGGCCTATACCCTAGTTCTTGTATGCATAAATAAATACATCTTTAAAAAAAAATCCTTCTTGAGTTTCCGTTGCACTTAGAATAAAATCCAAACTCCTCACCCCTGCCTGTGTGACTTGGGTCTCCTCCAGCCACATCAGACCACTCCCTGTGCATTCACTATGTGTCAGCTACTCCTCTATGTTCGGCAACCTCACCAAAACTATTTCCACATCAAGGTATTTGCACATGTGCCCTCTGTCCAGAGTATTCCTCTAGATCTTTTTGTAGTACCACAGGATCATCATGGTCTCAACTCAAGTGCCAGCTCAGGGAGGTCCCTTGACCTCTACATCTAAAGCTGATCCTTCCCAACCCCTCATGCCCATCACATCACCCTGTTTCGATTAACTTATAGTAATTTTTATAGAAAATGTTCTAACTGAAGTGATCTTATTTGTCTTTTCATTTATTGTCTGTCTCCTACCACTAGTATGTGCACCCTCTAAAGTTAGAAATCTTCATGTCTGAAAGCTTCATCACTTGCAATAGGACCTACTTCATGCCAGGCGTACAATGACTATTTGTTGAATAATTTGTCTTTTCCTTAGAACACAAGATAAGATGCCAAGATGGGGTGTAGAGTACACTTGCTTCAAGATAAGATGCCAAGATTGGGTACAGAGTACACTTGCTTAACAATATAAAGTGTAATACACAAGTTTTCAGAGGTATAATAATTTGATTTCTAATAAATTCCTCCTCAGCATCAAAGTCCACTAATAACATTTCTACCTCTTGGACATTAATGATAATAGACTCTAGTTCATTGAGTCCGACTCCTGCTTTTCACAAAAGGCATACATCTAGACCATATGCTATTTTGCAAATAGTGAAAAATTAGCATTTCATTTTATTCTTTGAGAACATTAGTGTTATGGAAGGAAATTTATATTAATTCCTATAAACTTGACCAATCTTAAGTCAGGTTTCTCTGAACCATCTTCTTGACTAGGTCTCAACCCTTGCCTTTAAGAACTCTAACTTTCAGCACAAATTATTTCATCTGTCCTCTGTACTAATAGACTTGAACAGATGGTCACATCAACCAACCCACCCCTCCAAAATCTTTCAGTAGTTTTCTTTTGGTGCACACATCTTTTAAAAAGTCTTTTGCTATTTGGTTTACCAAGTTTGGACTGAAGTTTCCCTCATCTGCTAAAGTAGCTTGAGTAAACTCTGTCTTGCCACTTTTGACAGAATAATTCTTATAATTTATAACAAGAATAATTATTCCAGTGAATAATTTCTCTTTAATATCATGTGGCATATTTTGCTCTATTTGATGTGGATAAATTCTCTTAGATTTGTGTTCTATATCTAGCCAGTATCTTAGTCTCCTTAAGAGAATGGTATTCCTTAGGACTGGTTCTTGTCTTCACTGTGGTGGAAAATGAGCTCAAAGAAGGTTCTAGGAATGGATCCCTATTTAAAAAGAGAAGACAATGATATCTCCAGTGATAATCTAAATTCAAGTTGCTCTGAATTCCTTTTATTATTTCATTTGGGTCTTGCAATCTATAAGGACTGTGAAGACTCCAAATCCAGCAGACAATAGGATATGTGTGGTGTTTGGGCTGGAAACAGTGTTGAAGTACTCAGCATTCAGATGTAAATAACCAAGCAAGAATGGGTTGACTAAGAAGGCCAAGTGAAAAACCTCCTAGGATATTCCAGTGTTTCCAGAAAGGGTAGAGAATCAAGCTTCCCAATTGCATTTTATACATGCAGAAACTAGCATTTCTATGGCACACAGTGGGTAAGTTGTAAGAGATATAAGCATGTCTATATGAACTTGATGACTTTTTTCGTTACTCCCTATGTCAGTATCCTTGGGCTGCCATAACTAAGTACTACAAGCTGCTTGACTTAAAACAACAGAAGTGCATTGTCTCACAGTTCCAGAGGCTTTAACCCAAAATCAAGGTGTTGGCAGAGCCATGTTCCTTTTGAAAACTTTAAGGGAAATATTTCTTTTTATCTTCCTTGTTTCTCTCAGTTTGCCAACAAAACTTTCATTGATGTGAAAGGAAACTCCAGTATCTGGGAAACTCCAGCATCTGGTTAACTCCAATATCTGCCTTCATCATAGCATGGCATTCTCCCTCTGTTTCTCTCTGTCTTTACAAGATCATCTTGTTGCCAGTGATAATGAATTAGGAAGCTACCCTACTCCAGTATGACCTAATTTTTCTTTTTTAACATTTTAAAAGGACAGGTTTATTAGGAAAAGAAGAAAGAAAAAGAGAGATACCTGTATAGTCACAGGCAGGCAGGAGATAGCTGTCTCTCATTTTCTGATATACTGGTGGTTAAGATTTTGATACAGCTTTTGGGGTGTTAGAAAATAGACAATAGATGCAGAATGAAGTCATTTATGCTGAACCTCATGTCAGCAAACTGAAAATTAATACTTAACCTAATTACACTTTCAACATCCTCCAAAATCATGACCTTTAACCGGGCAAGTTAAAACTTCCTGGTCAGCATTAATGAAATAATCAGCCCAATGGAGCCCTTCCATCTGCCATAGGAAAGTCACCTTGACGAAGCAATCCTCTCTTCTCTGTGCCCTGTCGACAAACGCTTTCCATTTAATACAATTCTCAGGAGCTCCTCTGTACTTGCTAAATGGTATTCTGCCTGATTAATGAATCATTTAATGAAGCCAATTAGATCTTTAAATTGACTGAGTTGAATTTTTTTTTTAAATAGACTTAGTGGCAGTTATGTTGGGATTTGAAGGAAAATTTTGAACAACATTGAGAACATGAAATAGAAGTATGGTCCCCAAGAACCATTTGAATTCTGTCTTTTGCCTTTTCCCAAGGTATTTGGGTAAGTTCCTCTTGTTTTGGAGCTTTGATGTCTTTGTTTCAAGCTCTTAGAATCATTGGTTTTTCCACTTGGCCTGGTAGACAATTCTACTCAAGAGTTCAGACCCTACAAATTGAGCTAACAGTTGATTGTGCCCAGAGCCCAAGCCCCTAGCCTTTATTTCACACCATAATTCTCACTTAATTGGTGAATAACCCCAACTTAATTCTATCCTAAACTCCATGAGGGAAATGTTAGTGGCAGTTCTTCATTCACATGAAAAGCTCTCCATTCACATGAAACCCAGATATACAGTCCCCATTTGTTGATGCCTACCCCAATTCAGCTGTCCACAGTGGCAATTGTCAAAGGAGTGCACAGGACCTGGTTTTGGCCTGGATATAGTAACATCTCGTGGTTATTGCTGGCATTAAAATACCTATGTCTGTTTGCCTTACTTTGTGCAAATAAAGGTTGTTGCTAGTAGAAATATTGGAAGCCAAAAGCTGCAAAATTGCAGGGCATGATTTGAGTATTTGAAGCTCATAGAGTACTCTTACCTCAAGAAGACTGCAGAGATAGTATAAGTCATGGAACAGGTTACATTGACTCTATGTCACTTGCTAACCTCAAGGAAATGTTTTTGTAACAAAATACACTGTACATCATCACACAGCTCCCAACCCAACAGTGTAGACTTTTAGGTATTAGTTTGTCTCCAAGAAATCCAAAGACTTAAGAAATGGGATCCTTAATTTCCAAAGAGTTGAATATGCTACTTCTGGAACGCCTGCTTATTTTTTCTAAGTACTGTGGTCCAGAAACTATAGCTATCTACAAAAATGTCAAAATATTATTCTTATTTTGTGTCCTGAGAACTTGTTTTGGCAATCATCAAGTTGGAGTCTTGAAACATGATCAGACAGGAATGTGGGTTGCAATCCATTTGCAGCTAGGGTCCTACCAAGTATTGCCAGCTCTGATTGTAAAACCTATTGTAGAATTACAATGGCTGAAACCATGCAAATTACAGTACTCACAGTCCCCAAAATTTGAAGGGGAAGAACCCATTTTGTCTTTTCTAAAAAGCGTCTAGCCATCTGCATGCACAAAAGCAAGGAAAGCAATTCTTAGCGTGCTCAAAGATTTGTAGGTGGAATGCATAGAGTGAAAGAGAAGAAAGGATTTCTAATAACAGATTCCCAAACAAACTCCAAAAATTACCCATTCCCCTCATGGGCAAAAGCCAGTCAAATAAGCTTAGATCTCAGCAGGGTAGGTGTAAGTTTAAGTCACTTCCTTTCTTATGGCTGGAAACCATAAGAAAGCAGTTTGGCAGGTCCCAGAGACCTGGGAAATTTGAAATGTACCATATGATTCACCATGAGATCAAGATAACGGCTGCCATTGTCTCTGACAAAAAGCTAAAGCTGCCAGGACCAAGGACCATGGATAGCTTCCCCGGGTGTCTGTCACCTATGGGTCTGCCTTTCCTCCTTCTCTACCTCCAGTATGTATATGCTTCACTCCTTTTTCCTTTTCAGCTGCCCCCCATTCAGGAAGTCTGGTTCATGGCACCCTGGGAGTTATAATACAAGGTAACTACATGTAAGTGGGGGTTGGGAGAAATAGCACCCATTTCTAGGGGCCACTGCATTGCAATGCTCCTCCCCCTTTTGCAGAGATACATCCTGTAACATGACAGCTATGAGGAACATCCCAATAAAATAGTCATTTAAGAAAGGAAAAAGAGAGAGCAGGCCCAATGGTCTGTGATAGAGGATTATTAATGCATTATTGGTGGACATGGGTATGATACCACACATTTGAAGAGACACGAGCCTATACCCCTTAAAATATATAGGATATTGTAAATCGATATCTCAATAAAAATAATTTCAAAAAAGGAAGTTTACTTGAATAAAATGTTTTCAAATAAAACAATGTGATACCTCTTTTAATTGATACAAGAATTTTTCTACAGCTTTCAATTTCCAAAATAACTTCATTGAAAGATTTCTTACAAAAGGCAAATGAAAAATGAAAGATATAATAAGTACCTAAAACAAATGACAGTAAGACTGACATAACTCCTATTGTTCTTCTCTATTCTCCTTTCATTGAGAACTCATTCTAGTAATTCTCTTTCAATTGTCTTTCCACTCTGAAAGTTTGTACAAACATAGACAGAAAGCCTTCAAATTAGTGGTTTCATAGACATTCCCTTATTTATACCAACAGAGGACCCCTATAAGTGCCCCTCCCAGGGTTGAATGAACTCAGAGGAATTTTATGATAAAATGCTATAGGAAAAGAAAATTAATGAAAACTCTGGGCAAATCCTGTGAGAGGAACTTTGAGCCCCACTCCAAAGACTACTTTCTTTTGGCATGGCTCTAGATCTTGGGACAATATTATATTTTGAACCTTCTTTGAGGACAGCTCCTAGATCCAGAGAGTTGTTTGATACTGCCAGAAATACGTACTGTTTGTCCTGGAGGAAACTGACAAGATATTCTAAAGGATTTTTTCATTAACTCCATTATACAAACTTTGAGCAAAATCAAAGCTGACAATCAGAACTTCTCAGGAACTTTTAAAGGCCTTCTCCTCTAAGCTAAGTGTACTCAAAGCGAAAAGAGAACATATGGGTGTGTCAGTTCTTTCATATCATTCAAGGCACAAGGCACAACCCTATTCTTTGAGAAATTAAAAGCCTATAAATCCTTGCAGAAAATAAAACCCTAATAACAGTTCAAAGTTCACCTCTTTACCATCCCAAGAACTTGACCCATTGAACTCAAAATGTTTTAGTAATTATAAAAACTCTGACCCTAAGAAACATTTCAAAGTCCTTCTTGGAGGAAATTGCATTCTTTCCCTGTAAATGTTCTACCTAGTGTTCTCCCGAAATTCCTATCTGGACTATATCTTCAAAATGCAAATATCAAGAAGCTAATTCTTAACAGAAGGAAAGAGAAAAGAAAGAAGGTTTTTCAAAATATAAACAGCTATAGAAGTACCTTTGCCCAAGATCTAGCTCACAGTTATATGGTTATTTGTCTAGGACAAATATAAGTCATGAAAGTTTCAACAAATATTAATAAAAAGCTTTAGCCATCTAAGCAGGTAAACATAATTTATTTCAAATTCCTTGACATTAGTGAGTTCTATATTGTTACACCCTCTCATGGCTATATTTTTTTTAAATGTTTTGAAGTATTATGTGTTCCTTCACAGTAAGAGTGCTTCCCTCCAGGAAGTTGTGGACATTCTCTAGATTTGTGAGTCTGATTGATGAAAATGGTCTTCATTCTCATGATAGATATGGCATAAAGGCATGACAGCTATTTTGAATTCTTGTTAGATTACAATCTTCCGTTTCTTTAAGTTTGGTTTCTGGAAAATTGTCATTTGCGATGCATGTAGCATTGAAATTTCAGGTTGCCAGATAGTGTGTTCTCTGTCTGCACTTTTTACGTGTCTAGTAGCATTTTCATTTTTGTCATTTTGTTTGCTGTAATTCAAATCAACAGTTTAGTAATTAGATACTTTTTTTTTCCCATATGTGGTACTAAGACTTAGTTTTTGGACATTACTTGTCAATTGCCATGGATGTGTATGTCACTTGGCAACCCAGGGATCAAAGGCACAGCTGCCATACTAGGGTTTTGTTCCTGTGTCAGTGTGGGAAGGATGGGTTAAGAGAAGTTAGCCACTTGTGTAGCAGGGTGGAGACCTGGCTTGAATGTGTGTCCCATCGCTCCCCACCTCCTCCTCATAAACTCAGGCTGACTCTTGACTATCACTACTATTTGGGATGCCTGTGTCCATGCAGTGGGAGGCTAGGGCAGGGTAGCTGTTGTCACACATGCTTTCTCCACTGCCCTCTGCACAGCTGCCCCAGCCCCAGTGGTGAGCCTCAAGTACCCAACTTTGGATTCTCCAGGCTGAGCACATGGGCCTCTAAGCTGTCTCTCCCCTCACCTAACCAGAGACACTGATTAGGTTGCTAGCTTAGCCATCTCTACCTTCCCATCTCCACCATGACCAAGAATCCTGATCCACCCACCTTCAGTTACATAGC
This sequence comes from Talpa occidentalis, assembly GCF_014898055.3. Classification (NCBI taxonomy): domain Eukaryota; kingdom Metazoa; phylum Chordata; class Mammalia; order Eulipotyphla; family Talpidae; genus Talpa; species Talpa occidentalis. The sequence continues at coordinate 91,726,006 of NW_023602073.1, read as the reverse complement.
TGTGTGGAAATCTCTGGCATCTTGATCTCACGAACAGAGAGACTCTTATTTATGTATACGTGACCTATGAGAAGTGGGGAGATAAAGGAAGCATTTTATTTTGTCAAGATGCTGAGGTCACTTTTTCTATAGTATTTTAAAAGAAAATCTGTAAATTCTCTGCATTGGCCTGTAAGCTTATGTGTATCAATGAATAAAGTTACAGATGTATGATTATTTTCTATCACTGGATGGTCTTACCAACAATACTTTGTGAAAGAGTTATGTTTAATTGACTTAAAATTAAGTGCCTGGTATAAATTAAGGAATCCTAAATGCTTTAGAAATATAGAAACTAACCCAAATGTTTTTCAAGTTAACATAGCCTAAGATTAATATTAATAAAGAAAGGCTATTTTAAGTTTCTTGGTTTAATTAAACCAAGTTGTAATCATTAAATGCAACATAGGTATAAAACTTATTCTGCATAGGTTTACTAACCAAGTAAGTTCATTATCTATTACAAGTTTTGTCAGTGAGGAAAGAAAGCTTGGGATAATGGCTGATTATCTAATGTCAAATGAAATTTTCTAAACATAATTATTAAAAACAAGTAAATTACATAGATGTAGGTAAGATGAAAGTTTATAAATGAACTTTTCAATAATTGTGCTTTTGAGTACATGTACTTAAAAATAGTTTCCAGTATCATTTTGTTACTTAACTTTTGTTAAGTAAAATGGTGAGTTAAATTAAATTCATTGAATCTCTATATCCTTTCCAAACAGATACTAAAGCACTTATTGTTGAACATAGATTTGTCTACTTTTGATTCCTATTATAGAAGAATGAAATAATAGAAAAATAAAAATATTTGGGTCTGTTAGTGAACATTTTTTTTTGTGCCAGATTAAAAGATTTACTCTAAGGAAAAATACTCCTTATGGGAATTATAAAATATATTTATAAGTCTGCCAATCCACAAGCATAAGAGACAGTATACAACTGTTTATTTTTACTAGAAATTAAGTTTTTATGGCTTAAGAATTCTAATTATTATATGAAATTAAAGTTAGTACAAATAATAAGGGTAACATTTCTATATGCAAGGAAAGTAGAATATGTGTTCTGGGAAGAAGAATGGAGATATTATAGGGAACTAATTGTTCTAAAGTAAGGCTGATAATTTCAGAATGAGGTCTGCTGCACCACATGTGGGCTAGCTCACTGGCTGGGGATCGAACCCAGGCGGCAGCAGTGATAGCATGAGACCCAACAGCTCAGCAACCAGGGAGGCCCATATAAAACTATATATATGAGAGAATCCGTTTGGGGAATGGGAAAGAAGAAAAGCTTGGGATAAAATCTGAATATACAAACTAAATTTGTGGAAGGTTTTATAGAAAGGGATCTTGGAAAAGGAAATGTATATGGAATTAACTTCGATAAGAGTTATAATTTGTTATAAGGGTTTTATTTTAAAAATCTTAGTATCAAGTTGTTTTGGTTTTTTTTTTAAAGATTATTTATTTATACAAGAACTGGGGTACAGGCCAGATGCACGAGAGGGTGAGAGGAGTCCCCAGAGACAGAGCGGGAACAGAACAGGCAGACTGACAAAATACACTGCTGAGGGGAGCAGCGGGAGAGACAGGAGAGGTCTGCTCTCCGCCGTGTGGGTTGCTCTGAGACCGGCGGGGATCGAACCAGTGCTGCAGAGACTGCGGACAGCTTCACAGCACTGCGCTCAACCCGCTGTGCCACCAGGGAGGCCCTCAAGTGTTCTTATATAAAAGTAAACCTAAATTTTCTTTCATATACTAAAAAAGACAGTTTTCTTGAACTTTGGACTGCTTTTGATAATAGATTATAAGAGGGTTTTCTTTATCTTCTAAGTAATTCTCCTAGAAAACAGTCTGTGTTGTACAGACAGTTTTGTATGGGCCTCCCTGGTGGCCTAGGTGTCGCATCTCCTGCTGTCACCACTGCAGCCTGAGTTGGATCCCTGGCCAGGGAGCTGACCCACATGGCACAGGAGACCTCTCCTGACTCTCCAGCTGTTCCCCCGGCAGTGTACTTCGGTAAATCGACCCGTTCAGTTTCCCACCCTGTCTCTGGTAAATCCTCTCAACCCGCCCCTCGGCACCTCTGGCCTACACTCCAGTTCTTCTATGCATAAATAAATCTTTATGATAAATAAATAGTTTTCTGTGCTTTATGTATTTTTTTAAGATTTATTTATTTATTTATTTATTTATTTATTCATTTCTTTCTTTCTTTCTTTCTTTCTTTATTTATACAAGCACCAGGTACAGTCAGAAGCGCGGGAGGGTGAGAGAATTCACCAGAGCCAGAGTGGGGAGCAGAGCAGGCAGAAGGACCGAAGTACACTACTGAGGGGAGCAGCGGGCGGCAGGAGAGGTCTGCGCGCCATGTGGGACCCTTGCCTGGTGGCCAGCCGGGGATCGAACTGGCGCTGCAGAGGCTGCGGGCAGATTCACAACCCAGCGCTCAACCGCTGTGCCACCGGGGAGGCCCTGCTTTATGTTATTTTTATTACTTTTTTTTTTATTATCTAGAAAAACTGAGTCTTCTCTATTATAAACTAAGGTTTATAAAACCATGTGTCTTTCTGTATTTGCCTGGAAGTCTAATTTTCTTTTTATTTATTTATTTATTTAAAGATTTATTTATTTATTTATACAAGCACTGGGTACAGTCAGAAGCGCGGGTCGGTGAGAGAATTCACCAGAGGCAGAGCAGAACAGGCAGACTGACGAAGTACACTGCTGAGGGGAGCAGTGGGTGGCAGGAGAGGTCTGCGCTCCATGTGGGACCCTCACCTGGTGGCCGGGGATTGCACCGGCGCTGCAGAGGCTGCGGGCAGCTTCGCAAACCAACGCTCAACCACTGCGCCACCGAGGAGGCCCTGGAAGTCTAATTTTCATTACGGGTTAAGTGAATACGTTTTTATTTGTTTGCTTTTTTGTTTTTTTGCAGGTCCTATGATCCTCTCTAACCAAATGTTTTAATACCTTTTGATATTTTTTAAAAACTTTCCAAATTCAAATTCTAAATGAGGTCTTGTTGACTTAGAATTATGAGATTTCCCAGAGGTTATCTGAAGCATCTCAAAAGTTTTGCTCTTGCTCCTTATAAAAAGGAAGTTATTTAACTAGTTATATTAATTTGATATGTTGAATAACATGGAAATTTATTGCCAAATAAAAATAATACTAAAACAATACTAAACCTTCTTTGTGTTGTTATATATATAGGTATATATTATAAGTATTTGTTATAGGTATATGTTATAAGTGTTATAGAAAATGTATGAAATTCCTGAGAATCTGATAAGTCCTGCTACAATTATTATTAGTTCTGAATCTAGTTATTATTTTTGTATGTTATAAAAATAATCAATTTTCCTTCTCAGTAATGAATTCTCATCAGATCTTTAATTAACATAACCATTTCTAAAATTTATTCATTGTTTATAAATTTATTACTTTATTCTGTTGCTTTTAGACCCTGATAAGTACTCAGAAATACAAGTTTCTGATAACCAGAGGATCATAAAGCTCAAATGGTCAAGAATTTTCAGAACTATGGGAATGTAAACTGAGCAGCCACTTTAGAAGTAATCTGGTTTTACCTTAAAAAACTAAAAATGGAAATAATGTATGCCCTAGCAATCCCACCTTGGGGCATTTATCCAAGGAACATGAAGCCATCGACTCAAAATATTATATGCTTTACAATGTTTATTGCAGTGTTATTTATAACAGCTAGGACATGGAAACAACCTAAATACCCACTGACAGAGGGCAGGATAAAGAAGATGTGACATATCCACACAATGGAGTACTATTCGGCACCAAGGAAAGATGACATATTGCTATTTACAACAAAATGGAAGGCTACAGAGAGAATTGTGTGCAGAAAAGCAAGTCAGAATGACATAGACAAATACTGGATGTTTATATTGCAGAAGACAAAGCAACAGTCTTATAAAAACTGTGGACTCAACTAAGTGAGGTTTCTGAAATTAGGAGGGAGAAGAATTAGAGAGCTTTAAGAGATGGTGATGGAGAAAATAATTTCCAGAGTCAATGAAAAAACTAGATTAAAGCAAGGCAAGAACTAATTGCAAGGGACCAAATGAACTAATGAGGAATGTTCTAATTTTTATGAACTCTTTGAAATATTGTCCGTTCTTGAATATTTTATTTTTTCATATTTAAGGAAACTTTTCTCTTCAGCTATGTCTTATAGAAGTTTGGGAAAGTATACCTTTGTAAACAAAGATGAAACATTCACTTTTTCTCCTTACCCAATCCCTTCAGAATCTGGAAAGTCTTGCATATGCTTTTGGCAACATAGTTATTTTCATAAATTTAATAAGACTCCATTTTCCTTTTAACAGAACACAGTTGGAAACATTGGCTGTATAACCAAGGCTTTGGCTGAATATTATATTTGAAATATAAATTCACTCAAATTATGGATTCTGTAGGTCAAATGTGATAGTTAGTCTTTAGCTTGGCTTCGGGCCTTGAAAGGATTTTAAGGGGTCAATCTGAAATTTCTAATAAAAAGTTCCAGCAGAGCAGTCCTAAAAAGAGTTTTACTTAATATAAGTAATCTCTTCTTTTCTTTCTTTCCTTTACTCTGGCATTAGCCATCATCATATTTCCCAAGTCATTGCTAAAGGATAACCTATCCGATACCTTAGGGGTCTAGTGCCCTGTCTCTGGTTAACAACCCCAAATCCAGGGAAATTTGTGTCCAGGCTCTGTAGAAAGAAAGGAACAAAAAGCAAGATAACCAGAATAAAACTGCCTGTTGAATCCATAGACCCTTAGATTTTACTGACCTCCATGGCTATCACCTTTCAATTATTGAAAAGCTTGCAGAATCTGCTGTTAAAACAATAGCTACCTAACAAAGATCCTCAGATTATGACCAAAGTTGTTATAGATCTTGATTACCTTTTAGCTGAAAATGGAGTGTATGTGCTGTGGCAAATACAACTTGTTCCACCTGGATTAATACTTACAGGGAAGTTGAAACTCAGTTACATGTAATTGGTTAGCACGAAAATGATTCCTTCAACAGGGTCTTGCTTTGATTTATTTGTTTTTGATTGGTTTGTATCTTGGGGACCATGACTCCAAAGTACATTCCAAATACTGGAAACTGTCCTTTTAATAACAATCATAATAGTTTCCCTGGTGTGCTGCATTCTCTCAAGAGCTTTGAATGCATGTCTGTAGCTGCTAACCAAGTAACTGATTTCCCTAACACTGAAACATCAGAAAAGTAATGAAGAGAACAGCTGACTTTAAAAATATGAACCTGATCTGTGAACTGTGATTAACACAGACATTTGGCAAAAGATATCAAGACCTGTGAATGCCAGACAGGGGATCAGTAAAAGCTGCAAGAACTGCAGACAGATGGCTGAAAATGGCATTATTTTTGCAATTTTTTTTAATCACATTTCTCAGTTAAACTTAGAGTCTGGTCAAAAGTGGGCAACTGTTTAAAAAGAAACAACATACACAAAATGAAGTCACTTATGCTAAACCCCATGTCAGCAAAACAAGACTTTAAACCTAACTGCAGATTCAACATCTTCCAGAAACTTAACTTGGAATTTCCTGGTCAAAGTTAATGAGGTAATCTGCCCAGTAGATGCTGTCCATCTCCCATAGGAATGTGACTTGAACAATCCTCACTTCATTTCCCTCTGCACCCTTTCTATCAAAACTTTCCATTTTGTGTATCTCTTCAGAGCCACTTTATGCTTGCTAGATGAGATGCTACCTGGTTTAAGAATGTTTAATCAAGTCAATTGGATTCTTAAATTTACTCAGTTGAATTTTGTTTTTTAATGGAAGAAACGGATTTGATCTATGATTGTTTCTTTACATCCCATAATTTATAAAGAGTGGTAGGGATGCTGAATAATGACTTTATATAATATTTAAGGTGATTTTTAATATCAGATTTTATGCTTAAATATATATACTTTGTTTTTAATTATGCATGATCTCTTCTTTTATTCCTCTCTTCCAAATTTTTAATGAAGCCTGTAGCAGAATATATCACATAGTTCAGATACACAACATAGCAAGATCAGACAACGCAATCATTTTTCCCCATATCTTAGAGAAAAGGGTGATATGCATCATTTATGAACACTATTTTAAAAGTATAAACTCCGCAAATTCCACGGGAGATAGAGTCCAAACGAACAATTGAGCGTACACCATTCAAAAGTTTAGAAGAGACAGACTCTGGGGCTGGAAGGGGAGTTTTTCCACAGCCAGGAGAGGCTGCTGCAGACCCACTTTGCCAGTAATATCAGAGAGTGACAAGCAGTGATGAAGGAACAGAGGGCGTGGCAGCAGTTTTTGGCAATTCTATGTTTTCATCAGAAATATCCAGTATGATCCAATTGGTGCCATTGCCAATAGGGCCAAAGAGCTGGAGGGGGAGACTTCACCATGGCGGGCAGAGAGTGCACCTCTGTCTTGGTGAGGGAAAGGAGGCACTCTAACAGTCTTGGTGTCTCCTCTGGGTCGCAACTGAAGCATCATGAGCAGACTGAAAATGAGGAGAAGGCAGAGCCTGATCATGGACAGATTTTAGAAGAATAGGTTCATAATTGTTTCAAAACTTTTCCAAATTTCAATCACAGGGAATTTCTGGAGTAGAAGATCTGGTTGCAGGTGCTTTAGCATGCAGAATTGGTGCTGCTGCTGTAGGACTTTACTCTTGGAAACCATGGCCATCGTGTTTAGCACAATTCTGTTGAGCTGAGTACTGTGGACCCCAGAGCTTGTGACATACTGACCAGAGAATGAAAATTGCTGAATAGGCACATAGAGGTGTTGCTGGATTTAGAGACCCTCAACTGGTAAACAGCAGGGTCAGAGTTTCAAATATCCAAGTACTCTTCAGTCTCAAAATAGGGAAATTTGATTCCTAAATTCTTGTCATTATCATTAGTGAGAAATGCTCACAAAAATAGGTAATAAAAATATTTTTGTAACCACTCAAAAATTATGATGGTTGAAATTGTGAAGAACTATCAGTCCTATTTTTAAATGGAAAAATGTAATAGTAAGTTTCTTGCAAAATGAGGGTGGATTTTGAATCTAATCAAATGCTCCCAAATAAGTATGCATTGTTAAGAGGAGTCATCTGCACTTATTGTGGGGACTGGTAAGTGCAGTTGGCACTAATTACATTTGAAACAGAATTTCGCCCTCTGATTGCCACCTCTGCTTGGCTTCCTCACTACTCCTGGCCTATCTTAAGCGGTGCGTGCCCCTCTCTTTTTTTAAGATTTATTTATTTATGCATATAAGAACTGCGGTATAGACTAGAGGTGTGGGGGGTAAGAGGACTCACCAGAGACAGAGTGGGGAACAGAACAGGCAGACGGACTGAAATACACTACTGAGGGGAGCAGCAGGCGAGACAGGAGAGGTCTGCTGGCCATGTGGGTAGTTCCCTGGCAAGGGATGGAACTTGTGCTGCAGAGGCTGCAGATAGCTTCACAGTGCTGTGCTTAACCCCTTTTGCCACCAGGAAGTCCCCTCTTTAAACTACTTGACGTGTAACTTGACCTCTACCAGAGCTACTCCTTACAATAGTGAGTCCCATATGCTGCTGGCAAGGAGAGAGCACACCTTCAAATCCATTCTTCTTAGGTGGCACTCGTAGGAGCACAGAATAAAAATGTTTCTAATAATGGTGGCCTGCCCATAGAAAAAGGAATTAGAGGAAGCTGAGGCCTTAAAAAGGCCTTTGGTTAATCAAGAGAAAGAACAAAGGAATGTGGTGTCTAAGATACCAAGAAGGGTGTGGCTCACAAAGTCAAGTACTCTTGAACCCTGGGTAGATAAGGATAGAAAGATTTCCCCAAAGAAGTTGTGGGAGACCTCAGTGGAGAGCAGTTTCAGTAAAGTTGTGGATGCCCAGCACAAATTGCCATGGTAACAGAGAATGACCGTAAGAAGTGGGGACAGGAGAGGTAGAAAATGCTTCTGTAAGTTTTGATCGCCATTCAGTGTGTCTTTAAGCTTCCTGGATTTTTGTTTTGCTTTGTTTTTGAAAAATGGGTAGATATTAAACCCACCCATGAGATTATTGGGAAGATTAAAAGAATTAACATGAAACTTTCTGAAAATTATAAAGCACCAGAAATTTATAAGTGTATATATATATATATATATATATATATATATATATAGTCAGTGTGGTACTAATGAAAGTCTGTGATTATCCCCATGCTCCCCTCTATCCAACTCTTTCCAAATCTTGTTTTTTTGTTTGTTTGTTTTAGGCAATGAACGAGGTACAAGAGTTGGATGGAGTCAACATTTCTTGTCTCTCTTTGGTGCTTAGGTGGCAATGGAAATAAGTACTCTGGGATGCCACAATGAAAGGAAAGAAAATTATTCCCCTCAGCTGTCTCTATTAAACTGTCCTACTTTTTGAATAGAAACATCTTATTATTAATTGTTATTTGACTGTGGAAAAATGCCAAAAAGAAGCCAAAAGACATGCTGTTTAATTCCCTGAAATTTGCAGAGAATATAAATTCTAGGAAGACTAGGAGTGTATGTTTGGGCTGGAAGTGGTCTTGTAGGGCCTGAAAATCTAATGGAAACAGATCCTTGGAAGGACACATCAGTGAATGCATCACAACCATTTCAAGTCTAGATGGGGTTTACTTTGATGTTCAGCTAGAGGAAAAAGATGTTTCAAAAGAAAATGTTCCCAGGTTAAAAAGAAAAATAAAACTTGGCTTGCTCCCCCCACGCCCCCCCCACTTGTTTTCATGGTAGAGCAAATTAAACTGGGTAATACATATGTGCAACACTGAAGTGGTATTGAGCATAGCTCTGTGTAGTGCAATTGTCTACCCTTAAATCCTAGAATTCGACTTACCTTTATAATCAAACTATTTTACTTTGTGCACATAATTGTGATTACCTATGTAGATCCTTCAGCTGGTAGTTTATCTTAAGAAAACATCAAAAATATTTTCAGTATAAACTGAGACACTATTTTGAATGATTATTCTCACCTTCTAAATACACATGTCAAAGTAAATATTGCACCAGACAAAGTTAAACAGACAATAAAATCTTTATTCAAGGCTAATGCATTTGGGGGAAAATGTCAGAACTAACTTCAAACTCAACTTCAATGAAGCAGGAGATTTTTTAAGAGCTAAAGTGAACTTGTAAAAAAGCACCGGAGAATGTCAGGGAAAAGTTGTAGACCATCCGTGTTTGCTAATTGGCTTTGTCCAAAGGAAAAATAAGCTTTATGAGAGGAGACAGTTTTGCAATTTGAAGCAAAGTACCCACTGAAGTTAGGTCCCTACCCTCCTGCTATCTACTTTGATTTTTTGATATTTCAGGGAAATGGCCCTCAGGTCATTGAGGAAAATACTCCTGGCTTTTAAAACTGGCAAGAGTTTTTGTGAAAAGACATACACCTCTCAAAGGGGCAGGAAAAAAAATGGCAGACCTAAGGTAAACATTTCTGATCAATGAATTGTTCAGTAGAATCTAGTTTACATGAATCGACCCCCCCCCCACCTTTCCACCCAATTTCAGGACTTGATTTTAAAAAGAAATGATTCCGAATATATTCAAGGTATAAGGCAATAGATAGTACCAATATCTTGGGTTTTAAGTGATTTGTAACAGCTAATCCTGTAAATGCTAATATGGTAATAGGTAGACTAATCCTTTCCTAGAATGGCTCCTGGAACATTGCTAGTATTTGTCTCTTTTTTCATTGTTTGACACTTTTTCAGAATTCATTATATAAGCTTTGCTTAGACACTTACCTTGAACATTTATGAGATTATTGGACAATTTATTTTTGATAACATTCCATTGTATAGTTTTATCTTTAATTTTTTTATTTGTGGTTTATAGGAGCTATTACATTTGAAACAGAAGTATATTTCTATGTCCACTTCCACATGAGCTAGGATTAAAGTATAATGTCTCAGTAATTGTGTAAGTTCAGACTCTTGGGTTCCAAGTAAACACTTGAGGAAAAGGTTTCTTTTCTTCTTTATTTCCAGAATAGAGAAATCCTGTTATGGAGTCAGTTCCTGCTATGAATGAGCTGCTTCTATGATGGAATCATAGAAGCTTAAAATTGGATCTTGTCCAATATTCCATTTAATTCAAGAATCCATTAGTTAGCATAATTTAGAAGCCCTAATGAATTATCATGAAGCCTTGACTTAAAATCTGCCTGTGATGGAAAATTCATCTCCATGTAACTTTTTTTCATTCATCATGTAGTACAAAGTCCATAGTTTCGGAAACCAATGGACTGGATTATAATACCAGTTCTAGCAAAAAAGAGATAGAGCAGCTATTTACCTTCTTTGAACTTTGACCTCTGTCTATTTCTGACATATAAGTCTAGCAGAGGTAATGACAGAATATGAAGGTAAAACTAGTTAATTTAAAGTATGCTCAGGGCCTCCCCTTGTGGCACAGTGGTTGAGCGCTGGGCTGCGAAGCTGCCCACAGCCTCTGCAGCACTGGTTCGATCCCTGGCCACCTGCGAGGGTCCCACATGGCGCGCAGACCTCTCCTGCTGGGCCCGCTGCTCCCCTCAGCAGTGTATTTCATCGGTCTGCCTGTTCTGTCCCCTGCTCTGGCTCTGGTAAATTCTCTCACCTTCCTGTGCTTCTGACTGTACCCAGTGCTTGTATAAATAAATAAATAAATCTTTAAAAAAAATAAATAAATAAATAAAGTATGCTCAGTGATTGATGGCTACTCTCTACTCTGTACCCACAGAAAGAAAATCTTTTTTTCTGCTAAACCAAACCTGCCTTTCTATAACTTAATGTGTTCAATAAATATTTATAGAAATATTGCTCAAAGTACTGGCTATAACTGTAAACAAAGCAGAGGGGGTCTTATTATCAGGGGAATTATATTCTGATGACAAGAAACAGACCAAACAGACCAATAGAATAGAGTGAGAGAATCTCTTTCCATCTCTGGATTCATACTTCACTAATGATATAATAGCCTACATTATCTTTTTGTGTGTCTCTGTGTGGTAACCATGGCACCATACTAAGTTGTCATTAACTCGTAGTAACTGTTTTTTTCCAGGTAATAGCAACTGGAAATAGCAACTGCTATCTAATCATATTGCCCCCTTCCTTTTTGCACAATTGTTTCTAGACCAGTGCTTTACATTTATTTTTTTTTATAGTTTATCTTTTTAGATTCAACTTAATTCTTCCAGCTTGCAAAGAATTTCTGAATCTTTATCTTCTCATCTACTATCTATCTATACTTTCAGTCTCCATATCATACATAAATTTACTTACTGTGTAACTACACTTATGAAATGGGTATATCTAGCAAATGCAAAAACACTTCAAAGCCAAGTTAAGTTATTCTAGAAATATAACTTGTCCATGTGGAAGAAAATTTATATTGCTATGGATGATTTCCCCCTGTGTTTTCTAAATTATCTGTATTAAGCATAAATTATTTTTATAATTAGGAAAAAAGATATAAGAATACATATCATATTTTTTATATCACATTTTTTAAAAGGTATGTCTTCCACATTTTCACCTAAAAAGCTGATGTGTGTTAAAGTTTAAAAACAATGATAGAGGCCTGAGAAATTCTATTAAAGGTTTTTCTCCAGGCTGATACAGGATTGTTAATTTATTATTAGGATTGTTAACTTAAATCCAATTCTTCCTCAGCAATAGAAACATTAATAATTTTATTAATATAATACAGTACCAAATAATGGTCTAGAAAGAGGCAAGCCTTTGATTCCATGTCATCTTATTTGTTATATTCCAAAAAGATGAGATTGGTAGAAATCCTACCTTTTAGAATAAATGATCTCAAGAATTCCTAGAAATAGTGGTTAACTATTTGAACTATGTTCTTTTCTTCTATAAAATGTGCTTTAAAAATTAAAGGATTTATAATTAAAACTTTGAACTTGGCATAAAACAAATACTCATAGGACCAAGAATGCATTTCTGAGTGTGGGAAAGCATTTGCCTTTGAGAAAATTTTAGAATAAAAAATGTTTTGCTGGATGTAACTTGAGAATTAATCCCTTATTCAGAGATAAATGACTACATAGTACAATTGTTTTGATATACTGTACACATAGAACACTTTGACCTTGAGAAATTCAGTTCAATTTGAGTTTTTATTATCTCTTTATTTCTCTGGAGACTTGACCTTTGAATCTAATTCTTTTTTTGGTAAAACTTAATGTAAAATTAAATCTGTGTCTTTTTTAAAAACTTGTCAGAGAAACAGGCAAAGGCAGGGGTCATCACTTTAAGAACATGACCCTCTTCTCTCAAATATGTGTTGCTGATCTTAGAACAAGCGTTGAGCTGAACGTGTTGGGTGGGGCTGTCACTCAGAAGCATGTCAGACAAGAGGGAGAGGCCTGAGATAAAGAGTGATTTCTGGTTAATAAAACAGGCAATATGTTATTAACCAGTTTTCCTTGGAAACAATATATATGGTCTTCCTAAAGATATCCTTTGCAACATATCAGATCTCGTGTTAAAGACATTCATTGACGGGCCTCCCTGGTGGTGCAGTGGTTGAGCGCTGGGCTGCAAAGCTGCCCTGCAGCCTCTGAAGCACCGGTTAGATCCCTGGCCCCCCTGCGAGGGTCCCACATGGCTCACAGACCTCTCCTGCCGCGCCCACTGCTCCCCCCAGCAGTGTATTTCATCCATCTGCCTGTTCTGCTCCCCGCTCTGGCTCTGATGAATTCTCTCACCCTCCCGGGCTTCTGACTGTACCCAGTGCTTGTATAAATAAATAAGTAAATCTTCAAAAAAAAAAAAAAAAAAGACATTCATTGACTTTGACTAAACCCTGAGAGAGGAATATGTCAATCATGAACATGCTGATGTTACAATCAAAATGTTACTAAAGTGATCGCTGGGGTAGATAGTTGTATTTAATTGGAAGAGTAGCATATATCCATCAAACACCAGTTATGCTAGGATTTTAGTTGAATCATTTTTTTCTCTTTTTTTTAAAGATGTATTTATTTATGTTTACAAGAATTGTGGTACAGGCCAGAGGTGTGGGAGGTGAGAGGATTCACCAGAAATGGAGTGGGGAACAGAAAAGGTGGATTGACAGAAATACACTGCTGAAGGGCGCAGCGGGTGAGACAGGACAGGTCTGCTGTGCCATGTGGGTCTCCTCACTGGCCAGGGATTGAACTTGTGTTGCAGTGGCTGCGGATACCTTCTTAGTGCTGTGTTTTAACCCCTTGTGCCACCAGGAAGGCCCAAATATTAGCAATGTCTTATTGTAACAGGGTGGTCCCCAGGAACGGGGGAGGTTCCCTGCCCCACCCAAGGGAGGGTGGAGCTGAGCAGGAAGAGGAGAAGCTGCGGAAGAGACTGAGGAAGGAAGGAAGCAGGATGGAGCCAGGAGACCTGGAGGAGGCGCGTGGAGCCTAGAGACATGTGAAGAAACTGCGCTTGTCTTTTGGTCGTGGACTGGGTGACACAGATGTGGGTGAGACCCGTGGGGAGGTGACAATGGCAGTTTTTATCTTGATGTTGATTTTGCTCTTTTCCTTCCGGGCTTGTCTGGTTATATCTGACCCTTTGCTGTGGGTCCCCACTGGAAGATGCTTTAGACTTGTGGCAGGCCTTGGGGCCTTGCTCTGGGCCAATCCCATTTGGATGGACTTTTACCCACGAGGGGACGGGTAACTTTGGGTGCTTGATTTAGAAACTAGATTCTTTGCCTTACCTGTATTGTTTCCTAGTTTTATTAAAGTTCCTTTTCATTAAAGTCTCCTATGTTTTGTGTTGATGCGGCGGATGGCAGAACCCATTTAGAATAGGCAGGTTTGCGGGGCTTGGGCTACCCCTCTTCCTGTCCTATAACATTATTAATCTAGTAGACTTGATAGTTTTATTAAATGACTATATAAATAAGATTTCTAAAAAGAAAAATTTATGTTTATAAAATAAATTTATATTTGTAATCCATTGCAATGATTGAGGATTTTGAAATAACTGACATGCACTAGCTTAATTAGCAGTACATTTCTAAATGGAATCTCTGACAGTTCAGTATTAGACTGGGTATATTAATCGATCTTCCTTCTGTAAGAATATTATAAAGATTTTTATAAATAGAACTGGGAAGCAAAAGGAATTTAAGTGCAAGTAAACTGTATCACTGAGGAAAAAGTAACTCTTTCACATTTAATATAGGTTTTAAAGTGGATAATTCTGGAAAAATTGTAATACATTATCTTCCTTATGGTGTGGGGATGGGCATAAGACACAGGAAGAAGGATCTTTATGTACAAGAGAATTAAATTACTGTGTCTCTCTGATGCTCTTTAGTTGTACAGAAACCACTGTAAGGTTCTATGTTTGCATGAGTTTGTTCTTACCCCCTTTTGCTTTTTATATGTACAGTTTTCTCATGATGAAAATATATAGATAGGAGGAAGATTTTTTACTATTAAAAAAACATTTTATCCTCATATAATAGATTTAATATCTCTCCCACAGATATTATCAAAATAATTACAAGGAGAAAATGCAGAACAAAATTCAAGAGAATTAATATTTGTATTAAGGAATATATTTTCTATAATTATGTGTTGATTAATTTGTGAATTGGGCAAACAAATCAGGGTGTGAATCATGCCTGTGTCTGGGATTTAACTTCTAGTATTTTCAAGCATTTATTTTCTGGCAAACTTGGAGTTCTCTCAGAAAATGTTGCACTTGGGGCATTTTGATGACTGTACTCCTTTCAACAGAGTGATTTTTGTAGTTTTATTCTAATTTGGAGGTTTCCTCCCTTTCCTGCTTAGCATGATCTTTTCGTTTGCCCTCCCCCACCCTATTCTATCAAGTGGTTTAGCAAAGTAGTAAGAAAGTAAAGGTAAGGGCTGAAGAGCTGTAAGCGATATTTACCATTGTGGCTTTGTTGCTCTGACTCACCCCATGAAACTTGACTCCTGCCTTGCCCTAATTCTCCACCAGACTCAGGCCAAGTGGGGGCATAATGGTCTTAGATCTCTCCAAAGTCCAGGGGAACTGCAAGACACAGCAGCCTCCAGTGTGAGGAGAGGAATGTGTTCTCAGAATCCTTTTAAGCTCCATTAGTCACAGGTGATAAACAGGCATGGGGGTGGGGAGCTGAGGGTGTGGGAAGCCCAGGACGACTTCCTCCACCTTTTTTTTTTTTGCATATGGTTCTAGCTATTTCCAAAGTTAAATATGAACTGTCTGGGAATAAACAATAACATAATTTTCATGTATCAATATAAATTTACTCTATTTTGGAAATCTTGAACGATTAAGTGGATTTGTGTGAAAACAAGCACCCAAATCTGACTATACTTAAAATCCCAGTGACAATAACTTTCCCAGCAAATCTGGACAATTTTTCCCCTCTGTCTAGTGGTTCCCTGATTTCTTTTCACAAATCGAACCATGTCTTCAGGAAAATGGTTTGGTCTTGCTGTTTTTACTGTGGCAATGTTTATTTTAGTACTTTAAATTTCTACTCTGGCCTACATGCTTTCTTCATTTGTCATGAATGAATCCCTTGTATAACTCTCCTGAGCACAACCTTTCATACACATACACTCCCTCCCTCATAAACCAGGTCTGGAGCTCTGCCACATTAGGAGCTTCAGCTGAGATCTAAATTTGAAATGCTAAGTTTCTGGTGATGTTACAGATTGGTAGTTGAGGCCTAATGCTAGTTTAGTTATATTTCTTTCCACTAGCCACTAAATATAGCTAACCCTAGATGCTAACCACTAGATGAAACCCATGGGCTTTAAGTTACCAAGCCCTGTTTATTTGAGTGGATCCCCCAAAACAAAGAAATCCTGTATCTTCTTTCATATTAAATAAAGCAACTTTTAAAAAGCTTAACTTTTTTTGTGTGGCTTTTAAATTTTTTTTTGAAATATCTTTTGGCAATAAGAAACAAGTAACAACATAGTATCAGAAACTAATAGCAATTTTAAAGCAAAAACTATTCATTCCAAGGAGAAATTTAACTTTTAGTTTTTTGAACCATTATTTTTTATTTTTGGAGGTTGAAAATTTTTACTTGAAAATAAATCATCTATAGTTTCTCAAACTGTAACATCAAAATATTCAAAATGTATAGCAAATATTGATAAAAAGTTACAAAATGTTGCCATTTAGAGAATTACTATTAGTGTCATGCTAAAGAATCAATTCTTTATTAAATAAATTATATGATAATGTGTTCTTTGGATATGGATTTGGTCAGGGTTGAATGGTAAATTCAATATATAAAAAGGGTTAAATTGTTATAAAAAGGGTTAAATTTCTGTAAAGTTTTTTTTTACCTTTTAATCTTTAGATCTTTTGGGGGGTTGTCTTTAGTCCAACTTTTTCAATGTAAGAGGAGTAGGGCAGATCAGCACAGGTGTTTGGCAGGGACAGGTATTATGAAACTTATCTTCCCTGTCTCAGAATTGCATTATGCAGTTGGTTTCAGTGCCTGTTGGCAAGTAGTCAGAGATTTTATGGTATCTATGCAAGAAGATAATAAGGTATAATGCCAAATTTTAGTCTCAAGTTGCGATTTCTAACATTTTATAGTATATTGCTTTAATTATATATACCCCCTGTGGATGTTCCAAATTTTAAACTTTTTTTCTTAATGTAAAAGTTCATACAAAATTCAAAAGATGACAGTATTATAAAATGAAACCTCAACAGTTTTTTGGCGCATATGTTTTCAAATTAAAAAGAAATAATTTAGTATTTGGTGTCCAGTATTACTTTACTATGGTATTCTTACTACATCTAAATCACTACATGATGGTCCTAACAGGTAAAACGCCTTTAATTCCTGCCTTGCCCTTATTCTCCACCACACTCAGGCCATGTGGAAAAACAATGGTTTAGTTCTCTCCAAAGTCTGATATAACTACATGACACAGCAGCTTCTAGTGTGAGGATACACTGTGTGGTTCCCAATATGGTACATTATATATTTAATATTCTGATTTAATATTCTGATTCAAGAAAAACATTTTTCTATGAATTACCATTTAAAAAGTATTAGAAGAAACTATATAGATACTGCTTTGAAGCACACTGGAAACAATTTAGGAGATACATTCATATTTCTTTGTATTTAGAATCATCATCAGCAATTCCCAAATCTGATACACTGATGCTATAATATAGGAAGGGGTAGAGCCTGAATCTAAACTGAGCTATGATGTATCCTCTTATTTGCTTTTCTGTAATAAACTTTTCCTCATTTACTTATACATGTTTTATATCATTAGTTTTTGTCATAATTTGCCTATGTCAAGTGTACTACTCAATGCAGATGTCCATGAACTAGTGATATAGGTGACAGTGATACCCAGTTAGCAGATTTCCTCACATGCCTATGTGGCAGGTTGTGTTTTCCAAGGGACTGCACCATATTTCCCATAATACAAACTCTTAATGAGCCTTTGGCACTCCTTCCAATGAGACAAGCTTTTGAGATTGTTTGGACCACAGAGTTATATGGGAGAAGTGACAATCTGTGACTTCTAAGGCAAGGTAACCAAAAGGAAAAGTACTTTCTGCCTTGTGCCCTGAAATAATTGTTCTGGAATTTTTTCGGCTTCTTGAAAGCAATTTGATGACCCTGAGTTTGCCATGTTGTGAGGAATTCATTTTAGTCCACAAGGAGAGAATACTTGTATAAATTCTGAGAGTTCATGATGAGATAGAGACAGAGACAGAGATAGAAGGGGTCCGGGGGGGAGGACAGGTCCCAGCTGCTATTAATACCCCATTTTTTTAAATTTATACAACAAATAACTTTATTTTTTATATATTTTTTATATCATTGTCCATTTTTAAACAATATTTGCTTCCCCCCACCCCCTCAGGTGTAGTCCCCATAGTTTCCTTCACCAATGCACCTGTGCACCATCACCTCAGTCCCCTGTGCTCCTCCGTCCCTCCCTCTGACCCCTCTCCCTCCTCCTCCCCTGCAGAATGTCTCTGGTTTATTATTGTCTGTTTTTGCTTTGTTGTGTTTTGTACTGTTATTATTTTTTTTACACTGATGTCTTATTTGGTTCCCCTATATTCCTGCTATAAGTGAAATAATCTGATATTTTTCTTTTTCCTCCTGGCTGATTTCACTGAGCATAATTCCTTCTAGTTCCATCCACATTGCTGCGAATGGCATGGGTTTATCTTTTTTGATTGCTGAATAATATTCCATTTTGTGGATATATGCCACATCTTCTTGATCAAGTCATCTATTTTTGGGCATTTGAGGAAATGCAAATTGCCAACAGGCATATGAAAAAATGTTCAACATCCCTGATAATCAGGGAAATGCAAATTAAAACCACACTGAGATACCAACTTACACCAGTAAGAATGGCACATATCAAAAAACAAGCAACAACAAATGTTGGCGAGGATGTGATGAAAAAGGAACTCTCCTACACAGCTGGTGGGAGTGCAAACTGGTCTAACCATTATGGAAAGCTGTCTGGATGTGCCTCAGTCTACTAAAAATGGAGCTACCATATGACCCGGCAATTCCACTCCTAGGGCCCTACCAAAGGACTCAAAAACATTGATTCAAAAGAACATCTGTACCCCTATGTTTATTGCAGCACTATTTACAATAGGTAAAACCTGGAAACAACCCAAATGCCCAAAAATATTACCCCATTTTTGAGTCCCAAACACTGTTTAACTATAACCACTTGGAGGATCCTGAACCAGCACTAACCAGCTAATCTCCTCCCAAATTCCTGCCACAGAGAAACCATGAGATCAATGAAATGGTTATTACTGTTTAGGCCAATGAATCTGAGGGTAATACATTACATTCCAGAAATATAATGTAAGCCATGTATTTAAATTAAGGTTTTCCAGGTAACGTTTTTAAAAATGTAAAAAAAAAAAGTAGTTTATTTTGATAATATATCTAATTTCACTTAATATATGCAGTGTCATATGAAGATATTAATATGTTATTCCCATATTGTAGCGACAGGAAGAGCACAGAGCAGGTTTTCTATGATCCTATGCAGATGGGACAAAGGAGGAGTCCTGGAGCCCTCGATGGCTTTTTCAGGGTTTTATTGGGTTTACCAGGTACACAGCTGTTAGGAGTGTCTTTCAGCATCCCAGCCCCCTAACAAGTCTTCACTCTTTCTGGGCTCTCTGGCGTTCTCTCATGGCCTTTGGCTCTGATCCTTTCACTTTGCTGTTTTGTGCTCTCTGCTGGAGACCCCATGATGTCGCCCTTATAAGCCCAGTCTCTTAGCGCAGGTGTACCCACCTATGCATGCCCACACCCTACTCCAGGTGCCCGCCATCAGGCATGTAGGGTTCCATCATCAATTCTAATGGCGGGAGGGCAGAAAAGCCTGATACTTTACTTAACCTACAGATATATTTTACTTTTCATACTAGTCTTTGAAACCTAGTATGTATTCCACACTTATAACACATCTGAATTTGGCCACCAAATTTCATCAGAAATGCTTGTTCTGTATTCAAGTTTTATAAAATTTACAGTTCAAATAGTAGATTCACACACCCAAGTTATTACAAATGCACTTAAAGGTTTTCTAATCTCATTGATTATCAGTTTTATACTTAAATAAAGCTAAAAACTTACTGCCTTATTTGTACTGGCTATATTTCAGGTAGTTAATAGCTACATGTGACAAGTGGCTATTGAATTAGAAACCACAAATCTAACCCAGTGAATTTTGGTCCTTAATTAAAAGCTTTAAGCTGAAAAAGGTGAACTATACATCACTTTTTATATACCTTCACATCATTGTAGTCCAGTATAAACCTTCTCCAGAGCACCATATTGAAACTTCTTATGTTTGCACTGTTGCATTCTTATCTTGCATTGTTGGAGTGTTTTGCAAATACACAGACACAGAGGCTGAATATCTCTTCATGGGAAATTTATGATTTTCTAAGTTTCTATACATGTATAATATGATCCAGAATATGCTAGCATTAAAATAAGTAGAATAGCAAACTTCTTTTTCCCAACTGTAATTCAGCAAAATACCAATTTTTTATTACATCATTTGAAAATTGTTAGTATGCTTATTGAAAACTTGTTCAGCTATAAATTAGTTAAGATGGAAATGATTTATGTGTGCTGTGACTTAGTCTCTGGATTCATTCCAAAAGTAGTCACCATACAGTAGCTGTATTTTTATATTTGCATTTGTACATATGTAATGATTATAATACATAATGATGTGGGATCACATTATTCCAATAATAGGAAAATAGAATGACACTGCACGCATCAAAAAAAAAAAAACAAAAACAACAACACAACTGTGTTCTCTTGAGTTCCAGATACTGTGTAGTTCCTTAAAGAATGGAGTTTTGCATTAACCTTTGCTTAAATAATGGAACAAAATAAGCATATGCATTAATAAGATATTCTAATGAAATGAGTCATGTAGCTATTTCACCTACTACTGTAATATTCAAATGCCAGTAACTTGCAGCTTGGCTCTTCAGGGATCCCTTAGAGCCAGATATAAAGAAAGAAACCATAATATGTCACTTCAAGATAGGTATTGCTGTGAATAAACAAAACTTACTCCATTATTTCTTCCCATATATTTGCCCTCCACAGTTTGCTGTACTTGGAAGTCTAAAACTTTCCTTGGTCTTGTTTTTCTATATATTTATTGCTCCTTTTGAAGATGCTATATAGGCCATCTTTCTAATCTGCCGCTATGTTTTAGTTTTCTCCTGCGTGATGAGCGCTCCATGTGTTAATGATTTTTTTTTTCATGCTATCTGTCTTCTGAAGCTGAAAATCTAAGATGCGTGAAGTTGCCTCCTCTACTCTAGGACTCATTCAAGTTTTATCCTTCCTATAATATGCGGGCAAAAAATCAACTCTCTCTGTTGCGCACCCTGTTAGACAGTTTCCTCTCTATTATATTGAACACTGAAATTCTCAAACTAGAACCCCAAAGTTCAAACGTCTTTCCTTCATACAGAAATACCAAGAAGCAGGCATGTTCAGATTACTAACATTTAAAAAAAAAGGAATGTATTTTACATAGTAGTAATGTCCTATGTGTGTGAAGAACTACATATTATTGACTTAATATCTAAAGTCATCATATAACTTTTTTCTTTCTCATAGTTTTTTTTTTCTATTAGATTATCCTTTTTTCTTATGAAAGTAAACCATGTGAATTGCTGTATGTGCTATTAGGAATTTCTTCAGTTTTCTGTACTTGAAATATCAATGACATTAGATCAGAATACTACAATCATTTTTAAATAATATTAGACTTCATTGTATACTAAACCTACTTGGACAAGAAAAGTCCGGTTTTGACTGCAGTATTTTCATCTGTGTAACTGAAACCTGCAGGATCTAGTCCCTTAGTGTGTAGACACACCCATCCATTCTCAACATGAACAATTGTGTACAGAGTGACTCCACAATTGTAGTTTCTTACAAGGAAAATTAACACAATTTTTTCCTCATGTATTTTTTTTTCCAATAAAGCCTTATAATTCATTATACAGATTGGTGTTCTGGTCAACATTTATGTGGAAAATAGATTCTTCCCAGTACTCACTACACATGGACACACAAAATGTCTACCTTACCTAAGATCACAGTGTTATCACTCAACAGCTCTTTTCATAAAAGAAGTCAGCATATGGAAGAAAAGGATGAACTTTACCTGCACTGGCAGGACCTTGTAATTCTTTTGTAATGATGGCTTGAGGGAACAGGCCACACACTTTTTTTGGGTTACTCACTATATTCACATCAGCTTTCTTATCTGTAGGTATTATATCTCAAAAACAGGAATAGACAGGTAATATATAAATATTTGTAATAAAAGATGCATTGTAATAAGTTTCTGTTGTACCAACATTTTTGTTTCTTCTTCAGTATCTTACATTTAAAGCACAGGCCAGTTTTTAAATTGTTTCTGTTTCACATGAAAGACTAATTGTACTGTGCCTCATTTGATTGGAGAGTGAGTTGAGTTTTATATACCTTATTCTCAGATGTTGTAGCATTAATCATTTATGGATTATGGAATTCATATTGAAAGTGTTATTTAAAAGCAAGGAATGTTTTCAAATAAGTTTTTGATGCTAATTAAATATTCTCTATTAAAACACTGATGCTAGATAAGTCAGAGACTAGAAAGTTTCTGGACATTAAGTATGGTCCAAAATCAATCACTGTAACAAATCTTTCTGATAAGGAAAATTAACATAATTGAAAATGAGGAAAAATACTGTGAATGTATGTCTTGTGTATGGATATATATAGTCAAGATATAATTAATCCTAAATACTATCTTTTTAATATCATTAGGTAGAGATGAATGGGACAGAAACTAATTATTATCCTATTTAACTTGAAAGGAAATTGGGGCGCTGAAAGCTCTAGTGTTTGTTGTGTCAGATACTCCTTTTTGCTGTGTTCTAACAGTGTCCCAATTCTTTGAACCTTTAAGTATAAATATCAATTATAAAGTAACACATTTCTAGCGTTGATTTATACTGACTCCCTTATTTTATTCAAGATTAAATTGCCGGATTATTTACTTTGTTTTTGTTAAGTCTTATCAGCTCTTTGTAGATTTTTGCCATCAATCCTTTCTTTATCATTAGTGTTGCGTGCAAAAATTTTCTCCAAATCGGTGGGGTGTCTCTTTGTTTTGGTTGTTGTCTCTTTTGTGGCTATAAAGATGGATCTTCCATATGATCCAGCAATTCCACTCCTAGGTATTTACCCAAAGGACACAGAAACATTAATTCAAAAGGGCACCTGCGCCAATGTGTTTATAGCAGCACTGTTTACAATAGCTAAGCTTTGGAAACAGCCCAAATGCCCAAAAATAAATGACTGGATCAAGATGTGGCACATGTACACAATGGAACATTACTCAGCAATCAAAAAAGATAAACTCATGCAATTTGCAGCAACATGGATGGAGCTGGAAGGGATCATGCTCAGCGAAATAAGCCAGAAAGAAAAAGAAAAACACCAGATGGTCTCACTCATAAGGAGGAATTTAGAAAACCTAAATAAGGGACCAGGAAAAGACTAAAACAATAAAGTAAAAATCAAAATCAACAAGCAACTATGGGCCAGAGACACACTGGGTAGGAGGGCGGGAGGAGGGAGTGGGATCGGAACAAGGGATTGGGTGGGAATTGTGTGTGTGCACTCTGACCAGGATGAAGATGCACACATTGTGCAAAAATGAAAAATGATGTAAAAAATATATAAAATTTTAAAGATTGAATTACCCATGATTATTCAGAGAGTGTTTCAAACATCCTGACTTCTAGAAGCCCCTAAGAAAATTGGGCCCTAACACATCTGTATTCTAACACACCTAGTCTTGCATTTGATTCCCACGGATAATCTACAGAGACCCACCCAGTGCGCTGTCCTCAGCTCTCCTCTCGCCTTTCTCCTAGTTGCACTCTGGCTTAGGTTTTTCTGGGTTAAGGTTGGTTCCCTCCCGCCTCCGCCCCCCCCCCCCCCCCAGGCATGGCCAACACCCAGGACTGCAGATACACAGCTTCGAAAAGGAACAGGGGCAAGTGTGATTCTTCCAAGCCAGTCGAAGTCTTCTGCAAAGAGCCCTGGCCACAACGCATGCACCCCCACTCCTGACCCCCCTCCTCTCCAGGGCAGCGTCCTCTCCGCCCGGACCTGAGCCGCACCCCCTTCTCCCACCTCCCCGACGCTCCCGCACAGGGGCCCCGCGGCCAGGGGTGAGGGCGCCTGAGAGGTCAGCGGGGCCGAGGTGGGGGCGCCCGGCCTTATTCCTCACTTGGGTGTCTGGGGCGAGGGGAGCGGCCAGCCTCCCCACCAGGAGGTCCCGAGGGGCCGCGGACCTGCACGGCCGGTGATCATTAACCCGCCGGGAGCCGCGGCCGCGCGGGGGGAGGCGGTGTCTGCCGGCCGCTCCCCTCCCTCCGCCGCGCGCCGGGCCCCGCTCTTCCTCCTCCTCGCGCGCTGGCGGGGCTGCTCCGCCATGACTCAGCGCTTCTCTCCCGGCGGCTCCGCTGGGGACACCGGCCTCTCTCCGGCTCCTCCCGCCGCATCCACCCCCTCTCGCCACCCACCCCCCCCCGGCCGCCAGGCCTTTACCCGCGCGCCCGCCGCCGCGCAGTCCTCAGGGCGCTCCCGCCGCACCCGCCGCCCGCCGCGCGCGTGCCGCACCCTCCGGCCCGACCCCGCCGCCCGCGCGCCCGCCATGGAGCCCGCCGCCCCCCGCCGCCGCCACACCCACCTGCGCGGCTACGCCCTCACGCGGAACCCCCACCTCAACAAGGTGAGCCCGCGGGACCCGCGGCGCCCCCGGCCCCTCAATATCTGGGGCGCCCCCAGCCGGGGTCCTGGCGCCGGGCCTCGCTCCTCCGCGCTCTCGCGCCGGGGCCGTGCCCGGGGAGCCGCCCGGCCATGGGGGCTCCCGGGCACCTCGGAGCCTGTGAGCGCGCAGGGGTGGGGGCGCCCAGGCCGGTCTGCACCCCGGGGGTGTGATGGCTGGGAGGTGCTGCTGCCTCTGCGCCCAGGCATCCCGGGTTTGGCAAAGAGGTGAAGATGTAACTTATTTATTGTACTTTTGGATGTCCCCAATAGCAGGATCCTAGTCACAGAAGGTGATCCCAGACCAAGTGGGAGAATTGAATGTTTTTGTGAAGGTACCTGGTAGGCTGCCAGCGCGCTCCTGTGTGCCAGCCACTTACTGGGTCCACACAATGTGGCAATTCTTGGAGGCTGCTGGGGAGGGAAGTGGTCCTACTGGTGCATCCTGGACAGAAATGTGTGCTGATAGATTTTGATCACATTAACAATCAGCAAGTGAAGGCCTCTTGGTTTCTGGAGCGACAGGGCTGAGAGGCGGGGAATGCTTGGTGGGTGGCTTCTGCCTTGGACACTTGGCATGGCCTGGTGGAAAGCCCTGTCCTACAGCTGGGGCTGTGGGTAAAACCACTTGTGTGTGTGTGTGTGTGTGTACATATACATCTTTTTAAAAATATGGTCTTCTGAAAATGAAAAGCATTTCGTTTCAGATCTTTTCTTTTTTAATTAAAAGGGACTTCAGTCTACAGCCCATTCAGAGACTCTTTTTTCAGATCCTAGTAGCATTTCGTTTTTCTTCAGTGGTGATGAAGTGTAAACACCTAAGATTTCTCTCTAGTGAAAAGCATCTCAGAATTCATAATTTTGTTTGTCTGGATATGAAACAACCACGTTTATTTGTAGCTTCTTTTCCTATAGATTGTTTCTTTGGTGTAATTGTGTGCTTCTGGCACTTAATTTTTTATTTTGTACATGGAAAAAGCCATCAATCAGTACAAAGGTCTTTTAGTCCTTTGGTTGCCTGGACAGTGGTTCCCCTTTTTCCACTAAAAACTGGACTTCAGTTTTACTCCTTTGATCACGTTCCTTGTGATTGTTATTAATGACCTGAGGATTTGTGATTCTTTCATTTAATAAATTATAGCTACTGTGAGTTCTTGATTTTTTTGTGGTGACAGGCAACTTCTATAAATCCATGATTATTTAGTATTTGTGGTTACAAAGCACTATGAAATTTTTAATAGTTTCTACTGATTTTCTTCTCCAAAATGAATTTAATGGCTAGTTTGATTTTTCCTTCCTCTTTACTATTCTGCAGGTAGAAGCCTAATTTCAGTAGAACAAAGGTAGAATTTGATATGACAAAACAATTTGACTTTCATTTGTACCTGCCTGCTGTAATTTACGGCTCAAAGAGGATTGCCACTTTAAAAGAGCCACATGAGTAACATAACCTGTTTGAATTTCCTCCAGTCAGGGGCAAGAGTGGATGTTTCAAGTGGGTAGATAGAATAGTCTTAAGCAAGAGCAAATCATGCCTTTACTATTTACATCAAGAATTTATAATATTACAATCTTCATCTCCTATTCACCAACAAGGATTTTTCCTACTTAAGAATATTATCACAGAGATCTTTCAGCAAAGGTAGAAAGCAGTGTCAGTTTGTTAAGAGCACATTTTTAAAATTGATAATTGAACTTAACTGCATGTATCAAATTGGATCTAACATGTAATTCACCAACTTTGGAGCAATTAAATAATTAAACAATTGTGGAAAGTGTGATATAATGGAATGAATATTCTAAAACTTTTGAGAAATGATTTCAAGTTCCAGTTCTTGCAGTTAGCACTTGTGAGATTTTGAATTTTTTTTTAAATTGAGATAACCTTGGTTTATAGCAACATTGCAGGAGTTTCAGCTTTATACTTCAAGTTGTGTATATATTACTTTATGATCACCACCAAAATCTAATTGTTATCTACCATTATACATTTGTCTCCTTTACCTGTTTTACCCACTTTCACATCCCCCTTCCCCTCTGGTAGCCACCTTTCTGTTGTCAAACTAACAATTTTTTCTGTTGTTTCATTTGTTTATTTATTTTCCACATGTGAGTGAAATCATATGCTATTTGTCTTTCTCCAGCTTAATAATTTTACTTGGAAAAATCTCCTTAAAGTTAATTCATGTTGTCTGAAATGGCAAGATTTCATCTTTTTTTTTAAGTGGGTAGTATTCTACTGTGCTGATAAAGTCATGCATTGTTAGCAACTTTTCTGTCAATGACATACAGAATATATGACCATGGTTCCAGTAGGCTATCTCAGATAGCCTAGGTGTGTTGTAGGCTATGCTATCAGGTTTATGTAATTACACTCGATGATGTTCATACAAGGATAAAATCCCATAAAAATTAATTTCTCAGAATGTATTCTCTTGATTAGATGATGCCTGACTATATACCACATCTTTATACATTCATCTGTAGATGTCTATATAGGTTGTTTCTTGGCAATTGCAAATAATGCTGTAATGAACACTGAGGTACATATATTTTTAATTTATGAATTTTATAGTAAAAAACCCTTCTCTCTGGGAGAGACATTTGCATTTTACTATTTTACCCTTAAATTCATATAGGTGAACTTGAGTGAAATTGTGTGACCTTTACAGTCTTTCATTCAATTCTACTGAATGCCAGCTACATAAAAGAACATTTTTATGAAGAAAAAGGGAAGTATTTGTTTTAAGTACTCTGCTTAAAGTGTATAAAGGGTTGGAAGTAGGAGAGAACATGACTTGTTAAAGAAAAATAGAGGTATGTTTTGGGTAATTACATTTATTGGGATAAGAGGGAGAGAATTGCCAAGACATGAAAGTTAAAAGTTCTAGTGATGTGCAAGCAATCTTTATTCTCTGACTTTGGAAATAGCTACTCTGACAAAACAAATATTTGGATACTTTTCCAATGGTTTTCCAAGTTGACATGACCAAATACTGTTATAGATACTGTGCCAACTCAACAAACTTTTTTTTTTACCGTGTATGGATCCATAATTGATCCCCAGATATATTACAAATTCAGTAGAACTAGTTTGGAATTGTTTCTACTCTAAATCATTAACAACTTTTCTTAGATGTGGGCCTAAATGTAGTGTGGTGGTTTGTATTCTTAAAATGATAAATATTTTACAACTTAAAAATTAATTTTTACCTTAGTGCATTTATTGTGTACTTTCATGCAAAGGATTACTTTTATCTTAAATGAATTTAGAAGATTTAAAAATTGATATTTTTCCTCAGGCCCTGAGTCTGTCATCAGCTAAACTATTTTCAGATGCTTGAGACCTTTGAGGTAATAGAGGGGAGAGAAAACATGTCTTTAAGTTTCAGTAATTTAATCTTATAGTTTGAGCAGTTAATATAAAAATGAACAATGTTCTTCCTCCCATTTGTGATTGGGCTCTTTGTTTTCTTTTTATTGAATTGTATAAGGTCTTTGTTAGCCTCTTGTCAGATGTATAATATGCAAATATTTTCTCCCATTCATTAGGGTGTCTCTTTGTTTTAATGATAGTTTCTTTTGCTGTGTCAAAGCTGTTTAGCTTGATGTAGTTCCATTCATATATTTTTGCTTTTGTTTTACTTGCTGTTGAGTTAAATAGACACTTTTCCAAGAAGGCATACAGATGGCTACCAAGTGCATGAAAAAATGTTCAACATCATTTGTTATAGGGGAAATGTAAGTTAAAACACAGTGAGATTAGATACCACTTTACTTCTGTGAGAATGGCACATAAAAATACCCAAACACAAAAAAATGTTGGTAAGGGTGTGGAGAAAAAGGAATGATGATATACCATTAGGGGGGAAAGTAGACTGACCATACCTCTATGGAAAATATCAACTATCAAAATATTTCAAATAGATATACCATTTCCACTCCTCAGTATATACCTGAAGAATACAAAAATCACTAGTTCTAAAGGATTTATGTACTTCTATATTCATAGCAGTTCATTAACAATGACCAAGTTGTGGAAACAACCGAAATGCCCACCAACAAATCAGTGGATTAAGAAGATGCATATCTAGGGCCTCCCTGGTGGTGCAGGCGGTTGAGCGCAGCTCTGTGAAGCTGTCCACAGCCTCTGCAGTGTGGGTTTGATCCCTGCCAGCGGGGGAGATACCCACATGGGGCGGCAGACCTCTCCCGTTTTGCCTACTGCTCCCCTCAGTAGTATTTCAGTAGATCTGCCTGTTCTGTTCCCCACTCTGTCTCTGGAGAATCCTCTCACCCACCTGCTTATCTGGCCTGTACCCTGGTTCTTGTATGCATGAATAAATAAATCTTAAAAAAGAAGAAGATGTATATCTACACAATGGAATACTACTCAGCTATAAAAAAGATGAGCTCTTGCCATTTGTAACAACATAGATGGAACTGGAGGGGATTATGCTAAATGAAATAAGAGAAGGACAAAAATAAATACCCAATGATTTCAGTCATGTGGACTATAGAGAAAAGAAACACAAAGGAACTGACAGAACTAAACCAAAATAAACCCTAGAAATATGACTGCAGAATTGAGGCAACTAGAGAGGGGGGGAAAGTTGAGGTGGGGATAAAAGAGGAGGGGCACAGTAGTCTGTGGTAAAGGACTTTAAGTGCTTAGATGGTGGGGGTAGGACAGTAGTATAATATCTGAGGAGGCGTAACTATTCCCCTGAATCATATACAGTGTTGTAAACCAATGTTATCTAAATAAAGGGGGAAAAGAAAAAGAAAAGGCACAAAGTCAAAAAAAAATACAAAAGGAAAAATGAGCAATGTTTTCTAAAAACAGGGGACTATCACTTTCAGAGTTTCTATACTAATAAACAAACTTTATACCTAAAATGTTCGGATAATTTTAAAAATCATAGTAGCTGAGAATGCCAACAAAAGAACAAATTGGGGCTATTACTCCCATGCAATTGAAAATTTAGATATAGCTTTTGACTCACCTTAAATTTAACTCTAATAGCCTGCAGTTGACTAGAAACCTTACCAATAACATAGACAGTTAACACATATTTTATGTTATATATATTAAATACTAAATAATGACAATAAAGTAAGCAAGAAAATGTTAAAATAAGAGAAAATACATTTGTAGTACTGTACTCTATCAATACTGTAAGTTTATCTATTTACAAAAACATGTGCATATAAGTGGATCCCCATACCTCAAACCCATATTGTTCAAGGATCAACTTCACTTGCATGTTCACATAAATATTCTTGACTATATTATGAGTAACCCTGGGGTAGTTAAATTCTAGATTCTCTTGCTAAGACCTGAGGATTTGGAGACTGAACAAATCTTAATATTCTCCTATATCACTGGGGGTAAGCCCCTTAAGCTTAGCATACATTAAAATGCATTTAGATCATTTATTCAGCTGCTCTAAGATACTTTCAACCTTTTTTATTTTAACACAATACATACATACATATACATATGTAAACGTTTTATTATGGGCTGAATTCTGTCCTCTCAAAATTCATATTTTGAAAAAAAAATTCTTATTTTGAAGTCCTAACCCCTGGTATCTCAGAATGTAACCATTTTTGTAGATAAATTCTTTAAATAGATAAGTTAAAATCAGGTCTCTAGGGTAGACTCTCATCCAATATTACTAATATTTTAAGAAGAGGAAATTAAGTCATGTACACAGAGGAAAGACCAAATGAAGATGGAACAACCATCTGTTAGTCAATAAGGTAAGCCTCAGAATGCAAACAGTACTACACACTTCTTGAACTTGAACTTCTAGCCTTCAGAACTATGAGAAAATATATTTTTGTTGTTTTAGCCACCCATTCTGTTTCTTTGTTTTGGCACCCTCAGTGAACTAATATGATCGAAACAAAATTTCCCAATACGTGCTTTCCCTTGCTGTGTTGAGTATTCTAGTAGTATTGATTCTATTTTAAGTTTAGTAGTATTGATTCTAAAAACGTTGGTTGTGGTTCACTAATGAATTGCAATTCATCGTTAAAATTCTCTTTATGACTTCTGTCGTATGTTTCTATACCTGCGAAGAGTACTATAGGGTAACTGTCTTTTCTGTGCCTTGATGTTGCATATGGAACTTTAGTTTTGCCTTGGTAGTATCAGTTCAGCCTTATCCAGTACCCATGCACCCTGGTATATATCCAACTTGAGGTGTCTTTTAAGCAAATAATTTTGAAATTATGAGAATGTGAGCATTGTTACTAATAGTGTAAGGTCTGATTACTCAGCAAAACACTAATTCCTTATTTAGTATCAGAACCAAAAAGAAAAATGAAACTTTGTTAATGAGCATTTCTTTGTGAAAATTTTTACTAAATCAAAATCTTGCTTATATTTAATTCGTACATATGGCAAATATAGCATAAAATAATTGAGAACAAATATATTGGTCATATCCATAAAGTTAAATGAGAACTCACCTATTAATACATTATTATTTCAGACTGTTTTACAAAGCACAAGCAAATTATACCATTTGCTACAATGTAGAGATACATCAGGTGCAGAGATACATCAAGAACAAAATGTTACAGAAAGCATAAAAAGCTATGGGAAAATGTAGTCAACAAGAAATCAGAGTTATCCTGATGTCAGACAATACAGAATTCTTATCTGAAAGCATTAAATAGACAAATGACAGTAATGCTGAAGATTACAATTTTGAAAGAAATTATGAAAGTAGTGGATATCATTGCACCAAATCACACAGTAGCCACCTTCATTATAGGACATTATAGAACATTACAGGAGAAATTAAAAAAAGAAAAAACACTAAAAATAGAGGGTTTAAACATATCTCTCGATGTAGGCTTTTCTACAAAAAAGGGACAAAAAAAACTTTTCTTACAGGAATTCCTTCCTCAAATTTCTTAGGAAATTTTTATTTTTTCCAAAGTGTGAGAACATTAAGTTGAAAAATGGGGAAAATGGAAAGAACTATTATATTCCTCCCTTGAAAATTAAAGTTTAATCTGTTATATAGAGATATTACTAGTTTGAAAGGATTCAATGTCAAAAGGAAAAACTGGAATTTGTGACAGGTTAATGTCAACATTTCCTGGATGTAGACAGGAATATGAAGGAGAGATGCAGCAATGATCTAATATATTGGTTTTGCTTGTAGCTATTGCCAGTTTCTGACAATATCTTTTAATTTTTGTGTTTAGACCACTTAACAATTAGTGTAATTATTGATATTTGAATTTCTATCATTTTATTTTTTTAAAGATTTATTTATGCATACAGGAGCTGGGTGTAGGCCAGAGGTATGGGGGTGAGAGGATTCACCAGAGACAGAGTGGGGAACAGAACAGGCAGATCTACTGAAATACACTGCTGAAGGGAGCACTGGGTGAGACAGGAGAGCTCTCCTCATGTGGGTTAGCTCCCTGGCCTGGGGGTTGGGACTGGAGGGACTAGGAAATAACAGTGAATTTCCCTCCTTCTCCATGACTTTTGAGATTCCCCTTTCCTGATTCTTGTAACAGAAAGGGAAAGCTTCTCTTGGCACTGTTTTTGTCTGCATTCAGCTTTTATGCTGCTTTTGAGTCAAGGCCAATAAAGGAAAAAAAAAAAACAGAGTCTATACTGGAGGGCAGAACTCCAGGAAACAAAACATCCAAGCTTTTACCTTAGTTTCTGGTCTTCTTTTCTACTTCTGCTGCCATTTTGTATCCAAAGTCTTCAGATACCTGCTCAATATGTTTGTCTGTACAAGATTTGTAGTTGGATTCTTTGGGAAAGACAAGATACAGTATGCTCACACAACCTTGCATAGAACCAGAACCTCATATTGTTATTTTTTTTTAAAGGGTTGGAAGACATATTTATTTATTTATTTATTTATTTAATTTAATTTAATTTATTTTAAGATTTATTTATTTTATACAAGCACTGGGCACAGTCAGAAGCGTGGGAGGGTGAGAGAATTCACCAGAGCCAGAGCAGGGAGCAGAGCAGGCAGAAGGACCCAAGTACACTGCGGAGGGGAGCAGCGTGTGGCAGGAGAGGTCTGCGCACCATGAGGGACCCTCCTCTGGTGGCCGGGGAGCAGCCGGGGATCGAACCGGCACTGCAGAGGCTACGGGCAGCTTCACAACCCAGCGCTCAACCGCTGCGCCACCAGGGAGGCCCTCATATTGTTATTTTTAAGGTACAAATGTATGAAACCTTTTCTTAAGTTTTGGGGGAAAATCAGGAAATTGACTCTCTAATGTATATTCACATTCCCCCTGCCCCCCATTTTTCGGGGAAACTATTTGCTATAGCTGAACGTTAATAATATTATGCACATAATGACTTTAATAATAAAATTTAGTCTGTGGAAATTGTTTCACATAAGAACTGTATATATATAATTTATAAAATTTCTGTATTCTAAGGATTTACACAGATGATTTGCCTTTTGATGTCTATGTACTTCTGTCCCCCTTCATGCTATGATGGAGAAAATACTATAGAAATTATAAGGTTCAAAGTTCCTTGGTGGAGGTATGTAGGGGTGTTATACTGATTTGCGTTATAGCAAATATCTTTCAGCATAGTTGCTCTCAGGACCTGGAATATAGTAAAAAGTTTGTTGGATGCATAAATGAAGGATATTTCTCAAAGTAATACACTTATTTATTTTTTTTAAAGATTTATTTATTCATTTATGCAAGAACCGGGGTACAGGCCAGATGCGTGGGAGGGTGAGAGGATTCACCAGAGACAGAGCAGGGAACAGAACAGGCAGACTGACGAAGTACACTTTTGAGGGGAGCAGCGGGCACGACAGGAGAGGTGTGCCACGCCATGTGGGACCCTCCCCGGCCAGCAGGGATCAAGCCAGCGCTGCAGAGGCTGCGGACAGCCTTACAGCGCGGTGCTCAACCGCCTGCACCACCAGGGGAGGCCCCAGTAATGCACTTACTGCTTTGCTCTCAAATGTTGTTATAAACTCTCCAAATGTCACGTTCCATTTTGTGGAATGAATGAACAGTACCCTCTTTTATATGCTGTTGAGTATGTTAGAGAATCCCGTTGCTTTAGTGAGTATAAAGACGACCAGTGTATCATTTAGGGTTAAGGTTTTTTTTTTTTTAAGATTTATTTATTTATGCATACAAGAGCTGGGGTACAGGCAAGAGAAGCAGGGGATGAGAGGACTCACCAGAGACAGAGTGGGGAACAGAACAGGCAGACTGACTGAAATACACTGCTGAGGGGAGCAGCGGGCAAGACAGGAGAGGTCTGCTACACCATGTGGGTTGCTCCCTGGCTGGCCTGGGGTCAAACTTGTATTGCGGAGGCTGTGGATTGTTCACAGTGTGGTGCTTAACCCCTTGTGCCACCTTGGAGGCCCTAGGGTTAAGTTTTGCTACATATACCAAAAAAGAAATATAACAATGGCTTAAGAGATTGGTTATTTCTCTCATTCATGAAGAAAAGCTAAGGTGGACAGTCTAGAAGGGTTGTAAGTCTACAGAATCATCAGAAATGTAGCTGCATTACCATCTTCAAGTTCACTTCATGGTCCTAACTGGCTGTAGATTGATAGATATGCACACATTTCAGGCAAGGCATAGGAATAAATGAGAGAAGTATAAGAAGACCCACTTTCTAGTTAGAAAGCCTTTCCCTACAATAATTCCATTTACATGTCATTGCTCAGATACAATCACATGTCGCATCTAACTTTAGGAGAGATTAGAAATGTAGTGTTTAATTTGATGCAGTGCCATCTCAGATAACATAGGGGTTCTTTTAACTGAGGAGGAAGGGGAGAATTGATGTTATAGGCTATCCCAGAGCTTCCAAAGACAGGGATTTAACAAATGTAAATAATAAATATGATTATAATGTTCTTTTGTTGATCACAATATTCTTGGAGATTGAGATAAATAGTACTTATTTTTTTAGTTAACCTTATAGATTCCTTGTAGAAAAAGATGCAAAACTTAATTTTTGTCTCCCTTTTAACTTCTGTGCCCAGGGATTGCTAGTTCACAAAAGCCATCTACAATTTAAAGTGACCAGTTCCTAGAAACAAATACTATTTACAGTAACTAGTGTTTCCATTATATACTAGAAATATTATATGAAAACTTTTTTTTAAGTTAATTTTCTTAGGTTAAAATGTCATTGATGTATGGCATGAAATGGATATGCCCTTTATGTGGTGTTATGAAAGAGACATGTTGCAATTGGGAGTATGTATGTGAATCATTTGGAGAGGTGAAAACAAATCAAGATTCATCGTTCCATATTGAAGTCTGTGTCATCTGCCTGGTACTCTGAAATGAGTCCTGAAGCATTATTATTTTTTTTAAAGATTTATTTATTTTTATACAAGAACTGGGGTATAGGCCAGAGGCGCGGGAGGGTGAGAGGATTCACCAGAGACAGAGCGTGGAGCAGAACAGGCAGAAGGGCCGACATACACTGCTGAGGGGAGCAGTGGGCGCAATAGGCAAGGTCTGCTGTGCCATGTAGGATTCTCACCGGCTGTGATTGAACCCATGCTGCAGAAGCTGCGGACAGCTTCATACCACTGTGCTCAACCCGCTGCGCCACAGGGGAGGCCCTGAAGCATTATTTTTTCTTTATTGAGCTGGCTTTGTGGGGCTGGGGGGTTCGAGATTGGGGCGTGTTTCCTCCATATGGTAAATAGCAAATAATGTGAGTATGAGTGCTGCTAACTCAGTTGCAACATTTTCATAAAATGGCCTGACTACTCAGGGAAAGAACTGGGTCATCCTATCCCACTTAGATAATGCTTAAAATTTAGCTTAACAGTCACTTCCCTGCTCTGATTCCTGGTATTTCCAGGCTTGTCTTTCATCATTCTTCTCATAGCTATTGCTATTTCCTTCCCATTCTTTTCTCCAGGATATCAAGCTTTTTGGCAATAGTGCCTGTGCTCCTGCTATTTCTTACACTTCCACCCCCAGGTTTTCACCTGGTCAGCTCCTACTCTTCTAGTTGTCCTTCGGATCTTACTTTTCATTGCTGCTCAGTGAGCATTTCCTCACCTACTCTCTAAATTAAGTTGATCTTATGTTTCCCTATACTCACCACATTATTATTTTATACTTACAAGTGTAGCTACTCATAATATTCTGTTAAGTTCTCTAGACTGTAAGCATCTTGTGACTATGGATCACCTTTAACATGTCACTGTTTCCTTGGTTTAGAGCCTGTAAGCACTGTAAGTTTTCATTTAACGTTTGTTGCATAGTATTTGATATTTGTTGAAAAATATTTGGTGAGTGTGATGATAAATTTTATGTGTCATCTTGACTGAGTCACTGAGCCAAACATTTGATTAATATTATTCAGGGTATGTCTGTGAGGGTGTTTCTGGATGAGACTAACTTTTGAATTGGTAGACTGAGTAAAGCAGACTTCCTGCCTATGTGGGTGGGCCTCTTCCAATCAGCTGAAGGCTTGCATAGAACAAAAAGACTGATCCTCCTGTGAGTAAAAGGGAAGCCCCTCTTGCCTGACTGCCTTTAAGACGGCCATCATTTCCCCCCTACTTTTACACATGAACTTAAACATGAACTCTCCCTGGGTCTTGAGCCTACTGTCCTTCAAGCTGAAACTATGCTATCAGTTCTTCTGGTTTCTCAGGCCTTTGGATTTCATTTGGATGTCATTGCTCTTCTGGGATGCTAGTTTGCTAACATCAGATATTGGAACCCGTTAACCTCCATAATTGCATGAACCAATTCCTTACAGTAAATCTCTTCACATAATGGTGTATTTACATATATCCCACTGGTTCTGTCTGTCTGGAGAACTATGGTCAGTAGAGTGAGCTTTGCAATCACCAATAGAGTAACTGTAAGGAGACAAAATGTTTCTGAAAATCTCAACTCTGGGTCTGAACTAAGATAGCCATCTTGTGGCATTTCTTGGAATATCATGTTGATGTATGAATTGTATTATATATCTATTAGGGGCCTGATGTGTAGTTCTCTCAGCAGTTCTTCAAGTATTTTGTGCCAAAGACCCTTTAGCATTTTGGTAAAGTTTGTGAGTTCCTTAAAGCACTCATTTTAAATAAATGGGATATATAGTGTTTCAAAAGAAATCAATTATGAAATGTAAATATCAAAATATTAAAAATAAATGTATGATATAAAATATATCTCTCCTCATGAAAGACTTAAATAGCAAGCTAGTATGTTCTAATAAACACAATGTAAAGGAAAATTTTAGTTTTTAAAGAGCTCAAAATGAAGGTTATGGACATGACTAGCCTGCATGCTATTCATATTATAATAGAACCTTATTGTGGATCTAAACTGTCAAGTAATGGTAAACATTGGTGATAATTGAAATTTTGTACCACAAATGTAATGTGATAGAAAAATATTTCTTTTATGATAGGACAACAAGAACTATTACTATTATTTATCTTGTTTATTGCCTTATTTTATAATGGAAGGAAATACTAAATTTTCTAGTTGGTGAGAAAGATGTCCATGTTTATTTATTTTCATTTTGTTTACTTATTTTTTGTAAAGATTTTATTTATTTATTTATTTATGAATAGGTACGGGTGTGTGTGTGAGAGAGAATTCACCAGAGAGAGTGGGGAAGAGAACAGGCAGATTTACTAGAATACACTCCTAAGGGGAGCAGCGGGTGAGACAGGAGAGGTCTCCTGAGCTATATGTGGGTTAGCTCCCTGGCCAGGTATTGAACTCTGACTATAGCAGTGATAGCATTGAGACTTAACCCCTAGGCCACCAGAGAGGTCCAAAGTGGCCATATTTAAAGACTACTGACTAATAACTTCTAATTCCTTAGTGTCAGTAATTAGATCCATGAACCTTAGGTTAAGGATTTGTTGTAGGGAGCTAAATTGGTTCTTCACAATAAGTACATTCAGGGTCTTTTAGAACAGATTTTAAATTCAGGAGCTCACTAATGATATGAGGGTATGAAGAACATATGTATTTATCACTTGCATATTTATAATTTATTTTAAAGAATTACTGTTAGTAACAGAAAGCATTTTTATATAACACCTCATTATTTACATTGGATGGAAAAATATCTGGTCTTATTTCATCCTTCCAACAACCAAATGAGACATACGTATATCTGTAGTCCATGAAAGTATGCTCATATTTAGTATATATAGAAATTAAGTGGGGGAGTCTTCACTTAATCCCAGAAACTTTAAATATTGCTCAAAATCACCGTGTTAAATAATGCCTACTTGTGACTCTGACTTGGATCAATTTTTTTTAAAGATTTTATTTATGCATACAAGAACTGGGGTACAGGCCAGAGGTATGGGGGGTGAGAGGATTTACCAGAGACAGAGTGGGGAACAGAACAGGCGGATTGACTGAAGTACACTGCTGAGGGGAGCAGCGGGTGAGGAAGAAGAGGTCTGCTGCGCCATGTGGGTAGCTCTCTGGCCCGGGATTGAACCTGTGCTGCAGCGGCTGCGGATAGCCTCACAGGCTGCATCTTAACCCCTTGTGCCACCAGGGAGGCCCCCCGGACATTTTATTATTGATGCGTTTGAAAATTTTCTGATATTTAATACTAAAGCTCAACTTATCTCTTTATTTCAGAATTATAGGTAATAATATATAAAGGTCCATTTGTTTGTACTCTTTTTATATAAGTAGTTTCCACCACAGTTGCTATTAAAATTATTTCTAGAGGGCCTCCCCGGTGGTGCAGCGGTTGAGTGCTGGGTTGCGAAGCTGCCTCCAGCCTCTGCAGCAACGGTTTGATCCCCAGACGCTGGGCAAGGGTCCCACATGGCGTGCAGACCTCTCCTGCCGCCCGCTGCTCCCCTCAGCAGTGTACTTCATCAGTCTGCCTGTTCTGCTCTCCACTCTGACTCTGGTGAATTCTCTCACCCTCCCGCACTTCTGACTGTACCCAGTGCTTGTATAAATAAATAAATAAATCTTTAAAAAAATTATTTCTAGAATTTTTTGATATAAAATATACTTTTTGAAACAGATAGCCCATATTTATAAAATCACATAGATCATATATTTAATTGAAATCATAAGTTATGAGAAAATTTGATAAAGAAAAGTTCAAATTTAAATGGGTATTCTGCAACTTGGAATGTGAAAAATTTCAAAAATTTGCTAAGCAAACTTATTCTTCATTATATTCTCTTTAGGTAAGAAGAAAATTAGCCACTGAGTTGACTTTCTATAGAGCCTAATGAATTTCACTATAGTGTAATTCACTCTTTATGGTGTCTACTTCTATTGTTCTTGACAAACGCACAATGTTATGTAACTAGCATCATAATCATGAATAGTTTTGTCACCTAAAAGAAATTTCCTCCTGCTGCCCTTTTGTAATCAGCTGTTCTTTCCACTACTATATCCTGGCAATTATTGATTTTTCTGTATCCATTTAATTTTTCCTTTTCCAGAATGTAAAATAAATGGACTCACAATATATTGCCCTTTGAGTATGGCTTCTTTCCTTCAGCATGATGCATTTGAGATGCTTTTATATTTCATGATTCAGTAGCTTTTTGCATTTTACTG
Organism: Talpa occidentalis; assembly: GCF_014898055.3. Classification (NCBI taxonomy): domain Eukaryota; kingdom Metazoa; phylum Chordata; class Mammalia; order Eulipotyphla; family Talpidae; genus Talpa; species Talpa occidentalis. The sequence goes on along the minus strand of NW_023602073.1, from coordinate 91,686,947 downwards.
TTGAGTAATATTTTAGTGTGTAGATGTGTCTTAGTTATTTTATTCATTTACCAGTTGAAGGACTTTTGGGTTATTTTCAGTTTTTTTCCCAGTTATTTTCCTATTGCTTTTCCTATTGCTTTTTTCCTATTCCTCTACTTTTTAAAACCTTCCCTATTGACCATTTTGCTTTGTCTTCATCGAAACATAATAGAAATTGTGTAGTTACAGCAAATCATTAATTAATATAACACTTTTTTGTTGACTCTTTACAAGTGGCAGGTATTATTCTGAACACTGCAGATTCACCAGTTGAAAAGTGAATGCACAGTTCTCTACTGTATTATGAATATGGCCTCAAACATTTAAATTAATAAATTCTGTTACCATAATGAATTATCATACATGCATATATTTCTTTCTTTAAAGATTTTTGTGATTTAGATAATGTTTCCCTTTTTGCCATTCACATAGAATTATTTTTAGTCATTAGGGAAAAAAAGGAAAACTTCTAAAGTTCATTGGAAGCATTAAAAGTTGGTCCAGAATATAGAATACAGACTACCTTTGGTTTTTTTTTTTTTTTCTTTGTTTTGTTTTTGTGGTAATATGTTTCTGATAAATTATTCAGAACAAAGTTTCTTTCTCATTTATATTTTCACTGTGTAAACACAGTTTCTAATATAAGCCTTTTTATGCCAGGAATTTTGTTTCCACTTCTGCTTGTTAGTCTCACTTTTCTCAAGAAGATAAACGTAGATTAATTAGTAGAGTCCAGAAGAATACTTGTCCTGTTTGCTGCTCTCATCAGTGAAACAACATATCGTTCTGCTCTCTAGGGATCTAGGCCAGAAGGTTGTTTAAGGAATAGGGAAAGTAAAAGAAAGACAGATGAGAAAAACCAGGGTTGAGCCTGGAGTGCATGAGAATGCTTTTAGGGAACTGCAATTATAGGTGGTCTAGATACCTAATATTTGTATAGACACTGAAACTTTTCAAGTTCATGAAAGACTCGTAGAAATCAAGTGAAAGTTAGAACCTGCATATGTACTTTGGATACACTATCCTTTGTTGGATCAGCCTTGCTGTATGGCCATAAGGTAAAATTCTTTGAAACAGATATATTACATTAGCTTTTAATAAAGAGAATGTATTAAAGTATTGTCTCACTATCAAGTTTTAGATATAACTTGTTTATAAAATTCTATAAAACATTAAATTAAAAACATTAAAACAGTATTGATACCTTGGTTAACATGTCTCCATTAACATGCAAAATTAAAATATATAACCAGAAATATTAAATAGTTCAAAATGCTTACCTTTTCTCTGAATATTTTCTTGGAAGTTGCTGTTTATAGGAAACACATTGATGTATCATTCTTAAAAAATGTGTTTTAAATGACATCATCCCAAATATATTTTAAAATTTTGGACATTTTAAGATTTGTTTATTTTTAATAGCATAAAGGTAGTAACAGAATATGAACTCTATCATAGGACTCTAACTTCGCCTAGTTCTTCAGATTTCTAATGCATAAGTTTTTTGTTTTTTATTTTTTAATTAAAGAGTTGACTTGGCACTTAACTACATCTTAACTCTATATCTTAGAAAATTTGGCACTTAACTATATCTTAGAAAATTTGGCTAACAGTGTATAGGAGTTTGTAGTTAATAAACATCAAAGGATATCAAGAGATAATCCAGATGGTATTACCATTTACTTGACATAAAATATGGGAGATCTGCTAGATTTAGGAATTAGGTTCAGATCAGACATTGGAAAATTTATGTAAAGGGACTGGCTAACTATGCCAATATATGATTGTTAAGTGCCATTATTAAGTGAATGAAAGAGCATATGTTAATACTCTGGCAGTAAGCCTCATTTAAAGAGTACTGATATTTTGATAGTTATTTTTACAGGCAGATTTCAGTACATAATATTGAGCCATTTATTGCTTCTTCTAATATATATTTTTGAAAAGACTCAAAATTTAGCTGTATTTATTGAATTTTTAATTTCTATTTTTTTGGCTTGCTTTTTCAGGTGTTACTAAGCATAAATCTGGCTCATGCTGAGGAATTATTTCATAATGTTTTGCTTTGATCATTCTTTCCAGTTATATTTTTAAAAATCAAAGTGTGGCTTTTGTTTTACAGATTACTTTTTCACAGAGATCTCCCTTTCTGGTTACTTTAAATTTAAAAGTAATTTTTCTAGAATTAATATGCTAATCAGTTTCCTGAGAAGCAATTTTGTTTTTTAAATTTTATTATATCTTTAAAGTTAAATATTTTAAAATCTCTCAGTTGCTTATACAAGAAATTATCGAGTTCTAGTTATGTAATATTCTAAGTACTAAGGAAAAGGAGTGAAAAAAGATAGCAAATGGAGTTTCATGGAGTCTTATGGAGTTCAAACTTTGGTGCGGGGTCACAAACCATAAATAAAAAAAAAAATGGCAGCAAAAGATTCTGGCAACACCCCAAGTGTCTTCTGGTGTGGGCTTTTCACTCCAGGAAAAGAACTCATGGGCTGCACTGGGCTTCTGTTGTCCAGGTATCCAAGAAAGGGTGATTGGGCCAGGATGAACACACTGGACTGTGTTCTTGGAAAAGGATTGTTTTGCTGCTGTCCACATGTATTGGAAATCCAGAGGACCCCCTTAACTTAGCATATAGCAATGGGGGCTTTTTTGTAATCATGAAGTAATTGTTCATGAGAAAAGAATCTTGCAACTGGATACTAGCTGTACTATTCTTTTGTGAATTCAAAATTATGCGCAACTTCTTATACTGGATTCTGGCCAGGGTGGAGTCAGTGGTCTGGAGTCAATGGTCTAGTTCATGCAGGATCTTAGACAACTAGTTCATGAAGACTTTCTTCAGTCTGTCCTCAGTACTAGATGTCTAATTAAACATAAGCCATCAGTGATGGAATTAATGGGCCTATCCATATCAAAAATTAGAAGAAAGAGAGAGTTGTTCATCTTTGAGCTCCTTCAGCTACTTCCTCGGGCTATACCTGTTCATTCCTCACCTATCAGGGTTAGTCACTGCCTCTGGTATTATACCCAACTATCCTTTTTTCCCAGAGTAATAAACTTCCCAAAGATTCAGGAGCCACCATTCTGTCATTATAAGAAACTTTCAGGGGCAGAGGAGGATGGCTGTAGAAACACTCAATGCAAAGTTAGTGAACACTGTCCTGCCCATCCAGGTTGTCTAAGGTATATAAGTAGGTGTTACAATGAGTGAATCTGACTATCATCATGTTGATCACTTTTTCTAGACCCAGGAGAGCTATAGTCACAGTCTAGACAAAGAAGCAGCTTAGGTTTCAATATTTCCAGGGGAAGGCCTCATCTGAGTCTCCTCATCTGAGTCTTCAAGATTCATGATTGCTGGGGTTTCTCTGATATTACGTCCCCTTTTATTATATCATGGCAAATCTTTTAGGACCATTCTGGGTTTTTGCATAGATCCATCTATTTATTTTGTTTGCTTGCTTTTGAGTCTTATAGTTTGCTTAGTAATGTTTAATACTGTTTTTCTTCATAAACAACTAAGATAATACAGTTGTAAGTTTCTAATGGACAAAATGGTTGATTTTGAAAGGTTTTAAAGGGAAGAGAGTATTTGAGATATGACTTGAAGAGCAGAGAAGCAGAGAGGAAAGATGTTTTTGACCATGGTGTCACTGAAAATAAAAGGGTGTGGAATTTTGTATGGTTAGGAGTGTGTAATAGAAGATAACTTGGAAGAGAGGTGTGTTCCAGTAGTTATCTCAGAATCATATATAAGACATTTCTTAACTTGTCTTTATTGGTAGAAACACAGCACATCATAAGTGACCTGCTCATGTTCATAATTTAAAAATCATTTAAAGTTACTATTTGTTTTTATATTAATGACAACAATAATATTTATATTTCATTTATGTGATTCCAAATTATTTCCTTTTTTTCATTACCTAATTTCAATCTAACTACTTGCCTGATACATCTGAAAATATTGTAATATTCTAATATTGAAAGACGAGGAGACTGACATATGGACAGTACATCACTTAGTCAACTGGCTATTTTTAGATACCAGATCCTCTGATTTTTAATTCCACTTTCTTATTGGATAGTATTTGTGTGTATTGATGCTTTTCATCTTTTCCTCCTTCATTATTATTTTCCTTTTCTCCACAGGACTTGGCTTTTACCCTGGAAGAGAGACAGCAATTGAACATTCATGGATTGTTGCCACCTAGTTTCATCAGTCAGGATATCCAGGTCCTTAGAATAATGAAAAATTTTGAGCGTCTGAACTCTGACTTTGACAGGTAACATATTCCTGAAGGAGATTTTTTGTTTTTTGTTTTTTTTTTTTTTTCAGATTTATTTATTTATACAAGCTCTGGGTACAGTCAGAGGCGTGGGAGGGCGAGAGAATTCACCAGAGCCAGAGCGGAGAGTAGAATAGGCAGAGTGACGAAATACACTGCTGAGGGGAGCAGCGGGCGGCAGGAGAGGTCTGCGCACCATGTGGGACCCTTGCCTGGCGGCCAGCTGGGGATCGAACTGGCGCTGCAGAGGCTGCGGGCAGCTTCACAACCCAGTGCTCAACTGCTGCGCCACCGGGGAGGCCCCTGAAGGAGATTTTAATATTATGTTTAGGCAATTGCTTTTTTTGGATGAGAAAGTTAAAATATTAAGTGATTTAGAAAGATTAGTCAACTTTTTTTAAAAGGTTTATTTATTTATGCATACAAGATTTGGCATACAGGCCAAAGGTGTGAGGATTCACCAGAGACAGAGTGGGGAACAGACAGACAGATTGACTGAAATACACTGTTGAGGGGAGCAGTGGGTGAGACAGTAGAGGTCTACTGTTCCATGTGGGTCAGTTCCCTGGCTCAGAATTGAACTCGTGTTGCGGTGGCTGCAGATAGCTTCAAAATGCTGAGACATAACCCCTTGCACCATAGGGAGGCCCAGATTAGTCAACTTTGAGGAGAATTTCCCTGTACATACAATGGATTTAAAAAAAAAAAATTATGCTCTATAGTTCAGAAATATCTGAATAAAATAAAATTTTCTTCCTTTTTTTCCCCTACCAGCCTTTAAAACTCTTTGGCCTGTTCACCCTGTCTCACTTCCCCTTAATTTTGGAAACTTCATATATTAGTGTTCACAAGTTTTTATGAATATTTTGCTTTGTCAGATTGCTGTGTAGATGTTCAATCTTCATACTTGTCTCATTGACTTGCTTTACTACACATAATTCCCTCAAATTCCTTCCATTTTGCTATAAATGATAACATTACACATCTTATTGCTAAAATAGTTTTATATTGTGTGGATAAACCACATCTTTTTATTCCATTCCTCTGTCAGTGGGTATTCAAGCTATTTCCATGTCCTAGCTATTGAAAATAAAGTTGCAATAAACATTGTAAAGCATATGCATTTTTAATGGTTTCGTGTTCATCAGATAGGTGCCCAAAAGTGGAAATGCTGGATCATGTTGTATTTTCATTTTTAGTTTTTAAGGTAAATCCAGATCACTTTCCAAAATGGCTACACCAGCTTACCTTCCCACCAACAATGTATTAAGGTTCTACTTTTCACATCCTTTGCAGCATTTATTGATGATCTCTTTAACATGTGCTTTTCTCATGGGTATGAGATGGTACCTCAGTAGTTTTGACCAACCAGCATCTCCCTTATTAAATATGATGATGAACTTGATGTATCTATAGACGTTATGGCTACCCCTGTGGTGAATTTGTTTTTCAAATCTGCTGCCCATTTTATTAATTAGGTTTTTTTTTTCGCTTGTTAAAATCAGTGTTTCTGTATATCTTGGATATTAACAGCTGGAGGTTGTGAAGTGTGTAAATGTTTTCTCCTATTCAGTAAGACATCTTTTTAATCTACTTATGTGTATGTTTTTTCACGGTGTGAAAACCTTTTGTTTTGAGCTAATCCCAATTGTTTACTTTTGCTTTATTTCCTTGCTGTGGGGTCTCTTCTCCAAAAACATCTATATTATTCATGTTGTGAAATTTATTTCCATTGTTTATTCTACATATTTTACTCTTGTAGGTCATATATCTATGTCATTAATCTATTTAGAATTTATTGTTTTGCATTCAGTTAGAGAGTGATCCACTTTCATTCTTTTATATGTGGCCATCCAGTTTCCCCAGCACCATTTGTTAAAAGAGACTCTCTTTTCTCCAATGTGTGATTGTGGCTCCTTTATTATAATTTAAGTGTTGTTATATGGGTGGAATTATTTCTGCACTTTTGATTCTGTTCCATTGATCCATGTATATGTTTTTATTCCAATACCATATTGTCTTAATTTCTGTTGTTTCATAGTATGAAGTCAGGGTACATGATGCCTTTATTTTTCTCGTTTATTCCTCAGGATTGCTTTACCTTATGGAGGCCATTTGTGGTGCCATATAAATTTTAATATTTTTGTTGTATTTCTTTGAAGAATTTCACTGGTATTTTAATGGGAATTGCATTAAATATATATATATATATATATTGCTTTTGGTAAAATAGTTATTTTGACTGTAATGATTCTTGGTAGTTTATTGACCATTGACATGTGTCCCAATGTATGGTTTATTGAAAATGTTCCACATGCACTTGAAAAAAAAAAGATGAAGCCATTTTGGGGCCTATGGTTTTATAGGTCTCTGTTAAATCTATTTGGTTTAACTCCTTACTTAAGGCTATTGTTTCCTTTTTTATTCTCTGTCCTGTTAATCTGTCCATGGTGGTTAGTAGAGCATTAAAGTCCACTTGTAGTATTTTGTTGTTGTCAGTATCTCTCTTTAGTTCCATTAATAGTTCCCAAGATATATATGATACAAGATATGTATCATTTGATACATATATATTTATAAGTGTTATTTTCTTCTTAATTGTCTTTTACCCTAATCATAGTATAATGTCGATTATTATCTCTTATTTTCCTTTTTTAATTGGAAGTCTATTTTATCAGATATAAAATTTTTTGCTAGTCATGACATTTTTGGTTGTAATTTGTTCATAGGATTTTCTTCCAGTCTTTTATCCTAAGACTGTGCTTGTCTTTATAGGTAAAATCAGTTTCCTGTAAACAACAGAAGGCTAGACTTTATTTTGAAACCCATTTAGCAGCTGTATGCTTTTTAATTGGTGAATTCAAGCTGATTATATTTAAGGGGATTATTGAGACATAAGTGCTTATTGCTATTATGATATTTAATTTTTTTTAGTCTTATCTTTTTTTTTGAAGGTCTTCAAAATGTCTAGTTTAGGTTTCATTTCTAAATGGTTACTTCTGTTGATTTTTTTTGAAGGTTTTACTGAAGTTGGTGATGATGGACTATATTTGTGGCCCGGCATGATTTAATCTTGAAAACTGCTTGTCATGGGTCACATTTTTTATTCTCCTTTTATACAGTGTGTAATTTGGGTGTCTGTTCCCTTTACATTGTTTTATTGTTGCTGTATAATAGCCCTTTTTGTACTTTTTGCTTTTCAGTGAAACACTTTACCCTTTCTTCTATCTTGAATCATAATATTTAAAGATAAAGTATTTGGGGATAGAAATCTTTTTGAGTCCTTTAATTATCTTTTACCATTCCCCTCTAAGATTCTAACTGAGAACTCCATGAACAGCCTTAAAGATGTTCCCTTTTATAGGTTACCGTTCTTTCTCTCTCTGTTTTTCCTTCAGTCTATTATGTTTTTAATTTACTTTTTTTTTTTTTGTGGGACCCTTGCTGGCGGCGAGGAACGAACCAGCGCTGCAGAGGCTGCGGGCAGCCTCCCAGCCCAGCGCTCAACCACTGCGCCACCAGGGGAGGCCCTTTACATTCTTTTTGTGTGCCATTTTATAAGCTCCCTCTTAAGAACTGTGTAGGGTAAGGAAAAAATGTCAGGCTTTTCTGTCCTCCCGCCATTAGTATAGATGACGGAACCCTGCGGTCCTGAATGCATGCCTGATGGCGGGCACCTGGAGTAGGCTGTGGGCATAGATAGATGGGATTCGACTGGGCTATTAAGGGTGGCGTCACGGGGATGCCAGCAGAAGCCGAGAGAGAAGCAAGAGAAGCAGAAGCCGAGAGAAGGCTGGAGAGCCCAGAGTGAAGACCTGCTGGGGGCTGGGAGGCCTGCCAGCCTACCGGCCCCCCAGCATCCCTGCCTGCCATGTACCTGGTAATCCCAATAAAAACCTGCAAAACCACTGAGGACTCTGATTCCTCCTTTACCCGGTCTGCTGGATCATAGAAAACCTATACTGTGGTCTACCTGACCCTTACAATTGGCATAAGTCGGCAAGATGATCCATGCAGACGGGTATGGAGCCCTCCAAAGACCTGGAAGGACTAAGGAGTAACAGACTGTTTGCCTGTGACAACGCTGGAGGCATCATGGTGGCACATGAGATGGACGAGGTCCTGGAGCTACGGGATAAGACCACACCTGGAGGAGGAGACGCCTAAGAGGACCAGCCAATGACCCCTGAGGCAGCAAGAATAGTCAGGTTAGAGAGGACTGTGATTCAGAACTTGCCAGTGCTGATGGTAGGAGAGGCATAATGGACTTGGACTGACAATCCCGCCAGAAGGCGGAGGACCTTGGCAGGTTATTTTATTTTATTTTTTTTGAGAATCTGGGGGTGGCCAGTGGGCCTTGATGGCCAAAAGCAGCCTGTGTTTGCCCAGAAACTAGGCGAAGGAGAAAAGCCAACTGAGAAGGCAAAAGCTGGTACTAATGCTAAGTTTGGGAAGCCCTGAGTGGCTGTTAAGCACTAAGTAAGCTGAGGAAGTCCAGTGAGTCTCGTAAAATCACCTGTGGGTGATGCTCTGCTCGTTCTCGAGTTAGGGTGAGGAGCTGAGGAACCCATCCTTGGGGGATGGGTGGGGAACGTGGCTTGGGGTGGAGCCCAAGCTGAATGTAGAGTTTGTATCCAAGGATCCCCGACCCATGTGCTTGTGCAGTGGGTTGGCCTGAGTGCAGGGGGTCTGCGAGTCGCATTGGTGGCTATGAAGGCCGAATGTTGGAGCGACTGCAGACAGAAACCCTGAGGGTTGGCAATTACCCCCAACAGAATAGAATCACCAATCCTAGAGTGAGTGCATGCTGTGGGTGGATGCTGTGTGTGGCTTGTAGCCGAGACTATAGCTAGAGAAGGCCAGGAAGCCTGACGGCTCCTGGTGTGTTACAGTAGATGCCGTGAGTGATTCCCCTCCCTCGTATGAGCAGGGCCTTTGGCAGCAGATTTGGTGGCTTATCTGCTGGTACCAATAATTGTCTTTTGCCACTAGGTTGGGGCCCTGCCTGGACTTATTTGTGTTATGTTGTATTTTGTTGTTATATTGTGATGTATTTGCTTTTGTGGGCCATGGCTGCATTGTTTATGTTTGCTAAGAAAATTGTATATATGAAGACTATATGGCAGAAAACCCTGAGGGGTGAACTGTAGGCTAAGGAAAAATGTCAGGCTTTTCTGCCCTCCTGCCATTAGTATAGATGACGGAACCCTGCGGTCCTGAATGCATGCCAGATGGCGGGCACCTGGAGTAGGCTGTGGGCATAGGTAGATGGGATTCGACTGGGCTTTTAAGGGTGGCGTCATGGGGATGCCAGCAGAAGCCGAGAGAGAAGCAAGAGAAGCAGAAGCCGAGAGAAGGCCGGAGAGCCCAGAGTGAAGACCTGCTGGGGGCTGGGAGGCCTGCCAGCCTACCGGCCCCACAGCACCCCTGTCTGCCGTGTACCTTGTAATCCCAATAAAGACCTGCAAAACCACTGAGGACTCTGACTCCGCCTCTACCCAGTCTGCTGGATCATAGAAAACCTGTATTGTGGTCTTTCTGACCCTTACAAACTGTGACTCACATTTTCACCAGAGACTATTCCTCAACTATTTATTTAGCATCAACTCAGTCTGGTGCCTTTTAAGATATTGGGACAGAGTGATATCTACCCTCACACAATGAAATTATTTAAAATTATATTTTAAAGTATGAAATAGTAAAGTATAAACAAATTATTATGTTAGAAAGTTACAATTACTAATGAAAAAAGAAAAAGTAGAGTAGGGCAAGAGAGACTGAGTATACCGGGGAGTGGTGGGTATGGGCAGTCTGCATTGTTAAATTGTTTATCACAATAGACTTCCTTGAGAAGGTGAGTTAAGAGCAAATAATTATCTGGTGTGTTCAAGGATTTGAAGGGATCCCTGTGACTAGAGAAGAATGAGTATGGGGAAGAATGGTACATTGGGGGAGGAAGTTAGTGAGGTAACGAGGGACAGATTGTGTCTGACTTTGTAGCCACTAAAGGACTTCTGCTGTTACTCTCTGAAAAAGTGGGCCATTGAAGATTTTGAACGATCAACAAGAGCTGTTGGAGCTTCAGGGAATGTCACCTGCATGAAGTGTGATATGTAAAATAAGACCAGGCCTGAGAATAGCTCTATGCCTTAGCAATGATGACCGACTTCCACATTGCTGTAACAATTTTAGTGTATGTAAAATTCATCATTTTCTTTCCAAATGTTAATTTTTATATACTTTATTTTATATATTTTTATGTCATTTTTCATTTTTGTACAATGTATGCTTTTTCATCTTGATTATAGTCCCCATACAATTCCCAAGCCCCTTATTTTGACCATAATCCCTCCTACCCTTTCCCCCTGACCCCCTGTAGTATGTCTCTGGCTTATAGTTGCTTGTTGATTTTGATTTTTACTTTATTATAATTAGTCTTTCTCCTGGTCCCTTATTTAGGTTTTCTAAATTCCTGCTATGAGTGAGACCATCCGGTATTTTTCTTTTTCTTTCTGGCTTATTTTGCTGAGCATGATCCCTTCCAGCTCCATCCATGTTGCTGCAAATTGCATGAGTTTATCTTTTTTGATTGCTGAGTAGTATTCCATTGTGTATATGTACTACATCTTCTTGAGCCAGTCATCTAATTTTGGGCATTTGGGTTGTTTCTATAGCTTAGCTATTGTAAATAGTGCTGCTGTAAACATAGGGGTGCAGGTGCCCTTTTGAATTAATGATTCTGTGTCCTTTGGGTAAATACTAGGAGTGGAATTGCTGGGTCATATGGAAGCCCCATCTTTAGCAGGTTGAGGAATCTCCACACAGCTTTCCATAATGGTTGGACCAGTTTGCACTCCCAACAGCACTGCAGGAGAGTTCCTTTTCCTCCGCATCCTCGCCAACACCAAATGTTAATTTTTTTGGTTGATATAACCCATGTAATTTTAAGTTTTAGAATCCTTGTAACTTTCACTCTGAACTGTTTGCATTTTCCATATTTCAGGGACTAGAAATCAGTCCAAAGTCTGCTGATTCTTTTTCCAAACCTTTCCCCTTTGCAAAACAGGAGCAATACCTCTCCTGCCTACCTGTACCTCTCTTTCTTTCTCCCTTTCCTTTCATAATGAAAAGGGGAGGGGGCTCATAAGATTAAATACAATTTTGCAGGATTCTTTTAAGTTATCCCAAACAGTTTGAGCTTTATTCTACAAAAATGTTGAAGGTTACATAAAAGATTTATGTTCAGAAAGATAACTGGGTTCAGCAAAGCCTCTAGGAAAAAAAAAGACCATTTGGTACAAATAATAAGAAAAGGCCCTTGAACTTGTCTAATTTAGTAATTTTTAGGATCGGTATTGAATTCCTTACTCATTTTCTGCTTGTCATTTGCCTTAGCTATTCAATACTGGAAATTAAAGTTTTTTTTTTTCTTTTTTTCCCCCTAAAGATTTATTTATTTATGCATACAAGAGCTGGGGTACAGGCCAGAGATGGCAGGGAGTGGGTAAGAGGATTCACCAGAGACAGAGTGGGGAACAGAACAGGCAGACTGAGTGAAATACACTGCTGAGGGGAGCAGCGGGCAAGACAGGAGAGGTCTGCTATGCCATGTGGGCTGCTCCCTGGCTGGCCGGGGATTGAACTGGTGCTGCAAAGGCTTCGGATTGCTTCATAGTGAGGTGCTTAACCCCTTGCGCCACCAGGGAGGCCCCTTAAATAGTAGTTGTATTTAGTTAAGTTAATGTTTCATCTATATGTTATAGTATTTTTCACCTGCCTTTTATTTAACAATGAAGTCTTTAAAATTAAATATAACTATGTTCTTTCAGCAGTGATTTTAATGCTTGAATGTCACTAACTCAGATGTATGACTTCATTCTTTGAGGTATTTAAGAATATTTCTAAAGTCTTTTTTTGATCAACTGTTTTCTTCTGTGACAGATATACTTTATATTTTGTTAGTAATTGCATTATTAGATTTTGAAGCAGCTATTTTGAAACTGTTGGGATGTGAATCTAATCATATCCAATTTTCACAGGTATCTTCTCTTAATGGATCTTCAAGATAGAAATGAAAAGCTCTTCTATAGAATGCTAATGTCTGACATTGAGAAATTCATGCCTATTGTTTATACTCCCACCGTGGGTCTGGCTTGCCAACAATACAGTTTAGCATTTCGGAAGCCAAGGTATGTAAACTTTAACTTGTATTTTAAATACAACTGTTTTGTTGTTCTTTTGGAAAATTTTTTCAATTATTAATAAAATATTGAATGGAGTTCAAGTTTGAAAAAAATCCAAATCAAGCGTCTTTTAAAAGTATATTAAGTATAAATATATATATAAAACATTAAAAATATAACACTTTATTTCTAATTTTTTTTTAAAAGATTTATTTTATTTATTTATACAAGCACTGGGTACAGTCAGAAGCATGGGAGGGTGAGAGAATTCACCAGAGCGGGGAATAGAACAGGCAGACTGACGAAATACACTGCTGAGGGGAGTAGCAGGCGTGGCAGGAGAGGTCTGTCCCGCCATGTGGGACCCTTGCTGGCAACCCGGGATTGAACTGGCACTGCAGAGGCTGTGGGCAGCTTTACAGCCTAGCGCTCAACTGCTGCGCCACCAGGAGAGGCCCTTTATTTCTAAATTTAAGACCATGGTAAAGAAAGTTTTTATTTTTAAGCCAATTTGGGTTTCATTTTACAGACAATAAATTATTTTGTAGTAGAATAATTCATCGTAACAAAACTTGTTTTTGAAATGTCTACTAACACTGTTTTGCATGCACCTTGTAAGTTAAAACAAAGATTGCGTATTTTTCTGAATAATATGAGTTTATCATTTTTCTAAATCCAGAGTTGACATTTAAGTAGCCCTTTTGTGGATTTTCCATAAGGGAGCTAGTAGTTACCATTAACATATGTAAAATATAGAGTACAGTTTTTCTAAATCCATCACTTGATTTGTTCTGAATTTAAAGAATAGAAAAATCTATTTTTAGCAAAATTGACGTATGTCTTAAATCTTTCCTACTGCAATAACAGGCATCCCTAAATATTTAGAAAATGAACAACTTTGCATGGATTTGGTGGTAGCAATTTAGACCATAATAAGTGAAAATTAAAGGTTAATATTACTTGAAATAATGAGCTTGATACAGTTGCAAATAGGTATATTTTGATCTCATACTTTTAAATAGTGATATAGTCTGTGATGTGATAGCTTTCATTTTGAATACAGCACTAAAACCTTGCTAGATATATAAAAATAAATTCTTATATAAGTAACTTCCAATTTATTTTCCTAAGTTACATACTGAAATACCCATTTTTTTGGTTTTGTGTGCAATTTCTTTTACTTGGCATTGATACTGTATGTGGGTTTTTCAAGATGTTGAAATAATCATTTTTAAGAATGCTGTTGCATTACTTGGATTATCTCATTTCCATGTGCCCATATTTTTTAATTCTTGCAGAATTTCCAGCATTTGGTAGTGCATTGTGCTTATGTCAGTACATCTAATTGTGACACTTTGTAGACAGATGGGTAATATTTGGAAGTTGGAGACAGTTGCTTTGTATTTTGGTAGGATGTTGCACCTACTGTGTTAAATAAATTATTGTTTCTGTGGAACTTTTTTTAAATTTAAATTTATTTTTAATTTTTTATATTTTTTACATTATTTTTCATTTTTGTACAATGTATGCATTTTCATCTTGGTTATAGTCCCTGTAAAATTCCCATCACCCTTGTGCTCTTCTTCTGTGGAACTTTTTTAAAGAAAGGTATTGTGCAAATTGATAATGCATGTATATGTAAGAGGCAGCTAAGGCAGATTTACATAATTTCTTTGGAAATATTTCTGCCTCCTCTGCTTTGTACTGCATATTTACTGTATACAAATATACTTGTACTATTTATTATGCTAAATTTGCTATTTTTTTAGTAGTATTTTATATTGTATGTTTGAAGAGTCATCTCCCTCTCTTATGAGTTCTTTTAGTTATGCGTCATTTTATATTGCTTTTGGTAATTAATGATATTCTATCAAAGTATTCTTTTTTAAAAAAAGATTTTTATTTATTTATGCATGTAAGAACTGGGGTGTAGGCCTGAGGTGCAAGGGTGAGAGTGTTCACCAGAGATAGAGTGGGGAGCAGAACAGGTAGATCTACTGAAATCCACTGCTGAGGGAGCATCAGGCAAGACAGGTATGGTCTGCTGCACCTTGTGGGTCAGCTCCCTGGCCAGGGATCAACTCATGCAGCAGTGGCTGGTGATAGATTGATAGTGCTAAGACTTAACCCGTGCACCACTAGGGAGGCTCCTATCAAAGCACTCTTGGTCTCTTTTGTTAGTGTTATATTATTCATTTAGTGTCCACAGAGAAGGGATCTTATGTTATAACTTGTTCACCTACTTCCCATACCATTTAGGCTTAGTGCCTGGTTGGTGCCCAATTAATGTACATTATTGCTATCTCATAGAAATAGTAATTTACTCTGTTTATCCACTCCTATAAAAAGCATAACATTGATACATTCTTTATTTACCCTACTATTTAAGTACTTTATTCTAACAGTCAAATTCTCATAAATAAATCATCTGAAATTGGAATTACACCAAGGTATCTCACTATAGGAGGTGAAGTTTTGATTAATTATAAACAATATAGCTTAAACTTGTATTTACTCTTTTTAGGGACTCATCTTTATACATCACTGATATGATTTTGGCAAAAAGGAAGAACTAATGGAAAATTTGTGATGGTAGTTTTAAAAAAAAGCATTAAAGTAAAATCATTTAAAAAGTCTCATTCTTAGGGCCTCCCCTGGTGGCGCAGCTGTTGAGCGCCGGGCTGCAAAGCTGCCCTCAACCTCTGCAGCGCCGGTTCAATCCCTGGCCACCTGCGAAGGTCCCACATGGTGCGCAGACCTCTCCTGCTGGGCCCGCTGCTCCCCTCAGCAGTGTATTTCGTCACTCTGCCTGTTCTCTCCCCACTCTGGCTCTGGTAAATTCTCTCACCCTGCTGTGCTTCTGACTGGACCCAATTCTTGTGTAAATAACTAAATAAATCTTTTTTTTTTTTTTTTTTTTTTTTAAAGATTTATTTTTTATTTATTTATACAAGCACTGGGCACAGTCAGAAGCGCGGGAGGGTGAGAGAATTCACCAGAGCCAGAGCGGGGAGCAGAGCAGGCAGAAGGACCGAAGTACACTGCTGAGGGGAGCAGCGGGCGGCAGGAGAGGTCTGCGCGCCATGCGGGACCCTCGCTCAGTGGCCGGGGAGCAGCCGGGGATCGAACCGGTGCCGCAGAGGCCGCGGGCAGCTTTGCAACCCAGCGCTCAACCGTTGCGCCACCGGGGAGGCCCTACTAAATAAATCTTTAAAAAAAAAAAAGTCTGATTCTTACTGGCACCATTGGTTTTTTTTTAGCAAAGTTTTTGAGAAGTGTTCAGTGATCACATTAACTGGAGGAAACCTGAATGAATTAAAACTAAACCGAATTCCTAATATTACTGATATTTTTCAGAATGATACCTATTTTGTAGGTTCTTTGGAGGAGGGGGTTTAGATTTGATATAAATATACCTAGTATATAATACTTGGTCTAAAGTAACTGTTCCCAAATAGTGGTAATTGCAGCTGATATTATGGTATCTCCTAGATTTCTTAATGAGTAAATTGATTGTGGTATCATTCACTGAGTTTCAGAAAAATGTGCTACGTTTATGAGGGACTTAGAAAGTTCTTTTTGGAACATAATAAATTTTAAATATCTTTGGGACTTCCAAGTAAGGGGAGAGGAGGGCCTAGTAACAATATTTGAGCCTGAAAATTGGTAGATAATATTCATTAATTATTTAGTTTTTAACTTACACATTATGAGTTTGATTTTGACAATCACAAAGCTTTTCAGCAACACTGGTTTTCAAAGGGAATTAGCCAGTAATATGCTTTATTTATTTACTTTATTTTTTCCTAGAAAATTCTCAGAGACATGTGTAAAAAGAAATCTTTAGATGAAGCAAAATGAAATACTAAAATTTGTTTTTTTCTGCTTTTATTCTTGTTTGTATATCATTTCCTTCAGAATTCCAAAAAAGACTTGAAATAGATAATTCATTATTTGAATTGTGAGGCAAAACTTACTTTATTACCCCATGTTCAACATCATATGGAAACATATACCTCGTAATGTAGAAATGGTCATAACCATTTCTAGAAATGAAGGTTGCTTACTCTTTCAATTAAGACACTTTAGAACCTTTAGCAATATTCAGGAGACTTGAGGACCAGGGAAAATTTTTGACTTCCACCTCTGGTTTAGTTTGTAATTTTTATTTTTTACTACCCTATATTTTTCTACATCTCTAGAAATTCAAATATTATTTAAGAAAGTAATTAATTTTTTAATGCTCTAGAAAAGTGAATATCTTATTAGATATTAATAATTTTTTAATAAATAATAAATTTTCTGTTACCAGTTTAGCAATAATTAATAAATTTTCTGTAGTGATAAGTCTTTGATTTTGATTTATACTTATTCTAAAATACCCTTTTGTTAATTAATTTCCAGTGTTTTGAAATAGGCCTAGTATTTTCATCTATCCTATATTAAAGAATAAGAAAACACACTGCATGGTGGAATGTGTATATAAAAAGTTGTATGAAGTAGCTGCAATAGTTCAGATCTCTCTCTTTTTTTAAAAGATTTATTTATTTATGCATACAAGAACTGGGGTACAGGCCAGAGATGAGGGGGGTGAGAGGATTCACCAGAGACAGAGTGGGGAACAGAACAGGTAGACTGACAGAAGTACGCTGCTGAGAGGAGCAGCGGGCGAGACAGGAGAGGTCTGCCTTGCCATGTGGGTTGCTCCCTGGCCAGCCAGGGATCAAACTCGAGACAGGAGAGGTCTGCCTCGCCATTTGGATTGCTCCCTGGCCGCCCAGGGGATCGAACTCATGCTGCAGAGGCTGCGGATTGCTTCATAGAGCGGTGCCTAACCCCTTGTGCCACCAGGGAGGCCCCAATAGCTCAGATCTCTTAATTTTTACCTCAGTTACCAGTTTAGCAATAATTATTTACAAAAATATTAATTTTCATTTATTATGGCAATGTAGATGGTGATTTTGTTAAATAAACCCTTTTTTTTTCTGAGCAGACTAAATGTTATACTTATGAAAATGTTTATGTGACTTGCTAAATAGCAGGTAGAACATTCTATATATAAGTAGTAGGAATCCAGTGTGTGCCCAGAAGTACTTTAAAAAACCAAACTATCTTCTTTTTTGAGTATGGCATTAATTAGGAAAAATTTAGAAACTTAGAAAGATGTAGGCATGATTCAAACACCGTTTCTTTACATCAAGATCTAAGGATTGTTTAAATGTATGTATAGATATATAATCTCTTTTGCAAAGCAGAAAAACTTATCTTTTACTGTAAATGACTTTTGAAAGTATAAGTAACAGTTCATTGATTCTGCATATTCATCTAGACACTTTAAGTGTGGAAAACTTGAATGGAAATTTAAGTTTAAGGTCCAAAAATAATGTTGTCACAATCTGTGCTGTTCTTCCAGGTGTTTTGATTTAAGTTTACACAAAGCATATGGAGAATTAAGGAAAGTTGCCAGGTTTCATCTCAGGTAGTATTTATATGCGTGATATTACATGTTTTTAAGAAGGATCCTAAATCCCAGTCTTCAGGACTAAAAATTAAGAAATTTTAAGAAGGGGGACAATGATTCTTTGGGGCACATACCCAGATCACATCTGGAATATAGTGTTTAGATTTGGATGCCACATTTTTTGAAGGAGCATTGACAAATTGAGACATATCCAGAGAAAAATGACCAAAGCAGTGACATTTATTAGAAACTTGTTAAGTGAGAAAGAGTTGGAGGAAATAGAAATGTTTATGCTAGAAGAAAAGACTTGAAAGCGATATAGTTAAGTCTTCAGTGACATTTATTAAAAACTTGTTAAGTGAGAAAGAGTTGGAGGAAATAGAAATGTTTATGCTAGAAGAAAAGACTTGAAAGTGATACAGTTAAGTCTTCAAATATTTGAAAGATTTTCATGTATAAAAATTATATTGGCATGGTACAGCCTCAGAATGTAGAACAAAAGTCAGTGGGTGGAAGTTATTATAGGAATGGTAGATTTAACCTCAATGTAAAGGAAGCTTTTCTGGTAATTTAACAATTTTGAGATTGGAATAGATTTTGTTGTTGTCTATCATTCAAAATATTCATGTGGTTTGGATATTATTGTCCATACATATTGTAAGTGATATTCTTGCTTTGAGTATGAATGTAAAATAGTTGAATTCGAAAGTCACTTTTAACTAAGAAAATGTAAATTAAAAAAAAAAAGAACAACAAAAAACCATGGATGAATAGTTCCAGGTATTTGGGACATCTCCTAAAGTACAACTCACTCACACATCACTTTAAATAAGTTTTCTTTCTACTTAAAAAAGTTGTTTAGTAGCAACTTTAATCATAATTTTAATACTTTTTAAAAACAATAGATTTTCAAATAAGGATTTTAAATGACTTTAAGTGATTTGATATTGTGGCTCATCAGAATTCGTACTCCATCCTCCAAGCAAACACACAAGTAGGTGTCAGTTTATACAATTGTGTTCTGGCTGCAATGGTTCTGACATTTCTTAAATTTGAATGTATATAAAGTTTAATATTGATATTTTCTCATTTGAAGTTATTAAATTTTTCTGATCTATTTTTTAATATTTTTGTAGTTTTTCAAACTGTTTCTTTGTATATGCTTTTAAACTCTTGTTTATCTCTATTTTTTTCCTTAACTCGGTTGCAGTTTAGCTGTCGAGAAATTTTTAAGAAGAGTTTTCTCTGAGGCAATACTTTCACCCTGCCCCCCTGTTGTACAAATTAGCAGTTGAGGAGAGCAAATGAGAGTGTGCTTTTATTACCTTTTCAAAAATTTTCTACATGTAAGATTATACTTTTGGGGATCATTTGTATATTTCATTACCAAAATTTTCTACCTGCTTCTCAGGTATTCTTCTGAAAATTCATATTTGTTATCATCAGTATTTTGGACAAAATAATCTTTATTTAATATTGTCTTAAGAATTTTTTATAGACCTTTAAAAAATGTTGGGTATTTTATATAGGTAATTTTATAGTATTATAAATTTATAACTTTAAAATTATAAACTTCAACTCGTAAAATAATGGCATAATTGAAAGTGGCAATTTTAGCTCAATTCTGTGCATTTTAATAATATTTTATATTCACTACAGTAAAATTTGTAAAATATTTGATAGAATTCCAAATGCTGTAATCACCTACTTAAAAAATAAATCATGGAAGTTACTGAATTTCATGTCTTTCTAAGCAAAGAAACTTCTCATTTCAATGATTGTCTAGTGGTTAAATGCATAACATTTATAATAATTTAGAGAGGAGCATATTTTACAAAATAGCACTGCCTTGTGAAATAAACGTTTTCACTATGAAATGAGGTAATTTATTTTTAAAGCTGGAAATATGCAAGTATATTATTTCCCTGATGGAATAAGTTAATTTTTATTGACAAGGTGCCAAATAAATGCCATCTGTCTGATGAATTCAGTGTGACCTTGGGATACTTTTCCAATAATTTCTGCCATGGAAAGTACTTTGGATTTTGACTTTCAGAACTTTTATTAATTTGTATTTAATTAATTGATATGCTTATACTAGTTTTAAATGAATACATGAAAAACTTATCTAAAATTAGTTTTTGTATATTTTTGGTTTACATTTATTTAGCCATAGTGGTTGAGTTGTGACTTTTGGAGATGGAGTCATTAATGTTACCATTAAAGTCTATGGTAGTTGACTTTTTAAAAATCCATTCTTTGTGTAATTGAAGAGTCATTCCAAAGAAACTCAGTATCCTCTAGGTAGTAAGTACCAGAGTTGGAATTTGAAGTCATGTTTTTTTTACTTATACATGTATTAGTGTTCTCTAGAGAAACAGGACCAATGTGTGTGTGTGTGTGTGTGTGTGTGTGTGTGTGTGTGTAGAGAGAGAGAGAGACTGATTTTAAAGAATTCACTTACACAGTTGTAGAGGCTGACAAATGCAAAATCTGCAGTGTAGGAAACCTACCGGGAAAGTGTGGATGCTTTGCTCCAAAAACAGTCTACTGACAGAATTCCCTCTTCTTGAGGGGAGAAAAGTGTTTTTCCTGGTAAGACCTTTAACTGATTAGATGAGACTCATCTTTATTATAGAGGGTAATCTGCTTCATTCAAAAGTCTACTGATTTAAATGTTAATCTCTTCTAAGAAGTACTGTCACAGAGACAGCTAGAGTAATGTTTAAACAAATATCTAGGTACCATATCTAGCCGTGCTGATACAAAATTAACTGTTAACATCCTCCCAGATCAAAGTTGAGTCTTCTTATATTAGACAGATTGTTTTATACTTTGGGTCTGAGTTGTGGAAGATCTAAAATGATACTATATTTGTTAATTAAGATTGTTCTCCTCAATAATGGAATGTTTACATGTAAAAAATTTAATATATATTTTTAGAACAGCTTAACATAATAGGTATATCATAAAATATTCTTCAGATATAGTTTCATTTTATAAATTTCTAACACCAGTTGAGTTAATGACAGTAATTTAAAGTTTGGACCTAGTTTTGTACTTGGTCAAATGGCATTGGTGACCAGTTCTTTTAGAAGGTCCTTTCTCTGTTTTCTTTCCAATTCTGCCAGTTCTTCAAAATCTTTTTGTTGCTTCTCTGTGTTCACTTTTTCTATTCTCTTTCCTTTCTTTGACAGAAATTTATTGAGTATCCCCTGCTTGCCAAGTTCTTTAAAATCTGAGTGTAGGTAAATAAAAGACAAATTACCACCTTTGTGCAATATATAGGTCATATTCAAGTGATAAGAAATACAGCTACAACCTGGATTTTGAAGGAAATTTACAGAAGAATAGCCAGGGGATGTACTTGCATAGTGTGAGGCCAGGGATGTCTGTGGGAATTACATAGATAACATTTAAGATAGAACCTGAAAGATGAGAAGTCAAATTGTGAAACCCTGGGAAAAAAGCATTTGAGACTGAGATAGTAACATGTTTAAAAGGTCCAGAAGGAGAGGGTGGCATGAGATGTGGTTTAAGATAGATAGGAGTCGCATGTCACGGCTCATGGGTCATAGTACAGTTTCATGGTTATTTTTGATCATTTGGGAAACCGTGGGGATATTTGAAACAGAGGTGTCGGGGCCCAGACCTGGGGCCCAGACCTGAACATCCGGGTTCTTGCCTGAAGCAGGTCTGGGCCCCAGGTCTGGGCCCCGACACAGAGGGATGATGGCATCCAGTTAAAGTTTTAAAAGATTACTTTGCCTGTTACATGGATAAAAGATTGGAGATGAGGGACTAGAATGAAAATGAGAAGACCAGCATGAAGGCTGCATGATACTGACTCCCCGTCTGCCAATCATATTCACTTTGAGTGGACTTGGTGCTCTTAGAATTGGAGCAAGGAAATAAAGCAAGACTGTAAGCATACAGTCTTTTGGGGAATAACTCCAGTGTCTTGGTCCTGCAGTTATGACTGTAAGGAGGTGAAGTAATGTGGATACACATCTAATATATTTATACTGACTCTAAAACAGCGTCAGGAGCTACAAAGATCTACTATCCACAAGACATTCTCAAGATTATAGGCTTAGCACAGTTTATTTTATTTCTAACCCAGGTCAGTACTCTCACGATCTTGTCCTTTGTTTGATGCTCAAATCCATCCTGAACCACCCTTACTTCCCTTTCAAAACCATGGTTTTTTGTTGCCACTAAATATTATTCATTTCATTTCTGTGTACCTATTTTTTAAATTAAATTATTGTTAATCTGGGGAGTGGAGTTCTGTAACTCTTCCTGCCCAGTTCAGTTTTAGCTGGGCCTTCTACTCCATAGTTTAACTCCAGTTGTGTTCTTGGCTCATCTCACTCTTGTGGTTGCAAGAATGCAAACACTCTTCAGCTGTATGGGCCTTATCGCATGTATTCTTCTCCATGTCCCTTATGAATTCATTGGCTTAACATTTTATTTCCATGACCTAAACCTAATACTTTTCTCCTCTTCAATATTTTCCCTTCTTAATATGTAACTAAATGCAGTAATCCACTCCACCCACTCAAACATCAGTGTTTGCTAAGGTTTTATTTTGGGTCCTATTTTCTTTTTATTCTGTACCTGCCTTATATTCCAGTCCCCTGTTTTTGTAACATTGTAAAGTGCAGCACCCCTCTCTAAGTCTCCTAAATCAGACTGCTTGGAGGTATTCAGGGTTCCCCTTCCCCCCTTCCTTTCTCTTTTTGAGACTTGTTAGTTTTACTTCTTAAATTATCTAATTGACTGTCATTCATTTAATCCCATTACTACTCTTTTATATTTGCCCTTCTAATTTCAAAAGAGAGTGAATAGACTTAGCTGACTAAATTAATCAGAGAACTCTCTATCGTCATCATCATCATAAAGTCCAAACACCTTAGCATGGCATTCAAGAATTTTATTTTTTTTGTCTGGCGCCATTGCCTACATCACTGTCTTCATTGTTACCACTTTCCTGCTCTTCCTAGGCACTCTACCCCAAGTTGAGTGTTGCCAGAACCCTGGGCACTTGTATAATACCTGTCAGACTGACATATGGTCACTGACTTTCTTTTTTCTGACAGTCTCCTGAATGTTTTTTTTTTCTTGAGGGTACCAGCTCTGTATCCTTCACCTCTACCCCAGAACCTAGTAGAATAAGCATAGTCTTTGTTGAGTGGATAAATGGGCAATAAAGCATGAATAAACATTGGTAGCTTAGTAGATGCTTTCACCTGAAGAGGCTTGGTTTAAATCTCTTCATTGCTTCTTATTAACTGTAATCATGGGTCTGTAACATAAATGATCTTATTTTCCTCATCTCTAAAATGAACATCATTATTATATTTAAACAAGATGATCTTTTTTACACCTATCTTTCGACAGGAGGATTATAGCAGAAATTAAAAACTGGCTTAAGATGTACTCATAGGTCTCATATATCAAAATCTTATAAAGCAGAAATTTCATTTTCTAAGCATTGAAACTTCCGACTACAGAAGCCATACTTGGTAGATAATTAGTTATGATGTTACAATGTTTTGATGCTATAAAATCTATTTAGTAAAATATAAGAATACAAAAGAATGGGCACCATATGAATCATCAACTGAAATATATACTCAAAGGATTAGAAGATTTAAAAATGTACAAATATGAATTATGTATTATAAATATTGTTAATGAAGGCATTTTTTTTTTTTTTTTTTTATAGAGGCATGCTTTATTTATTTGTTTGCTGGTTTGTTTGTTTGTTTTGTTTATACATGCACTGGGTACAGTCAGAAGCGCGGGAGGTTGAGAGAATTCACCAGAGCCAGAGCGGGGAGCAGAGCAGGCAGAAGGACCGAAGTACACTGCTGAGGGGAGCAGCGGGCGGCAGGAGAGGTCTGCACGCCATGTGGGACCCTCCTCTGGTGGCCGGGGAGCAGCCGGGGATCGAACCGGCGCCGCAGAGGCCGCGGGCAGCTTCGCAACCCAGCGCTCAACCGCTGCGCCACCGGGGAGGCCCAATGAAGGCATTTTTAAGACACAAGTGAAGATTCATAAAAATTACTGAAAACATTTTTATAAGTATTCATAGACTACAAAGTAAGTTTCAATGTTATTCTTCCTTATGGCTAGTATATTAAATTTGGTACTTCCAGGAAAATACAAATATTTCTGAAGACAGATGGAAAGTGTTAAGTCTAAGCAGTATTTTAAACTATATAAAGTTTCTTAAGGAAAACTTTGCCCAGAAAAAATCTTTGATAGTGTGGCATTTTCTCTCTCTCTCTCTCTTTCTCTCTCTCTCTCTCTTTGTGGGTGTGTGTCTTTTAAACATAAGAAGGATGAGTTTATTAATTTTTCCATTAAGATAAATGAGATGCTGATGTCACACTCTTCTTTTTGGGAAAATAATTCGTATACCAAATTTAGTTTCTATTTTATTATCTTGCTGTTACAAGACATTCTTAAGATGTGATTGTTAAAATCTTGGATGTGGCAATGTGGTTTCTTTTCCTTTTATTAATGTCCATTATTTCCTCTGTAACAAAATACAGTACAGTTTACTAAATAATGTGAATGTTATACTAATGAAGTACATTTTATTAATAAAATAAATAACAGTAGTTTTAATACTATGTATATTAAAGTATGTAACTCACTAATATAACCACTGCCCAAAGGCATATACATGCATATATATGTTATAGATATATCTATATCTGTATATAGCATCATCTTGCTTTTATTTAGAATGAGAGACACTCTAAAAAGAAAAAATTACAAAACAATCCCAGAGGACACTCTTCACTCCTTACCCAGAGAAAACCACTGATGACTATGGTGGGAAGAATTCTTTGCGGTTGGAAAACAGCTGAATAAGTTGCTGGAAGTCTCATTTATGTATTAAGCTGGTTGAGTCAGTTTAAGAAACCTATATATGAAGGATTTCTATTATCCAAGTATCTTCTCACTGCTATCATGAATTTGTATAAAACCTTTCCTCCACTCATATGCCTCAAATTAATAGACAAATATTACTAAGTAGAGAATATACCTCCCGGTTTGATAATTTGACAATATAGCAAACTACTTTCAGAGAAATTTATTTTGATTAATTCAACTTGATTTGCAGGCCTTCGTGACTTAACATATTTTGTATTCATTAGGGTCCATATGAGAAAGAAATGCCAAATAGGGGAAGCTGTTTTGTATATTTTATTAAAACTTCAATTGGAGACAATGTCTAATATGATGTCCAGTATCCTTTATATGAAGACCCCTCCCTTTGCTAAATTCCTCTCTAAATTGAAGAAATGCCTTTTTTCACTTTTTTTCCTAGATGCAGTGGCATATTTCCTTTTATTAGACTTGAGAACAAACTCAGTTTTTATTCTTACATTTTAGCTGTGCTCAATTCTAGTAGTTTTCTTTACATCATCTTCTTTTACACATCCCCACTCCCTCACTTTGTATTTTCTTCAATCAGTAAGTGTTGTAAAACCAGGTTATCTTTTCTTCCTTTTTGTAAAGCTTTATTGACTTATAATTGACAGATAAGAATTGTCACAAGTTTAAAGTATACAACTTGATTATTTTTTTCATATTCTGGAAGTTTATTCTGTTTAAAAAACTTTTTAATGATGTGCCTTTATTCTATATCCTTTGTTTTTTCACAGTTTAGCATTTCTCCCTCTGTGTGGTCTACCCTAGTTTTCCCACCATGAAAGCACCCATAGTCTTCCACCATATTCCATTGTGCTCTCCCCCCACCCTCCTTTTTTTGTCCTCTCTCCTTCTTCTCCTAGATGTCTCAGATTTATGGTAAGTTTTTAAGTTTTTCTTTGACCCTTTGTTTGTGTTTTTTTATATGCCACATATAAGTGAAACCATCTGGTATTTATCTTTCTCCTTCTGGTTCACTTCACTTAAGAAAATCTCTTCCACTTTCATCCATATTGTCACAAATGACATGAGTTTATCTTTTTTGATTGCTAAGTAGTATTTCATTATGTGTGTGTGGGGGGGTATATATATATATATTTATATATATATCTGTATTTGTTTATCTAGATAGATTGATAGAGACATATACCACATCTTCTTGATCCCCTCATCTGTTCTGGGACATTTAGGTTGTTTGCATGTCTTGGCTATTGTCAGTAGTGCTGGTATGAACATAGGAGTGCAGGTTTTCTTTCAAATTAATGTTTGCATGTTCTTTGGGTAGATACCGAGGAGTGGAATTGCTGAGTCATGTGGTAGCTCCATTTTTAGTTTTTTGAAGAACCTCCACACAACTATCCATAGGGGCTGGACCAGTCTACATTCCTACCGGCAGTGGAGGAGAGTTTCTTTTAGTCCACATCTTTGCCAGCACTTGTTTCTGGCTTTTTTGAAATGGGCCATTCTCACAGGTATGAGGTGCTATCATTGTGGTGTTGATTTTCAGTTATATTTAAAACAGTATCATTAATCACTTACTGCTTACAGCTGTTTAAAGATTCTTTTCTTTCCAACAGACATGTTCTAACTATTGAGAATAGTTGGAAACATGCTTTTCAATAAAGTAAGTCATTTTCGATGTGTGGGTTCTTTTGTCTTACCTTGGTTCATGTGTCTTATCTTTGAATACCAAAGCCACTTCTCTACTCTGTGTTATATCTGAAATTCAGATGCTCTCATTCTAGTGCCACTGTTTACTCATAGCAAGAATATGTGAAGGATGAATCAGTGCAAGCCTCACCAAATCAGTGAAATCTGAAGGTTTTGTGTGCTTTGGGAGAATTCAGGATAGGCAATTTGATGTCTTTTTTAAAAGATTTATTTATTTATACATATAAGAGCTGGGATGTAGGCCATAGGTTTGGGGTAGGGGTGTATGTATGTTAGGGGATTCACCAGAGACAGAGTGGGAAGCAGGCATATCTACTGAAATACACTGCTGAGGAGAGCAGTAGGCAATATAGGAGAGGTCTGCTGCGTCATGTGGGTTAGTTCCCTGGCCAGGGATCAAACTCTTAATGCGTGGGTGCTGAAAGCTTCATAATGCTGAGACTTAATCCCTTGTGCCACCAGGGACGTCCCAACTTGATGTCTTTCTTATGTAAAATAGAAAATCTACTATGAAATGAGATAGGAAATGGAGAATCTGAATGTGTGGATTTGTATTTGGAGAACCATCTCAGCTGTTAGTAGACTAGTTTTAGGAAAGAGGTATTTCTGGATGTGGATTCCCTTAAAATTATTAATGTGTTTGGAGAATCTTCTTAATCATACCTGCCAGTCTTAGGACTCTAAGAACAAGTGTCCTGACAGACAAGAAATACAGCTGCTGGTTTCTTAAGAATTGCTTGGGTGTGGGAATAATTGGTTGGAAATTGGCACAGTATTACTTCTACCGCAACTTATTGGTCAAAGTAATTATAAAGACCTCCCAGAATCAGGAAAGGGACATAGACCCCACCCCTTTTCTATGGGAGGGGTATCAAACAAAGATTATGGCCATCTTTAATTTACCTCTGCCACTATGTGGCAAACAATGTATTACGTCACTCTAATAAATAATGGAGAAAATAGAAAAACATTTTGTCTCATGAAGCATATGGTCTAATGGAGGAGACCGTGAACAGGCAATTATAATGTGTGATGACCATTGTGACAGAAGAGTACAGGTGCAATGGAATCATGTGAGGAAGCCCAAGCCAAAGAACTGGAATCCAGGCATAACTGCTCAAAGAAAGAAGCCCAAGGCCTCTATTATAAACCAAGTTGCTGCTGCTTTACTTTCTTTTAATTTCCTTTTTAATTTTAATTTTATTAATTTCTATAAACAAAACCAGTTTATACATTTTGAAGCATATTTCTCACTTATGCTAGACTTTACACTTAGTGACAGCTCTCCAGTAATAATATAAATAATATAAAATTGAATTTGTATAGGAATGGTTTAAATTTGAGGGAAAATGGGCATTATTTGGTTTACAGAGTAGGATTGGGAGGAGGATCAGTTTTTTGAGGCCCAGCAATGGCAACCTCCTCTGGAAAATTTTGTGGATAAGTGGCCTCACATCAAAGGAATTTGCTTGAACTGTAGTTGGCAGTATACCAAGTCTGTCCACGTGGCTTTTGTTTTTCTATTGATGAATTTTCTTTCAAAGGATGAGGGGGGTAGACTGCCTAACAACAGTGCCTGTAAACAGCAGTTTTGTTCTGATTTTAGGACACTGGAGACCTATTCCTGTATTTCTCAGCATATGCAAGTAAATCTCTGTTTTCTTCTATGAGGAAATGAGACTAATTGGTTGAATTGTTTGATCACTGGTTTGGGATTTAGATGAAGTAATCTGCAAGAATACAGGCATCCAAAGGAAAAATCAGCAAAAATAAAAAGGACTTGTGGATAGGTCCCAGAGTTAAGATTGTGGGGTTTCTTTATTAGTGTTTTGAAAGGAACCTGAAAACAAAGCTAAGACTTTCTTTATCCAAGAATGCTGTTTAGCCAAAAAAAAAAAAAAAAAAAAAAAATAAGAATGAAAGCATTAGAATAAACTGTAGTCAACAAAACTTTAGCAACAAAAGCATGATTAATAAAAGCTGTTATATTAGTGAAGAGATTCCCTGAAGATTTTGGACATGGGATTATGAGCCCAAAGTAGGTAAATTTAAACATTTGAGGCAGATCTTCCTGGTCTCACTGAAGTGTTGATTATGTCAAAGTAATCACATTTTTCTGTATAAGATTTTTTCATTGCTGTTTTCATTGCTGTTTCTTGTCCTTAGTGCCTTTGACTTCTTGTATAAAAAGCAGTGGCATTACTCTAGTGCACGTCCATCGTTGAGTGTCTCTGTTATTTTCCACTCTTGGAGGCCATTGCATAGTCAGTTTATGTTGGCCCTAGATATGCGTCTCATTCCATAGGCATCAAGTAACTGAAGGATTTTTCCCCCTTGAATTGCCAATATATGTTTGATAGGATGTATGTATTTTCCCCTAAAAATAAAAAGTGTTTTCTCCCTCACTTACTTCATTGCTTGCTATTATGGGTAAATTTGAAAGAAACCTCAGATATAGTTGATGTGAAACTCAGTAATTATTTTTTTTCTGATAGAATTTGCTAAATCACACAGGGTAAGATGGATGCTTGGTAATTGGTACTAATGCAGTCGTGTGTGTGTGTGTGTGTGTGTGTGTGTGTGAGAGTAACATTTTGTGTTCATTTTTTCCATGTTTCTCTAGCTTCATTTTAGCTTCTATCTAAGAGTTCTGGGTTTTTTTTTTTTTCTTTTTCTCACTATAATGTCATATTCAAAGAACTTTAATCTTGTTGGATATTTCTGGTTTCTTTGCATTTCGTTTTTTTCCACTCAAAGGAAGTTTAGAAGAAGCAAATATCAGCTAAGGGATTAAACACAAAGCTCTGGGTTTTTTTTTTTAACCCCAAAAGTTAAATTGTAGGATTTTGGGAACATTTTCCTCTCACTATATGGTATTGTAGAAGAATTGTACTATAGTCTGAGTATTTTCAGTGTTAGAGTAAACTTGAACACATACACAGTTTTCCCAATACTATTTAATAGCCTACAAATACAACCCTGAACCACTTGTATTTGATCTAATTTTTTATTCTTCAGTGGGTTTTTAAAAATTATATGCTCTTTGAATAGTCTTTTTTAAAAAAGATTTATTTGTTTATGCATACAAGAGCTGGGGTACAGGCCAGAGATGCGGGGGTGTGAGAGGATTCATCAGAGACAGAACGGGGAGCAGAACAGGCAGACTGACTGAAATACACTGCTGAAGGGAGCAGTGGGCAAGTCAGGAGGGTCTGCTGCGCCATGTGAGTTGCTCCCTGGCAGGCTGGGGATCGAACTCATGCTGCAGAGGCTTCGGATTGCTTCATAGTGCGGTGCTCAATCCCTTGCGCCACCAGGAAGGCCCCTCTTTGAATAGTCTTATATTTAAAACTCTTGTCTTTTTTCCATCTTCATTTTTTCAAAACTTTTCCTTTTAGAACATTGAATCGTTTTATTATTTTTTAAAACCCTTTAAAAGTCTCTATAGTAAGTTTAAATCCTATACCAAAGTTAATTTAATTGAAAACATATAGGATTTTGATATAATGACTGTCAGGTCTTGATCTGAGAAAGACATATTCCTTCCTCTCAAGTTGTTGTAAAAAAACTTCACTTTCTGAGACTCATTTCTAATAGTAGTAGATGTTCTTGCTCTTCTCTGATATGACCTTTTGAAGGAACATGATATTCCTTCTCAAGATAATAAGAATTGAATTTTTTAAATTGAGTGACCTTTCAATGTAAGAATTGTCTTGTTCCTGTAAGTTGTAGATAAATATAAGGACAAAATACATGTATTGCCAAATAATAGAGAACAGGGAATTTAAATGTTAAATGCAATGACTAAAACAGTAAAGGTTACTTGCCAGCTATGATAAATGGAACATGCCATTTCAAGTCAGTTGACATGACTGTGTAGAAGAACATACAATTCTCCTGGAAATAGTTTTATTCAATAGCATGGTGGTCATTGCATAGTATAATCACTATGTTAACGTTTTCACTGAAAAGACTGAACAAAAGGAAAAGTAGCTCATGTGTTATGCTTAATGAAAACTTTAAAAATTATCACAAGTTGCGGTAGAAATGCATAAGGTAGCATTAATAAAAATGTTTCTTGTCCTAGAAAATAGAAGGGTCATTTTTCTGCCTGTCATTAAAAATACAAAATATTATATCCAACCTAGGAATGAAAATATTTTCATTGTAAGATTATAGACATTCTATTTACCTAAAAGGGGGAAATAAGGTCATTGATATGTTAGAAAAAACTAGGGAATTCTTTTAAAATAACCTAATCAGCTAACCTCTTTTAAATAAAGGATATTTTAAAAACCATGAACAAATACCTCAGCTCACTTTAGTAGACATTTAGTGTGCCTACAGTATATTTCATATCAGAGATAGATATGAAATTTCTAATGTACTCTCTGGGTTCCTTACAGTCTAATAGGTCTTTGATTTCTCACACATGGTCCCTCCTTTTTCTTCCTGTAATGACCCACATGACTTGAAACTTAATTATGTGCTTTAAATTATAAGGCATACTGGGGAAAAAAATAGGAGAAAATTCTGTGAGCTATATATCTAATTTTATTTGTTAGTTTTCTGTTGCTGTGTAACAAATTAGCAGTCTTAGCTGCTTAAGATAACATTATTCATTATTAGCTCATAGTACTGTAGATCAGAAATATGGTATGGTGTGGTTGGTAATACTCAGGGTATCACAGTAAAATCAAGGATCATGCACAGTGAAGTCTTACAGAAAAATTTGCTTCTTGGCTTATTCTTCTTGTCTGAATTCAGTTCTTTGCAGTTGTAGAACTAAGATAATTGTCTCCTTGCTGACTGTCAACCATAGACTGCTCTCAGCTCATCCAAATACCTCCTTTTCCCTGATACTTAGCCCTTTAAGCTTGCAACAGTTCTTAACTCCCCCTTCTGTGGACATCTGGAGAAATTGTGTCTTAAAGAATGCAGGCCCACCCAGATAATCTTTCTATCTTCAGGCCGACTTTACTATATAACAGAACCAAATCAGAGTAAAATTCATTGTGCACCCATTGTCCTGGGGATTACTCAGGGAGCTGGGAAATATTGGGAGCCATCTTAGAAATCTTCCCATTGTACTAATTTTCACTCCTTAGCAGGATTAATACTAGAAATAGTTTTAAATTTTATCAATAAACAAAACAAATTCACAAGATTATCTTTGCAGAGTAGAATCAAGTAGTTACACAAAGAAAACTATTTTTTCTGTTAGTACTATTAGAATTCAGTGTGATAATTAAAAAAAAAAAACCTTACTTTTGGCAGTAGGTGACCATTGGAAATATATTTTTCTTTTCTGGCCTCAAAAATTTTTACTTCTATAATAGAATTGGTATTCCCAGTCATAAGGATGTCATCTTCCACTGGCCCCTGTACTTTCCGTGGTGTCCCTCTCTACTTCCAGGCTTAGATGTCTCATGCTAATTTTATTTCTAATCTAAATCAGAATGAAGTCTGAGACAATTAAACTCCCTTATTTACCTTTCTTCCATAGCTAGTGTGATCTTATAGTTTGAGATTCTTTCTTAGAACAAGTGGTTTTGGAACTGTCAGTTTGTTCTCTCATTATTTCTCAACCCCTTAGCTCTCATTAAATTTGTTGTCCCTTTATTAACACTAAGATCTTGAATTGCTGATTTCTTAGCCCTCAAGGGCACCAGGTACTAAAAAGTAGATATTTGCTCTGATTTTTGTTACTCTTTCCTAGGAACTTTCCCCCTAACCTATCTATTCCTTTGGCCTTGTGGTTTTCAAATTATAACCATTGACCATATAGCTCCCAAGTATTCTCCTTCTCACACTTTTCTGTAGTGCTTTGCCCACCATTAGATCGGGTAGTATCATAATTACATCTCAGCTCTCTTCCTTTCTCCTTATATCTACTGCTCCCTTTTTCCTTCTTTTCTTTTTGTTAGGAATACAGAAATCCTAACTTTAAGAGATCATAATTTAGTAGGAAAGATGGAAAATGAAAGGAAAAATTATATGATGGTATGGTAAGTGTTATATTAGAGAAAAACAGCAAGGTTTTATGGGATTACAGATTCCAAACTCAGCTTGAATTCTGGCACTGCCTCTGATAAGCATTTCAGAGCTAGTTTAGCAGTGAAGAAGAACTGGAGATAACTGGAAGGATGCCTAAATGAATCTTTATAAAAGAGCACCCAGAATTGGAAACTATGTAGTTCCCAGGCTGAATTAGTTGATTATATGCCAAGAGCAAGAATGGAATCAAAAAGATCAGACATACAAAGATCAGACATACAGCAAAAGTGGAGGAAAAACAGATTCCTTAGGCCTTCTCTGTGCATTAAAGTGAAAAGAATAAAAAAAAAAAAAGAACTTCTTTTGAACTTAGAGAATACCAGCATTTAAGGGTTAAACAGAAATAAAACAGACTGAAAAAAACTAACAGGTCACCAGAAAGTGGCAGTATGAGGACGGACTGGATGAGAGGCCGAAATCACTGACACATTGTTTGATAATTAATAATGAAAATGGAAGGAAGTTTATAGGTGGATAACTAGGTGGAAAACTACAGCTTTATCTTCAGAGTAGAAAATATAAAGTGCTAATCACATGAGAGTATAGAAGGTGGCAGTGAGGGACAGGAAAAAATGAAATAGTTCTCCTGGAGTATCTTAAGAATTGACAATTGAAGGTACTTGCAGAAGTCATGTTGAGATTTGTAGACCTGGCTGACACTGGAGGTGCCCTGAGATTCAGTGGATCTAGCACACCTGACTCAGTGTCTTTTCAGGCATTTTACACTAGGACTTGAGGAAATTAAATAGCAAATGGATTGATTCAGATTTTGGAGGTTTCCCAAAAGCATGCTATGGAAGGGAGGGAAAAGGCAAGGGGTGGCAGAATGGATAAAATCTAGCTGAATAAAGATACATGTTCAATCAGGACAGATCGATAATGTGTGGTATGCCAACATACATTATAACGTATATATATAATGCATATATTCTTCTCTAGTTCTGCCCATTAAGTTGGCCTGGGAGCAGGAACACCCCAGAACAGTGAGTACCCTAGCACTCATATCTGAATACCATTCTCTGCCCTAGAGAAAATTGCTGATTCCAGTGCTGGGCGAAGATAAGTAAAAGATGAGCTTGGGACATCCTGTAACAGGAAGTAAGAAAGGGGTCAAAGAATGTCAGGAGTGTGTCATGAGGACATAGAAGTCAGCTAGCAGGGGTGCCCACTGACCAAACTTGGGACAGTGTGGGCATAAAATAAAAAAAAAAAGTTAGCAACATTTAAAAACCTATTGAATGAAATAATAAACCCTAAACCACACTGATATGAATAGATAAATGAATAAATTGAAAGTTGGATGAAGAAACAGGGTATTTAGAGTTTTGAAGATCTCATAAAAGTGTGTTAATTACAAAAGGAAAAAAAAATAACTTTGCAGTGAAGAAGCCTGGGAGATACTACCTTAATCAAGTGATCAATGTAAATGTTATCAGTAGTGGGATGAACCACCTGATAGGGTGCAATCAAAAGAAGCCTCATTACTTCTGTGACATTCCTGCTTAAGATGTGTACTCTGAATCTAATCATGAGGAAACACCACATAAGCTCAACTTAAGGGACATTCTACAAAAATACTGTTTTGTAACTTCAAAAGTATTAAAGCCACGACACCAAGGAAAGACTAAAGAGATGTTCCAGACTGAAGAGGACAAAAGAAACAGGACAATTAAATATAACATTTTGTACTGGACTCTTCTTATGCTGAACATTGTTGAGACAAATGGTGAAATTTGAATGATGTTTGAGGATTAAATAGTAATAGTGTCTCAGATTTTCTGTTATGTAGGAGAATATTTTTGCTTATAGGAAGTACACTAAATTATTTGGTAGTGATAAGGTATCATGTTGGCTACTTTACTCTGATATAGTCCATGAAAAAATAATTCTTTGCAATATAACTAGGATTCTTTTAAACATTTACTGTGGGATTGGGTAATATTGATCCATGCCTTCTTAACGTTTTTCTCCCTTGACTTTGAAATGCTGTCAGAGCTGATGGATTTTTTTTTTCCTTCAAGGACTCTTCTTAGTCATCCTCTTTCATTGTGGATGCTATTTTGTAATTCTTAACCCTTGGCTTTCTCTTCTCTTCCTTCTTCTTTAATTTCAACTCCTTCAACTCTATACATATGACTCCTAGTTCTGTATCTTTATCCTAGATGTCATCTCATCATTAGACCTACCTTTTACCTGAACTTAACTTTCTTAAGTACATCTTTTCCCATCAGCCCTGACAGTTAAACTCAACTTTTCATTAACTCCTTGGGCTCACCAATGCAAAATCACATTTTGCACGAAATTTGGGGTCTAAATTTCTTATTTTGAAAAATAGTGAAATCAACTTCTCTAATGGATGAAAAGATTATTACAAAATTTATCTTATAGATCTAAATTTTATTGGTCTATAAAGTTTATAGATCCTGATCACAGGGGGTTAGGAGCACAATCATGAACCCATTTTCCTGAAGAAAATACTAGTCTAGTTACAATAGAAAGTTGCCTGTTGCGAAATGAACTCTGTTTTGATATGAAATAAACTTTAATAGGAATATTATGTGAGAAAACATGAAGAATTAAGACTAATTATCTCACATTACAATCTGTTTTGAGAACAGAATATATACAATGTTAGGGAACATGAGAAAAGTTCAAACTATCTATATGAGAAAATGGTCTACATTTTAAAATTGTCTTAGTTCTAACATGAAATAGATGAGTATTTTTAATTGGTATATTTAATATACTTTGAATAAAATAAACATTTAAAACAAGTTGATAAAGAACATGGATAGAAAATATGTTTATTATAATTTGGTTAGTTTAAAATGTCATTCATAAAAACTTTCTTATGTAAACTTTTCATTTTGTAGCTATGTATTTCTGTATGTTGAGGATTAATATTTCATAGCCAACTCTGTAGCAGCAAGTGTGAGTAACTTCTGTGCTGAGATACTTTTGGATATTTTACTAGGTTTCTAATCAAGGATACATTCCAGGAAGTATTGCACATTTTTCTCTGAAAATGCTTGACTGGTGGAACATTATATATCCTTCATTTAATTAAACCCTCTCCAAGTATAAGCACTTTTGCCTCAGTGAACTTGTGCTCACTGAAGATTGCAGTGGTTTTCCCACTAAACTTACACTCATGTCCTTGTAATAGACTTTGGCATTTAATTGATATAAATTTTCATATCATTCATTGTCCTGTTGTTTAAAGAAAAATGATACTATTTCCTGAGACCAGTGTTACTTGGAAAACCTTGGCTAACTAACAAGTTCCCAAGAAATTTTATTTAATGGTATGTTTCCAAGAGCATCTTAAGTAATTCATCAAAATTGCCTTCTTTAAAAAATCCAAATATGTTTCATTTTAATCTTACAATTATTTATTAAGATCTTGCTGATTGCCTAGTTTAATATGACAAGGATCCAAAAGAAATATTTAACTTATAAAGAACTTACAATCATTTTGGAGAAACAAAATAAATTACTGTTAAATGGCAAAATAAAACCAGGAAAGGATATAGTTTAGGGCCAACTTGGAAATTAGTATTTTTGTTAAGTCAGAACTAATCTTCCTGTAGCACATACTATCATAATATAATTTTGGTTACTTAATAGGTCAGGATAAGAGTGGGTTTTTGTTCATGTTTTTTATGCTTTAAAGTATTTGATTTTATAGAAGTCTTTTTTCAGCGCTGAAGCCAGCACATATTGTTGGATACATGCTATGTGCCAGCACACTTACAGGCACTAGGGTTACAAATATGAGCAAAATAGAGGGTCTCCAATCTTAAGGAACTTGCTTCTTTTTGTGTATATGTGTACTAGAGAGTGGTGGCAGAGAGACATTAAACATAAGAAGAAATAAATATGATTTGAGATATTTATAAGTGTTAGGAAGATCATGAAAGTGTTAGGGTAGAGATGCTTTGATTACTATTATCAGAGAAGGCCTGTCTGAGGAGCTGAGGTTTGAGTTAAAAGCTGAATGGAGGAATTAAGTACGTGGTTAATTTGGGGAGTAGTGTAGGTTTGAGAGTTGTTGTTATGAAAAGGTGTTTTATTATTTATTGAGGTAACACTGGTTTACAGCCTACTATATGAGTCATAGGATAGTATCACACCTCTGCAGATGTATATTCTACACTGCACCCTTCACCAAGACACTCATAGTCCTCCACGTTAGTCTTTTGTGACCCCAACACACTTTGCTTTACCCCTTCAACCTCTGTAGCCTCAGATCTATGGTTAGATTTCATCTGGTTTTGTCTGACCTTTTGTTTCTCTTAATTGTTTTATTTCTCTATATTTCTTTCTCTATATTCCATCCAGTATTTGTCTTTTTTCCTTCTGACTATTTTCACTTTGCTTTATTCCCTCATTTCCACGATGTGGTTACAAATGACAAATGTTTAACCTTTTATTTATTTTTTAAATAGCTGAGTAGTATCCCATTGTGTATATATACTGCATCTTTTTAACCCACTCATATGTCACTGGGCAAGTAGGTTGTTTTCATAACTTGGCTATTGTAAATAGTGCTGTAATGGAGTGCATATATCAGAATTAGTGTTTTTGTATTCTTTGGTTAGATACTTAAGAATGGAATTGCTGGATCATATGATAGATGTATTTTTAATATTTTGAGACATCTCCATAGTGATACCATAAAAAATCAGGATAGTGGTTTTCTCTTAAAAGGGAGGGGTTTTTGATCTGGGAAGATAATGTGTAGGGCTTCTGGATAGCTGACAAGGTTCGCTCTGTTTAAGTGGATATTATGTAGAAGACTGGTCACCCTATAGTGATTTATTAAGCTATATATTTATTGTATAAGATATTCTATATTCAAGGTATATTTAACAATACTGAAGTAAAATTTTTAAGTGAGGTTAAGTGATTACAAATTTTTTATTTTAATTTTTCAAGTTACTGCTTAGGCTTTCATAGATTATAGAGAACAGGGCAGGGGCTGTGGTGAGCAGTTAAAGATATGGGTTGAGAGCCTCCCCTGGTGGCTCAGTGGTTGAGCACTGGGCTGTGAAGCTGCCCACAGCCTCTGCAGCGTCGCCAGTTCGATCCCCGCTGCTGGCAAGGGTCCCACGTGGCGCGCAGACCTCTCCTGCCATGCCCGCTGCTCCCCTTAGCAGTGTATTTCATCAGTCTGCCTGTTCTGTTCTCCGCTCTGGCTCTGGTGAATTCTCTCACCCTCCCGCACTTCTGACTGTACCCAGTGCTTGTATGAATAAATAAATAAATCTTAAAAAAAAAAAAAAAGATATGGTTGAGAGTCAAAATTACTGAGTTACAAACAGCAACTGAGACTAAAAATCAAAGATCAAGTAAGTTCCATATGAAAGGAACCCTCAGTGTTAGTCATTTCACCCACCTCCAATAAATGCTCTCATTTTCACTTTGTAAATATATAATAAATGAAATACGCACTGGAAATGCCTGGTAACATAAGCTTCATGTTGTTTTTCAAAGTGCTTTTACATATTTTATTTAATGAAAGGCTGTGAGTAGAACTGTAATGCTGTTCAAATTCTCTAAATAAAAGTAGTGAATTTTTTTAACTAAAAATATTTCAGAATATATAAGAATCTTTATTGTAGATGTCAATGTATTTTATTTCATGCTTTGGAGATTCTTGTCCTTTGTTAAGGAAGTAATTTTTTACTATTTTGTTAAAAATGGAGTTATGTTAAACTGATTTATGACATTCTTTAAATGCTCATGATAAGTTGACAAGCTTGGAGTAAATTAAAACTACTTTTTTTTTTCCTTTCAGAGGTCTCTTTATTAGTATCCATGACCGAGGACATATTGCTTCAGTTCTTAATGCATGGCCAGAAGATGTCATCAAGGTGAGTTATCCAATTGTTTCTCTGTGGCAAATTTGTTCTTATTCCTGACGACTAACACACTGACAATTTCATTTTAAGTAGCTTGACCGACTTTTCTAGTAGGTAACACTTAATGTATAGCCCTTGTTAATTTTGCCTGGTGAGGTGATACATTTGTTCTGATACATTTAGATACTAAATTTCCTTATTACTTATAACTTATTAGTATTTATTCATTTTAAACATTAATAAATGTTGAATAAATTGTTGACATAGCTTCTGAATTTCTTTAATAAAGCCCTTTTTCTTATGTTTTTAATCCACCTAGAGGGATCCAGGTGAGCAAGACGATCTTAAGTAGCTCCTATGACTGCCCTCTGTGAGTGAGCTAGTGAAAATTAAATAACAATAGTAATCTGAGATTTAGTAACTATAAGACACTGCCGGGTTCACTCCTGTAATTTTTTTTTTTTATTCATTTATTTATTTATTTATTTTTTAAATTAATAAATTTTATTTTTATATTCCCCATACAATTGCAATCCCCCCATTCTGACCCCAATCCCTCCCCTCCCGCCCCCCACCCCCCAAAAAGTGTCTCTGGTTCATAGTTTTTGTTGATTTTGATTTTCACTTTCTTATAGTTATTCATTTTCCTGGTCCCTTATTTAAGTATTCTAGATTCCTGCTATGAGTGAGACCATCCGGTATTTTTCTTTTTCTTTTTGGCTTATTTCACTGAGCATGATCCCTTCCAGCGCCATCCATGTTGCTGCAAATTGCATGTGTTTATCTTTTTTGAATGCTGAGTAATATTCCATGGTATATATGTACCACATCTTCTTGATCCAGTCATCTATTTTTGGGCATTTGGGCTGTTTCCAAAGCTTAGCTATTGTAAATAGTGCTGCTATAAACATAGGGGTGCAGGTGCTCTTTGAAATTGATGTTTCTGTGTTCCTTGGGTAAATACCTAGGAGTGGAATTGCTGGATCCTGTGGAAGCTCTATGTTTAGTAGGTCCAGAATTTTTAGGATAAATCAGTAAGGAAAGGGAGTTACTGGTGGGTTACAATGCAGTGCTTGGGGGTGGAAACTGAGTGTTGGTCTCAAGAGCCCATGCTCCTAAACATGGCCCTCCCTGTAACACCTTTCTTGTCTCAGGAAATTGAGATGTGTTTGTCCCTCCTTGGCTTCCTTTTCCTTTTATTAGGCGCTCAGCAACTTTGTGATATCTTTTAGGAGTAAGATGGAATAAATTGATGCCTTTATGGTACAAAGGCACCTCAGTTCTGATTTCTGAAGTGAGATTCTTTTAATCATCTTTTCTGTTTGGACAGCAGTGACTACAGTTGATTTACTTTGCTCTCTAAGGCTCATGAAGCAAACTTGTAAAGCAAAATGTTTTGACATACTTCCAATATCCCCAATTTTTTTCACTTTCCCTGCCTAAGTTGTTCCCCGACTTTTTTCCACTAAGTATACTGCACTTTCCAAAGATCCTGTCCTTAGGAACTATCCTAAAAATGTGTTAATTCTATCAAGTGTAAATGTCTGTTCCTCCTAAGAAGGGTGTTTTCATTTTAACCAAGAATTTAGAGAGAATTTTAAGAATTTATCAATACAGCAAATAATTCTAGCATAGAGAGGTTGTAGGGTAAATAAAAAGTGTCAGGCTTTTCTGCCCTCCCGTCATTAGGATAGATGACGGAACCCTGTGGTCCCGAATGCATGCCTGATGGCAGGCACCTGGAGTAGGGTGTGGGCCTAGGTAGATGGGATTCACCTGGGCTAAGACTGGGCTAATAATGGCGGCGTCACGGAGACGCCAGTAGGAGCAGAGAACCCGGGAGAAGGAGAACCAAGAGAAGCAGAATGTGAGAGAACGCTGGAGAGTACAGTAAAAGTGAAGACTTGCTCGGGGCTGGGAGGCCTGCCAGCCTCCCGGCCCCCTAGCTACCCTACCTGACATGTACCTGGTAAATCCCAATAAAAGCCTGAAAAGCCACTGAAGGCTCCAGGACTCTCTCCTCCTTTACCCGGTCTGCTGGGTTAGAAATCCTTCCCTGTGCCCCCTACAGAGGTCTAATTAATATCATTATAATCATAACAGTTAGACATTAAGTACCTTATTTCTGTTCAGCTGATCTCAGTTAACTTCATTATTAGCCTGCCTTTATCCTTTTGACAATATTGGAACCTCACTGGTATTCTTGATCCTAACTATAATGACTGTCATTTTAAAAACATAGTATAGTTTCTGACACATAACAGAAACTTAATAAATGGCAGTTGTTTATTGTTGTAAAATTATGAAGAGTAAGATGTAGTCTCTACTGTGTAGTTTAAAGTGCTTATGAGACCAAGGCAATGAATTACTAGACAATATTTAAAATAATAGACAATGTCAAACTTGTTTAAAATATAAGTTCCATATTCATTCATTCATTTGGAGAAGCATATCATTCAGAAAAAGCAATTTTTCTAGCAAAGTCTGAACTTAAGCCTAGCCTTTGATAATCAGAAAGGGAAAAAAGGGAATATATGA
Source organism: Talpa occidentalis (assembly GCF_014898055.3). Lineage (NCBI taxonomy): Eukaryota > Metazoa > Chordata > Mammalia > Eulipotyphla > Talpidae > Talpa > Talpa occidentalis. Next base: position 91,645,903 of record NW_023602073.1, on the reverse strand, counting down.
ATATAGGTGTGACGTTCAGGAAGAGAATGAGGTGTTCTTGTGCAATAAGGAAATTGACTGGCCTGATTAAAGCTAAGAGTTAAAATTGAAATGTGGTGGAGTTAAGATTGTTTAAGAAGTTGTCAATTATTAGGTAATATCTTAAAAATCAGAATGAGTTAGAGTTGAAAAATAAAATGTCATGTTTAAACAAGAAAATGACTTCATGTAAGTAATACTTGAAGTGTCATTAGAGACAAGAAAAAGAGACAAAAATTCTGCTTCCAGGTAAGCTACAACAGAAGTCTAACACAGATGTCATTGATAGAATTTTATTTGTTTTACTGAGATAATACTGCTGTTGTGACTTCATTCAGACAACATCCAACTGCTTTATTTTTCTTAAACGGGAGATAAAATAATTAAAAACAAAAACCAAGGGCATATTCACTTAATGATATATGAGTTTATTTTTTATTTCGAGAATTGCTTCACTATTAAAATCTACTGTAATGCTCCAAATGTACATTTGTAATGAGGTGTGAGCTAAGATGGAAGATCAAATGCCTAAAGACAGAGTTTAAATATTACTCAAGCCTTGAATCATGCATGGGTGCTTTGGTGGTAGATGTGATGTGGCAACATGCATCTGAAGAGGTGTTAATTTATATCCCTTAATCATATACAGTACAGTACATCAGTGTCACCTTAATAAAAAAAGATGAAAGATAAAAAATGGGATATTCAAATGTTTTCAAACATTAAAATAACAAATGGTTAAAATGGAGGGAGGGGAATTGCTTAAACAACAACCCCCTAGACGTCTGTGACATATTTTCCTAATTAATAGCTTGGGATGAGAGAAGAGCTTAGAGAATAAAAACTCAAAGGAATAATTCTTTTCTTTGACTTTATGTTCAAAACTTGTATTTAGTTCAACTTAGATATACTATCAACAATTCTTAAAAATTACTATGTTAAATCCCTTTTAGAAATTGAAACTCATGAAAATTAGATGTAACAAGTCTTTGGATTTAATAAAACTTGGAGAGTATTACATAAATTATTTTTTGGATCATAAAGATATATCACAATGCTACTCTCTTATTAAATGGCTCATGTTTTTTGTTAATAATAAATTTTATTTTTATATTCTCCATACAATTGCAACCCCCCCATTCTGACCCCAATCCCTCCCCTCCCACCCCCCGCCCCCCAAAAGTGTCTCTGGTTCATAGTTTTTTGTTGATTTTGATTTTCACTTTCTTATAGTTATTCATTTTCCTGGTCCCTTATTTAAGTTTTCTAGATTCCTGCTATGAGTGAGACCACCCGGTATTTTTCTTTTTCTTTCTGGCTTATTTCGCTGAGCATGATCCCTTCCAGCGCCATCCATGTTGCTGCAAATTGCATGTGTTTATCTTTTTTGAATGCTGAGTAATATTCCATGGTGTATATGTACCACATCTTCTTGGTCCAGTCATCTATTTTTGGGCATTTGGGCTGTTTCCAAAGCTTAGCTATTGTAAATAGTGCTGCTATATACATAGGGGTGCAGGTGTTCTTTGGAATTGATGTTTCTGTGTCCTTTGAGTAAATACCTAGGAGTGGAATTGCTGGATCATATGGAAGCTCTATGTTTAGTAGGTCCAGAAATCTCCACACAGCTCTCCATAGTGGTTGGACCAGTTTGCACTCCCAGCAGCAGTGCAGGAGAGTTCCTTTTTCTCCACACCCTCGCCAACATTTGTTGTTGCTAGTTTTTTTAATATGTGCCATTCTCACTGGTGTAAGATGGTATCTCATGGTAGTTTTGATTTGCATTTCCCTGATTACAAGTGATGTTGAACATTTTTTCATATGCCTGTTGGCCTAAATGGCTCATGTTTTTAAGAAACACACTGACAAAAGTATACATGACCAGTGATACAGAAAAGTACAAAATTCATTAAATCCTGTGGAAGATTATCAGATAAGAAAAGTAGAATATGCCAACAGATTTCAAATATGGTTGAACAATTTCAAGTAGTTAGAGGAGTTTGAATGAATGGCCCAACATTATTGTGAAAAGAGGAAGGTGGTGCCAGTATGCATAAACTGAAGATCAGCACTGTGGAGGACTGTTCAGCTGTTATGCATTATTTAACTATGGATGCTACTGTAGCTATACTCAGAGTGGGTGTGATCAGTTTCAAAGGTGCTCTAAGTTTCACTTCAGTCACTGTTTGAGTTCTTACCTCACTTTAGTCTTCCAGTTTGCCCCATTTGCTTAAAGACTGAGTGGTTTGGGCAAGTTGAATCTTTTGTGCATACCCTATCTTCTTTTTTTTCAATATCAAATTAATTGTTTTTGTATTTTAAAATAAATTTTTTGTATTTTAAATAATTTTTTGTATTCAAAATGATTTTTTATTAAGGTAACACCTGTATATTCAACACTAAATTAATCATATGTTAAGTATTTAAAGCTTTTTTATTTTTATTTTGTTTTTATAATTTTTTAAGATGACATTGGTTTCCAGCACATGTATGATTCAGAAATACTCATATATAAGTATTTTAATAAATATAAAATACATATCAAGTTTATTCTGTCCATTTTTCCACACTTATATAAATTCTTTCCCATGTATTCAATTTTCATGGATTTTTTGACAGTTTAATAATTCCTTACATAAGTATTAACTTCAGAAATGGAGAACAGAAAATGTGTCTCAGGATTTGTGAATATCTACTAATAGGTAATTTTTCTTTTCCTCCTAGGCTATTGTGGTAACTGATGGAGAACGTATTCTTGGCTTGGGAGACCTTGGCTGTAATGGCATGGGTATCCCTGTGGGTAAATTGGCTCTGTATACGGCTTGTGGAGGGATGAATCCTCAGGAATGCCTGCCTGTCACTTTAGATGTGGGAACAGAAAATGAGGTAAACAATTGAACTCTATAAAACAGCTAGCTATTCACCTTAAAAATAAGCACTTATTTTGCATTTTGAATTTATTCCAGGAACTTTCTGAAATTCCTTCTTTTCTGTTTCTCTTACTTCAAACCTGTCTCCCAACTTTTATAAGCAAATTATTTTTCTTCTCCTTTTTCTATAATGTAATCTTTTACTAGCTTCTTTAGTGTTTTATTATACTGTGCATCTATAAAATATGTTTGCTTTAGGATATTGTAGTTCCTTTTTTAAATTATTATTTTCTTACTATACAGGAACTAATCCCAAAGTACTTACTAAGTTTTGATTAGTCTGAAATCTTGTTCTAAAACGCTTATTGAACCCGAGATAGATGAGTTGGAGTTTAGTATTTATCTTTCTTCCATCAGTATTGTAGAATATTCAAGTCCTTTGCTCATTATTTATTGCTACTATTTAGGGTTAGTTATAGGTGATAGGTACTAGAAATTAAAGGTAGAATTTTCTGAAATAAAAATGAAAACTAATTGTTGGTTAAGGATAGAACATTCAAAAATTGCATACAAACTTCATACCTCAATCCAGAATGGATTGATTATCAAATAAGATCTTCATACTTTTTATCATTATGTACACTGTCCATAGTTATTTTCCTTGTTCTACAGTAATTTTTAATATATAACTTTTTATCTTTTATTAACATAATAGAGTAATTTTTATGTTCTTTAATCTACACAGTTATATTACTTTCATTCACTGCTCATTTATTATTGCTCATTTAAGCTTCATAAAGGATGCATTTTGCTAACAACATATTACTTATCATGCACTTTCTTTTTCAGTGCCAGTAGAAATGACATAGAAATTATCAAAGCTGATTTCCTAAAACAGTTGTCCTAAAATTTGAGTATATGCACATGAACATTAAGATTTCCTTTTATATATGTGTGTGTGAATATATATATATATATATTTATAACATTCTTCTGTGAAAATTGCATTAAGGTAGAATAAAATTTAAAAATCAAAACATCTGTGAAATGTCCTAAAATTTCCAGGAAGAGATGAAGAGGCATGAGTCATGACTGACATACTTTGTGTTTGCTAAAATTTCAAAGTTTTTCAAGCTTCTAGGTTATAAAATAATCTGATAATCTAAATGAATCTATTGTTAAAGTGCTAGGTGTTATTTATAGAGATTTTTGCTTATACTATTTGACTTTCTGGCATACTGGGAAAGAGAATTAAGAATGGTGGAATTTGAACCCTTTCACTGTCACTGGAGACTATAGCTTTAGCTTGAGAGATCTTTGAAACTCTTCAAATTGTGTTATGTGGATTTTATTGCATTAGACAAACATTGAGCATCTGCTGTCTGTCTAAACCCAAGTGACTATCAGGGTCAGTAATTTAAGATCTTGTCATTAGAATGCTATGAATCTCGAACATATATAAATAGTTTCAATATGTATTAAATGCTTTGATTAGGACATTTCACAAACCATTAAGGAGGATAGTTAGCAAACCATTTCTCTGTCAGTTACTCTCAGTCTCTAACTGTATATAACTGTTATTTACTTATAAATTATTTTTTCTATACATCATATTTAATAAATATAATAAAAATTTATATTAGTAAATTTTTAGCTGCAGTTCTACAACATATGAGGGCACTGTCTTAAGATTTCCCTCACTTCTGACACTAACTCTGAGTTCTGGGGAGTTCCCTAAAATAAACACAGACTTGATAATTCAGTAGAAGGACTCACAGATTTCAATGAAAGCTATTACAATCACACAGTGCAGGAACAGATTATAGGTTAAAATCAAAGGAAAGAATACATAGGGCAGTGTCTTAAATGTCTCTATTTTCCTTTCTCTGTGGAGTCAGGACACATTACTCTTTGGTATTGATATGTGAGATTGATATATGCCCTGTGTTCAGAGTTTTTATTGGGGTCCTATTATCTTGGTATGATTGATTGATTGCCCATCAAGAACTCCTTGAAGTTTGTGAGATACTTTAGAAATACCCATTATATAAACTGATATATAAAAAATACTAACATGAGACAGGAACCTTTTGGGAAGTAGAATAATTTTAACTTAATACTATAAGTTTGAGGTGAGTGTTTTTGAATATATGTTCCATGAACCAACCACTTCAGAATTACCAGGGATGTGTTTTAAGAATGTAAAAACCCTGGCCCACACTTCAGACTACTGAAACAAATTTTAATCATTTCTATTTCTACTACTTTAAACATTTATGCCATTTAACTCATATGCATGCTGACATTTAGGAAGTAATTACATTAGACTCCTGAATGAATATTGGCAGTTAATTTGCTAATCTTTATTGGTATGAGATGGTGAAACAGCAAAAATTAGATATTATTTCTTTACAGGATCAGTTTTTTTTTTAAAATTTGAAAGTAATGACTAAATAGCAACAAATAAAATGATTATAATTTATAAATAATATTTAACATTAAATGCTAAACAGGAATTTCACAATATTTTGGCAGATAAAGGTTTATAGTGCTCAATATTTGGAGAACATGTTTAAGTCAATAAGAAAATGTCAGATGTGAAATATACAAATTGCCTAAGGACATATGGGCACAGATAATTTACAAGTGAGGAAATAAAAATGGGCAATAAACTTATGAAAAAGTATCTAACAATATTAGTAAAGAAACACAGTGCTACTTGATAACTTATGTAAATATTGTTTGTTACATATTTTATTGTGTATTATGTTTATTGCATATCTTTATGTTTTACATATAAGCACACATCTGTGTGCAAAGATATTACTCTTGCAGCTACAAAAAAAATGACAGTTATTACATATGACTTGTGGGGAGGAGTTTCATTTTATTTTCATTCTAAGAGGGCAGGGTTGCAATTCAGATCCTAAGATTTGAAATGTTCATCTAGTGACATGACAACTTCTCACAAGATGATCTTTTGTGCAAAGGGGTTATGATTTACCCCAAACTTGGATAGACATAAATGTATAGTTCAACAAAGAATATGCATCAGGCTGCTAGTGGTGGATAGTCCTGAATGGGTAGAGAGTATTGATATTCTTTGTTTTTAATTACACTTTTCAGTGCTCTAAAATTCTTTGATAAGCAGATACTATCTTGCAATGATAAAAAACTTATAAAGAAAATATAATCTACAGATTGAAAAGATAGAGATGCAAGAGACAAGAATAAGGTAAAAGTTGATAATCATTACTGTGAGCTTCAAATAAAAGAATACTTCAATTAAAAATTCTCAAGGTTCTAGAATTGAAATAGTGCTAACAAATAAGATAATTCACTCTACCAGTATTTACCCTTCTTATCTTCTTTTTTGGAACTCTCTTGTATTTCTATATGCTTTTCCCTTTATTCCTCTTCCTCTCAGTCTTTTTGCTTTTTTTAATACTCTCAAGTATGTGTCTTCATAAGTCTTCAATGACACTATATGTATTACATGTGACACCTATTGCTAAAGAAGGTGCCCCCTTTTTTAAGTGCTTGTATAATATCAAGTCTCATTTTTTCACCAAGAAAAATCTGTTGCATGTCTCCTCTTGGCCATAAGAAATTTTTTATCCATTGAATTAACTAATGGGCTTCTTTGTGGAGCCACTGTTAAAATTGAGTAGTCTCGTTAAATTGCTTTTTGTAGACATTGTTTTGTCAGTGAAATTTCCAACAATACATTCATTATTTAAGCCAATTATCAAGAAATTGGCAGGGATATTATGAATGGAAGAACTTTCTAACTTTTCATTTAATTAGAAAACTTTATCTTGTTCATAAATCTTTATAATTGACTCTTCATTGTAGTTAGACTTGTTCATGCTATATACTTTATTAGCATGGGAAAGAAAAAGAGGAAAGTGAAGTAGATTCATGTAACATCTTTTCTCAATTGTCTTCTTTTTCTGATTCACATTTTAGAAGTCCAAATATATTCCAGACATGGGGAAAATATTTTAATTCTGGCAGCCATTAGTAGCTCATTGGCGCTTCAACCTCAGCTGTTCAGAAGCTTGCCAGTAGATTGTTTAAAGTTTTTATGCCTCAAGGAACAGCTGGGCTTTACAACAACACTCAGTTTCAGATTTTACTTTTCATCTGAAATATATTTATATGATTAAGTATGCTAATTTCCAGCAAGTCGGAAAACTTTAACTCATTGTTGTGCACTACACTGTAAGTAGGATGGCCACATAATGTATTGACCAAACCAAGACACTCTAGTAATAAATGAGGATGCTATTAATTACACTAGGACAACAGGTGTGAACTGGGCTGTAATTTCTGTTGGAGAATCCCAATTCGAAAGATTCAAATGTTTTCACTTTCTTAACTTTACCACACCTGTGAAAATATCATTTATCTGTAACAAAACACCTCCAAACTTTGTGACTTAAAATAATTATAATAATTTTGTTGTTTGTTATTTGCTGGGATGGCTAGGAAGGCTGGGATGCTTGGGACAGACCTTTTTCTATATAGATCTTCATTAAATTGTTTGTCTTCCACATGCAAAGTATACACATATTCATCTACACTAGCCACAGTTCCATCCCAATAGTAACAGTGGCCCCAAAGTTCAGAATCCTGTCTTCTCTATGAAGTATAGGTACAAAAGGTACAAGTAGAATTTCTTTTGTTTTGCTCCTTGGTGTGGCTCCTCTCATCAGTTCCCACACATCAAACACAGTAGTGAGTCAGGTACAGAAAACTGCAATCAACACCCATTCAGAATTGGAGGAATAGGAATCATGTTTCTAAATGGTTCATAGCAATTTACCAAACATACAGTGGCGAGGCAGGCACAGAAAAAACACAGTCACCGCTCTCATTCAAACCGGGAGGCATAGAAATAATAGAGCTCTAAATGGCTCATCACAATTCAGAAATCTTACTGGACACAGGTTGCTAGGCCACCTAATTTAGGGGGTAGTGAATGTTGTTTGAAGAGGGTCCAGTTCTGTTTCCTTACAATGGTTCTATAGTTCATTGTCCCCTGAAGCACTTTGCTCTGTCCTTTGAGATATACTTCCGTTTCCTAAGAAATGACTGTTGTAGCTAAATGCCTTTCTCAGCTTTGCTTCCTGCCTATGGAAATTTGGGGACACAGAAAAGTGTTTTCATTTTTATGTGTCTCTCTCCCATTTAATGCAAGTAGTACAGACCTTAAATGTTAGGCTTTCTATGTATCAGCTCATTGTCCACCCCTTTAGAGAAAGAACCCACTCATAATTCTTTTCAAAACAGACAGTTTCGACACATTGGTTGACATATCAGAGTATTTCTGTCTATCCTAGATGGTCTAAAAAAAAAAAAAGAGAGAGAAAATGGTCTTAGACTACATTTAAACTTATTAAGAGGTTTACAAAAAAGTTGTTAGAACCACACACTTCATTTGACCTTTGACTGCTGAAATCTTTTACAAACAATTCTATTTTTTTTTTTAAACAAAGGAAACTATTTATTGTCTCGAAATTACGTTCTTCGAGGTAAGATAGGTTTACACCTTTGTATCTGTTCTATGGGTTGTAGGTTCCAACCTCTACAGATACATACTTTCACACCCTGCTGAGCTGCAGTGCCCCCCAAATCCTTCACCTAGTTCCATTGGGCCCTCCCCCTCTACACCCACCCTATCACTCTTCCCCTTTGGATGCCTCAGTTTTACAGTCAGAAGTTAAGAGTTTATTATTGGTTTGGTTTTGACTGACCCTGTGTTATGTTGAGTTTTCTGTTTTCTCTTTAAATTTTGCTCATGGGCTGGACAGTCCCTTCCTTAGCTCATCTCTTTATTAACCTTATTATCACATAGCTCTGAGAAACTAATTTATATCTTTCAACATTCTGCTTGGAAGTCTCTTTACCTAGATTTATAAATTCACTAGTACATTTTATTTATTTCAGGTTATTCAAGGTTACTGTTTTGTCAGTTGTTCCACTATACATGACATAGGTCTTCCACTCTGCCAAAGCAGTTTGCCTTTTAAATTCTTTGGAATGCTTTCATAAATGGAGTTATACATTTTATGTCACTTTCAAATGTTCATTGCATGTAAAGAGAGATGCAGTGATTTGTGTCTATTACCATATAGTGTATGATTGTGTTACGTTTATGTATTTCTTCTAGTGGATGTTTTGGTAAATTTCTTAGTATTTCTAGGCACATGACTATGAGTTGACCTCTTTCCAAGAGTTGACCTCTTTCCAAGCTGTTTTCTTGTTTTTTTTTCTTTTTCTTGCCCCATTGTACTTTTCTATCAGTTTTAGAAACTGATAGAAAACTTTAGCCAAGTCTGAAAACTTTTAAATATTTTCTCACTATCATTTTAAAGTGAAATCAAAATATTTGTTTAAATTTTTTTAGAAACAGAAAATACATCTAAGAAAAGAATTGCTTTCTTTCTGTATCCTGAATTAATACAAGCATTTAAAGCTTTTACTTCTGTGACAAAATTTATCTTTAAAATCTCAACTGAGCTTTCCTAACTAACATCACAGATATTTTCTTTTCTTTCTCCCAGAGTAAAGCAGAATATTTTTAATATTTACTGATCATGTAACCTGCATATAATTACCATAAAATATCCTATATAATATTAAATACTAGTTACAGCTTGATTCTAAATCAGGATGGAAAGATTTTATTTCCATTTCTATCCTTATCATACAGATAAGGAGACTGAGACTGAGAAAGAATAAATGAATTACCTGTAGTTATTTATATATCTATGGTTACTTTTATTTAATAGGAATTACTTAAAGACCCATTATACATTGGATTACGGCAGAGAAGAGTGAGAGGTCCTGAGTATGATGCTTTTTTGGATGAGTTCATGGAGGCAGTTTCTTCCAAGTATGTATTATCTTTATTTTATCTATATTTGAGTTAATTTCAAAAATTTAAAGATGATAGAAAAATTATAAAAAATCCAAGTTTGGTATAGTATGTTTAATGATTAGAGTGATTTAAATGAAATGCACACACATGTCCTTATAACTTAGTGGCCACATGATAATGTCATGTGACTACCCCAAAAAAGGTTTTCTCTATTGCTTCCCTGAAGATTCTTTTCTCTTATAAGAATCTATGTATCCTGTAGTTATGTTGAAATGTGTAATTATGGTGAATGAACCAGTGGCCAGTTGCTACATTACCCAATCAAATATTTTACAGTTGTTTGTACTCTGTACTTTGTTTCTGGCTGCTGATAAAACTCAATCTTCAATTGTCTTTGTGGGTATATATGACCCTTTTGTGGCAAGAAAAGCAGAAGTGGGGACTGAGTATGAGATAGTGCCATCCACAAGGGTCTAGAATGGAATAAGAATCAAGACATCTAGTCATAACCCACAAATCTGTGATTAAGCCTGCAGTATTTGGTTGAAATGCAATATTGTATTTTATCTAGTCTAGGTAGCTCTTAATTATGGGCCATGTGCTACTGTGAAATTTTCCATTTTTTTGCCTTCAAGAACTTAATAATGTAGTCTGTGAGAATTTTGTGGGACCCTCACCACTGGCTGGGGATCGAACTGACGCTGCAGAGGCTGTGGGCAGCCTCACAACCCTGTGCCACCAGGGGAGGCCCTGTATTCTGAGAGAATTTTGTTAAACTAGTGATCAGCCATCCCCTGTGTTGTATAGCCACACAAACCATGAACTATTTAAAAACATATGTTGCTTTTGTTTTTCATAGAAATAAATGCATCACTAGAATCAACTGTAACTAGAGACGTGTTTGTTTTTTATTATGCAGTTTAATTTTAAGAAGTTTTATTCAATAGCAGAAAATGCTTTCATCAGTTTGCACTATATAATATATTGAATCTCTCATTACCTGCAGTTTTAGTGCAGTTTACTTACCAGAAAGTATGGACTACTGTTGAAAAACATATTTCTGATTTACCAATTGTTTTTATTTATTAAATTATTTGACTAAGCTGTTCTTATTCATAACAATAGTTGAAAAACTCTGTAAAATTTAAGTTGAAGATTGGTTAAAGATTGCATAGTAGGGTTAATTTCTGGTAGTTTTTCTATTTAATTTTAAATCCCTTCCTTTGTAATGTTTTGTAATTCCTTATATAATGTTTTGAAATTATCTAACTTTCTAGACAGTAACATTGAAAATAGGAAAATGCAGTTCTTAACATACTTGTTTTTATTCCCTATTTGTATAAAGTCTATCTTTATACACACAAATGTCAGCATATTTACCAAGAAGTTAAATTACATACATATACTTGTGATGAAATAAAAGAAAAATGGAATCAATGAAAGACTTTCTGGAAAAACTTTTGAATGTACTGTATCAATTAGAATCAGAAAGACTAAAAAAATTCAAGTGAGGGGTTAGTTAAAATCTTTGATAAGGAAATGGGGATTGACAAAAGTCAACAATAATTTTTAATGCAGCGAGCATCTGTAAATCAGTGGTTATACTTACAGGTTCTTCCTAGAGAAAAATTCCAAAGACTTTTCAGAAATACTTCCTAGCATAACCATTACTTTGGAAAAGTTTTCTAAAAGTGATACCTACTAGCATTACCCAAATAAATTGGAACATATTCCTGAAGATAAGTGCAAGATCATTTAAAAAGAAATTGTTACTTAAATTCAAGATGGAAAATGACTGTTGCACTTTGGGTTACCCAGGAATCAGAACCTGACCCTCTGAGAAGTTTGGATAACTTTATTGGGACCACTCCTGCATACTATTTGGATACTTAAGGGAACACTGATTTTTGCCAGTTCCCCCCCCCTCATTCAATACTATATTGTTTTTGTTTGTTTTTTATTGCTCTCTTGGGAAGTTTGAGGTAGGGCAGGTTCAAATTCTTCCTATAGGCTTCCTCCACAATTTTGCCATTACATATTGATATGGATGTTGTGGCACCTACAAGTATATCTGTTCTGATTATACATTTGGGAACTGTGGAAATCCTCACCAGGAGAGTCTGTGATCTTATTTGACTTATTTTGAGCTAGACCTTGGCCAGGGCTCCATTTATGACTTCTGAATATAAGCCTCTACTCTGATTAGGACAGATGCTGAATTAACACTGCAGGTCAATTGTATGCCTTTGAAATGTTTGAGTGTTCTCTGTCCCCTTGTACAGTTACCTGAATAAAGGACTTTAGGCAACTTTGGAGAAATACTAGGAGAATGGATTGTCTTGTATTCTTGCCATGACTTTTCAAGGTACTTTCCTCTGGGGAGACTGGGCCTTTTCTTCAATTAGAGGTTTCCTGGTTTAAAAAATTTTCTCAGGTTGAGAAACTGAGCGAGAGATTGGGATTCATTGGCGCAACTACCCATAGCTTTGTGTTTATCTATCTTTGATTTCTTTTGAATGTACAAAATAGAACCATCATAGAATTTCATGATGTAAATGTCCTTTTGCTAGCATATACTCCTTACGGATGTCATATTATTTCTTCTCTTATCTGAATCTCTGACTATTTTAATACTTTACTAACCAGTATTGCTCCTTCCTCCCTTTAGTCTTTTTGTCCTTTAGTCTGCTCTCGACACAGAAGCTAAAATGAGTCTCAGTTTGATCATTTCTCTGCTCAAAATGCTGCAATGGTTTATCACTTCCTTCAAAAGAAAAATTAGTCCTTGAAACAGTATTAAAGGCCCTGGACTATCTGACTCTTTTATCTTTCTCACCTTATCTCCTGCTAGTTTCTTCTCTTGCCCACTTTGTTCTAGCCATACTGGCTCATTAGCTATTTCTTAAATTCAAAACATGTGTGCTAATGCATCAAGCCTTGTCATTTCTTCTAATTAGAATCGTTCCCTTTCCACCTCTGCCAGGTTTTCCCCTTGGCTACCTCTCTCACCTCCTTTAAGATGTTCTCAAATATCTGGTTTTCATTGAGGCCTTCCATAACCAACTTATTTAAAATTTTACCCCCAACTCATTTTTCTTCATCCTTGCATCTATCGATAACTGACATTTATATTTATGTTCTTCTTATATCTGTGTACTGTAAATTCCATGAAAGCAGGGCCTTTTCTGTTTCACTCACTGCCAAATCCCTAAGTACTAAGATACTATCTGGCACTTGATAAACACTCAGTAAACAGTAATTAGATGAATGATTGGATTGGACTTGTTTTGTTTATATAAATTAAAATGAAATGTATGAAGTGGTATTTTTAAAGACTTTCTTCTTTTCATGTGATTTAATTTCAGGAAATATTAATGCTCTTATAATCCTTGCATACTGCCAAACGTGTTAAAATCAGCACATATGTGCACTCCTTAAATATTTGTGTTTGTTTTTGTGGTTTTACATCTTATAAAAGCCTTCTTTTTCCAGATTTGGTTGCCCCTTAAACTTAATAAGAAAAATAAGGACAGTTTTAGCTTTACTGCTTCAAATTCTCTGTCAGAATTTTATTGATGATTAACTAAGAAAAAATGCTATACCTTAAGTGAGCTATTTTTCAAATGAGCTTGAAAAATCGAGTATTAACATCCCTAATGAAAAGTAAAAATTATTTGGCAAGAACTGTATTTTTAGTTTTTTCATTTTTTTTTACTTTAAGTGATTAAAATTTGAAGTCACTTTAGGTATGCCCACAAAGATAATTACAATATGTAGACAATCTCTCAACCTTGGCTGCCATCGCAAATTTTGTTATGATGTGTCATGTAACATTAAAGAGAAATAATCTTAGGCTGAAGTCCAGTGTCTGTTGTATGCTGCAAAATGTGATGTTGAGGGTGTTTTCATAGTGATGCTTTCTTCATTAATTTGGTAATGAACTGAAGTCTTCACTGCCTGAGACAGACCAAACTATTCAGAGAAACTATTGATTTGCTCAAAATTCTTTAAGATCACATGTCAGATTTCAAAGGAATAAGACATATAACCCTTGATTATCATAGCTAGATAAATATATTTTTATAAGTAGTAATAGCCTCTCTTTCTAAAGAAGTCATCAATATGTTGTTGCACTCTTTACACTTCCACAAGGTTGCTGGTAATAGTTTCCTTACCATTCTGCACTAAATCATTGGCCTCCCCATAGGAAAAGCACATTTGCCACTGCTTTGTTTTCTTCTTTCTACTATGTCTGCTGCAGTTAATTTCATGGGCGACTTTCTGTGCTGCCTTCTTCCACCTGTTCCAATTATTGCCTTTTACACCTCATCAGTATTTTTTAGATGAATGGATATATTTATAACTTAAATGATTTTATCTATAAATCTGTGAGACATTTTGCATCCCACCTGTCATTTTGATCAGCATAATTTACTTTGGTTTTCATAAAAAATTTAATGAAAACATATGACTCTATGGGACACCACCTGCTAATCTTCCTTGTGGTCCAAAGGTGAGGTAAACCATTTGGAAAAAAAAAAAAAAAAACAATTAAATGGAAAGAATGTCTGTCAATATGAGAAAAATCAGCAACCATGTTACTAAGGAACCTGACTCAAATCAGATTTATGGCTCAGAATTTTTTTCCATTTTCCCGTCCAAAGAAAGATCAGATTTGCAATTTAACTATAGCCATATTTTCCTTAAAATGTCAACTATTTCTTTCTCTCTTTCCCTCTACTTTTTTTTCAAGTGAATGAAAAAGATAGGTCATGTAAGAACTAGAAATCTATAGGTATGCATTATGTGTCTATATGTGTGTTTGATTTATATATATATATATATATATATATATATATTTATATTCCCAAAAGACTTAAGGTGGATAAATAAATAATTCAGTATTTTAATGTTAGTTTCATATCTTTGCCCATATCCCAGCCCAACCATGGAGGAACCAATTTGTAAATTTGAACAAGTCAACTTTACCATCTTTTTGTGAACATAGTTTTTATAACTCTTGTCTTTTATATCCCATCCCTCCAACTCTATTTTATTCTAGTTATTAATATGAATTGCATTAATTCCAGCCTTCCTTTTACATAGATGCGAATGTTTTACAGTGGTTTTATTCCATTTGTATAATTCTAATGACTGTATTATTCCATTGTGGCCTATTTTCCTTACCAAGGTTAGAATGTGAATTGTATCAGAAAAGAACTTTATCATCAAGGGTTACTTTTATTTTTAACCATCTTACATGTGTACTACATAGTAGGAGTAAAGTAACAGAAATAAAAAGTATTTCCTAAGGATTGAATGTAAACTTCATGAAACTGCAGTGACATTTATTTATTTTTTTTTAAGATTTATTTATTTATTTATACAATCACTGGGTACAGTCAGAAGTGCGGGAGGGTGAGAGAATTCACCAGAGCCAGAGTGGGGAGCACAACAGGCAGACTGACGAAATACACTGCTGAGGGGAGCAGCTGGCACACTGCTCCGCCACCAGGGGAGGCCGCAGTGACATGTATTTTAAGGCAAGGTGGTTCCCTAATGTAAACTAGGAAATACACAGTTTTCCAAACAATGTGGCTCTGCTTGTAGTAAACTAAGATCTGAATTTTAATTGCATAGATACATTTATGTTTTAGATTTTAAATTTTCTCAAAGAGGAAAAGTACTTTCAATAAATTTCTATTAATTCTATTGTTTCCTATCACTTCCTCTTTGGTTTAATAAACATTGAGACTTTTATAGAGGAATCCCTCAATGTTTTATCTGCGTTTGTTAAAGCTATATTATTATATTTATTAAAGGTAATTATTATGTTTGGCAATGTCCTGTATATCACCCTTCTTCTCTGTTTCTTTTTTCTATATTCAGACATTCTTTAGCAAGGTGAAGCCCAGTTTCTTAAGAGCTTATTTCTTATTGCTTCTCATCAATATTTCAATATATAATGAATATATCTGTTCACTGATAATATTTTAAAAAGGAGACTTGGCATAGATTTCCTCATTTGTCTTCATCAATTCATCAAAAAAAAAAGCAAATGCTTCAAATGGGTCAAAATAAGGTTCTTTTTTGTAAACTTCTTTTCAAACCTCCTGGTTTGCGTGTATTTATAAACAAAGATAAAGCAGATATAAACAATGAAAGCAGGTTAGTTTTTATTTTCAAAGACTATATAGTGACTTGATGTAGAAACAGTGTAACATTATCTGAATGAAATAGATAACATTATCGGAATGAGATATATATATATATCTTATATATAAATATATATATATATTATCCCATTACTGGAGTTTAAAGAAAGGAGAAGGATAATAAAGGAGCAAGAAAGTTAACTAAGAAGTTAAGTCAGAAATGAAGGGAAACTTTTTATTCTCTAGGAAATGTGAAATCTAGTGTGAAAGGAATATTATATCTTGACCTTATTGTGGATGGCCAGGCCATTTCAGTTAGTAAATGCCAGAGTCCTTGTGCTGGCCGTGTCCAACTGCTCAGCCACACTCTCTGCTGCTGTTAATGTCACTGAGTTCCCAAGGCATGTGCCCAAAGCATGATTATTTTCTCTTGCTTTTCCTTCCTTCTGAAATATTTTTCTTCCAGAAACCTATTTGGTTAACAATCTAGTCATTTTCAGTCTTTATTGAAATCTTTCTTTCTTCTGAGATTTATCCTGATTTCCCTATATTTTAATCTGCCCCATTATCTTCCCACTCTTGGCTTCCCTGATACTCTCGGTTTGCACTGCTTTTTCTTATTATGTAATTTTATATAGTTTATTCCTTTATTACATTTATTGTTTATGGTGTGCCTCATCCTCTAGAATGTAAGCCTCCAAGCATAGGAATCAAATTTAATTCCTCTGTCAATGCCTGGTATAGAATACATCTCAGTAAATATTGTTGAACTGAAAAGAACTACCAAAAGGTGGGCAGGCCACACAAGAGAATGTGAGTGGATTGGAACAAATATTTCACCAGTTTTAGAAAATTAAATTTTAAATATGCCTTACTTTTGATGAGTTACTAGCATGATTTTCATGTGGAAAACATAGCCAGAAGGACATGACGAGTGGTAAATATCTGATTTTCTCTGGTCTCATGAAGAGAGTATCCCTTGAGGGACTAGAGATAAGTATTAAAGTTGGCATGTTACATATAGTAACCTAACTACATTTAATTCAAGTTGGTGGTAAATACTGTTTTTGCTGATAGATTTCAAAGATCTATTATTTAAAGCTGTAATAAAATTTGTGTTAAATTTTCCACAATCAAGACATCAGGACAAAATAATCATTCATAATGCCAGGATGATCACATTCTGGCTAACTCAGTTTTCCATCACTTGACTGTTATTTTTTACTTCAAAACTATAAAGTGAGCCAAAATTAACACAGCATGCCATGATTTGATTTAACCATGATGTAGTGATTAATTCTTAGAACTGTTTTTCTTTGTGGCATTCGCAGATGGTATCCCATTTTTTGCATATCTTCAGTCAAAATAATACCACATCCTGCAATATATGTGGTAAGGACTGCAACATTTGCAAGTGGAAAACAAAATAAGCAATTGTTAAATTTACCACTAACCAATATGGTTAGATTGTGATGTGTAGAAATTAGAATGGATAAAAGGCTCAATCCTATGGAACACTTCTTGGGATGGTGTTAAGTGAGATAGGTTTGCAGTCCATTTTTTTAGAGGCCTCATAGAATAACATTTCTTCATTGAGTTTACAATGTGTTGGCATCTGACTCTTAGCTCAGGAAGTTTAGAAACTTGATTTTGCCAATCTACAAAGCCCATGTATAAGGGACATGTGATAAGTAGAACTTGGACTTTGAAATCAACCCTGGGTTTTATCAACTACTATATTTGCAATCTTGAAAAAGTTACCCACCTACCCTAAGGCTTAATTTCCTCTCTTAAAAAATGTGAAAAATATTACCTCATAGGGTTATTGTGAAGATTGACATAAAACATTAACAAACAGAATTACATTTATTAAGTGCTACAAATAGTAACTACAATTGTTATTTCCTAAGAAGGATGAATTGGGCAGATAATATAGTTAAAAGTTAAAGACTGACAGGGCCTCCCCTGGTGGCGCAGTGGTTGAGTGCTGGGTTGCGAGGCTGCCTGTAGCCTCTGCAGCCCCAGTTCGATCCCTGGCCACTGGCAAGGGTCCCACAAAAAAAAAAAAGTTAAAGACTGACAAGACTGACAAATTGATTTAATATCAACACGAACATTTGATAGTTGGACTTGCCTTTGCACAAAATAAAATAATGTATGTAAAAGTCTCACCACAATGCTTGAACTCAGTAGTTGTTAGTCCTGATTATTTTTGTTCCTAACATTATTTGTGACTTCATTGTCACTCCAAGGGCATGGGCAGATACACTTAAATATATAAAAATTTCTGTTTTAGTGGGAGGATGGATTAGAATTAAACATTCTCTGAAGTGTTCCAACTTTAGATTCTATGAAAGTACTAGAGAGACTACATTTTGTTCACCATTGAAAGCTGACCTTTAGCATAAAATGCAGTGACTCAGTGATAATTATGATCATTATGAGTAACTTTGAAAATGTTTGATTGTAACATCATCTAATTATACTTAACCCAGAGGGGAAATTTTCTCATTAAATCTTGTAAACTTTATTTTTACATAAGCTTTAGTTTTCCCTTGCTGCCCGAAGTTTATTTCACCAGGAGTTCAAGAGACACTTGTCAAAGTGATTAATTCAAGAGAAAAAAATTTCACAAAATGTTTTTATGTTCTTTGCTTTATATTCCCATGTGTAGAATAAAATATATTTACAATGTTGTACAATAGACCTTTAGAAACTTTTAATCGTTTTCAGTTTACTTTAGAAAGATTTCTTGTCCAGGTAAGATGCTAGGCACTGAGTCTTCACTTTCAGGAAAACTCAGCTAGATAATATATGTACTAATTGTATTGTCAGCTTCAAAGCAAGTTCATGATAAAAAATATTTCACAATAAAAAAGTTACAAAATGCTAAATAATTACTGAAACAACTTTATAAATATTGAAAATGAGATTCAGGCTGAAATAAGTGATTTATGCCAATCATTTAGGCTAGTTCTTAACTTCCTCCTTCATTTTAAAATAACAATATTGCTGTCATCTGACTATATCTGAAAGCAAAGAAAAAATAATTTCTTTCTTCCCTGATCTCACAATTGTTTGCCTGTGCCTTTATGTCAAAAACACATTCATTACTAACTCCATTCAGAGAGTCCCTCTGTAGTAGCCTTGATTCATGCCCTAACTCAATTTCCATAATCCTCACCCAGTTTCTCCAGGCTTTGTCTTTATCAGGATTCATAAAGCCTTCAGTTTTATTAATAAAACTTCAGCTTTATTAATAAAGCTTTATGAAATTATCTTTGTCCCATTAACTGTTTTCACTGTCTACCTATTAATCATTTTCTGATCTGGCCCTTTCCCTTCACCTTCTGATAGTGCCACCCTCTAATTCTCGATGAATACTTTGTACTGGTTATAAAGAACTGGTCTTAGCTGCTGTGTGTGTCACTGTTCTGTCTGTACATCTCACGCATCTGTCTTTGTACAAACTGCTACTTTTTGCTCCACTGTTTTCGCCTACTTAATTTTGCCTTATCATCCATAACTCATCTTAAATATCGAGACTGTCCTAGTCAAGATTAAAGCTTCCTAGATTGTTCCTTAGTATAGCTACATATTAATAATATGTATCACACTGAATTGTAATTACATTTATTCTTCTAAGTTATCACCACAGCTTGGAGATACTGATGATTAGGTTGTAGGTCTTTATACTTTTTCTTTATAACATATACCATAGTACATGATAGGTACTCAATAACAAATAGTTATTGAATGAAGGCTTTGGTGAAACCTTACATTTCTGAATATCAAGATTCTGGAAATAGGAATTGGGCAAAAGACAGACTGAGGACCTACTCTAGAAAGAGGACAAGCGAAATCAAACAACTGACCCAGAAGCAGATGTGATATGATGCCTCCTCCCATCTCTCACAGTCACATCTTTACCCCATTTCATGCATGGTTGATTTCCAGCCAGATTTCATTCCTACTCAGTTTCTTTTAGAAAAGATTTCTTGTCCAGGTTAAATGTGCATTTATAATTATTTGAAATTAATTCTGAATTCCATAAAAATCGTGTTTATTCCTTTTAAGTTTATAATATAAAGCTAACGTTTATTCTTAAATAAGCAAAACATACATAGAGTGATTGTATTTTTTTTTTAAAGATTTATTTATTTATTTATGCAAGCACTGGGTACAGTCCAGAAGCGCAGGAGGGTGAGAGAATTCACCAGAGTCAGAGTAGAGAGCAGAGCAGGCAGACCGACGAAGTACACTGCTGAGGGGAGCAGCGGGTGCGGCAGAAGAGGTCTGTCGCTCCATGTGGGACCCTCATCCTGTGGCCTGGTATCGAACTGGTGCTGCAGAGGCTGCGAGCAGCTTCACAACCCAGCACTCAACCGCTGCGCCACTGGGGAGGCCCAAAATTTCGTATCTTAACCTAAAATTAAAAGCACAGTTCAGTAGGGTAAAATATATTTACAGTGTTGTAAAACAGATCTCTAGAAACTGTTCTAATCTTGCAAAACTAGAACTCTATATCCTTTAAATACTATTTCCTCCCCCCCTCCCCCTACTTTCTGTTTTCTGTTCCTATGATTTTGAATACTTTAGATACTTCATGTGAATGGACTCCCACACTAATGATTTTTATGGACAAAATTTTGTTTAGCTATTTTTTCCTGAAAGTGAAGACTCAGTATCGTAACCTGGACAGGAAACCTTTTCTTAATGAAATCTGCCTGGAAATCAACCATGTGTGGAATGGGGCATAGAGATTAGTGGGAGAGGCGGGGAGGAGGCATCATACTACATCTGCTTCTAGGTCAGTTGTTTGATTTCACTTATCCTCTTTCTAGAGTAGGTCCTCAGTCTATCTTTTGCTCAATTTGTATTTCCAAATTGCATCTCTATCATAGAAATTCTCCAGGTCACCAATAAAATGAACTAAACATTGTAATTCTCTTGCATTGACTTGCAACATCTCTTTATCTAGTCTCCATGCACACATTTCAATGCAATTTTATACAATTTGATGTTAATTCATTTTAAAGTTTTATTGACAGAATGCCAGCACTGCAACTCTAAATGACACATTTCCAGGGCTATTTAGGATACAGAGAGCACAACTCAATTATATAAGAAAACTTTTAATATAAATATACATTTTTCAGGAATATTTGATGCTTTGTAAATACTAAATTTCTTTGGACTAACTACCATGCCCCTGTTTATCACTTGTTTGTATTTTCTCCTAAATCTTATAAAACACAAAGGAATTTGCTTTTAATTATACTCTTGATACATTACTGAATACATAAATATTAGGTACTAAATTGCATATTCTAACTTTGTAATTATCAAAAGGTGACTGGCTGCATTGTTTATTTTCTTGAATTAAGACTATCCCTTTAAACCCCAAAATGAGCACTTGATATTCAGATCTTATGGATTTTAAAGTTGATAGTAAAATTAAAGAATGATTTTACTGTTGCCATCTGGGAAAACACAGCTTAAAAATCAAGGAAGCACAATTCCTTCTTATTTGGGTTATGGCAGATCAAAGACTATATACCAGGTGATGTCATCAGTATTGATAATAGTAAGAACAATCATAGTGGTAGCTAGTACATTTTTGATATAAATACCAGGCTCAGTTCTCAGTGCTTTTACATATTTTAACCCTCAAAATAGTCCTATGAATTTCTTGTAATTATTTATCCCCATTTTTCAGATAAGAAAATAGAGGCACAGAGAGATTAAGTAAATTTCTAGAGCTATCCAAGCAGAAGGTAAAAGGACTGAGATTCCTATGCAGACAGCGTGGCTCCAGAGCCTGTGTTCTTAATCATTGCATTTCAGTCTTCTCTAATTTGAAAGAATGTTATCTAAATATGTCAGATGCAAACAACATGGTATCGGTAATACAGCCTGAATTCAGACATCTTATAAATGCAGCTGTTGGTATAATGGTAAATAGAGATGATGATAACTAAGCTTTGGCTTAATTTTTAAACATGCAGCCATGTAGATAAGCTGTACCCTCACATCTGTGAGAAAGCAATTACGGAGCATTAGGTGATTTGGTTGAAAACTTTGCATTTCTCTTTTTCCCTTGAAACTTTGTGACTTCCCTAAACAAACAAAAGTTTGATGATATTTTGTGGTATTTGAGTTCCAAAAAGATAAGAGATTAATACAAATTCAATAGACACTTTTATTTAACAGACTTCCTAAGTTTTTCTGTTGTTCACTTCAGGTACACGCCCACCTCAGGAACTGTGCCTCTGCTGTTCTTTTGAGCCTGCAGGTCTTTGTCTCTCTCCCTTTTCCTTCTTCAAGTCTTTCCTAATTAGTCCTCTTTTCAGTAAATATATACTTGCTGGATAATTATTCAATTTGTATCTTCTTTCAAAATAATTCACGTTAAGATTTAGTGGTAGCTAACTAATTAAAGCTTTCATGCCTTTGTTACAAGTGACAGAATAGAAACATCAGTCCACCTGCACCCAGTGCTTGTATAAATAAATAAATAAATCTTTAAAAAAAAATAATCAGTCCACTTATTTGAAAAGTCTCTGACAAGTAGAAAGTTTTTAGTAACTTAAATATATATTATACACTGGCGGTTACAGTTGTTGTGTTAATGAGCTTTATAATGTACTCCCATTCTCATTTTTGATGTTAAGGAAAGCAAATATATCCCTTCCACACACAAATAACAAACATATCCCAGTTATGCATATTAAATTATAGCTACACAATAAATTTCTTCTGATATTTTCTACTTTATAAGACAAATTCATTTAGCTAAAGCATTATAACATTTCTTCTGTCATCTATTCCTAAATTTAATTTTAATTTAGGCTGGTATATGTGTGGCATCTTAATAAGAATTCATGTGTTTTTTGAAAAACTGAAAAAGAACAGAAGTGATATTTTATTTTTTTTTAATCATCCCAAACCTCAGTATTGCTTGTTGCCATTAGATGTTGATTTACAATTATATAGTATTATTTAATGAGGAAGAAAATAATTGATAGTCCAGAAATTTAAATGCTGAAATGCCAGCCTACAGAAGAATTTTTTCCCCCAGTTCATCCTTTTTGAATAGAAACATAGCCATTTCAATTTGAGAATTTGGTCGATTTTAGCAACATTCTGCTCTGTGTAGGAAAAGAGCATGCTTTAGCCAAAAAGAACTTAATGTAAGTGTTCACTTCAGTGTGGGTTCACACCCATACCAATAATTTTTTAATTATCTACATTAAAGTTTCCCTCTGGGTTAACTATTGACACAATGGGAAAAAAAGATTAATCATGGTGAGGGGGTAAAGTTAACAACAACAAAAAAAACAAATATTGTTGATTAGTATGCAGTCAGAGAAATTAGCCCAATTTTCTACAGTTATCACCCCATCATACCCTTAATTTCTAAATACTTAGTCAAAGAGTAAATTAATGTTACCTTAAATTATAAGGCATTAGGTATCTTTAAATGCCAGGCATTCACTTTACTAAATGCTCTTAAGGAACTCAGTGTTGCTGAAGAGAGAGAGACAAAGTGATATTTTCAGAAAGCCTTGCAGTAGAAATGAGGTTAGGATATTAAAGGAATATATAGAAAATAGTGTACCTAATAAATAATGTGGGGGATACATTGTTAAAGAAGACTAATATCACTTGTCTCTTTTGGCTTTTGTAGAAAGGATTGTTTAATATTAGCTGTCCTTTTTCTTAAGTGCCAAACCACATGAAATCTAAATCAGAAGCAGATTTTACTCATTTTGATTCACCATCATTCCTTGATATTTTGAAAAGTTATATTAAATTTCCATGAAATTGGCTTTAATCACAGGGTAAGGCTGCCTAAATCTGCATACATATCTGGAAAACTTTGAAAGTATTTTCACAAGTGAGTGTTTTACATTTAAAGACTTAGGTACCTGGTCTCAACACCTTTTAATGTGCCAGATGTAATATCTTTCTCTGGCATACTCAAATATTTCTGTAAAGTTAGAGCACAGAAATACAAGCTAAATTTATTTTGTGAACTGTATATTAAAGGAAGTTGACAAATTATATTTAAAAATGCATTACTCCCTAGCAAGTATCCAATACTCATTTTTAACATTAGTGCATTTATTCATTCAATACCTATCGAGTATTTGCTATATGTCAAGTATTGTTCTAGGCACTGGAAATGTAGGAATATTTTTATTACTAGTATTGTCAGACTCACCTGCACAGAGTTATGCTGTAATCAAATAATACCCACTTATATGTTCTTGGCAAGGCAACAGGTGTAACAGTTCTGCCACACTGCCACATGTTTAGCCAATGTGGTTGTGGGATCAGTTCTTTTATTACTGTGGGCAGCTTTTGTTGTTTAACTTATTCACCATCTTTCCAAAACATGAGCACAAAAAGATAGCGCAGTTGGAGTAGTGAAAACTTGAAATACATAGGACTCCAAAGACATGTCTAACAGATACTGCAAGTAAAGGAGGATCAAGGAGTTAATTAGCCTAAGAAGAAACAAGTACTGACCTTGGATTCGTTTTTATGCTTCTATTAGTGTGTCAATTATACTTCTTAAAAATCAAATTTAGTGGTTACCCCAGAGTTTGTAATATACATTTACAGTTAATCCAAGTCCACTTTCAAATAACACTGTGTTGCTTGAACAGTATAGCTAACTTAGGGTACTCCCAATTCCTCCCTGACGTCTCCTGTAGCATTGCTGGCACTTTTACCAATGTTTCCATAAGCTACAATCACCAAAGAGATTATTACCATTATTATTTTTAATTTTTATGTATTAGATCAATTAAGATTAAAAAGATTTTATTTTACCTCACTTCTCTAATGCTCATCCTTTTTTAATGTAGATCCAAGTTTCTGACCTACATCATTTTTCTTTTCTCTAAAGAACTTTTTTTTTTTCTTTAAACATTTCTTGCAATGTTGGCCTGCTGGTGAAAAATTCCTTTAATTTTTGTTTTGAGGAGGTCTTTATTTTTTCTTAATTTTTTGTTCATCTAACTAGGAGTTAGGCCTGTTTACTATTTCCTATAGCAGTAGAGTTGAAGATAAACTTTCCTCAATGTCCTTGTTTATTGGCTTCCCTGTTGTCTTTGGGTTTTCCTGCTTTCTCCTTAAATAGAGTTTGAGGCTTGTAGTTCTTTCAGTTGCAGCCTGTTAATACGAAGTCCTGGTGAGCTGGTGATCAGATTGGGGGAGGGTGCAGGGAAGCCATGCTTTAGTTCTGGATTTAGGTTCTGGTCTTTGAGTGAGCCAAGGATGGGTATTTCCCTATCCTCATTGAAGGCTGGAGGGACCTAGATTTGGGTATTTCTTTTCCCCCTTGTTGAAGAGGAGAGGGGCCACTTTAAGAAGAACTCTGGGTATAATTCAAAATGGTTACTTGTTTTTTTCCCTCACTCTGCTGTAAGCATGGAGAATTTTCCTTCAGTCTTCAACAATGAAAATCTGGTAAAGTTCTTGAAGGAATTGATGGTGTTCCCCACTAAGAGTGAATCCCTTGCAAGTCTTTAACTTTTCAGTTACTCTCCATGGAGCTGCCAGCAACTCAGCAGGTGCAGTGTAAAGGGTGTCAGGGATATTGACTCCTGTTGCTGGGTTTGCTCCTGGCCTTCTCTTCCCACCAAGCTAGGACTATCTGCCTGTTTGTCTCTCTCATTTTGGAGGCACAGGAGTGATCTAAGAAGAGCTGTCAATATGAGTTTCTTCAGTATTTTTTTTCTTATTGTCCTGTCAAGAGTGATGACTTTCAAGCTGTTTACATGTCACACCAAAAGCCTTGACTGGAATGCAGATGGGCAGTCTAAGGAAACTTTCTGGGAAACTGACTTGAATTCTGTCTTATTTTTGTTTTCAGTTTTAGACTAACAACTCAAACTGTGACCTTGCTGTAGCATGTCATATAGGAATCCTTTTCCCTTGCCGTGTCACCGTAAACCCCTTGGTGTTCTAACTCTTCTGCTGCAGGTCCAACAGGAGCCTCTGCCCTCCTTGCCTTGTGACCATGACCTGCACTAACATGCTAGTGGTGGGCAGGTGTGCAGTGGTCTTTAGGTGTAAAATGTAAAATTATCTGTAGATTCTGAATAAAGTGGGCCAAAAGCTGTGCCTGTTGGGGCATCTATACTCAAATTCAAAATCTGAATTGAATGCATTGAATTTCATACATTATAAAAAATTTGTACTAGTTAAGTGGTCAGCGGTACACATCTTGTGTCAGTGAGTGAATATAAATATTTTGTTTATAAAAAACAGTAATAGATGTCTCAGTGACTGGACTTCTTTTAATAATTTAGTTTACAAAATACTTTGAAAATTATTTTTGAAAGAATGTTATTTGCCATTTTTCTACAGGAATGCTGTTTTATATATTCATCTCTTAAGTATTTCTTTGAGGTGTGGGATTCAGTTTATTTCAAAACAGATGACTCTGGGGCCTCCCTTGTGGTGCAGGCGGTCGAGCGCAACATTGTGAAGCTGTCCGCAGCCTCTGCAGTGCTGGTTCGATCCCCCGCTGGCCTCGGAGCAACACACATGGCGAGCAGACCTCTCCTATTTCTCCCGCTGCTCTCCTCAGCAGTGTATTTCGTCAGTCTGCCTGTTCTGTTCCCCTCTCTGTCTCTGGTGAATCCTCTCACCCTCCCGCACATCTGGCCTGTACCCCAGTTCTTGTATAAATAAAAAATAAATCTTTAAAAAACCAAAAAAACAAAAAACAAAAAAAACAGATGACTCTGACATAAGACTTAATGTGCTGGAATTCAGCTAAAAATCTTACCTACTTTCTTAACAGTTTATTGTAGACCTAGAAAACTATAACATCTAAGTTCTTAGTCTCTTCCCTATTGCCATTGTTATGAGTGACAGTTATTTTGCAAATAAATCAGTGATAGTTTTAAAACTCTGATATTAGTGTGAGACCATATTAATGAATATGAACACTGACGCAGTGAATATTTGATGATCTTTGTAATCAATGGGAAAAATTACAATTTCTTCATGGCCTTTAAATTTTTTGTGTAAAGACCTTAAAAACCATCTTAATTTCAGTTATAAATATATTGTAGAATCAAAATATAACATAATTAACATTTATTTCATTTATTGTAATTTCTTTATTTTATACATTTTTTACATCATTCTTCATTTTTGTACAATGCATGCTTTCTCCTCTCAGGTGTGGTCCTCATTGAATTCCCAGCACCAGTTCACCTGTGCACCATCACCATAGTCCCTTGTGCTCTTCCCACCCTTGTTTTGACCTTCCTCCCTCCTCCCCTGCAGAATGTGTCTGATTTATAGTTGCCTATGATTTTGATTTTAAATTTATTATAATTACTTTTTGTCTTCCTGATCCCTTATTTGGTAGTGTCAAAACATTAGAAACATACAGATTTTAAAGTTTTTTTAATATAAAAATGAATCAAAAGTAGTTAGAAAAAAAACAAAAGTAGTTAGAATGCTACTTGCATTATTTTTGACATATGGAGAAAACATCTTTTCTATGCCTTGGTGAATTATTATACTCCTTTCCAAATTTGGATTGGTTGTCAGCATTAATATCGTTTGCATTTTCAGTGTCATGTGAGAGATCTTTTAATGTGAGATTTTTGTCTGTATCACTTCTTCTGGAACATCATCATCCTTTTCATTACAACTGTTTTCTTCATTTATGTTGATAAATTCTTCTGAGTACAGATTTCATAACAGCATTTCTATCTGC
The DNA here is from genome assembly GCF_014898055.3 of Talpa occidentalis. Taxonomy (NCBI): domain Eukaryota; kingdom Metazoa; phylum Chordata; class Mammalia; order Eulipotyphla; family Talpidae; genus Talpa; species Talpa occidentalis. The sequence continues at coordinate 91,618,222 of NW_023602073.1, read as the reverse complement.
ACCAGATAACTTAACAGCAATCAATTTGGAGAAGCTGGCCTTTTTTACTGGCAGTTAAAGTTTCCTTGGTCGCCTTGTATTTACGGTTTTCTCTCAATATGACAACCAGCTTCAGTGCTTAGGCCTGAAAGCTAGACAACACCATTGGCAATTTTTTCATTATAGTCTTCAGTGCTCCATATCACCATTAGACAACTTTGTTTTCCTAGTTTTGTTTAAGCTAAAAGGTGTTGAAACAGCTTTACTTTGTTTTTTTGTATTCAGCCAAGATTGCCTGTGTACATATATACAGCTTTCCTTGAGGAAATTTTAATTGGTAATAAAAAGCTAGTCATCATTTGCCTTTAGGAGGATTTGGTTCTGATTCCACATTTGTTCTATGCTTATTATTTTCTGATATTCAGCCAAGCAAATTACTATTCATGAGAATTTCTGTATTTGCCAGATCACAGATATTATAATTATATTTAGAAAATATTCATATTTATTTCTCAAAATCTCACTTTTTATTAAATTCTCTCATCCTAAGGAATCTTAGTAATCTTTATGTATAGGGTACACTGTACTTTGGCTGTTCACATTTATTCCTAAATCTATTTTTTGTTTTTAATTAAGGTAACTTTTTCATTTATTGGTTACAATAGTGCATATAATTCTACAGTATAGATTCCCACCCTCCCAGATGTATGTCACCATGACACACCCACCCCCACAAATGACTGAAATCACCCAGTATTTGTCTTTCTCCTGATTTATTTTACATTTTAAAATAACAGTATTTCAGGATAATAGCAGCGAGCACACCTAGTTTGATATCCTTTCCAAATCACATTTCAAAATGTAAACCAATCACTTGCTCATTCATTTTAAGTCCCAACTAGTGCCTTATAAACATTTGATTATAGATTTTATACTTATAGATTTTATACTCATGCTTTGTGACAGAGAGTAAATGGACTTTCTATTTTGGAATTAAACTAGAAAAGTTTTCACTTACATAAAACAAAAATAATGGTACTAACTATAAGAACTGAAATAATTTGTCATGAGTCTTCTGAGAAATTTAATTTTAGTAGATTTCAGCTGAAGTAACTAACAGTAGATACAGGCTCATCTATGTATGTCCACACATACATAGAAAAGTTTCAGGGCTTCAAAAAAATTTTTTAATGTGCCTTGATGAGGAGGAGGAATAACATTTTTTTGTAGGCTTGTCTATTTCTCTTTCCAGCCTTTACTTACCCTCAGGTAGTAATTTAATCAAATATTTTTTCTATTATCATTAATAAAAATGTACATTTTATCTGTTCTCTTTAATATTATTCTAACCATTGATATGAACACTAATCAATACCATAAAAGAAATCAGAAGAGAAATAAAAAATAACGAGTAGAAAGAGTAAAATAATTTTATATTCTAGCAGAGCATTGGGAAATGCCAGTAATTGAGTTTTAGCATAGCAGAGGAAAGGAAACAGATGTTAGAAAGGTAGCAGTGAGGCTGAAGAATAGGAGTTTTAGGAAAGAGGAATTAATGTGGCCAAACACAACAGTGAATATCAAGCAAGGTAAAGATTAAAATATTTCCTTTGAAACCTTTTTTTCATTGTAAAAATAGGATGCTTGAGAAGAGGAGAAGGAAAGTGGCTAAGTCATGTAAAAGGGATTATTTGTATGGTGAGGGATGGAAGTAAACTTGTAGTAGTGAACTTAGTATATTATATACAGATGTTGGTTTATAATGATGCACACCTGAGACCTATATAGTATTACAATGCAATGTTACTTCAAATAAAACATTAAAAAATGGTATACTTGATATGAAGGGGCTAACAGGCATTTAACCACATAAGGTTACTAGGGCACACCTGTGAGTACAGTTAAAAAAAATTGGCAAAATTAGACTTCAAGCAGCAGAGACGGTGTCATATAACTTTCATTTCATAAAACATCATGTGAAGTAGATTCTTGTCAGCAGACCTAAAATCTTCTTGCAAAGTGGTAGTGATTTTACCTGATTTGGCTGTGTAAAAATCAATCCTCTAACTATTTTTTATAAAATAACAAATGCTTCATTATCGAAGAATGACTTTTTTACAATGGACTGGTAACAAATATTACAACCTGGTATCTTTTGCCTTAATTCTGAGGAGCTATTGTTGCTTTTACCAATTTAATCTGTATGTAAACATTCTACCATTTTAATCTATATGTAAAACAACAAATAGCTGTATGAAATTTAAGGTAGCATATTATGTTTCAGGAAAAAGAAATTTCTTGTCTATTTGGATTTCATGATAGTGTCAAAACTTTTTTTTAGACCACTCTTTCAAAGGACTTAAATCTATGGTGTTGCTTCCTTATTGTTCACATTTTTAAACACTATCCTTAACTGTCTTATATTTTGACTATGAAGGTGAAAAATTTTTTTTTTTGTGGGACCCTCGCCGGCGGGCATGGAACGAACCGGCGCTGCAGAGACTGTGGGCAGCCTCGCAGCCCAGCGCTCAATCTCTGCGCCACCAGGGGAGGCCCGAAGGTGAAAAAATTTTTACATGAAGTTGTAACTTCCTGTCTATCCCATATTGTCTTTTTATTGCTTGGTATGTGGGGAATTTAGAATGTGCCGTGGTTGATATTTTGCTTACAACCAGCATCATTTTGAATCTGTGTTCTCTTTTATTGAAAAATTTCTTTTTGGGGCTTTGAAAGTGGGAGTTCAAAATATAAACCTTACCATTTTTTTCTGGATGCCACAGAAGCCACAAAATGTTATTGTTATCAGCTTATGGGAAAATAAAGTGACTAATCCAGCTCATATGAGAAAGAGGAGTAGGGACTTCTTTATTCCACATATGTTTATGATTTAGGCACTGCCAACTTTCAGAAAACCAATTGCAACCTCCATGTGACTCAGTTGTATCCATAACCTCCTTTTTGCCACCAAACTGCCACATAGTTCTATTTCTCTTACAATTAGACGGAGCCACCCCTAGGGAAAGAAAACTTGGTGTATTTGGGAAACAATGCATAGAAATTGTTGTTTGACTTATTTCCTTTAAATATTTTTATTCCTTTCGATTTTTTTGAACTGTGAAGTTTCATTATTAAGTCTAGCTTTGAAAAAAGAAACTATACTATTAAATGATACCAAGATAAGAATATTCCCAAATTACAAGCCCATTTTTCTTAAGGTCATTTTATTTTTTTATTACCAAAAAAGGTTCTCTTGTCGAAATAGTATCCTTGTTAGATTATTTTTACTACTTATCTTAGCCAAAAACTGCTTTTCACTTGAAATTAATTCATTTGGAGGGGCTTTGATGATATATTTTGTGCCCCCCCCTCCCCAGAGGGGGAAAATGAAGAGCAGGGTGTGGAGGGAGCCCATTGGACTAAGGTGAAGGACTATGGTGCGTTGGTGTGGTCACATATATCCAAAGAGATATGATCCTATGCCTCTGCATCATGTATGTTTTAATCTTGTGTTACCTCAATAAAAAAAATTCCCCTCAAAAATAGCCTCTTATTTTAGTTATTCATATACAATGAAAATTAACTCTTACAGGTTTTTGCTTTTTATTATAAACCGTTGAATAACTAAGAACCTTTTTGTACCCTATTTTGAGTTGCCTATATAAGGTCTTTCAGTTTTTTTTTTTTTTTTTAACGCTTTGGACTCTGAAAGTTATTTTCTAGTTAAATAAGTATAATAAATTTCATATATTATGCAACCCCTACTCAGAGTTTATCAGTTGACAATAGCATATTTACATTTTGAGAACTTAAATGCTGTGAGTAAATAAATGTTTCATTTTTGCCTAATGTTTTATAAAAGCGTTTGGGCAAGTGCTATTTTGCAAAATCCCAGTTAACTTACTACAGCATGTAGTTCTGAGAAACACAATTTCTCAGCCATTTCTAATCACTAAAAGAGGTATGATCACTTTGTCGAGAGGAAAGTATAAGGATTTAATAGGGTTGTCCTGCATAAATATAAGGCTTTTTAAAATTTTATTTTGAGGGGCTTTAGGGAAAAGAGGGATTTTGATCATTTACCCAGAAATCTAGAACTTGATCTATTCTGGAGTTTAGCTAATAACTGAAAAAATAAATGAAAAGTGGTTAATTTTGAAGACAAATTATAGTAAGTAAAAGCACATGTAGTCTGATAAGAAATATACTTCATTGTATATACTTGTTATACAAATCAAGTATGGTGATATTCATTTTACTAATAAGATAGCACATATCTTTTTCTCTTCCTACCACTTGATCCAGCACTTCCTACCACTTTTCTCTTCCTACCACTGTGATGCACTTTCTTGGTTTTCTTTTTCATTTTAAGGATTAAAGATCAGAGTATATGATCTATTTGTACAAATGCATTACTGAGATCTGTCAACCTGGATCTCTGCCTATATATTTCATATGGGACTTTGGAAAAATACAAAGGTTATTTTTCTTGGTATGAAGAAATACAGAATTTTGGAATGAGGCAAGAAATATATTTCAAAAAGTTAATGTAGACTTTTATTTTTACAAGCATTTACTTATTTCAGAAGTTTACATTTGGCCAGATTCCTAGTTTTAAAGTTGAAAATATGTAATAGAATCTCATCACAATAAATGTTTGACTACATCATTCTTAAGACTTAGTGTTCTTCCAAATTTTCTAATAATTTGTTCTCTAGGACAGCAGTGCAAGAATAAATACTTTAGTTACTGAACTTCTTTCTTGAACTTTCATCATAGATAGATTAATTTTAATGTGTAATTGCAAATTTTAGAAAATTATTGATGAGAGAAGGGGGAACTGGTGGGTATTTCTGGGAAAATAATTTCAGCGGGAAAAAGTCAGTAAAAGAAAACACTAGTTCTATTTGGTTTTTTCATTGTCTTGGAAAGATTTTTTGGTAGTTTGACCAATTTTTTATACCTCTCTAATGTAAACTAATAGAGCAATTTCAATATTTATAGGCTGTGGTATCTAAAATTTTGCCACACTTTATGGTAGAAAAGGTGTTTGATCAAAACCTCCCAAGAACGTTTCTGAAGTGTTAGAGAATTCCTTTATCTTACTTGCATGTATAATTTGTTATAAGTAAAAACAAAAAATAGACAAGACACAAATGATAAAAGAACAAATTTTAGACCATATAATCACCAACTAAGATAATAGAACTGAAGCTATTAATTATTGCTGAGTATTTTGAAACCATACTACCTTTACCTATATGCAGTAGTAACACCTATCTAAATATAAACACATATCTCAGGAAAGGACCAATCAATATCATGGTTTTATTAATTTTTTTTTTATTTTTTACATCATTGTTCATTTTTAAACAATATTTGCTTCCCCCCACCCCCTCAGGTGTAGTCCCCATAGAGTTTCCTTCACCAATGCACCCATTCACTATCACCACAGTCCCCTGTGCTCCTCCTCCCTCCCTCTGATTCCTCTCCCACCTCCTCCCCTGCAGTATGTCTCTTATTTATAATTGTCCATTTTTGCTTTGTTGTGTTTTGTACTTTTTTTTTTACACTGATGTCTTATTTGGTTCCCATATATTCCTGCTATAAGTGAAACCATCCAACAATATGGTTTTAAATATCCCCAAACTTAATTGCAAGTCTTGTAATAAATAAGGAAATCACACTGGGCAATAATGGCTAGTTTTTATTGAGTGCTTATTATGTGCCAGATCTTGCTTCAAGGGCTTATATTAATTTAATCTCTCAGTCCTATGAGATAGATGCTGTTGTTATTCCCATTTTGAAATTGAGGAAACTGGGGTCTAGTAACAATAAGTAACCTGCCCAACATCCAGAGGGTATAAGACATTAAGCAGGGATTCAAATCTAAACATGATTAGTAGAGACTTGAACTTTAATCTTCTCAATCATAAAAACAGTTTGAGTTTTCCATTTAAGCAGTCCCTGAAATGGAGTCAAAGTATAAGAAGTGGATGGGGTAATGTCTGTGAAACATTGACAGGGAGGGAGAATGACTGGGCAGGAAAGGCTTTCAGACTGTATTGCACATCTGGGAAGCAGAACTGGAGAGAGAGGGAGAGAGCCTCAGACTGTATTATATATCTAACAAATTCTCAGCCAACCCAATGGGGAGCTCCAGAGCAAAGATTGCTTGTTAGATGAGTTCCACATTGAATAGAAATCTCCAGGCCCTAGTACCTTTATTGTGCTCCTAATTGAATGGGGACTCCCTGGGAAGAACATGGCCTTTGGTGGAATGCTACGGTATTTTAAAGTATTGTGACTGGAGGCAGTTCTCTAGCTCTTCTTCTAACAAGTTCTTTCTGAAAGGAAATCCCAATAGTTCATTTCCCTGGCTTCCTCACACTTTACTGCTATTTCAAAGATCTCAAATACCATTTCACGTCCAGCAGATTGGCAAACATGTTTAATGCTGGCCATGGCAAATACTCATGAGACTAGATGAATATGCACAATGCATACAGGAGTGTAAATTCACAGAATATTTTGGCAAAATAGTTCAGATTATAAATAACTTACTGCAAAGGACTTGCACCCAGCACTTGCATAAGGAGTCTTGTATGAACATTCAGCATTGTTGATAGAATGTAAAATTGGCAACAATCTATATATTCATCAATGGAATTGATATATGTTGCGTGCAATATTGTATAGTCTATAAAAGTTAAATGAACCAGTGCTTCCTGTGTCCATATGACTACATCTGTGAATCATGAATTTGAGGAAAAAATTGGAAAAGGAGCCTTATCCCTTAAAAAATAGCACCATGTTCTCATTTCATCAGAATCAGATGCCAATCAATACCCATAAGATACATGTGTAGTTATTCATGTATATAAATCTTAAGAGCAATGTGTTCTTTGCTTTTGGATATATACATACATTTGTAATAAAAGTTTAGCATGCATGGGAATGATAAACACCCAGTTTATGAGAGTGGTTATTTATCTGAGGAAAATGAGATAAAGAAGGGCAGAGTAGGATTGAAGCGATGGATGACCTTTTTTGGCCTGAAATAAATGTGGAATAATGTTCACATTTCACAAAATTGCATAGAGAGCAAATGGAGGTTAGTTATTATTATTCTTTAGTGCTCTTCCCTATGGTTAAAATGTTTTCCCAAATTGCATATGTGAACATTGAACTAGTGAAGCAATGGTTGTTCATATGAAAATCACTTTCACATGCAGTATCCAATCTACATGCAGTATCCAATCAAATAATGCATTCAAGGAAGCTCAATATAATTTCACTGCAATTCTTTATCAAAAGTTTTGTCACACAGGGCCTCCCTTGTGGTGCAAGGGGTTAATACACAACCTATGAAGCTATCTGCAGCCACTGTGGCAAAAGTTCTATCCCCAGTCAGGGAGCTACCCACATGGCACAGCAGACCTATCCTGGCTCGCCCGCTGCTTCCCTCAGCAGTGTATTTCAGTCAATCTGCCTGTTCTCTTCCCCACTCTGTCTCTGGTGAATCCTCTCACCCCCGACACCTCTGGCCTGTACCCGGTTCTTGTATGCATAAATAAATCTTTAAAAAAAAGTTTTGTCACACAAAAATGTAAATCTATTTTAAAAAATAGTAACCTCAAAGGACATTTTATAGATTAGCAAGATGATTCAACATGAATCTGGAAAATATAGGACCTAGAACAGCTAAAAATTTTTGAAAAACAAGAATAAAGTTAGAGGACTTATGCTCCTTAATTCATAAGACTGTTATTTCAAGATAGTGTGATATTGGCAGGAGGCAACAGAATGATAAAACAGAATAGATCAATGGGAAAGAATAGAAAATTCAGAAATAGACCCATGTGCATATGGTGAATTAACCCTAGATAAAATACCAAGGTAGGGATAGGATAGTTCTTTCAAGAAATACTCTTGGAACAATTAAATATCCATAACAATAAATTGAACCCTAATTCTTATCTTATGCTTAACCTATACAAATTAACTCAAAATAGATCATAGACATAAATGTAAAGCTAAAACTGTAAAACTTTTAAAAGAAAATATAGGAGAAAATATGTGCCCTTGAGTTTGACAAACATATCTTACAGAAAATAGAAGTCATAAAAGAAAAAAAAATATAATTGACTTCAACAAAACTAAGAACTTATGGTCTGCTAGAGACACTGTTAAAGAAATTACAAGGAAGCCCAAGATAGAGGAAAATAGCTGTAGAACATATATCTGGTTAACCACATATGTCTGTATATTTTAAAAACTCCTACAACTCAAAAATAAGATAATAACTAAGGTTTTAAGTGGGAAAAGGTTTGAAGCAATACTTCACAGTGATCATTAAGCACATTTGTTCATTTATATCAGAGAAATGCAAATTGAAATCACAGTGAGATGTGTAACATACCCAATAGATGTCCTGTATTAAAAATATTGATGGTAGCAAGTGTTGCTGAGGATTTGCAACAACAGGAATTATTAGCATTGTTGGTGAGAGTGTAAATAATGGCAGAACCACTTTGGAAAACTTTTGGGCATTTTTATATACCTACCATACTGCCATGTAGTTCCATCCTCTGCTCTGTATGTACCCACCATATTATCAGGAAATTCCATTTCTTGTTCATATTTTCAAAAGAGAAATGAAAACTTAGAAATCTTATCAGGAGCTTTATTTGTGGCTTCTCGAAACTGGAATCTACCCAAATGTCATAATATTCCCTAATTGTGGTACAGGCACATGATGGGATACTATTCAGCAAAGAAATAACTATTGAGTGATGCAGCAACATGGATGAATCTCAAAAAATCGTGTCAAATATTAGAAGTCAAATATAAAAGGTTTCATTTAACTTATACAATTTATCAGAAAAACTAGGAAAGATAAAAAGAATTTGTAGCGAAAAGAAAGTATATTTGTGGTTGTCTGGAGCTACTGTTCCACTGGGGTTTGACTACAGAGGGCCACAAGAGAGTTTGTTGGGGTGTTATGAATATTCTATATTATACTTATAGAGGTGGTTACCCAGTATACATTTATAAAAAGTAGTCAGATTGTGGACTTAATGGGTGCTTTTTATTGCATGTAACTCATGTTATTAAAATTGATTTTAAAGAAAGCAAGGCACAAAAAATGTTTTAGCATGACATAAAACTATTGCAGTCTCCTTTTTGTTTACCTACTTGATTTTATAGACTTTGTATTTATTATTCAATATTTAAATTTTTCAGGTACATTTTTTAATTTTCTTCTTATCCAAAGAAAATTCCATCTCTTAGCAGAGTACGAAAAACAAAATAGCAGGATGTAGCCTTTGAATTGGTCAGCTAGGCTGTTTGAGGCAAATATTGAAACTATTAGCTTATTATTATAAAAGCTTATCAAGTATATATCTGTGTCCTGTTCCCCAAATATTCTCCAATGGATTATCAATAATGAAGTGTATCACATGAAGTGTAATGAAGTGTATACACAATGTCTATAAATATATATATATATATATATATATATATATATATGGAGAGAGAGAGAGGTGAGCAATTGATTTAGAATTCTCTTGACCATATTTTATCAGTCTGTTGTTCACAAGTGAGAATAGAATTCTAATATTCTTACAAATATGAACTGTAGTTACAATTTTTCAGAGATTATTTGTTTCCCGCACATCTATGGAAAAGAGGTGGGTTAAAATATTCCCGTCTAGACAAAGCAAAATAGATACAGCTTGCCATGTTTGCCTGCCTCATTGATAGTCATGGTTTTGTTCAGAAATGTATAATTGGAAAGGCTACCCCTGTTCTCCATCTGCATTCCACCAAGAGCAAAATTATTGGCTTTTTATTTCCTCACTTTCACTAATCAGGTTGGTAATAGGGTCACACTTTTTCAAAACTTGAATATTTTTCATGGTTGCAAAGGGCCTAGGTTATTAATTTGACCTCTGTTGAGGATATTTATCCAATTCTTTTTTTTTTTTTTGGCTTAGAATTGCAAAATTTCTCAGAAGGGTAGTGGAAAGATGGAGAATGTGACCCAAAACACTAAATTTGTAATTGACAGAGGAAAACTTAAATCCAAGGTAATCAGATTTTAAGTCCATTTGATTGTTAACTTCACTGTAAGTGTTCTTTTCAGCAAGTATTGTTTTAGGCACAGAAATTACTTTTCTTGGTTTATATTTCTCAGTGATACTAGAAACAAAGTATTAGTTTACAAATGGTAAATCATCAAATTTACACATCCCCCTGTGATGGTAAACTCAATAAACTCACTGAAAGTAAGCCTTCTACTACAAATAGCTTCTGTTGGTAAAATTTTGCAACTGTCTTTTGGCAGAGAGAGAGTTGCATTCTTGAAAATTATTCTGAAATCTAAGTGTACCTGTTAATTAAAAAAAAAGAGTCATTTAGGGCCTCCCCAGTGGCGCAGCAGTTGAGTGCTGGGTTGCGAAGCTGCCCGCGGCCTCTGCGGCGCCGGTTTGATCCCCGGCTGCTCCCGGCCACTGGAGGAGGGTCCCACATGGCGCGCAGACCTCTCCTGCCGCCCGCTGCTCCCCTCAGCAGTGTACTTCGGTCCTTCTGCCTGCTCTGCTCCCCGCTCTGGCTCTGGTGAATTCTCTCACCCTCCCGCGCTTCTGACTGTACCCAGTGCATGTATAAACAAAACAAACAAACAAATAAATAAATAAATAAAAAAACATGCCTCTATTAAAAAAAAAAAAAGAGTCATTTAAAAATGGTTTAATGCAAAAGGAAGTAAAAGAATTTCTTATAATTATATCCTATTTTGTCCCTAAGAAATTTTCCAAATTAAGTAGGGACTCTGCTAAGAATTCTAATATTAGCTCAACTAATTACTGAGCTTTTTTAAGGGAAAAAAAAAAATCAGTGACCTATAAGCACCCATGTAGGTGCCAACAGAAACAATCTTGAAGCAGTTTGACCTTAATGACCTTCAATACCATTGAATACATGAGGCTTCTAGTTTGTTGGAAGAAAATACCTTCTTTTATATGTATAAAGCAGGGAACATGATATTTTGTCATATTTGTGCCTTTAGTTATTTCTAAATGTACAGTTCTCAGATTTTTCTTAAAAAATGTACACACATTTTTATCATTCACTGGCATAGGAATGGATATCATTTTTCAAAGTTTTTTATTTTAAATAGTTATGTCTGCAAAGTCCTTGATCTTATTTACTTTGATTTTGAGGTTTCACTTTAAAATAGTGTGAATTAAAAAAAAAACCAAACATCTGGATGTTAACTCTTTTCGGGTAATTCCCTGGAACTCTACATGATAATGGTTACTGTTCATAGTACTTTTGGAATGCCTGTTTGGAGATTATCTTTTTTTTATTATTTTGTTTATGTACTTTTAACTGAGGTAATATTGGGGTACCCACATCAGGTATTATAACCATATTGTATGCACCACCAACTCACCCATATTCCACTACCATAGACCACTCCACTTTCTTCCTGCTTCCTTCCCCTACTCTATCCCTTCCCCTCTTGGTATTTTAGTTTTCTAGTCAGCAATCCAGAGTTAGTATTTCAGTTTGTCTTTAATGGACTATTATTTAGTTACTTTATAGTCCACATGTTAGTGACACCATCCAGTATTTGTCTTTCTTTTTCTGACTTATATGACTTAGCTTATCCTTTCAAGCTCCATCCATGTTATCATCAATGGTATACATATACCATTGTATATATATCACATCTTCTTGATCCACTCATGTGTTGTGGGATGCATAGTTTGTTTCCATAGCCAAGTTATAGTAAATAGTGCTGCAGTAAACATGGGAGTGAAAGTTTCCTTTCAAATGAGTGGTTTTGAATTTTTTAGGTGGATGCCTAGGAGTGGAATTACTGGGTCAAATGGCAGATGCAAGTTTAATGTTTTGGGACACCTCCATACTGGTTTCCATAGGGGCTGGACCAGTTTTCATTCCCACCAGCAGTGTAAAAGATTTCCCTTTTCTCCACATCCTCACCAGCACTTGTTGTTTTTTGTCTTTTCTATGTAGGTCATCCTCACAGGTGTGAGATGGTATGGACATTATCTTTAAAACCAGTGACAATTCTTTTAAATATCACAGTGTTGGCATTAAAAGAAAAAAAAAAAACCTTTGGTATGATTCTTGAGAATAGTCTTGTTCTCTATCTCTAGTTCTTGATTATAAAGCTTATGTTCAAATCCATTATAGCTATTTAAAAAAGAAGAAAGAAATTACTTATGAAATAGGGCTATAAAGTCATGAAACTGATTTAAGTTCACTTTGAAAGTAGTTGAGTAGTTGCAGCATCATTGAGTTAAATACATAGTCTGAAAGTATGCACCTTGGTGGTAATATTCATCTCCTTGCATATACAAAATCTGACAAATTTCTGTATTTTCACAGTCTGAAATAAGATACAAGATATTTCCCTACATTTAAAAAAAAGTCTAGCAGCATCATTAATGACCATTATAATTGGCCTTTCTGACTTTTCTCAGAGGTGACAGTACTTACTCATATGACTGATTGTTTCTGAAACCTTGGGTGGTTTTTAACCTTCCTGGACATTACTTGTTTCTAAATGGTCTCCACAGACCTCCCTAGCTTGAGAATTTTGACTCTGATAATCTGCAACAAAAGGCCAATCTCTTTGCTGCTCAAAACTTGATCCTACTGTTTTGTGAAAATTGTTGACTTTTAGATATAAACAGTTTGATCAAGACCAAATTGATAAGGAGACATATACATATATAGTGATTCACACTACAGAAGTCAATAACATGATTGAGGTTGTGGGTAAGATACTGAAACATGTATTTGAGGAGACCTTGAATTCTCCATGGTAAGTTTGCAGATGACATTTATAAAAGCATTTTCTAAATTTATGTATTCTTTTTACATAGGCATTCTGGGCCTAGGAAAGGTACAGTTTAGATGCATTGTTAAAAGCCACTGACATGTTGAACTCATAGAGATCATATACCCGTCTCCCCCAACTCAACTTTTGAAGTCCATGAGGTGGACCCATTACACAAATCACAGAAAATCTTGCATCATGTTGTTATACTTGGTCATCTGTTGAAATGTAAAAATAATGACTTATCTATTTCCATATACTCTTTCACTTATTTCATGCTTTTTCATACTTCATGTTTTGTGTTTTATTTCCTAAACCAAAATCCCAATGCTCTTGTTTCCTGTCAAACCTTTCCATTATGTTTTAGGAAATCTGTTCTTTAATAACACGCTCCTTTACAGCCTCATTCCCTAATTGGATATGCCCTCTACCTCTTTGCTTTACTAAAACACTATTTTCATTTGTGAGCTCCACTTTAGCTATAGTGTTTTCATAGAGTAATGCTTATTGGTCCACACAGTACTGTAGGGTTGGGAGGTAACCTCTAACTTCTCCCTCCTACCCTTTTCAAATTAATACTCCACCCGTAGGTACTCTTCCTCTACCACTTCTTGGATTCTTAGATCAATTAGGTTTGTCAGATCTCTATATCCTCCCAATTTATTAACTACTCGTCTCTAATTTTTCCCATTTTTGAAGTCTTGCCTCTCAAAAAAGTAACAGTTTGTGAGGTTGTGAGTTCCTTCAAATTTTGAGAGGCAAGGCAATACCCAAGCAGAATGATTCTAATTTTGCTTGTGATTCACTGGTTGTCCTTGATATAGAGGGTTGTGATTTTTCCTGTATTGTAGATGCTTGTGCAAAATTCCATTAGTGAGTAAGAATGGTTGACAACATATGAAAATATTATCTTAAATTTTATTCCTCATTTAAAGAATAAAAAGATTCATAATGTACCACTGCCCCAAATCTGTCTTACTGTCATTTCAAGAATAGAGTTGGAGTTCCTTTGGAAAATCAGCAACAGAGATATGTGCTTAAAAATGTGTCATTCATCTAAACATGATCTAAAATCCTAAAATATATATACAAACATAATAAGGGAAATAATTAAATTTGATTGATTCTTCCCCAAAGAGAACTTGAGTCAATATCAAGCTACCTATCCGGGCTCATAAGACTATTCCTAATTTGAAACTTTAGTGTGCAATATTGATATAAAATTCTGTTCTTAGTGTCCTAGAGCACAAACTTTAAGATCTTTTTTATTTTCTTCCTCCACCATACTCTTCTCCTTATTTGAATCCTACCCAGGTGCCCAATTTAAGCCTTATCTTGTTACCTTGTTGTCCTTCCTAAACCCTATAGTGATCTCTGTGTACCATTTATTTTGATTTTAATTGCAGTCTCCTTTATTTTTTGGCTTGTATCCTTTGTCTTTCCGTGAGATTTGGTAAGCATTTTAAGGTCAAAATCTGTGATTCATCTCTGCCACTCAACTCTTTGAGCACCTTGAGGCCTTAGTTACATTATTAAAAATGAGTAATTTGTAATAAATTATTTCAAGGTACCCATCAGAACTAAAGTATTCTGGATCTTGGATGCTACATAGTGACATGTATGTTATAAATCCTAAAAAAATTTTAATAAAATCAAAATATGCTTTATTGACTTGGTTATGTGAATTACTGATAGTTTACAATCATTATCCGTTTGTATACTTACTATAATAAAGTACAAGCATGTTGAATGAATGCAAATGCTGTCTTGTTAGTTTTATGATACAATTATAACTGTGTTGTTTTATCAGCGCAGTTCTTTTATTTGTAAATATACGATTTGCTTCTTTTTCTTAGTCGTCATGTTGGTGCTCTGAGAGCCGACGTATAAAGTAATTAAAACCATTGGCGCTGTAGTTCTGTCAAGACCCTTCCACTTATTAGTAGCCTGAACTCAACCATAGTCCTTTATGTCTCTGAGGTCCAGTATTTTCATTTGTAAAATGATTAATAACAGTACTTTCTTCATTGGGATGTTTAGAGAACTAAACAAGATAATCCCTCTAACATGCAGAACACAGTGCCTGACACTCAGAATGTGCTCAAGGTAATAAAGTTTTTGTCTGATGCCACAAGAAAACATCCCCTGCAGTTTTTACATGTTAATTTTATGGGCGGCATTTTGGTTAACTTTTAAAACCATTTACACCCACTATTTTATGTGATATTTTGATCATAAAATAGTAGGTTCTTTTCATAGTTATGTAGAATTGACTTGGCTTACTTCTTTGTGTTTTACTACGTATAATTTCATAGTGACAAGGCTGGTTCAATCTGGAACAAAATATCCCTTACATGGTTTTCTTTCATTATATGATGCAAGCTGCTTGTATCACAAAATGAATTCAGAATGCTTCTCTCTCAATCTTTAGGAGTAAAATCAGATTTAACTACCAGGTGGAGAAAAGTCATGGAATTAAAACTGATATGTGGTATTCTCCAGGGGATACTTCTTAAAAAAAAAAAAAAAAACTTTGGTAAATGATAAGGTATCTTGTGCATCATCTTACTGCCTATGCCTAGCCCAAGATTTCATTTAGAAACATTATAAATTTATAGCCTGACCACATTGTGTCCTAAACACTGAAGGCAAACCATATTGTGGGAACCTCATTTTTACTATGGGGAAATTGTAGCAAGTTCCAAACCCTAGGACCAAGTAAGTAGTAGATCCTGGAATAGAACTGAGAAGGCGCTGAATCCTTATCATATACTGAGACCACAGGATCTGTTGCTTCTAAACATAATGACAGATCATCAGATGCTGCTAGACCTGCCAGCACATGACACTTTGTGAGCAAACCAAATTCAGTCACTGTAAAATCATGCTGCCTTTCCTTTCTGAAGGCCTGCTTAGAAACCAAAGAAGTAGGGAAGGATCCATCACACTCCTAGGCATTAGGTGATTATTGACTGACATTTGTGTTTGGGGTAAACAGTTGCTACCACAAAGTTTGCTTCTCTGCTAAGGCTTCAAAAGAAATTCTCATTTATAAACCGTAGAAATGTTTTCTAGTAAATTTAAATGAAGCCAGCTAAAGAGTTTGCTAGAATGACATCGTATATATAAGGAGCATAAGAATTTATTGTTCCACTTCCCAATTTGCTTTCATGTTTTTACTTCTTTTGCCTTTAGTTGATTTCCAGAGCACTGAAATGATTTGAATGTTTTGAAGGATTTATTCTGGTATATTGCTGGTGTTTGGAGAAATTTGCCAACTCCTCACTGTCGTATCAGAAGTAGTCTTGTCTATCAGTATTATTTCATATGGATAAAAACTACCTGCAGTTACTTACATTTTACTGTCTTATTATAGCACATCATTTTCTTTCTTTCTGAAACACACCCTTTAGAAGTTACTTTAGTTATATAAAGTCTTTGGTTTTATTTATCTAAAGATAACTGTTTCAGTTTACTTTTAACCATTAGCTTGACTATATATACTATTCTAGAATAACAGCCATTTTCACTTAGACCTTTGAAGATATTATTTCACCATCTATGGTTTCTGTTGTTTCTACTAAATGATTTTAAAAATTTAGTGATTTGGGAGTACATAGTGTGTGCCAGTCTGTGCACACTGAACACTTACATTCATCATTTAATCCTGCTTTCTAATTTGTGATAATATGCCATTATTATTATCATTTCTCCTGCTGGAGAAACAGAGGCACGGAACATTTAGGGACATAGAATAAACCAGCAGGGCAGGATTCATCCTAGGAGCTCAGACTCCAGAGCTTATTTTTTTTTCTTTTTTTTAAAGATTTATTTATTTATTTATATAAGCACTGGGTACAGTCAGAAGCACGGGAGGGCAAGAGAATTCACCAGAGTCAGAGAGGAGAGCAGAGCAGGCAGACTGACGAAGTACACTACTGAGGGGAGCAGCAGGTGGCAGGAGAGGTCTGCGCACCATGTGGGACCCTCCACCCGGTGGCTGGGGATCAAACTGGTGCTGCAGAGGCTGCGGGCAGCTTCGCAACCCAGCGTAGAACCACTGTGCCACCGGGGAGGCCCCAGAGCTTATGTTTTAATACCACTGCCAGATCAGCAGATACTTAAAAAGAACAATGAAAGATAAATTACTAAATGTTGAAGTTATTTAGAAACGATGGTAATTGAAATGGAGTCTTTTTTTTTTTTTTTTGAGATAAAGTAATGGACTAATCACAATAAGACTATCATTACCAAGCAGTACCTACATGTCCTTTCACCTATATGATGAGACTACTATAGTGCCTGCCTCACAGATGAGGAGAGTAAGTGAATATATACACATAGATATACTTACACACATTACTTGAAAGTGAAGACATATTTGTTGATTATAGCAGTAGTGGAATAAAAGAGAAAAATTCTGTTTCTATACCACCTATATACCAGAATATAATGTATGATTATAGGTAATTAAAGGAAAGGATGTACTATTAAATAATTGTTGCTATATACTTGAGTGAATTATTTAAAAAACAAATTTTGAATTATCTTAAAAAGTCTTTATCAGGGCCTCCCTGGTGGTGTAGGGGTTAAAGAGACAGCACTAACAAGCTATCACCAGTCACTGCAGCACTAGTTCGATCCCTGGCCGATGGCCAGGGAGCTGACCCACATGGCATAACAGACCTCTCCTGTCTCACCTGCTGCTCCTCTCAGCAGTGTGTGTTTGGTAGATCTGCCTGTTCACCCCTCTCTGGAGAATCCTCTCACCCTCCGCACCTGTGGCTTGTGGGCATAAATAAATGCAGTACTTGTATGCATAAATAAATAGGTAACTCTTTAAAAAAATTCTTTATCAAAACAGTAAAAAAAAATTACCAGATATAGAGGTTAATTATTTTCCATAGCTATGATATCATTAGAAAAAAGTTTTTGATTATGGTTAAAGTAACTATATGTGCAGAAGACATTGCCTTCATGGTAGGAAATATACCACCTCAAGGGCAGAAACTATAAATAAAAAGATTAAAATGTCTAACCACATAACATTTTAAAAGTGCTTTTGTAAAAAAAACAGGAACACCATCTGATCAATGGCACAGTATGCCAGTGCAGGAAAACCATAGCAACACATAGGACAGAAAGCTACTATCCTTGAGATTTAAAGATTTCTTTTGAAATATTAAAGGAAAAAAATCATAAGAATAGAAAAATTAACCAAGGAACATACAATCTTACAGAAAAGAATTACAAAATCACCAAGAGTCATAGAAAAAAATGCTAAACTTCACAAATAATAGAAATAGTGCAAATAAACATTCAGATACTAGTTTTTGCCTATGACCACAATGGAAGACAACTAACTAACCTGTATTTTGTTGGATCAGAAGAAAGGGAGAGTCTCATCTGCATTGTATGTCAGGACATGGTGGCTTGAGACTGCCTTTGAATTATAGGGGTAATATTGACAAGAAAAGTTGCCTTCTCGTCTGAGACATTTGGAAGGGAAGACAGATTGGTTTTGTCTAGTCAAGGGGTGTTATTTTAAATCCAGATAGTCCTGAGAATTCCTGGGGATATGAAGCTAGTAGAGAGGGAGACATTGAAACTGAAAGGTAAAGTTGAAGCAATAAGGTCCATAAAAGATTAGAAACAGAAAACAATATTTCCTAGAAATAGGGGAAGAAAGGAAATAAAATTATAAAGTTATTTAAAAGCTATAATAATTAAAATAAGGTGGTGTTTTTGTTTTGTTTTGTTTTGTTTTTTACATGGATAGATTAGTAGACTAATCAAATGTGGAGAACTAAAATTCAAGACAGTTCTATCTGGATAACATGAATCCAGTGAGGCGGTGACTGGTAAGAGATTGAGTGCTTGTGACGCAAGTGGAGTAAAAATGATTTGTAAAAGTGGCTTTGGGATCATGTTTGTGGACCAGGAAGTGATGAAAATAAATATTGGCTGGACTCAATAACGGGGATTTATGTGCTAAGGGGAGTGAGAGGGTTATTTAGAGTGAGAGAGGAAGAGGACAACAGGACAGCAGGCGACAGTGGAATTTTAGGGAGAGAGCCAGTGTTGAAATAATTCTGGCAGCAGAGGTGAAGCTAGAAGGACTGAGTTAGAAGAGATTAGAAGAACCAGAATGAAAAGCAGATTTTAAGCTGGAGTCAGTGGAAGAGACAGAAGCTAGAGTTTGGGAGAAAGAGAAGAATATTTCAGAGTTAAGATTTATGCAGTAGGACTTTTACACCATTAACTTCCTGATCCTCGTATTTTATTCTGTTGTTTGTTCATAGGGGAATTTTCTAATTCTTTTTACTTGAACTAAAATGATATTTCTTTGGAAGAAGTCTATCAAAACTCTTCTGAGCCTATATTTAATATTTCCATAAGGATTTTGATAGGAAGAAATAAAGGAAGGGAAAGAGGAATGTATAAAGGCAAGATTTTAAAAATGTCATTGGGAAAAAATAACAGTTTCATAGGAATATTTCTTCATTGGTGCCTGTAGAAATGTTTTAAAAGAAAGATTGGTTGAAGGTGAAGAATATAAAATATACAAATAATCAAGATTTATACTTGAAATTTACTGATTTTATTTGAGAATTCAACCAAAAGGTTCCAATAAGTATTAAACAATTTAAAAAAAAAAAACTTTTGACAAATCTAATCTTTTTACTTTCATTAATAGAAACTATTGATATTGAAACATATTAAACCACTGAGTGACTATTTTTTAAAAACTAACACAAAGTGAGATAAGTCAGATGGGAAGAGACAAACACTATGTGATTTCACTCATATGTGGAAACCAAACCATGTGGCTGAACTAAATAAAACAGAATTAAACTTTTAGGCTTTAAGAGCAATTAATGGTTTTCAGAAGGGTATAGGGAAGGGCTGGAGTGGGTATATCAACAGGGATCAGTTGTATGGTGAAGGATGGAAGTAAACTTTCACTGAAATTTAATGCAGTCTTTATGCAAATTGTGATCACAGTGCCAGCAAAATGTTCTTTCTATGTAGGCATGCGGTAAATACTTGCTCAGTATGCTAAGTAGCAACATAGGACCTTTAAAAGAAAATAATGTTTTCCCTTTTATTTAGGCTAATGTTGGACTTTTCTTTAATCTTATTAACCTCTTTGTCCTATAGGTATGGCATGAATTGCCTTATTCAGTTTGAAGATTTTGCCAATAGAAATGCATTTCGTCTCCTGAATAAGTATCAAAACCAGTATTGCACTTTCAATGATGATATTCAAGGTAATATAATTTTCACTTCTGTGGATAACATGTCCTGAAATTAGTTTATGATTTTATAATAACTTAAATTTCAGTATATATGTTTTAGGTACCTGTTAATTGCCAGAAATTATGCTTGAGGACTTCATACTTTTTCTCATTTCATATATTTGAGAAAAGTACTCTATGACTCTTGAATGTATCATATTATCCACAAACTAGAGAATGATTTGATAGGTTATTTTGGGGATGTGGAAATGCTTAAAATTTTTTCTATATTAATTAATGGTGATTGCTTCATTGCTTTATGCCACTTTGGGTTGTGAGAATTTCATAGGAACAGTCTACTTTTGGGTAGCAGGGGACTCCTATATTACATAATTTTGAATTATTATGCAGAATTAATAAGCCTGGGTTCGATTTAAGAAAAGTGATGGGTAAAAATTTGTATCAAACAAAACCAGAAATTAGGAGGTCAGGGCCTGGACCTCGTCAATATTGCAGTTAGGACAGCTGAGGGGCAGTTGCCCAGTGAGGTGAAGAACACTAGATGTGAGGGAACTTTGAGGATCCACAGAAGAAAATTTCCCTCTGCAAATCATTATCATGGGGACATTAAATCCAGTTTTTCTCACCTGTTAATCTGACCTAAAATCTAACCTGCACACATACAGTCTACCCATTTTCACGTAGTTTTAGAATATTACTGCTTTTGCCAGTATTAAAGATTGATTTGAGAAAAAGATCTATTCTCTGACTAGAGAAAGCTTTCATTAAATTATTGGGGTTCTGACTAAAATGACCCCATAATTTTGTGCATTTCTCCATACTACTCCATACTAATGGAAAATTGGTAGTGTCTTAATGATATATTTTTTCCATATGTTTCTATTTTACCTTTCAGCCTTATGTTTTTACCATCATTGCTCACAAATGTAATACCCTACTGTGGGCATAGAAATTGCTTCCTAGTGCCAATAAAAATAATTATGTAACTATTATGGCCTTACCATGTAAATAAATATTCTTACACTGAATCTTTGGAGGAATTTTTTTCTCTTTTTTAAACAGAAGTCTTATTTAAAGATATTTCATGAATGGTATTCAATTTAAAAAACTAAAATTCTACTGTATTCACAATCTAAGCTAATTTACATGATTCATTCAAAATGTATTTAGACCATAATGCATTTTAATTATAAATTGCTTTTATGTAGAAAAATTATGTGCGTTAAGTCTATTTAAAGATGGAGCATTTAATTACATGATCTGGAGACCATCAGAATTTAGCAAATTCAGATTAAAAGAATAAAATTCCATTTTCTGGTCATTTAAAATCATCTAAAAAAAGAGACTTTTTTCTTCCCATAGTAGTCTCTTTGAAGTCTGACTGTTTTCTAACATGACACGAAATATTTCACATAAAGGTCTTAACTTTAATAAATTATTTTCATTTGTGAGGATTTTTAAAAATAAGTGTGATATAACCTTGTACTAAATGCTTTGATGATAAAAAAAAGTTCAAAATTAGGTATAGTAGATCAGACATTTCACAAAAAAAAAATACATGTGCCAGAAAATGTTTTAAATTTAAACCACATCCTAAGTTTTAAAAGCATATGCGTAAAACAGCAAATGCGTAATTGATTTTCTCTATCAAACTGGCAAAGATTTTTATTATAATCCCAGTTGTCAATGATGCTTTAAAAAAAATGAGCATGTACACATTTCTTCAGAATATGTAATACCTACAGTTTCACATACATTCTGGAGTCTCTCTCCATTTACATTCCTAGCAGCTCACTATAAAAGTGGAGTTTGTGTTCTGGGTCTATACTGCAAGGTCTCTTGGACCATTTCCTTAAAATTTTCCTTAAAATTTTCCACAGAAAATTTTTTTCCAATCTCTCTTCTGATTTTAGCTTTCTGTCAGGATTCTTTGAGCCAAGTAGGAACAGATTGAGATTCCTTTAACTGGGTATGTGAACATTCAGTAAATCTTTTTTTCAGTATGGAACCCTGGATAGTTATTCCTGTGTCTTAAAATTATATGTGGTATCTTACAGTACAGATACCTTCTCTATTTCATAAATAATATTTGATGGACAAGACTTGTCCAAGAAAATAAAGCTCTAGTTTTTTCTTAAACCTCCAGAGTTTGGGAGGGACAAGTGTCTGCTAGAAGGAGAGGGAGAAGGATTTGAGTTCTAACTACTTTATGAATTTTTGACCAATCTCCTGTTTTTATCCCCTTTCCCATCCCCAACTCCAGAGGTACTTGGTGCCTCCTGTTCCCAGTCCCTTTGAGAATTTTGCTATGTCAGCCTGATTGCTTCTTAGCATTCCTCATGGCTGGCCAAAAATTTAGTTTTCTCAACTCTGCTAAGTCAATTGTCATTTTCTATTTGCTTTCCAGCTTTTAAAATTTTGTTGCTATCCTCTTCTCCAGATCTCTTTGATGTTTTAAAATTTCCTTTCTGTTGTTCTAGTAGAGTTTTTTGAGGGGGAGGGAAACTAAACTGTGTGTAAAATCCCCCATTTTATTAAAGTCATCCCTGCCTTCACATTTGCACATTATTTTTTTCTTTCATAGTAAATCCTCCTGTCTCACTTCCCACATTTTCCTTGAATAGTGTGCTGAGGTAATATGTTCTTGAAATGCCTTGGTGCCTGCCTAAATAAATAATTTTTTCTGTTCCTGTATTTAATCTGATCTTATATTTATTTAGTAACACATGTGGATAGTAATTATTTCATTACACATTTGTCTCTTTTACTATTTAAATATAGAAATCAGATATGACAAATTACTGCATTAGGAGAGGTCATTCTTTGATAAAAGATAAGACTGATTCTCAATAACCCTAGCCAAAAGCCTAGCATAATTGGTGACCTGTTATTGTTAAAAATCTTATTACACACAGATACAAAGTTTCAAAAATTTTAATATTGAATCTAGTATGTTGCTAAAATGTTAAATATTAAGTACTCTAAAAGAAAATGATATATGCAAAGATAAACTGCCAGTTCTTTGATTTATGAAAAGTTTAGTATTCAACCTCAAAACATTTTGGAATAATTAATTGTGAAAACTCAAATTTTTGTGAAATACCAGCTTGCTATAATACTGTATTTACTGTAGTGAAATTTAAGTCAAGGCAATACTAGGAGGTTGTGGTGCTTCCTATCCAGGCGCTAGAACAAGACTTGTATAAGAATCATGTTTAAGTTTACTTTTTAATAGTGTAAAATATATCTTTCTGATTTTTAAATTCTAGGAAGAGAAAATAGTGTGTTACAGTATGCACTCAGGGTATATAAAATATACACTTATATATAAGGTGCTGATATTCAGTGTAGATAGAGACTTATTTTGCCTTACTTAGGATAGTGCATCTGAACTTAAGACATTTGGATTTTAATACAGAATGATTTAATACAGAATGATAGCATTGACAATATAAAAATAAGTCACCACATTATGTTAGGATTTTTTGGAATATATATCTGTTTGTCCTTAAATGTCCTCTCTTTTTTAAAATCAAAATAATACCAATGTGGTGATTGCTGATGATATTTTGACTTTGATTTTTTAATTGGTTAATAAATTTAGTACTGGTAGAAGTTATATGATCATGAAAATTACAGAATCTCAGAGTTGGAAGGGAGCTCGGAGTTCCTTAAATGCAAACTTCTGGCCAACTTACTACAAAAGATTCTGAAATCAAGGTAGCTTGAGATATTAATTGTGATATTTAGTGACTTGATATCCATACCTCTCTAATGAAAATTATTTTTATCTATTTAACAACTCTAGTGAATCTATCTTTATGTATGAGTCAGTCACATATCATTCTAATCCTGTCATGGTATCTTCCTGACATATATAAACTATATTTTTACATTGGCTTACAGTTTAAATAATGCATATATGAGTTGCTTTTACATCATGCATGACTACATAGTTTGTGCTTTATTGCAATGGTGGCTCAAAATTGCAAGCACTTTTTCTCATAGTCTGCATTATGTTCCTAAATAAAAACATGCAGAAGACAAACAGGTCTTCAATAATTATTATTGTCAGCTTTTTTATGACTACAGTTTCCCCAAGAAAAAAAAGAAACTTTCTTTTCAAAAGATTGAAAAGAACAAATATACTGATGCTAAAACATTAAATTTGCCTTTGGTACTTGGCATCATAACACTTCATCATTGTATCTTTCATCTAATCAGTTCTAATCTATGTTTGTTTGCTTGTTTGTTTTAGCCAAATGAGAGTGTTTAAAGTTTACTAGGTAACTGAGAAGCTTAGGAATCATTGTAGGTAGAATGTAACTTTTGAGTAGTAAAATGTAGATACAGCTGGGAAGTACTGCAGCAGTTGCAAAGTTTTATATAAGACATGAGCCAGAAGTTGAAGTATGTAATTATGATCAAAGCAAAAGAACTGCTCTGTGATCTGTGAAAGTTTATTTGTAAAGTAATAAAATTAGAACTGGTGATGTTTCTATGGCCATTGGCATAAGGAGGAAAACTCAGTTTTTATCCTAATTAAGTTTTATCCTAATTTTGTCTAGCAACATTGTAATCAACCAGTGATTATCATAAGTAGGAAGACATTAAAGAATGCAATAAAATCAGATCTTAATTGCTATTAACATTGTTAATTTTT
This sequence comes from Talpa occidentalis, assembly GCF_014898055.3. NCBI lineage: Eukaryota > Metazoa > Chordata > Mammalia > Eulipotyphla > Talpidae > Talpa > Talpa occidentalis. The sequence continues at coordinate 91,593,447 of NW_023602073.1, read as the reverse complement.
CGTATTGAAAATTAAAGCATTAAATTCCAAATGTAACAAAATATCACTACTACAAGCACTATTATTAACAAGCACTTACTGTGTGCATACTACTTTACATGGAAGGGATCAGTAATAGACTTCAGAGCCCCAGGGTGAAAGAATCTAATAGTACTTAGTACTCTTCTATAGTAGATAGTACAACTATATTACACACTAGAAAACTGATATATAAAACAGCTTATCTTCATTAATTCAGCTGGTAATCAGATTGAACTGTAATTCACATAATCCAAACCTCACACTCATTCATTGTATTACCAAAATAATACTTTTGGAAAGTTTTTAAGGACAGTAGTAGTGAGTCACATTCTAAAATATTGCTATCAGTAACCTGAGAATCTCACATCATAAACAAGTATGGAATCAGGCAATTACAGGTCCCTTTCTGTCCCAGTTAGCCTGCTATATGATCTTATATAATGATTTCAAGATATAAAAAGTTGAGCTTCAGAATTTGACAGGCTCTGTTGGAGGAGAACTCAAGGGTGCTTATTATTTGTTTCAGGAACAGCATCTGTCGCTGTTGCGGGTGTCCTTGCAGCGCTTCGAATAACCAAGAATAAACTGTCTGATCAAACAATACTATTCCAAGGAGCTGGAGAGGTATTTAATTTATATAATAATGTTCTCCTAAACTAATGAAACTAGAATTCATTTTAAGTATTCATTAATTCCAAGTTTGATGTTTTCTTTCAGATTTTTAGCTTATTGCAATTATAGGCTGTATTGAAATACCCACATTGAGTATTGATGTATATTAATTTTTCATAGGCAACATTAATACAGAGGTATACGTTTTCCTTTTTAAATTTGTAAGATTATCAAATATTGCCATAGGTCTTTGTCATGTATTGTTTATGGTGCCTCTACAGTAACAAAAATGTTTATAATGTAGTCTTGTATCTAAAAACACTTAAGTTATTATATCTAATGCTGACTTTAATTTTTTATTTTTCTATTTTGTAACAAATTTATTGAAGTGTAATGGACAAAGTAAAATGTATATATTTAAAATATACAATTTGGTAAGTTTGATGGTATATGTGGAACCTAGAAATCATCACCACAATGAAGAATATGAACATATCCCTTACCCACAAAGTTTCCTTATATCCATTTGTAATTTCTCTTGGCCCCAACTCCTGATATCCCCAGGCAACCAATATTCTGCTTTCTGTCATTTTCTCAAATTAGATTATACTTTTTCATATACTTATATTGCATCCCGTTCATATTAAAAAGAGCCAAAACATTTAAAATTTTTAGAAGGAAAAGGTAGTAACACAAAATTAGGCTGTTTTGTTATCCTTTTCTATACAGTAATCATTTGAAAGAAGATTCTACTTCAGTAATAATAATCCACCTCTAAAATAGAAATTAAAATTTCAATTCAGCTTGAGTATTTTACCAAAAAAGTACCTAAATCTATTTAGAATTATAGAATATAATAAAAAGAGAAATACTTTGTGGCTGTTAATATTTTAAGAAGTGTTAAATTTTCAAATTTAATGTGATTATGAATACATGTATTATATTGGTAGAAATTGTGTTGAAGTTACTTCTTAAAATTAAACAAAACACATGGAACTAGAACTTTAAAGCTAAGAAACAAATGTGAAAGTACTCAGAATGTAACTCACAAAATCATTTTCACATCAGAATAAAAAATCTGGGTTAAGTTACATTTGAGTATTTTATTTCTATAGATTGTTACAGGCTGTACATTAGTAAATTTCTTCTTTGAATTTCTGAAGAATTGCAATGCATTGCACAGACCTGTTCTTGACATTTAGTAGGGTGTTCATGGCTGAATGATTACAAATGCTACTGTTTGTCCCTGAAAAGATTTTGGAAATTTAACAAATTATCACAAAAATATGTCAAATGCCAGAGAAGTTGCCTCCTTTCATCTAACAAAATATTTCACAGTACTTTCTTTGTCCAAGTAAATAAATGCTTGGGAACACAATTTTTTTGGTCAATTTTATTCTGTTGCCTAATTGGTCCAGTTCTCACACAAATGACCAGGTTTCAGTCTTCAAATTCAATAGAGGAACATCACAATAAACAATACAGTCCAATAAACATGATTGACCAGTTTATTATTTTAAATTAAGTATTTTCTTGTTGAAACCAATATTAATTGTAGTAACAAGACTATTTATACCAACAATCAAGAATGTGACTTATAGCTAAATAGCAAGCCACATAATAGGGGTTCTGTCATAATAAGATGAGTAATTGTTACTTAACTCCATCCAAATATGATAAAAATACTTTACTCCCAAGATTAGTAGACAGAACCATTTTATATTTTCTTATTTTAGAAAAGACAAAATGGGGTGAAATGTAACTCCTGTTATTATTATGGAATCACTAAACATCTTTATTTTCTTAACGTCTGTCTCAGGCTGCCTTAGGTATTGCAAACCTGCTTGTTATGGCCATGGTAAAAGAAGGCTTAACAAAGGAGAAAGCCAGAAAAAAGATATGGTTGGTTGACTCAAAAGGACTTATAGTTAAGGTAAGAATTTGTAACTTTTTAAAAAATCTTTTTATTTATGCATACAAGAGGGTAGACCAGAGGTGCAGGGGGTGAGAGGATTCATCAGAGACAGAGTGGGAAGCAGAACAGGGAGATTGACTAAAATTCACTGCTGAGGGGACCAGCGGATGAGACAGGAGAAGTCTGCTGTGCCATGTGGGTCAGCTCGCTGATTGGGGATACTTGTGCTGCAGAGGCTGCAGATAGCTTCATAGTGCTGAGATTTAACCCCTTGTGCAACCAGGCAGGCCCAAGAATTTGTAACTTTTAAACAGAATAAAAATCAATATGCAATTCTGGATGTCCATCTTAAAGACTACTATTACCCTCATTCCTCAGCACTGTGTTAAAGAATAGCCATTGTACATGAATGACCATAGTGCTGATACTCTTCTCAATAAGCGAGAAAACTCTGGCTCAGCTATACAATCTGCCTTTGATGTGAATAGGTTCCTTCCAACTCTGGTTTATTAGTCCACTGAAATTAGTTTAGTTTCTGAGCAATCCAATTTGACACTGATGTTCATGAAACACCTAAGTATAATACCTTTCATTAAGAGCTACCTGTCAAATTGCATACTATCTAGAAGGAAAAAAAATGAAGTAGTTAGACTTTAACTTGCTATTTCTCTCAGCTAAATTCTTGAAGCTTTGAATGGGTACTCCTGAGAAGGGCTTTAATAAGCAGGCTGTTTTAATGTTAACTTGAGGTCCATTTCATCCCTTTAATAGAGACAATAGTATCTACTTCACAGAGTTGTTGTGAGAATTAAATAAGAGTAGGTATGTGACCATGTTGCTACACAATAATGAAGTATTACTACTTCTACCACCTATACACATTAGTCACCCTTAAACTGCTAGAAAAAAAGACACAGACAACCCCTTTTCTACATTAACAGGATTTTAAAATAACCAGAAATATGTAATGTCTTTGGGAATTTAGTATAGAAACAAATGTGAATAAGTACAAACTTTCTGGAAGACTCAAATATATCCGGAACCTTTAAAAGTTTATTATTCTGAGGAATAGTTTGCATTCTAAAAATCTATTCTACAGAGATAGAGATGTGAACAATATTTCATATACGAGAGTGTTATCACAGTATTATTTGCAATTGTGATGCATTTTATAGTATTAATTCTAATAGTGATATGCTTATCTAAAGGATAATTGTGAAATTAATTGTAGAATAGCCTTAGGACTACAGTTTATAGGCTTAAAATTGTTTTCAAGAGACTGTAAGTAACATGAAAGGATTTGCTAATATAATGTTAGGTTAAAAAAAAGCAAGCAAAGCACCAAGTTTTTTACACACACACACACACACAATGATATAGAAGGCCATTCAGTAGCTAAACTAATGTATATAATACATTAAATATATTTTTTTTATGTAAATTATAATATATAAATATTATATAATTTTCTATAATGATTTGAGATGTAATTGTATATATGTGATATATATTTTGCTCAAACTAAGTTGTATCTAAAAGTCATCAAAGGAAATACATAAAATAGATACTACTTTAAAATCATTTTAGTGTCTTTTTGCATATTCCAAATTATCCTTTGCGATCATGTTTCTTTAAAGCTAGAAAGCACTTATTTTTTAAAGTTAATAGACCATTTTTGCCTAAAATGAGGATATGTATGACTTTTTATAGCAAATGAGTAACTATTTATTAAGTGAAACACTATGTCTCATGAGTATCAAATACTAATCATTTTATAAATTTTATTAACTTGCATTATAATTGTTTGTAATATATAAAATATAGTTTTGAATTTCTTGGCTTAAAACATTGTTATTGCTTTGAAGTGTCAGCATAATTATAAAAAGTTGTGCACTGGTGGCTATTTGACAAATATTTTGGTCACCAAATAAGAATACTTACTTAATCAAATTGCCTATAGATCAGTTGTGATATTAGATTCCAGGAATACAATAAAGACCTTAATCTCACGAGGCTCCCAGCAGGGTGGGAAATCCCAAGGAAGCCAAGAATTACAATTCTTTATGAAAATGTTATGGAAATATATTCTTTTTTTTTTTTTTTTTTTTTTTTTTTAAATAAATTTTATTGTTATATTCCCCATACAATTGCAGCCCCCCCATTCTGACCCCAATCCCTCCCCTCCCACCCCCACCCCCTAAAAGTGTCTCTGGTTCATAGTTTTTGTTGATTTTGATTTTCACTTTCTTATAGTTATTCATTTTCCTGGTCCCTTATTTAAGTTTTCTAGATTCCTGCTATGAGTCTCACTCATAGCAGGAAATATATTCTTAATGCCAGGAACACACTGGAGATAATCTCCAAGTTGTACTAAAGAGAATAATGGAAATGCTCAGGAAGCAGCCTAGACAACATGTCTCTTCAAGTAAGTTTGAAAAGATGAGTTAGGAGTTTATCTGGAGTCTCTACAGACATCTTGAACTTCTTGTATCGCAAGCTTAAATAGAGAAATAGTGGTAAGTTCATTATGACATCTTGATTGAAGCTAAGGATCTTCATGCCTTCAAAGTCCTACTTTGTCCAGTACATAATTGATACTAAATGTTTTCTAAACAAATGATTTAGCTAATGAATGGCCTTCTAGTTAAAAGAAAAGCATTTGCAGAAGAAAATATTTTGGTATAAGAGATTTTTAAGGATTACATTTAAAAGGAGGAAATGAAAGGTGATAAAGACACTTCTAAATCCTGAAAATGAACAGTTGAAGAAATTTATACAAGAGGAGGTTTACCTTTTGTCACTCTGATGGCATGGTGGAGGGTGGATTGAAATGAGGCAACAGTGAGAAAAAGTAAATTATTGATAGTTACAAAGTTGAAGATTTCACATAAAAATGTCATTGGAAATCACAAAAGAAAACCACAACCATAGAATTTCATTCTTTAGTTTCCTAAATGTAGATCACCCCTAAGTAGAGCACAAATAAAATAAATAAATAAAAATTAATTGATAAATTAATAAAATTAATTGGAATGTGAAATAAAGCAGTGACCATGTGGATAAGTAAAAGAAGTTTGATTCAGTAGATATTTTGGAAATAGGATTGGCAAAGTTATTAACTGATTAATAACTTCGAAACCCGTTAAGTGTGGAGACAGGAGTTTTAATGAGAAAGGAATTAGCAAGGTTCCTTGGGTGTCTAGGTAAGTCATGTGACCACTAATGTGAAAAAGAAAAAACAAAATAAAGACTGCACAAGTTTAAGGGAAAGATATTGAGAATAGTTTTGGACTTAGCATGTTTAACATAGCTGTGCAGACACAGATAGAGATGTCCCGTTGGTAGTTGGAGATACTGGACTGACACTTAGGATATGATCTGGGTTGTAGATAAAGATTTGGGGATCATCAGCAGGTAAGTACTTGGAGCCATGGAAAAATCTATATAAATTTTGCTCTACTTAAGGGTGTTAAACATTTAGGAATCTAAAAAAAGTGAAATTCTATGGTTGTGGTTTTCTTTTGTGGTTTTTAGTGACATGTGAGATCTTCATAAAATCATATAGCGTTTAGCATCTGAAATAATTGTAACATAGACTTACTGAACTGAGACTCAGATTCCATGGATTACAGTATCTTTAAGATGACTGGGTATTTCTTGCTTAAACCTAATCACTCAGTGATTCTTATTTCAAGACTTTTACTTGCCAAAATAAACAATTGTATGTATTTTGCTTGCCAAAATAAATTGTTATGTTTTAAGAGGTTGCTGTATATTTAGTAGTTTGTGCACTTTTTAATATTGAAAGAATACATGGAATTCCAATTAATTACTTTTTCTTCAGTGGATTTTAAATAGTGAAATTTATTGCATTGAATTTGGTTGCAGAAACAGGAAATCTTAGAAAAACTAATAGCTTTCAAATTTATATGATTTTTGTTAACTTTTGTTCTTTGTACTTTTACAACTTCTCCTGAGAAACAATCATAATCATTTTATTAATTTTATTAACTTGCCAAGTAATTATTTATAATATAGAAGTAAATCAGAATTTTAATACAGATGTTTTATTAGTCAAGCTCCTTCCCTCCTTAGAGCCTTAAAACCAAGAACTGAAAAGTAAACTGCAAGGTCAGCTCAATTGTGTAGTTATATCATCATCAGGCAAGATATTTATTATTACATGTTTTCTGTTTCCACTTTTCATTTTCAGCATCACTATATTTTTCATCATATCTCATATTCATATGTGCAGTGGAATAAGTTTATGCTTTAAATATCAATATTTAAAATAATTTATCAATATTAGTAAAGTTGAAATCAATTATATGGTATATAATAAGTACTGATAGTATTTTAGTATTTTGTAATAAGAAAAAACTATTTAGCCAACTGGGCCTCCCCTGGTGGCTCAGTGGTTGAGCGCTGGGCTGTGAGGCTGCCCACAGCCTCTGCAGCGCTGGTTTGATCCCCCACCGGCGAGGGTCCCACGTGGCGCGCAGACCTCTCCTGCTGCCTACTGCTCCCCTCAGCATGTATTTCGGTCCTTCTGCCTGTTCTTCTCCCCGCTCTGGCACTGGTGAATTCTCTCGCCCTCCCACGCTTCTGACTGTATAAATAAATAAATAAATAAATCTTAAAAAAAAAAAAGAATTAAAAAAAAAAAAAACATTTAGCCAACTAATGTTAACACAATTTAATATAAATGAGGTAAAACAGGTTTAAAAGAAAATTAGAGAGATAATAAAAACAGTAGAGAACAGATGAAAAGGAACTTTGCCAGTGTGGCTGGTATTTGCATTTCACAGTAACTTGGAACATTTTCAGGAGGACAAGAAGCCACAAAAGAAAGCAATCCAGATTTAATCTATTTCTTAGATGCATTTTGGCTTTTATTAATAGATCAAATTAATACTAAAATATAAAGCTCAAAATAAAATGTAGATTATTAATACGTACCAAAAGGAGAGACTTAAGCAATCCCAGAATAAGAATGTAAACTGTTTTGAATACTGTTTGGATTTTAGTGTTATTTGCTCCATTTTAAATAATTTTGTTTTCTATTATTTTACTTTCATTTTCTTGGCTTCACAGTTAAATGTTTTCTCTCTCTAGAAAGATATGGTATATGAAGGTAATTCTTACGTTAAAAGGTAGTTTTGGCAATATATTTATTTCCTTTCTGAGAGTTTAATCTTTTAGAGTTAGGACTTGAAATGCCAGGCTGCAGAGAGTAGTTTTTCCTTTCCCCTGTGTTATTTTCAGAATTTCAGTCAATTATGCTAACGCCACTTTAAGAATGGTGGTTAATACCTTTCACACATTGTAGTTAAAAGAAAATAATAACTTCCAACTCCTAGTTTGAAACTTGGTGAAAAGTATTGGTTTGGAATTTTTCTTCCTCTTTCATTTCACATAGCATCTGAAGATTGTTTATATAGGTATTAAAAAAGAGCCATTGAAAGATTATATACACAAACCTATTAGGCAGTCAGAGAATTATGGATATCAATTTTTAACAATACAATTAAATATTGACAGAGTTAACCCCTACTTATCTTAAATGATGACCATGTTTCACCTCTAGTTATGTTCTAACATGGAAAATACTTTTGTCACATCATTTCATATCTTTTTTTTTACTTGTCCTGAGATGGTGAACATAGCTCCTAGCTGTTTAACAAACACACATACCTGCATTGCAAGTATTGTCATGAATTTTTTATTGATGGCTCTTGAAAGGCGCTGCATACAAATCCAAAGAGGGGCCAGATTTCTGATAAACTAATGACATGACAACAAAAACAGGCCAGAAAAACATTTTGGGCAGTTGTCCAAGCTGATATGCATTCAAGGCAGGCACTTGTGGGAAGAGTTCTTCTAGTGCCTGTGGGTAGGAAGGAATATGTACTTCCCAGTGACAATCTATAATTAATTTTTTATACCTATCCTAGTCATGGAATTCTAATCCCATATCTTGACATGCTTTGCCATTTATTTTCCTCAACCCCACCAGAAGGTATGTGCTTTTGAAAAAGGTAGTACAGCAAATTCCACTTAAGTTGTCAATAGGTTTTTAGAAACTGTGACTTTAAGTTAAATGACAGATTCTTGATATCATTTAGATCAGCATCTTTTGGTTATAGCACTGATGAGGAAAAAGAATATCTGACTGATGTGGTGTGATGCACCAGAATTCAAGGACCTGCTGTGATTCACTGTTGTTATCTATCTTTTATCCTGTAGAATCAGTAAAAAATAAGTAAGGAGGGGACATTAGAAAAATAATGATATTCCAAAAAAATTTCTCTCCCAAGAAGGGAGAATGAAAGGAAAAGAAATTTTCTATATCCATATCAAACTGAAACAGCTGGCATAAAGTAGATTGAGCTCAAATCGTATTTTGAATAAAGGAGGAAATGAGCCATTAATACAAAAAAGTTCAAAGGTAAAGGCAGTTGCTGTGATACTACCAGCTATAGAGGTCACATTCCCATAGTTTTAAAATAGAAACCAGATCATCATGTCAACTTTTAAAATGGTATAAAAAATTCTTAGGAGGTCTTTATTTTTGTCTTTCAATTCTTTCATTTTTGGCAAGTAGAGCCTTTCAGTAATGCTAATATTTCATTTCATAATTCTGGCTTCTTTCACTGTTCTCTCAGCATTCCTATATAACCACCAAGAATCAAATCTTAAGATATGAGACTGGGTATTTTATGTTTCTGATTAGATGGATGTCTTCTGTTCACATTCTGGCTTCAGAAACTGCCAATGTTGTTACTGTGATTAATAAAGTAAGAATTATATGATAGACGCATATATCTTTTCCTTGCATACAGTGTTTAGCTGTCTTCTTTCTGACTTGCTTCTTATTCCAGGAAATGTAGGGGGCCTAACCCACATTAGATATTTTTCAATTTATCTCAAGTTGTCAGTCAAAAAAAACCAATAGAAATCTGTGATTGTTAATACACATTATTCTACAGCTTTCCTTCTTTAGAACTCATCATTTTATACTTTTTAAAAAACATATGCTTTTAAAAATGTATTTGGCAGAGATCTGATTAATCATTTGGTGCATTGATTCTCAACACTGGCTAATCATTCTAGTTACTTGGAAAGCTTCTCTCTCTCTCTCTGATATTTCTGTCTAACTGGGCTGCTATTTTTTACTTTTCTAAATATCATTAAAAGTTTTCAAGTAAATTTATTTGCTGTTGGTTATTAGAGGGCATTTTGCTGCTAATTGTTTATTCATGTTCCTAGTCAACAAAATTAATCACAAACTAATGATATATTGACAGTAAAATATCAACAGTTGGGAGCATGACATTGTAAAATACATCTAAATTTTGAAAATTTTGCTGTTTTGGATAATCTGGGACACTGCACTCCAGAAAATATTTTGCATTATTGCATTAAGAAAGTGAAGATTATGTCTCTCTTATTTTTAAGTATTCTACATCTTAACATTTCATTTCGCATTATAAGTTTGTAGGTCCACATTCAATGTAAACAGATGCTCTTACTTACATGCTATTGTTAGCTATTCTGTTCATATCATACCAGGTTGAATTTGGTTATCTCACTGTACTAAAATCATCTCTAAAATTTTTATGCCCCCAAATTTTCTCTTTTGGGACACTACTTCTTGGCTTGGCATTCTAATGAAAATGAACAGATTTATGTTTTTAATGGAGGTCATATGTAAATTTATTTTAAACCATATTCCAGAGGCAGTTTGGATATATGTTCATTCCCGTGTTATTTGTTAGTAGTTGAATGGTCAAGAACTGGTTTTTTCCACAGGCTGGGAACACGCAGATGCTTTCAGCAGGCATTCACTGTGAGCTTCTAGTTCCATTTTATGCTATTTTGCCATGGATTGTGTGGAATCTTACTTTTGGTGAGCCCACACATTTTTTTTAAATAAGCAAATTGGTGACATATTTTCCTCTAAAAACTACTTTTAGTATTTTCTGTTATTATACCATAGTAATCCTAAAAACTTACTAAGTATTCTTTTCTCTTACAATTTTTTCACTTAGTTTAGGGTTTTTTCTTTCTGTTTCAAATAAACCACAGGAAAAGACTAATTATAACATTTTGCTATTATTAAAGGAAAAAACATGATGCTGGAATGCATTAATAAAACACTGAAAGCAAGATAGGTTGAGACCACCACAAAACAGGAGATTCCTCAAAAACTCATTACTATTAATGCCATATAATCCACCTATTCCACTTCTGGGTATTTATCTTAAGACGGTGAAGATGATAATTAGAAAAAATATGTGCACACCTGTGGTCATTGCAGCTTTATTTATAATAGCCAAGACATGGGTATAGCTTAAGTGCCCACTGATAGATGATTAGATAAAGAAAATGTGGATAAAGATGTAGTAGATATATATGTAATCGAGAACTCTTCAGCCCTAAATGAGAGATGGAATCTTGCTTTTCACAACAATGTGGGTGGTCACTGAGAGGATTATACTGAGTGAAATAAATCAGATGGAGAAAGAGAAATACCATATGATTTCATTCTATGTGCAATATAAAGAAACAATGCAAATGAACAAACAAGACAAAACAAAAACAAAATCTTAAATTCAGTACACTGGTTGAAAGTTACCGGAGAGGATGGAACTTGGGGGTTTGGGTCAAGTTGGTAAATATGTAAAGGGGGATAACACTATGGTGGTGGTGGTTGGAAACTAAATTTTTGGTGGTGATCATAATGTAGAGTATATAGATGATGAGTTATAATGTTGTGCATTAGTAAAGGATCTGCAGTTGCTGCTGACTCAAGAATGAATAGCTCAGCCACAAACAGGAAAGTTGTCAAAAATGGTAGATCCCACCACCTGTTAGATGTGAACTAGATGCTAGAGACTAACATGCCTGCCTTGGAGGGGGGGTGTGGAAAAACCCACCATAAGCTTTCAGAAGATCCATATAGCCACCACTTTATAAGACACATGTCTCCTTCAGGACCATGTGAAAGTACATCAGGTGGATGAGTGCCAGATTTAAAGGGAAAACCTAGGTGCAAGAGTCTGGGGCATATAGTTTAGCCTTTAGCCTCAAGAGTACAGAAAGTAATGCAAGAAGCAATTTGTAATTCTGTACTAATTGCCATGTAGGACCTTAGGTAGGTATTTGTATAGTTTCTTGCTCTTATAGCTGCAATGGAATATATGCATTTCTAGGAAGGACTAAAAAGCCACAAAATTATGTTGTATTCTTCTAGAATACTGGAAATGGAAAGTATTTCAGAAAATATCTTTCCCCAAGCTGCTAGTTTACTTAGTGAATGTTCTAGAAATTTCAATATTTTTTTAAGTATGAAAATAGTCATGAATTTCAGCTTTTATGCTCACTGCAGAAATAGTTAAGAAATAATTTAGTGGGCCTCCCCGGTGGCGCAGCAGTTGAGCGCTGGGTTGCGAAGCTGCCCGCGGCCTCTGCGGTGCCGGTTCGATCCCCGGCTGCTCCCCGGCCACCGGAGGAGGGTCCCGCATGGCGCGCAGACCTCTCCTGCCGCCCGCTGCTCCCCTCAGCAGTGTACTTCAGTCCTTCTGCCTGCTCTGCTCCCTGCTCTGGCTCTGGTGAATTCTCTCACCCTCCTGCGCTTCTGACTGTACCCAGTGCATGTATAAACAAAACAAACAAACAAACAAATAAATAAAAAAAAAAAAAAAACATGCCTCTATAAAAAAAAAAAAAAAAAAAGAAATAATTTAGTCAGGTAAATACAATAGCAGCCAAATATTTCCATATTTTTATTTGCATTCATAACCAGTTTTTTTTCTTTCTACTAATGCAGGATCACTTTTTTTTTTTTTAACCAAATAACTAAGTAAGAATAAGGACAATGAGGTAGCAGATGGAATGCAAAAGCTTGCTTTCAATAAATCACTTCAGGAAAAAGAGTCTCTTATTCCCAAAGCAACAGATGGGAACAACAGTGAATTAAAGGAATGGACTATATAATCAAAATTAACATAACTCCCTGTATTTGTCAGCTAATGTTGTTTTGTTAAAAGTCACAAATCTCAGTGATATACAGCAACAATTGTTTCTCACACACCTGAGGTAAAATGGGGTAGATATGGTGTTGACTACATGACTGAGACACAGGTTGGGTCAGTCTAGATCTGTTTCTCAAGGCTTTCCGTATCCCTGGACCAGCAGGCTATGCAGGTTAAATACTTTTAAAGCAACAGCAAAGGTCCAAGACAGCAAACAGAACTACTGATTCCTCTTAAGGACCAAGCTTGTTACTGGCACCCTCATTTCAGCTCACATTTTATTTACCAAAGCAATGCCCATGGTTATATCCAAAGAAAAGGGATAGGAAAATGTATTCTGCCTTTTGTGGAAGAAACTGTAAAGTTACATTGCAAAGAGTATTGACATAGGACAGTGATGATGAAGAATCAGGGCCAACTGTTTATCTTCCACTTCACTAATGTCAAAGTCTGAATTTTCAGCATACTTGGGGATGGGTGGAATTCTGTGGGGCCCCAAATACCTCTTTGTCTTCTCACTTGTGGCCATGTTTTAAATGCTATGGTGATGGCTTGTTAATCTCTCATTGAAATGTAAATGAAATAAATTATCCAGCTATGAAACTAAGAGGTAAGGATGGGGGAACCAGTTAGTCCCCAGGAATTTAGTGAGAATTGTAAAGATTTCACTATTTTCATAGACTTTTATATTAATAGAAGGTAATTTTACTGATAAAAATATTGCCTTATATATACATGAGATGAAATATTGAGATTATTTACTATTATTCAAAATCCAGTCTAGGTTTACAACAATTATATGTTGTTAGACCTATGACTCATTCAAAAAAGGTTATGATGATAGATTTAGTGAACAATTTAATGCTTTCTTATGAAAGTGCTGCTGCAATCAGGACAACCGATGAAGTTCTCTGCCATTAAGGAAGACTCAGAGTCTAAATGAAGTTGCAATGAGGGGAGGCTGGGGAGCGTGCCATCGAAAGCAGCTCTGCCTTTCACTCTCCCAGCCCAAGCTTTTATTGAAGATATGAACAAAGGAACAAGAAAATAGCACACAATTGTGTTTTTGCTTATACAGATTAATAAATTACTGTTGAAAACAAGTTTTCCTGGTTAGAAGGGAACATGCGCAGAAGCCAGTACATCCTCAGACAACAGGAGTCAATTCTGGGAAGAAGTTCTGTTTGCAGAACTTCTAATGTCCCGGAACTCCCTATGCAGAGTAAACAGATGTATTCCAAAAACTCCAGCTCCCTTTAGGTCAGCAGGCTCCCAACAACTGGAAATTGAATTTATATGATTCTTATGAATGGCTTTGATAAACATGAACAAGAAAATGAACTAACGATATTCAACTTAATGTTACTAGAGATTAGAGTGTTCCCTCAAAGTGATTATGAAGCAGTAAGTTTCAACTTAGATTCGAATGAATTAAATATAAGTAAGAGTATTTTTCATAGTCTCAGAAGTAGTATATTTTGATGTATACGGAAGAAAAGGTAAGATGATAAGTAACTTTTTAGAACGTAGAAATGACTAATGGTGAATTCCTTTTGTAGGAAGCTGTTTCTTCTACTGACATGTTCCTAATCAAAAACAATGATACAGAAATAGCACTTCACATCAGACTACAAGAAAGCATACCAAAATTATAAGTGCTTGACTTACCATTTTTTTCTTTTCACAATAATTTTAATTGCAAAAACTAACATTAAACTGTTAAAAACCAGGCATCATGCTAAGTGCTTTAGATGTATCATTTAATTTAATCTTTACTTGATGAGGTAGAAATTCTTATTTTACTAATGAGGAAACAAGTACAGAGAGGTTCATTAAGTTTCCAATTATCTATAATTCACATGTATTGCTTTCAAAAACAAATGAAATAATAACCTTTAAAGCAAGAAAATTGTACCGTCTTCAGGATTAACAGTTTCCAAGCAATCTGAAGTAGAACATTTGTAAATCTTTTTCTCCAGGGCTATACTGTGTTGTATTATTGGATAGAGTGAGTTCCAGTATCTACCTTGGCAAGTGGTTTAACATTTTGGAGCCTCTGTTTCCTCATTTGAAATGACTCTATTTATATTTTCTATACTCAGAATTGTTGAGGGTGTTGAAAGAAAGATGTAAAAACAATGTGTAAATTATAAAGTATCATGTAACATTATGTAGGGATTTATTACATAGTTAAAATCCTAAAAAGTTGCAGCTAGACTATTTTAATGACATATTGCTTAGATAAGGCATAGACATTTATGGCCAGAACATTAGAAATAAAAATATATAATGCTAGTGCTTATTCAGAAAATCAAACTGATATAAATAAGGTATCAAGTTTCATTCTTGGTGGTATATTGGTACAATGGTAGTGCTATAGCTAAAGACAACCTACATTCTAATTTTAACACAAATAGTGTTTAATAAACACAAGTAATATATAGTAAACTATATTTGGATAACATCTAGCATTGCCATTTGTTAATACCAGTTTCTCACCAATGCCTGTAAAATTAGGATTTTTAAAAATTGAAACAAGTAAGGGAAAGAGTTTATTTTTGTTCTCTCTTATGTTCCCATTGCCTAGAATATTGTCTGAGACAAATATTTGCTGAAAGATTAAATGATATAATACTCCAGTAATTAGAGAAGAGACTTTAGAGAGCAGCTGTAACACATAATACATAAAAATGTGAAGCATAAATACTGGTAATATGTTAACATGAAATATGTTAATATGCAATTTCTTTGGCTCACATATGTTTAACAGATTTATTATTTCTTCCTATTTGCTTAACTTAGGGACGAGCTGCCCTAACAGAAGAGAAAGAAGAATTTGCCCATGAACATGAAGAAATGAAGAACCTAGAAACCATTGTTCAAAAAATAAAACCAACAGCCCTCATAGGTAAACTGCTTTTCCTTCCCTCCTATAACCCCCTTTGTTAATCTATTTTGACCTGATATGTGTTCTTGTTATTGCTTTTGGAGGCATAATTAAGCTTTTTCTAATCTTTGGAATTTACTAACAAAATTACACATTCCTGAAGCAACAGTACACCAGAGATACTTAGATGTGTGAATCCAGTGCTTACTGATCTCAGCTGAAGCATGTGATGCCCTCGATTAACTGTCAGCCTAGCAAGTTCAGCACTTATACCAGGCGTGATTGCTCCAGACAGACAGTGTTTCTTAATCAGGAGTCATTTTGACCTCAAGGAAACATTTGGCAATGTCTGGATATGTTTTTGGTTGTCACACTGGGGTAGCAAGAGCTGGTATGGGAAGAGACAGTACTACTGACGTGTGGGCGGACTAGGGATGCTATGCAGCATGCTATTATGTCCAAGAGACATGCCCCTCATGGAGCCTACCCAGCCCTAAATGTGAGTACTTGCAAGGCTGAGAAGCCCTGAACTAGAGCCGCCTTTTGGAGAGCAAGCGTATTGGACTTATCTTTCCATTCCTCATACCACTTAACACAGTAACTTATACATTTCGTGGACACAGTAAAGTGTTCAAAATGGATTTTAAAAAACTCAGGAAGGTGTGGCACTCTATCCCTTATTTAGTATCATGTTTTTGCTAAAAGCTCTTATGAAACAGATGACAATGTTGAGAGTAATGCTGATAACCATAATGAGAACAGATGCCTACACCATGATAGGAACTGTATAGTAAGCCTTTATTGTTGTTTCCATTAAATATAGTCTATCAGGAATCTTATTCTTTTTTCATTTCCATTTTGCTAATTACTGTATTCCTCTGATTGATAAGATTATTTCAATGAGCGATAATTTTAAAATTGAATTAGATGATTGTGATAGTGTCATCAGTGGTTTGTAAAACAGAATTACTTTATAGCTTGAGAGATTGAAATATATACTAGAATCGGTTAGAAAGAGAAATTAGACACATTTTAATTTCTTGATGTAAATACCTGTCAAAATTCTTAGTGATTATTAATGAAGTATATTATAAATTAAATGCTTTATCTGTAATTTCAAAATAGATACTTGTAGATTTGTAACCCAAAATGTTATTAACAGTTATTTCTTTTTTCACTTTAATATAAATATTCCATATTTTTTTCAGACTACTAGAAAATGACCTAATATGTCTCACTGTTTTATTGGGCATGGTCTTCTTGGATTAATCAATCATTGATAGTCCTATTTACTCATTTCTCATTTCTACATTAGGAGTTGCTGCAATTGGTGGTGCATTCTCTGAACAAATTCTCAAAGATATGGCTGCCTTCAATGAACGGCCTATTATTTTTGCTTTGAGTAATCCAACTAGCAAAGCAGAATGTACTGCAGAGCAGTGCTATAAACTAACCAAGGTAAAGCAAAAGTACTAATGATATTTTCATAATCAAATTTTGATTATTTATAGGGAAGCCCAGGATATCTAAGGTACTACTACCTTTAAAAACTATACAATCAAGTTTGAAAGAAAAGTGAACAGGTCAGAGGAATAAGAGATACTCCCTTTTCTAGAATATTGTATAAATTCTCTTTTTCAATAAAAGAAGATCAACTTTTTCTGCTTTACTGATAATTTTCCTCAAGTGGTATGGGAATAGCTAAGATTTAAACATACAATTTAAATAAAAAGGAAAGAGTGTGATTTTAGATGCTTATTAAAATAGTTTTTAACTAGCTATTCTCAAACACTGAAACATGCAGTATAAAAACCACAATCTAATTTTTGCTTTGCTAAATCCTGGGTTTGGATTTTGATGCCTGGGTGGAGCATTTGGGCAGCTGTTTTGACATCCAGCCAGTTTGGGATAGGAGTCCTCAAAGCTTCCATAATTTACTGTTCTCAGAAAAGTGACTTATTTTATACTATATTTGTATTAACATATATTTCACTGATTCATTGACAAGAGGATTTTTTTCTCCTCAGAGACTTGAAAATGTTGTTACAACAAAATAGAGTTTGAGTCAGATTTACTAACACATTTTTGGAAATAAGTCCAAAATTAACTAGAAGCGATAAACATAACACAAATTTATGTCACTCTGTATGAATCCGAACTTTGACTCCACTATTTAAATATTATTTTCTTAAATACTTTTTTACTGGAATTAATGAGATTTAGCAAGGAGCTAGCTAATCCATTGCTTATCTCTCCTATTTGGTATGGCATCAATGTCCCCAGTAATTTCAGTTTTTATCCCATATCTAGATTGGGTAATTTGCCTCATATTCTTTGGTAGTCCTTAAATCCTCAGAGACAAAAAAATCCTCTGAATAGTAACACAGTTTTAGCATGATGCGTTGTACATAGTAGGCACATAGTAAGTAGTTTGTCTTGGTATAGCCTATCTGGCCACAAGAATTTATAGACTTGCCTGTAACAGACATAAGCAAAGCTAGCCAAATTTATATAGTTGTGTTTTTAAGTTTAAAAGAATCTGATATACATAGTCTAAGCTCTTTCTTATAATCTTGCCCAGTGTTTACGTAGTTATACATAAAGTTGTGTCATTTTTGAGGCCAAAAATTTAAAGGCTGTTTGAAAGAATTACACAACAAGAAAAGGCTGACCTGTTGCTGGATGTTGCGTCTCCTCTGCTGCAAGCACAGGTGAATGGTCATTAGGAGAGATTAAAAGTACCACATATTTAAGATTATTGAAAAGTTATAATTTTATTATGAAAAGTTATAATTAAACCAGAAATAGTAAGGAAATGTTTCCTTCTCACATTAAAAGTCCATTTATGTGAACATGTTTAACTATTTAGTGCCATTCTTATTTAAAATATGATGATTATAAAACAATGGAAAGGAAGAGTTGGGGGGAGAGAGAAAAATAAGCACATGTATGATGTTTTGGTCTCTTTGCAAATATAATTTTCAAAGCTATATATAACAAGTAATATATGTTAAGTAATAATTTAGTTATAGTGGAAAGCTGCTTCTAATAAAATGTTTTGTCTCCTAAACGAGCTGAAGGTATAAACCTTATTTGAAAATTAAACCTAATTTTGTGCCAAGAACAGTAGTGTCTTAATAGGTACCCAGAGGAGGATTTCTATTTTTATCCTCTTGTATGATGAGAAGAGATTACCTCATATTATAAAACTTTAACTTTATAAAAGGGTAGATCATTTGTTAAAAATGAATGTTAGCTTAATATCATTGTTGTCATAACAGATTTATGGATTGGACCATTTCATCCAGAGAACAGAATGGTGGTCTCAGGAGTATCATGTGCTTTGCATACTTCTTCTAGGGGTAGAAAGTAGAATAGAGAACAGTAATAATCACCCACTCCAGAATTTATTGCCAACATCGTAAAAACTTGTCCAGACTTAGAAAGGAGTTAATGAAAAAATTAAATTTTTCTTAAATGCTCAATATATTATTAGTTCTGTTATGACATATATGCATATATATATATATATTTAAATATCTTGCTTTTTTAAATTAGTCCTGTGTCTGTGTTGTAGGGACGTGCAATTTTTGCCAGTGGTAGTCCTTTTGATCCAGTCACTCTTCCAAATGGACAAACCCTGTATCCTGGTCAAGGCAACAATTCTTATGTGTTTCCTGGAGTGGCTCTGGGTGTTGTGGCATGTGGATTGAGACACATCACAGATAAGATTTTTCTCACTACTGCTGAGGTATCGTAAAATAGTCCTATAAATATGCTACAAAATGCCAAGTGAGTTTAGTGGCGTTATCTCACAATTTCTTTATATAGCATCTCAGCTCACTCCCTAGGAAGTATGAAGTGCGAAGAAGAAAGCTTTCCCAATGGAGAATATGGGGTGGATGAGGGTAACAGGTTCATTTTAAATCACTAGTTAAAGATTATTCTTCAATAACAGGTAGAAAATTACATTCTGATTTCCTTAAAGGCACCCTTTTTACATTCTCACACTTCTATTCTCACACAACAATCAGACAATTAAAAATTTTGTTTCCAAATGGTGATGAAGTGGTAAATATTTTTCCATTGATGATCTTCCTAAATAATGGCATTTTGAAGGTTTGAAATGATATAGTGAGGAAATATTTGTCCTGTAGTGCACAATGCAGAAAACAGAAACCAGTGAAGTATTTAAGCAGAAAGGAAAAGGTCAGTTATGGGCTTTAGTGTGGACTTTCAGCAAAGATTCTCAGTATCATAGAGCAGACCCACTAGGGAAGCTGTGTTCAGCTTCTGTTAAGAACTGTGAAGGATGCTGATACTCAATAATGCATACCTGACATTTATATGCTGTAATGGTTACTTCAATAATAAATTTAACAAAAGAAGAACTATAAGGGATCTGAAATTTTACCCGACTTGAAAGCTAATAAGTTAGCCAGTCACAGTTTCATAGATGCTGACAAAAAAGACACAAAACTCTTACATCAGAGACACAGGGCTTTCTTTATTCATGAAAAAAGAGCTACAGGTTCCTGTCAGTTCACCTTCAAACCTGGGGTGGGTGGGAGAAGTGGAGGGTTGTGATACAGTAACTGGGTGTATATTTGTAAAATCTTGAGTTTTTGATAATCAGATTGTTCATCTAGTTGATATGTTATAGTAGGATGTAATTCATGAGTGAGAAATTTGTGTTTTTTTCCCTCTTAAAATTAAACCACTATATAATATTATAACAGAACTGAACCAAATAAAAATTGATTAATCAAATATTTTTGTCACATAAACATGATATTCTTTCCTTTGTAAGAAGTGACTCTCAGAGTACAGACAAAGACTTTTATGTTAGTGCTGTGATCTAAAGTTGTATAAATCCCACTGTTTGGTGCCTGGTGTCATTCTGTGAGAGTAGAGATCTTAGGCCATACTGTTCTACTCCTTTCTCTTTCTTCAATGCATTAAAAGCATGACCACTGGTGTCTCGGAGTTTCTTTAACTCAGAAAATCTTGTTAAACATAAGTAGATGTTTAGTGACTTAAGACATTTTTAAAGTTGTGCTTACATTAAGAATATTTAAAAAAAAAGAATATTGTAATTATGTTTTATAATGGACACATCAGAAGAAGAAAAAAAAAATCTTTTACTCAAACAGCCTGTTTTCCAAATAACTCCAGCACCCTCTAGTGACAAGTTTCATGAAAAAACACTTTTGTATTTATTATACTATGCAGGAAAAGTAATAATCACTACTAAAAAACTTCAAAGAAATAAAAATATGACAATGTCAATAGGATTATTGTTTTCATGGTTAGTGATTGCTCTGGATAAATCTTGCCTTTCTACTGGTTTTCTCTTAGACTTCAACACAACATCACTGTTTTTCATACCACTTCTTTGTTTCCTTTGTCTTTTTATACCTTTTACCTAAGAGTTTTTCTTCTATTATTCACTTTTCTGTCTTCACATTTTTCTTCCCTTTTTTCTTACACTTTCAGAAATATCATCCATCCATTCTCTTATTCTCATTATCTTAATTTTTTTCTTTTGACATTACATTAGTTTGCAAAACTATACATTTTAGGAAAACAGATTCACACCTCTTCAAATGAATGTTGCCACACACATTCAGGTGCATGCCCACTGCCAAAGTGCCAAGAGCCCTCCACCACAGTCCACTGGACCACCTTCCGCTTTTGCTCCTACCCTGCTTCCCCCTCTGGTAACCTCAATTCTGGAGTTGGATTCCAAAGGCTTGTTTTACTTTAATTTTGTCTGTTCCATTGCTTTTTTTCTTTTTATTCCATATATAAGTGTAATCGTCTGGTATTTGTCTTTCTCCTTTTGATTTATTTTGATCAGCACAATCCCATTCTGTTCCATCATCCATGTTGTCACAAATGGAGAGTTCATCTTTTTTTATTTTTTACCTAAGTGGTATTCCATCATGTATATACATCACACCTTTACCTACTTACCCATCGCTGGCCACTTAGTTGTTTTCATACGTTGGCTATGTAAATGAGGTTAACATAGGAATGCAGATATGTCTTCCCCACTATTGCACTTTTTGAAAAAGCACTTTATTGAGGTGTGATTTTTATACAAAAAGCTGTACATATTTAATACTATAACTTGATGAGTTTGGAAATAACGATGCTGTAATATAACCATCACCTGCAAAGGATTTTTCCACCCTCTTCATCCTCATCATTTTTATTATTATTTTGTGCCAGTGTGTGTGAACATTAAATGTAAGATCTATACTCTGAAAAATTTTAATTATATACCATTGGATTTTAGAAATAGGGAATGGTTTGGCAACAATTACTGAGGCCTAGTTAGGCGATTCATATTATCCACAATCTGTGCAAAATTGAAATTCTACTTGAAGTGTGACTCTGAAATAGCATTCTCAGTCTCGGGTTTTACCTCCTGTGCTAATATGAGCTGGGAGTAATTGCATGATGAGCCTTGGATAGTTTCGCTCCTTTCCTTCAGAGTGCTTTTCATAACTTCTATTATCATGTGTCTTTGCTGCTGTGTCCCTGTTCCCCAAGTGTATCAAATGGAAAAACTGCCCATATTTCAGGTATAGTAGGAAAGAAACTGAATAAAGAGGAAATCCAGAATCTTTTACCATCTTTTTCACTAATTATGTTATTCACAATTTCTTGGGCTCATTTTTTTCCATCGATAAAGGGGTAAATGGAATTAGATAATCACATTCATGTAATATTTCTATACTTGACCATATATGTTACCATTCACCTTTTTATTGTCATAATCAGCACATTGGTGTGAAGTATAAACATTTTTCTTTTTGTTTTTAAGGTTATAGCTCAGCAAGTGTCAGATAAACACTTGGAAGAGGGCCGACTTTATCCTCCTTTGAACAAAATTAGAGATGTTTCTCTGAAAATTGCAGAAAGGGTAAATCCATTTTTGTTCAAGCCTCATTAATTTTCCTTACTTCTATTGCTAAACATGTGTTTTTAGATACTAAAAATTCACTGCCTTGAAATGTGTATCAACTAATACATCAGAAGTCAGATAAATGAGGCCCAGTGCCTCAGCAGAACTTTGGAACTATTTTTTTTTTTTTTTGATCCTTATAAAGGCGTGGAAGAATTGAGCTGAATCATTATATTCACTGTCATTCTTTTGCATGTTCCACAACTTAAATAATTTGCTAGGGTGTCTTCTCAGCTAGGTTTTCCCCACACCACCTCTTAAAAGTTATTTTCCATGTCATATTTGTGATAGTCATCAATAATATATTGCCACTGCGGTGGATCTGTAATCCCCTGCCTGTCTGTGTCTCTGTGATAAGTGGTATCATAAAGATCACAGTTGATAATATTTGGGCAGAGGGCAAAACTCTGAGGACACAGAACTTGAAGCTGTTGGGGTGGTAGATGAGCCATTGAAGGAATTAGCTAAGAAGAACATAGAGGCAGGGATATTTTCTATAAATGACATGAGAGAGAAATTTTTTTTTCAATATAGTTACATTAATTTGCTAGGTCTGCCTTAACAAAATACTACAGATTTGAGTAGCTTAAACAACAGAAATTTATTTTCTCACAGTTCTGGATACGGGAAGTCTAAGATTAAGGGGCTGGAGGTTTGGTTTTTTTTTTTTTTTGGAGCTTGCTCTCTGTGGGGCCCACTATTACAACTTCATTTTAACGTAATGATGTTGTTAAAAGCCATGTCTCCAAATAAAGTCATAGTCTGAGGGGTGCAAGTTAAGACATCAACATAGGATTTAGGGGTTGAGACATAGTTCAGCCTATAACAGTAGTTATATGTTCAAACTAGGGTTTTATAATCTCAGCACTGTGCACATTTTGGCCCGGTGCATTTTTGTTGTGAGAATTATCCTGGGCATTCTAGAATGTTTAGCTATATCCCTGGCCTCAAACCACCAAATTCCAGTAGCCTCTGCATAGTTGTGACAGCCAAAAATTGCTCCAGCAATTGACAAATGTCCCTTTTGGGTCAAAATTGTTCTAGAAAATCAAAACTATTAGCAAGTTTGTCAAACAATACAGGATTTATATATTATTATCTATCTTGTTGGTTAAGGGTAGTTTGTTAAAAAATCCAAGTAATACTTCAAAAAAATCCTTCAGAAAACTTCAGAAAATCTTAGTTATTTATGAAAGAGTATATTCATATTCTAGTAACTTGTATCTGCTCATTATTAACCGATGGAGCAGCACATTATCATTTTTCTCAAAGGAAATTAAGGAAGGGAGAATGTTTGACAACAAGAGAAGTTAATTTGAGTTGATAAAAAGGAAAATTAGTGTTCTTTTCTCTGATTAATTGCAATTTTCTCAGTAGAGTGATGAGAGCCAAATAAAGACTTGTCAAGGGTAAGATTTGATGATGCCTGGTGAGAACTGAGAGGAAGATTTTGTTGTTTTTAAATAAAAGGATGAAAGCATAGCAATCATAGTCCCGATTAAGGTTAGGAAAAGCATGACTTCACAAGAGACAACAAGGAAAGGAGGAGCCAGCTCAGAGGGTTCTGCAGGCTGGGAACTAGAATGTGAGTGTGATACAAAGACAGACAGACAGGAGAGTCCATGGTTCTAGCAAAAACATTGAAACTGTGGGGTGAGAAGGATCAGGCAACCTGGAACATATGCTGGAGAGATTTTGTAGGCCAGCTTATCAGAAATATTCATATATATTTTGAGTTAATTATCAGACAGGACATGTCAAGACTTTCGCTATTAGATTATCTGAGAAATTCTAATATGATCTGCCTTGAATAAATTTCTACTATCCTTTCCTTTGTTGCTGATGTAGTCTCCTCTTGTTATGTAATTTATAACTGCACTTTCACTTTATGCATTCTTTGTATGTGTGTGCTTTTGTTATAATAGAGTTAATTTAGGGGGAGGTAACTAGATAACATGTAAATTAAAAATTAAAAATTTGAAACAGACAAAAACTTATGACATGATTCAACTGTTCATTAATATAATTTTCTCTTCTGTTTTTTAGATTGTGAAAGATGCATACCAAGAAAAGACAGCCACAGTCTATCCTGAACCCCAAAATAAGGAAGCGTTTGTCCGGTCTCAGATGTATAGCACTGATTATGATCAGATTCTACCTGATTGCTATTCTTGGCCTGAAAAGGCCCATGCAATACAGACCAAACGTGACCAGTAGTATAGTAGTGGACCTTTCTAACTGCATTAATGAGATCTTGAAGTATTTCATAATTTTTAAATATTGGAATCTTTTATAATGATTCAGAATAGGATAGATTAGGATAATTATGCTTTAACAATCTAAAAATTTATGAAAAACATTAATACACTTTCAGGTAAACATCAGGCTAGACAATTTTGCTTCACTAACTTTCTGATTATTTATGGTTTCTGTCTTAATCATTTTGCCCAAATTATCTATAAGAGCTACTGTACCTACTACTGAGAAATACATAATTTTTATACAGGGAACTAATGGGAAGACCAAAAGTAGTAATAAATTAATATGATCATCATTAAAACCCGTAATTCTTTTGTTGACCGTTTTATTAAGATCAACATTTTTTTTTTTACAAAGATAGAAATGAATTTAGGCATAGGTAAACTTTTGCTAAACAGAAATACTTATTTGTTGCCTAGAGAAAAATAACTTCTCAGGTATTTTTATTCCAGTTCTAGGTTATATTTGTCCTTTTTGTGCAACTGAATTCTAAAACTTCTATGGATGATCATTGCTGTTTACAATACCTTGTACAGCCTTAGATTTTAACATTCTTTTCTCATTGTTGCATCTTTTTACCACCTTTGTACTTAGTCAGAAATCCCTTCTAAAAACATCTCTCATTCTTCTTGACCAAATGCCCTCGCCTGTAACTCCACACTGTGCTGCTGGGCCTCTCTGAACAATGGCCCCTGTCCTGAGGGTCAGTTCTGAGCAGCGGGGAAGAGCTGCAAGAATAAACTTCCTGAGAAGAGCTGCAAGTGGAGCTGGCCTCCTAAGACAAAGGAGACTTGTGCAAGGACAGGGTTTCCAAACCAGCAGGGTTCCTATTTGATTGACCTGCCTAATGTCTCAATGATTAGCTCAGGTAATTAAGAACTCACCGTGTTACAATAAACTGTTTTTTCTCCGAGTTTGGAAAAAGTTTTGTAGCCACTTCCCCATTATCAGAATTGGTCTTTATATCAGACATTAAAATATTCTAATTATTATCCAGTCAGTACAGCCCAGAAATTAATGTTAATTTTAAGGTTTACTTTAAAAATTAATCATTTAACTAATGGACACAAGTAAAATTTTTTAAGCTCAGGTGCAGTGACATTTGCTAATTTTTTGGAGAAGTTTCTGGTTTTAGGTAATGGGAATAAAGAATAAAAAAATATTCAAGCGAGGAAAGGAAGGAGTAGAATCAAAATAAGGGGGGAGGTGCAATTGTATGGGGAATATAACCAAAATGAAAATGCATACATTGTGCAAAGATGAAAAAAGATGTAAGAATTATATAAAATAAAATATTTGAATTAAAAAAATATTCAAGATAAACTACTATAAAGTGACTTTACTGGAGGTTGAAGGTTATGCACATTGTTTTACGTGAAGGGGTGTTTTAGGTAAAAGGATTGAGCTATTTTTGAAGGGAGTATTTTGTCAAAAATTTCCTCAGTATAGTTATTTTGAAAAGATCCAGAATGCCTATTTCTTGTCTTTTTTCATTTTGTCTTGCAGCTATAACTAAATGTACTTACCTATGCAAAGGAATTTATTGAGGCATAGAAAAAGTAAATGAATAAAATATCAAATAAATGTCTTTTTCTCTTAAATATTATATTTTAAAATGATAATTCTGGATCTTGGCAGTCATCACAGGGTATTAAGAATTGTAATATATTCTCATAATGTAATTTCATTCAATATATGTTTAGTCATATTTGCTGTGTATATGATGAATGAGGTACTTCCTGGGCCTCAAAGAAAGATAATGAAATAAGCATTGGATGATTATTTACTAGGTACATATATTCCATAAGCAGAGCTATTTAATGTGGCCCCCATAATTCCCTTATGAAGTAGATAGTTTAAGTTCCTTGCCAAGTCCACTAATAAGTGAAGGAGATGGACTCCAAATCCATGTTTATCTTCATAGTCTCTTTTCACTATAATAGAGTGCTGTCCAAAAAATATGTGAGTCACATGTATAATTTCTAGTGGCTATATAAAGAAGAACAAATGGAAATCATATTAATAATACATTTTATTTAAACAAAAATATCAGAATATTATCATTTCAATTTGTAATCAATGTATAAATGATTAATGAGATATTTTTGCTCTGATTAAGTCTCTAAAATTCACGTATTTCTATATACATCAAAGTCATGAGAATAAAACGAATAATGGATGGGGCAGGAAACTCAAAGACACCCCCTACACACACACTGAATATTTGAGTTACAAAGGTAGCACAAAAATCAACACATAAAGAAGAATGTTTAGTAAAAGGATTAGGAGAACTGGTGTACCACGTGGAGAAAATTAAAACTGGAATCTGTTACACTATAAAAATTAAACTTAAGATGAATTATTAAAGACTTAGATATAAATGGTAAAAATAAAAAGTCAGTGAAAAATAAGGTAACAAAATAACCTTGGGACCTCAAAACCACAACCATGAGGTAAAAAAGTTAATGACATATTTGACCTATCGATGGGAAGGTTTTAGCTGATGATTAATAACAGGTGTCATAAAACAGTGTAAAGGGCATAGAATTTTAGGACAGTGGGAAAGGATGGTTGCTTTTAGAGAGATGGATTTGTTTAGGTTCAGAAGCTTAAATCCTCAGCTCAAGGTAAGGTATGAAAACTAGAAAAATGTTTATTTTTGCTAAAACAATCTTTTTTCTTACTAGATATAAGGCTGAAATAGCTGAAAATCGAGGTCATACTTAATTCTGCTGGTTTCCAAGTTTTATCAGGAGTTGCATTTACAGTCTCACCAGGCCTCGTATGCAAAAAGTTAAGTGAAAATATTAACAGGAGACAACAGAGGGATTAGCAATTTGCAGGATTAGCAATATTTATAAATTAGGCCTGGTTGTAGCTCAAATATGAGTACTGAAAGCCTGTGTCCTTGGAAACAAACCCCTTAATTCTAGGTAAACCAAAGCAGTCATCCTTTGCTCATCAAAACAGGAATACTTCCTGTCTAAAGAGGTTGTTGCTGCTTTGCTTTCAGATCCTATAATGACCTCACTCAGTTTATCTCCTGCTTCTCCGACACGATTTCTCTCTGCACACATATTAGAATCCAGCATGGAAAAAGGCTGTGCTGGCATGTACAGGCAAACCCAGAAGACGATTTCACCCCCAAAGAATTCTAGACTTTGCTCATTTACATTGGCAAAACCCTAGGAAAAATGTGTGGTGTTCTGTAAATACAGTGAGATAGGAAAAAGTAACACTGTGGATTAGGCCCAATTGATTGATAGGGGTGCACTTGGCACAGATTCTGGAGTCTGTGCTACCATGGGTAACTGAAAAGTCAGAAGCTAACTTGTTGGTTGACTGAGTTAGTCAGTTAGTTGACTGAGATGTAAAATTAGTAGTGGCTCACATTAAATAGAATTGAAAATGTAAGCTTTCTTGAAAGAATATAAGAAATTAAAAGATTTACAAAAATAGGAATGTTGGAGGGGATTTGTCACGGGCAGTGTACTGACCATCCCAATCCTAACAATCTCCCAAGAGAACCTATCAGTAACCTTCCTTTTACTGAGACCTTGAGAAATACATTCCCAAGGGTAACAGTAGCATTCAGGAAGAGCTTATTCATAACTCTTCAAAGCTGGAGAGGTCTGTCAGAGATGTTTGGTCAAGATATGCTTATTTCAGTGGAGACATCAAAATCTTGGGGATAGAAGTTTAATACAGCAGTTAAGTACTGGAGAAAACGTGGAAACAGTAGGAAGCAGGTGCAGTGTAATCAGAATAGTTTGGCTTACAGAAATCTTTGGTGGTGGCCAGTAAATCACAGGGTGAAATATCCTGAAGTGATGTTGAAAATATTAACAACTAGAATAGCACAGGTACTGATCAAGAAAGTGGATGCCTGTGTGAACAGCTGTTACAGCCCCACCAGTGCATGCCAGCTGGGTTCAGCACCAGAATATATGGGCAACCCACATAGGTCCTACTTCCTACTACTTATGTATGACAGCTGCAGAAAAGCCTGACATGGGCCACTCAGATAAAGCATCAAGACTCACCAGATATGAATGAGGATGCTAAGGGGTAATACCATAAATATTTCCAAAATCTGCTTGTGAGGCTCCACTGATTAGGATTAACAATATATTTCAGAAAGGCAACCACTATTTCTTTAGGGAATTATCGGGCAACAGTGCCAAATGAACACAAGTTTCTGAAGTATTAGAAACCATTGTGGTCTGTGGGACAATGTGTATGTTATAGGAATAAATACATCTATTTTCCCAATGAAGTGTTAAATTTGATATCTTCTTCATCTATGGTAATATCCCCATACTGATGCATAAAAAGAGTTGTTCTGGCAGGAATCAAATGATTTGCAGAGATAAGTCCTTCCATCAAAAACTTTAAAATAAGCAGGATTTGGTTCTTTTTTTCTCAATTTCAACATGAAATCTGGCATCTTCAGGAGATGGATGGTTGTTAAGAATGACAGCATATGCCATGAATTTAATCATGTGGTGATTCCAACTGAGCTGCTGTTAGTCAAGTTCTGTTTCATGGCGCTAATCAGTGGATGACTACTGATTTGGCAATGTTGGTTTGTTTTTCTTTATTCCAGTAGGTAGAGGGCACCTCAAACAGTCTGTGCAATCAATAAGCAACATCACAGATACTTCCTTCAGGTGCCATCAACTCCCTGACTCTGCCAAAATGTAACTCTTGATGCTAGTTCTGGGCCATCTCATTGTACATTGTACTCATCACACTGATTAACTCAATAATATGGTCAACGCATCTGGAGCACAACCGTCTTGAGGCTCCCTAGATATTTGCTAAAATACATCGCACTGGAGAGTGTTTTCAGACACATTTGTGGATCTCTGGTGTCTGGTGCATGTTGGGATGTCTTCTTCAGAGTGCAGAATTATGTGTTTTATTACACTTAAGGCCAGGGAGAACCCTCCGTGTTTGTTGGGCTTCTTTGAATTTTTGTGCCTGCTGCTTAAAGCCACTTACGGATTGATTCAAATTCTAGCTTTGGGCTTAGACAAAGGCCTGTTTCTGGGTCAGGCTGCAGAAGTTCTGCCATGGGTTCAGCGTTTTTAGGCAAATCAGGAGTCTGTATAAAAAAGGGATTTTTGAGCAAACCATGACTTGTCCATGTCAGAAAATACTGTTCTTTCAACTTACTATTGGGTTACTAAAAAACAAATGAAATTTTTTTTCAAAAAGGTTCTCATTCAGAGCCTTTTCAAGATCTCAGAAGAGATGGATTTCCATATCTATGGGAATTCAGGTTCATTGGTAACATTTCTGATTTAATATAGGATGATCTGTCAACTCAACTGGGTGGCTTCTCCATCAAGTTTGCAAGTATCCTCAGGCCCTAGCCTAACACATAATAGACCAGTAAGGAATGAAAAGCAAAGAACATACTTGGAGACATGCTGATAATAAAAATTTTTAAAGACACACAAAATTTATTGTGAGCATTCTTTTCAAATAACCATTTAAAAAATATAATGTGGACAGTATCAGCATTCTTAAGTTACAAGCAATTGTCTGATTCTGACTTTTCAAGGAACAAAGGGCAGATTTGGGGTAGCTCAAAGGAGGTGTTGAACAACCAAGCATTAAGTGGGTCAGCAATGAGGCTGTTACTGTGTATTTAAGCAGCAAGAGCTCAAACCACGTCTCCAGAAGACTCCAAGGGCGACATGATTCCAGTCACTTCTCAAAGTCATAAAAAGAGCAGCTTCCCAAAGTAAGTGTTGTGTGTATGGAGGGCCGGGGAGTGGAGGCTGAGGGGTGGCGGGAGTGGTATGTGTTTCTATGAGCTTTGCAAACAAAACCAGCAGTCTACTATACATATAAAGACTGAGCCTTGAATGATCATATATGTGTATGTGTATTTTTCAATAATTAATAGCCATATTTCTCCCATAATAGCCATGATTAGCCCTCTTTTAGGAGAAAAGTAGTGCTGCATGCTCATAATGGACATCAATTAAAGTAGCTTCGTTAATTTTTAGATGGTTCTAAAAATTATCAGAAATAGCTACCAAAGCAGTAAAGGGTTTATAAATAGAATTTATTCTTTTTATTCCATATTTTAGTGCTCTAAGCTTTTTCTATAGCTACTTCTGCCAAGTTAATAACAATGAATTACTGTCAGTGTTTTAGGCACATATTGGGTAGATGGCATATACTGTTTGGTTTCAAAGAAAAAAATGTAAAGGAGTTACATCTGTTTAGGGTCTAAAAACTTATAAATGCTAATTATACTTATTGATAATATTGGGAAGGTTATATGGAAAATTGTCTCCTAAACTTGGGGAGATTAAATGGGAAATTGTTTCCTAAACTGCATTGTTTTCAGTCCTGATGAAGATCAAGACGTAGAGGCATTGTAAATACTAATATCTCCCTTTGTATACAGGTAGTGTGAGGAGTCAACTGGGGGTTGGCCATGTCCAAGACAGGGCTTAAAACAACTGGGCAAGCTGGATCATCAAGAAAGGCAGGTCCATGCCAGGAATCTGGCTTCAAGGAGTGAGCTGTACCCTGAAAAGTGCCAACAAGAGCACAGGCAGGAAGTAGACCCCTTCTAAGACCTCATGGTCAGGCGAGTCTGCTTAGTGCAGGATCTGCTGAACTGGTTGTGTCTTCACTTTAGCCTAGGGAGATGCATCTGCATTCTGGACACAGTAAAATCAGAACACACCATTTCATCAAACATTCTGTAAGCTCCTTTGGCACACACATCAATGTTTGGCATCTAACAGTATGTCTCAACATGGGGAGTGAAGCAATCCCTCTGTTACTAAATCTCAGCACCCAGCTTTGGCTTTCTGAGGGGATGAGGGCATTAGTGAGGTACCTGGGTTGCTTTCCCTGGAAAGGGGCAGTAGTAGAGACCAGAAAAGTAGAGAAAGCTAGTTTCTGAGAAAGCTGCAGAGAGGCATTTGGGGAAGATCTGTTAATACAGATGATACTCCCAAAAATTCTTGGGGAGGCATACTGCATGATGTAAAGTGTTGGCAAGAACTACTTAAATAAGGTTTATCACCATTAAAATACAGTAATTTTGGAAAAGAATGGTAAAGCCTGGAGAGTTTGGAATTTTTAGGAGAGGGCTGTGAGTTAGCAAAATGTCAAGCTTGAGTACCCCTCCTTCCCAAGTAAGGTGAGGGTGCCAACCGCATTGGTCCTCTCTAAACACTCCTGCCCTATATCCTATACAGTAATGCACACTTGCACAAGGGCAGAGGGTGCCAGTGCCCATGGAACACTTGGTAGACAGAACTGAAATTTCTGTGAATAAGAACTGAGCTAAAAATATTAGTCTCATTCTCCTTAGTGTTATTAATCAAATGCTATAAAGAGGCAGCCAAAGAACAGAGCATTATGTGTCATCTTAAACACTCTTGAGACTTTATTATTATCCCTCTGCTGGCATTGAGGCTCTAGTTTCATTGAAATAAAAACCTCAAAATAGGGGGTTGAACTTAAAATAAGAAATAGTACACATCTGTTCTCATTCTCATTTTGAACTTGAGTTAGAATTTTCCAATAATGGGAGAAAGAAAACACAATGTGTTACCTGTGGGCTTGTTCATGAAAGGGAGAAATGTTCATATTTATATGTTCAGACTAATTTGACTATTGACATTAACTGGGCTTTGGAATCCTCTTTAATCAAATAAGCTTCACTGGTTACATTGACTTTTTTATTGTTTTACAGTAGTTTTCAGTTAACACAAGACTGCAGAGTTAACACAAGGTCTGCACTGTCAAAAGGTCAAAGGGCATATATTTTATTACCAGGGAAAAATTTGGGAGCTAGATTTCTCACAGAGGACACTGAACAGCCACTGGCCCTTTTATTTTGGTCTTATTAACAGAAATACTGACTTAGTGAAATTATAAATATAGGCCTCTTAATAACTTCCTAGGAGTCGGAACTTTTGCTTTCAATACCAAACAGTATCTGGAAAACATGCTCACTTTTGTGTTTTTTAAGAAATTCTAAGAACTGGCCCAGATTCATGTGATAGTCGTTCCTTAATCCATAGTCACCATGGGCCTCAAGGAGTAATTCTTCAAAAGAATGGAAAAGGCGCAGATCCTCCCCATTTCCTTCGGTTTCTATGCTTTCTGCATGCTTACAGGAAATATGTTTCCAATTGGGATACCTGATTGTGTGCCAGAATTCCTCACAGTGCTCTTTGAAACCTTCCACACAGATTATACCTGGCTTTCCTGTCATACAAAATCCTGTCACATCTAACCTTTTCCCAATGTCCAAAATCTTTTTCCTTAGGTCCTGCTGATAAATATGGTGACTGTAGATCCACATTCGGAGGAATGTGTTCTTGACTGGCTTTGCTTGTGTAGATGGTTCATAAACAAGTTTTCTGCTCAGGAAATAGGAGGCACTGTTGTCCTGTAACCACTGGATGGCTGCACACACACACAGCTCACCTGGATCAAAAGTCCCTACATAAGAAGTAAGACCTTTGTTCAGAAGTAACTGCTGTTGTCTGTCAAGCTCAGATGACCGTCCAAACAGCTGCAATGCTGCATAGGGGTAGCTGTGAGGCATGGTTACTTGCAAATCAATTTTCACCTTAAAATGAAAATCAAATAGATAGAGGTACCATAAAATCACATAAGCTGGTTTATCAATGGCAACTGCATGATTTTAATAAATGTAATAGTTATTATTACTATTGAGTCCGCTGTGTGCCAGACAGAGCACTCAGTACTTTACAGACACTCTTTCTTCCGTTGATGTATTCATTCATTTATCAAACACCTACCATATGCCAGGTAACCTAAGTTGTGATAAAATGAAGACGCTAGACACCATTTCTGTCTTTCATGAAGTCTAGAGCCTATGGACAGATTTTACATAATTACACATAGTATGTACTTGAGTTCAATGGTGGGAAGCACTCTTGGATCCACTCAAGTGTGGATCCACTTAAAGTACAGGATCCACTAAAATGTTTAACTAGAGAAACTGAATCTAATCTGGGAATTCAGGAAGTTTCCTTTGATGTAATGACAACAGTAGGATGGGTAGAAATACCTAGTACAGTGGTTTTCAAATGCCTTGTCTACATGTTACCTGTGCCATGCCAATGGATAAATGGATAAGATAAATGGATCAGAAGATGAAGGTAAATTCATTTTCAGTATTTAGATTTTCTATGTGTATTTGTTTTCTGTTTTATGGTGCTACCAAAGAAACATCCATTTACTTCCTAAATGCCAGTCTTGTTAAAGGCAATCATCAGACTTCTGAAAATTATGACACATGTACATACTACAAAAGTTGGATTGGCAAAAAACTGAATGAATGAACAAAATAACAATGGGTCTATAAGACTGTAAGATGTTTTAAGTAAAAACTCTAGGCATATTTACTAGATGGTGTGCATATTTATGTAAAATTCAAGATAATGAAAACAATTTAAGGACATCCTTCTTGCTTTTAAATAAGTAAAGCAAACATGCATCTGGAATATTCTCTAGTTGTTTCCTGCATAGGGAGCTTCGAGTTCCAAGTGTTTCCAATAAAAACTGGATGCCTGGCAACAATTAAAACAACTCAGGGCACTCACCTTGGGCTCCTCAATCTGGAGTGTAATCACAAATTCGATTTTTGGTGGCAGCGCCTCCCTTGTGCCTTCCAAATATCTTTTTATATTCGTCAGGGCATTGACATCTTCAAGTTTTACTTCTCCTTGGTTAGGAAACATAGAAAACAGCATTTCCATCTCCAGCAGCTGAAGCTGAAGGCATTCTTTCACTGATGCGGACATGTTGCCTCGAAATCAATTTGTCAGGAAATCTGAAAAGGCCCACAGACGCTGGGTTTGTCAATATCAGCGATTTCCAGAGAAATTTCCCGAAGGTCCCTTTTCGTGGAAGCCGTTTTGCAGGAAAGCTATGCACCAAGAGCTGGGGACACAAATCGCGATACTTTCACTCTTTTGCTTTATCTCCTGGCCCCCAAATCTAATACGCACACCTCCCAAGACACTTCATTAAAATCCAAATTCCCCGTCCCCGTCCCTTTCCCCCCACCCTCGCTCCCTATCTAGAGCCCGAATCTGCACTTTCAACAAGTGTTCCGAATTATCCCGTTGCAGGTGGTTGACAAACAACACCTGCAGACGCTCCGCTAGCCAGAATCCTGGGAAAGGCAAGGGGTCTGGCTTCCGATGCACCCAGCTCAGGTGGGGCGGAGCTGGACGCTGCGGCTAGGGAGGCCTGCAGTGCGGTGGGGCGGGGCTCTGGGCGCTCCGACTCGCGGGTCTCGAGGGCCCCGCAGCCCCCAACGCCAGTTATTAGCCTGCGCTCCTCCGCCAAGGACCCCTCCCTGATGGTTTTCTCCCCCCTACGGGAAGCCACACCGGCCGGGGGCAGCATCTTGGAGCTCCGACGACTTGGATCCATTGGACCCTGTTGCGAGGGGCCCAGGCTTGGGTCGGGGGCTTACAGGTAAATAATAAAATGACGTTTAGTGCGGGCGGGGGCCCCAGAACGCTTTCCGGAATCAAAGGTTTGAGAGATGAACCTCGAGAGTGAGGGGCGGGAAGCTGGGAGGCGCTCGCTGTGGGCGAGGCCACCTTATCTGCGGCCTCCGAGCTGGTCGGCTGCCCTCCCCACCCCAGCCGGGACCGCTAGGACCCCCGGTTTCCCAGGAAGGGGGCGCCTGCCACCCCTGGAGACCCAGATTTGGAAGCGCGGGCTGCGTGTCTGCCTGTCGCAGTGTCCTGCGGGCCGGCGACCCGCGGCCCTGAGCCCCCGGGCCGCCGCAGGGGCCTCACCCTTCCCGGTCATTCAATGGAAACAGCCCCAAGCCCGCTCAGAACCCGGATCCGCAGTTCCGCAGGCACGCGCTGCGCGTCACCGGCAGGGGGGCGGGGCCTGCGGACCCTCCCCCGCCGTGATTGGCTGAGGGGCGTGGCGCCGCGCCGGAAGCCACGCAAAGCCACGTCTGCGGGTTCCGAGGCCGTGAGTCTGGCTGCGGCGCGCTCGGGGCGGGTGCTGCTCCCCGCGGCGGAGGCGCAGAGGAGGCCCCCTGTAGAGGTGAGCGGGGTCGGGGGGCCGAGGTGCGGTGGCGAGAGGAGGGCGCCCCGGGGCGCGGGGCTGGGGACGGCGGTGGGCGGGTGCGCGGGCTGACCCGGGGAGCGCGCGCCGCGCACACCCACCCGCCGCTGCGCGCGGGGAGCCGGCGGGGGCTGGCAGGAGGGGCCGGCGGGGGTGCGGGTCGCCGACCGGCCTGGGGGTGCGGGTCTCAGGGTTGATGAGGAAACCTGCGGTGATAAGGGGGCTGGGAGGAGAGGGGAGCAAAATCTCGAGGTTTTGAAAATTGCCGTGAAGGGGATACTCTTCGCTCTCTTACCGCGGACACTGTTTGGATCTGGAAAAGTCGCTTTTAATAAAGGGATTTACATGTCCATTGAACGTTTTAGGACCTAAAAGGCAATAGGGTGGAGGCATTTTGTCTTAACTTTTTTTGGGGGGGAGGGGGGAGCGGGGATAGACTGTGGACTTAACAGGACTCGTTGACGCCCTTATGAATAATCATACTACATCACCATCTGGTCAGTTACTAATGTTTTCAAGGTTGTGAAAGAGATTTAGTCACTTTGGACAGAATTAAAATTACTCAATGCTAACTTTTTCCAACTGGACACAAGCAGACGTTTTCCACCATTTAACTCTTGTTCACTGAAACGATGAAAGACCATAAAACAGCTTAGTGAGGCTGGTGACTATAGGCTCTCTGCTCAGCTCTTGGCTAATTGGTAGTGGAACTGACCCAGGAAGTGAGTAGTAAGTACAACAGAGGTTGAAAACCTCGATTTCCTCTTAAAATTGGAATATCCTAGAAAAGGAAGTACTAGTAGACTGTGGGCCAATTTTTTATTTTTTAAATTAAAGGTAAAAGGAAGAAGTTGCCAGTTTCAGAGTTTAATTTAGGAAGGTGTCCTGAGCCTTATCAAAATAGAAAAATCCGTCTGAGCAGTCTGGGAGTGGAGGATATTGCTCTGTGCTTTTCCTTTGGGGCTAGGTCTCAGTAGTGTGAGAGGACTAGCAGAAGAATCACACAGACATCATAGATATTTTGGATCTGTCCTTTCAGTACACTTGAAGGTCTGACCCTTTGCCTTAATTTATTAAAGCTATTCAAAACCCACGCTTAAGCTTTTCTGTTTGTACAATGAAGTGATTTTTGGTCTTTGAGGGGTAAGCGAATTAGGCTTTTTGACCTCTGGTCTCTGTGGCTGTTACCTGCGGCCTCGATTGTGCTGATGTGGGAGGTGCTTGGATGTGGGGCACGCTTGCCTGATTGTGGACACCTGCATGGGTGTGGGCCTACGTAAGTGGGCACACCTGAGCCTAGAGGCCAGGGCTATATAAGGGCGGCATCACTTAGAGGGACAGAGATGGGAAGACATGTGACTACAGAGAGGCAAGACTGAGAGAGAACGCCAGAGAGTCCAGAGAAAGAATGATGATTGGTGGGGGGTAGGGGGGCCCTGCCTGCCTGCCTGCCTTCTTGCAGGCCAGTTTCCCTACCTGGTGTACTGCTGTAAATAGTTCCCTGAGAGCATTAAAGCCTGAAAAATCCACAGAGGGCCCCGGGACTCTCCTTTATCCATCTGCCTGAATTGATAGTGAACCTGCCCCAGCTCTGGAGCCAAAATGGGAGATGACTGAGGACAATCTGATTTCTGCTCCCATTCAGCGCTGGAGTACATTGTACTAGTTGGGTAGGCCCTTAGAAGACAATGCTAACCCCCAGGCCTAGTCTATCATTCTTTTCTTTATTAAGCATGGTTCTTTGGGGAGATTCAGAACGCGGCAGGCCAGTTTGTTCAAGGTGGCAATATTTGAAGCAAATGGTCGTTGGAAATTTCTTGTTAACTTAATAGTAATTAATATTAAGCCAAATTAATTCATATTAAGTTAAATTAATCAACATTAAATGGACATTTCTTAATTTTGTAGATATGGATTTAGATGCTGTTACCAAATACTCAGCATTACATGTCAAGCCCAATGGACTCATTCTTCAATATGGGACTGCTGGATTCCGAGCAAAAGCAGAACATCTTGATCATGTCATGTTTCGAATGGGATTATTAGCTGTCCTGAGGTCAAAACAGACAAAATCTACAGTAGGGGTTATGGTAACGGCATCGCATAATCCTGAGGTAATGCTTTTAGTACTGCAATAAGGCAAATCTTTGTTTACAAGACTAAACCCTAGTGTCTGAGCAGTTTAACTCAAAGTACAGATTCTAATTCTAGGAATTTATATGTTTATATGTTCTTAGAATTTGAAGCAACGGTTTCTTGAAAGCAGTCATTTATTGGTGACTCCTTAGAGGGTGTGGAGAGAATGAAATGAGATGGTCATATTTTGGAGAGCGTCCATTTTAAAGAAATAACAAAATGTTCTTCCAAGCTGGTTATACTGAAACAGTATCAGTAATAAAAAGCGCTAGTCTGTTAATTTTTTTTTTTTAAACTACCAGACTATTTTCCAAAACAGCTGCACCATGTTTTATTTTCACCAACAGTATGAGGTTTTTTAATATTTTATTTTATATAATTCTTACATCATTTTTCATTTTTGCACAATGTATGCATTTTCATTTTGGTTATAGTCCCCATACAATTGCATCCCGCCACTTATTTTGACCCTAGTCCTTCCTCCCCCACCCCCCTCTGGTTTATAGTTGCTTGTTGATTTTGATTTTTACTTTGTATTAACTAATCTTTTGGCTGGTCCCTTATTTAGATTTTCTAAATTCCTGCTATGAGTGAGACCATCCGGTATTTTTCTTTTTCTTTCTGGCTAGTCTGTTAATTTAAAGAGACTGGAGTCAACGAGTGAGACAAGGGCAAATATTTGAAAAGATGGCACATTTAAAATTTTCAGATAGGTTTTCTCTAGCAGAATGAACAGCCAAACAGATGGCTCCAGGGACACACAAGTGAGCTTTGCACTGAACATTGATGAAGCTGATGGTTTTGGTGTTTGTGATAATTAAGTTTTTATCACAGTATTCCTTTGACATAAATTAACTGTTCTGCACTGCCCGCAGGTTGCTTATACGTGGTTTGAATAGTATGTTTCTGTTTGCTGGGGCATGAAATTTCTGCTTTTGTAGCTAAATCAGCAGCAAGTTAAACTATGTAGATCAGTAATAGATTGTAACTTTCTCATCCCCCCTCAAAGAGGAAGACGTTACTGGCCACCCTCCACCTAGGAATCATGGTAAATGTGAATATGTCTAATTGCCAGATCACTGTAGTTGGTTACTTACTGACTTGTTCAGCAAAACCACACATTTCTTGCCAGTTCCAGAAATACTGCTTAAAACAATTCTGAGCTATTTCCTTCAGTTGACAGTCACTGTGAACTACGCTTGCTTTTCTCTGCCCAAGAACTGGAGCAGAATTGTCAGTTTTCAGCTTCTCTTCTACCACTGGTTAACACCTGACCAGTTTGTTCTTGGAGTCCACAGTCATTGCAAGAGGAACCTTAGGTGCCATTACTCTGCTCTAGTTGTGCTCTCATCAGTTAATTGAAGCCAATGTCGAGACCACAGCCATGTAAAAACGAATGTAGCACTCTGACTCTTAGAGGGTGAGGAGTCACATAGATTTGATTACAGCACAGGCACTTACTAGCTGTATGAACATAGGCAGCTTGTTTAATTTGACTCACTTTAATTTCTTCAAGATTGGAGAGTAACAGGATAATAGTTAAACTGATACACATGGCATGAGGCTTTACCTTGGTAATGTGTGAAACTGTAGTCCAAAGCCCAGCCTTCATGGTTGGGAGATTGGTAACAGGTGAGGCTACTCAGCCATCTGGCTTATTGTTTGTTTTTCTTTTAAGGAAGACAATGGTGTAAAATTGGTTGATCTTTTGGGTGAAATGTTGGTACCATCCTGGGAGGAACATGCTACCTGTTTGACAAACGCTGAGCAACAAAATATGCTGAGAGTGTTGATGGACATCAGTGAGAAAGAAGCTGTGAATCTGCAACAAGATGCCTTCGTAGTGATTGGTAGAGATACCAGGTGACCAGCATCACTGGGGAAAGCAGCTTGGGGAATGAGATGTAAAGGGCTGCAGCAGTTTTAGTGCCTGAGACAAATTGAAGTCATGAAATCAAGTGGAACTGCCCTCAGGCTTCTATCTGGTCTTTTTTGTAGGATGTAGGTGCTAAATCACTTCTGAAACTTGGGTTTTAGAGTCCAAACCCCAACTCTAAAACTATATGAATTTGAGCTGCTTATTTCATCTTGGGATTTCAATACTACTACAGTGTTGATGAGTCTCAAAAGGGTATTTTGAGGATTACCTGAAATAATGTAGGCAGAATACCTCTTTTCTGACATGAGGGAAGCATTTAAATGTCTCCCACCTTTTTAGTTCTTTAGATTTGGTCCTTTTCCCTAGAGAGTAAGAAAACTTGATTCTAAATTATTTTTAGAGATTTAACCTGTTAGTATCGGATTATATATTTATGTCATTTTCCTATGCTGGACCTCGCTGGAAAACATTGACAATTGATGTTATTTCTATATAGTTAGCAGGTTTTAACCTTCCTTTAAAAAAAAAAACAAACCCCAAAACATGTAAGGGCTTCCTGGGGGGCCTAGGGGTTAAGTCTCAGTGTTACCATTGCTATTGCCTGAGTTTGATCCCCTGCCAGGGAGCTAACCCACATGGCGCAGCAGACCTCTCCTGTCTTGTCTGCTGCTCTGCTTAACAGTGTATTTCAGTCAGTCTGCCTGTTCTGTGCCCCACTCTGTCTCTGATGAATCTTCTCACCCTCCATACCTCTGGTCTACACCCCAGTTCTTCATGCAAAGAAAACCTAAACTAAAACAACCTGTAAAATGTTAGATCGAATGTATACGTTGAAATAGAAAATTTCTCTTCTGCATAGGATCTGGTTTTTCCAGAGGTTATTTTTATTTAGTATTTATTTATGCAAGCACTGGGTACAATCAGAAGTATGGGAGGGTGAGAGAATTCACCAGAGCCTGAGTGGGGAACAGAACAGGCAGACTGACGAAGAAATACACTGCTGAGGAAAGCAGCGGGCGCGGCAGGAGAGGTCTGTCGCGCCCTGTGGGACCCTCACCAGCAGTCAGGGATTGAACCAGCGCTGCAGAGGCTGCGGGCAGCTTCGCAGCCCAGCACTCAACCTCAACCGCTGCGCCACCAGGGGAGGCTCCAGAGGTTTTTGTTTTTTTTTCTTTTACTATTCCCGCTGGCCAGGCCCGGCTCACCCCAGACCCGCTGGTGCCTACCGGCCACCTGCCCACACTTCCGGCCCCGCCCACCCCAGGTTATTTTTAAAGGAAATTTCTACTCAATCTCCTAATGACTTGGACTGCTGTTTTATCCTTAATGTGTTTCCAGAGGCACTTCCAGACACCACTAATTGGGATTTATAAATAGACAGGTGACAGGTGACTTATGCTCTTGAGCAGATTATTAACCTGCAGTAAAGCCATTCCAGGTATATTTGTTTCTTACCTGTTAACTAGTTTAAATGGTATTTAACATCTTTTTCTACAAGGCAGATACATAATGATCTGCTTTATTTTTAGATATTCTGATTTTTTGACATGAAAATTAGGTCCTGTCCTTGGTGGTCTCATGTCTACATCTGTAGACATGGTGTGCGCAGTAAGTGTTGACTGTTACTGGTTTCAGGCAGTGCATATGTTGGTATGATGTAATTAGTGCATCCTTTATATCTCTTTCCTAAATTTATTAAAAAAGTCAAATCATTCCAAGAACTATATTGTGAAAGGCTACTGAAAATGCTTATAGCTTACTGATATTCTCTCTTCAGAGTTTTCAAAATTGACAGGATTCAGTTCAAATACACCTGATTTAACCATTATTCTGAAATTTGTGGTACATAATTTTCTGCTTTTACTTTCAGATCTTGTGACTGTTGGGTTCAGGATGGGATGCATTATTTTCTTTGTTTTCCTTCGTAGGCCCAGCAGTGAGAAATTTTCCCAGTCTGTAATAGATGGCGTGACTGCTCTTGGAGGTCAATTCCATGGTATGCTGTTACCCCGACTTTAAATGAAGTCATTTTTTAAAAACTTAACGACAATAGTAGTTGTTTTACAAAGCATGAACATACATATAGACAGTTTTTAAAACATGAAACTAGACATAAAATACTACTAATTTTTCAATTAAATTTTTTCTGGACATGTATTTACTTTACCTGTAGAAGATTATATGTAAGAAAGTCTGATCTTTACTTCCTGATACAAAAGCCCTTGAAATTACTTGATGATATTCATTCTGGGAGGCTTTTGTCAATCCCAGGAATTCCCTAATGGCCGCTCACAGGTGGAATCAGTTGTTACTTGTCAGATAGTGATGGGAAATGTCCTAGGCCTATGTGTAGTTACAATTTTTAAGTGCTGACAGGTAGTTTTTCCTGTTTAATCAAGTGAAGGCTTAAATACAACAAAAGGGAGGCTAGAATCCTCACATCAACTGTTCCCGTTGTGAAGGCAATGATTCCTCTGTGCTTGGAGGTTGAGTATTTTCCTAGTGTCAGTTCTTTCTCATTGAATAAAAAATACTCTCTTGACTTTTTCAACCTCCTTCCCAGCTCCTCTGTGTTCTTGTCCATCACAATTAATCCGGCCTCTTCTAAACCATGCCCATTGTTTGCTCGTATA
Organism: Talpa occidentalis; assembly: GCF_014898055.3. NCBI lineage: Eukaryota > Metazoa > Chordata > Mammalia > Eulipotyphla > Talpidae > Talpa > Talpa occidentalis. The sequence continues at coordinate 91,550,983 of NW_023602073.1, read as the reverse complement.
ATTCCTTAGCATTCTGGGGTCAAATCTTTTTCCTTGCCTCTCCACTAAAGTCTCTGTCTGACAGTCATTTAAATTCTACTTGCCTAACTCAGTGACTATTGTAAAGTCGGGATTCTTAACCTGGAGCCCAAGCCCCCTGGAAAGTGTAGGTGAAGCTGCAAGGGACCCCGTGGGCCTCTTCATACAGCCACATGCGCTTTCTAAGGAGAGAAAGGATAGCTTTTGTCGGATACTCAGAGGGATCTGTTACCTAAAAATAGCTTTCGGAACCTATAAAGCTTTTATTTCACTTGAAGTCTTGGTAACTTTCTTAGCATACTCTCCCATTCTTCACCCTTCTTCCTTGGTTACTAGTCCTTATTTAGCTGTGGCTCTTCCATCTCTCCCAGTGTGGGCCTTCCTCACTTCTCTCTCATTTTCCATGATTAATGAATGATCGTCTTTACTGCCATAGCTCTAGCTACATATATTCTTTTATTTATTCATTTATTCATCATTTTTGATAATCTGCTATGTTCAGCCCTCTAGTCACCAATTTCACTGTGTTGCCCAACTCCTAGTAAAAGACGTTTGGTAATGTGCTATTTGTGATTGTGTATAACTGAAAATGAAGTTTCAATGAATAATTCCCATGCTACATGCTGTGCATTCGTCTATTTCATTAAAAAATGGAGAAATGCTGTTTGTCACTAAGTAGATACATTGACCACTGACAGGCTAGGGCCTGCGGTTTGTAAAGCCTGCAGTTTGGTCTGAGTACTGCCTCCACTTAGATGGCCTGTCCCATCCCCAGATCCCTGCCCCAGACTATTCTTTTGACCATCTCCGGGGTGCCACTCTAATTCACCACTCTTCTTGCATCTCTGAAGTCATCACTTTTCAAATGTTTTAGTTTAGAAAAAATTGAGACTGATTATTTTTTAAAGACTAAATATATATTTCTTCTTATAAATCATATTATCACAGTGTAATATGCAGTTGTGATATGGTAATGGATGCTTGTGCATCTGGACAGTTTGAAAGTTAGTGTTTTTTGTATCCTAAGATGTATGTTTTTAAAGATTATTTGTCATCCTGAAATTCCTACTGTGTCCATTTTTTTTTTCCTTTGTTAAGAAATGTGATAAATTGCCTTTTGTATTTCTATGACAGATTATGGCTTGTTAACAACGCCCCAACTGCACTACATGGTGTGCTGTCGAAACACCAGTGGCCAGTATGGAAAGGCAACCATAGAAGGCTATTACCAGAAGCTCTCTCAGGCCTTCATGGAACTTACCAAACAGGTGAAATCTCTTACACATAGTTGGAATTTAAGCAAAGGAATAAAGGCATATGATGAATTGAACAGTTGATCTTCGTTTGCCACTGCTCCTTTTACTTTTTTTTTTTATTATTTTTTTTTTTTACAGAGGCATGTTTTATTTATTTATTTTGTTTGTTTGTTTTGTTTATACATGCACTGGGTAGAGTCAGAAGCGCGGGAGGGTGAGAGAATTCACCAGAGCCAGAGCGGGGAGCAGAGCAGGCAGAAGGACCGAAGTACACTGCTGAGGGGAGCAGCGGGCGGCAGGAGAGGTCTGCGCGCCATGTGGGATCCTCCGCCGGTGGCCGGGGAGCAGCCGGGGAGCAGCCGGGGAGCAGCCGGGGAGCAGCCGGGGATCGAACCGGCGCCGCAGAGGCCGCGGGCAGCTTCGCAACCCAGCGCTCAACCGCTGCGCCACCGGGGAGGCCCTGCTCCTTTTACTTAAAAGAACTGTGTCTTTCCTTTTCTTCTTGGGACTTCACTAGGGACTGGCCCTACTATCTACAAGTGGGTGGTGGCATTTGCTTGGTGCTGCTTACTTGGCAGTAGTACATTCTGACATCACTGAGGCAAAAATTATGGTGTTCTTGCTTATGGCTATGATAAGTGCTCATTTAGATGACTTTGGTCTTTATGGCTGTTGGTGTACTGGAGGCCTCTATTGTTGGGAAAGGTTTTCTTTTTTAGATATATTGGTTTGTTAAATCTGGGTGAGATTTGAGGAATACAATTCCTTTTTTATCAGCAGACACCGAATGTTATAGTCTGGCGCAGTTAACCAAAATGAAGCCCTCTTTTCATAGAACTTAAATTCTGGGGTGAGGATGGGGAGGAGAGGAGAGGACACTAATAGTTAAGGAAAAGAACACATGCCCTGTGGTGGAACATGCTCTGAAGAGAATGGTAGATTACTCCTCATGTAAGAGAGTACATCTGATTGTGTGTGCCCTTTTGTTTCTTGAGTTAAAATAGATGAGTTAATGGAAATTTGCTTAAATGTGTATATGCCTCATGCTTCTCTCGTTTATAACTCGAATGTTTTCTTTCATGTCTTTTCCCTTTCAAGGCTTCCTGTAGTGGAGATGAACGTAGATCCCTTCAGGTGGACTGTGCCAATGGCATAGGGGCCCTGAAGTTAAGGGAAATGGAGCGCTACTTCTCCCAGGGGCTGTCAGTGCAACTTTTTAATGATGGAACCAAAGGGAAACTCAATCTTCTGTGTGGGGCCGACTTTGTGAAAAGTCAACAGAAACCTCCACAGGGTATGTGAACAGTTTTTAGAGCTGTTTGAAACCAATTTCATTTACAAACAGATGTGACCACAGGATTCTAATCATGTAGCATCACGGGAATTCTAATCATGTAGCTGATTTAGGCTCTGCCCCTTTCAGACATCCAGGCATCTTTTTACTTATCAGTGCCATTCAAAAAATGGTCTACTCCTCACCAAACATAGGAAATCTAGTGAGAAAAGCAAAATCTGAAAATGGTATTCTAGGGCAGTGGTTCTCAAAATATAGCTTGCATCAGAATCACAGGGGTGACCGTGAGGGGCTTAATAACACAGTTGCCAAGTACTCCTGACCATTCTGATTCTGTACGTCCCCAGTAGGATTGGTATAGGATAGAAATTTGCATTTCTATCAAGTGCCCAAACTTCACTGACTATGCGGGTCTAGGGACCCCACTTAACAATCATCGATCTAAAGGACAGCCACGTAACATTATTTTTCTCAACGTAGACACAGTATGGAAAGGGAATTTAACTGCTTAATCATCATTTTCTGTAAAATATATGCTTCCTATAGTAAGGATTTAGAAGGAAGACTGGTCTTCTGATTCTAGGTGTAGTAAGGGATGTACTTTTTTTTTTCCACTCACAAATGCTGTCATCTTTTTTAATTTTCTTATATATTTTTTATATTATTGTTCATTTTTAAACAATGTTTGCCCCACCCCCACCCCCAGGTGTAGTCCCCATAGAATTTCCTTTACCAATGCAGTAAAGGATGTTCTATATTTAGCTGCATTATCGATCTTACGTCAGTAGCCTAACTTTTCCCAAGTTGAATTTGTCACTCTGCTGCTGTCATGGCTTAGGGGCTGTCTTATTTTCTAATCAATTTGATCTGATAATTATGAATTACCCAAGCCATTTCTCAGGTTCTAGTTCTTTGCTCTTATTAATATTTGTTGATGATACAAAATAAAAATCATTTCATCTGTTGACTTACATGTCAAGAACATTATTTTGTAAGTAGCATTCAGAAATACCTGTAGCTTTCAAAATTATACGGGAACCTGTTTTCCAGTTGGCTTATAGAATGGAATTTTATTTTAGTAATATAGCAGATTTCAGCATAAACAGATCTTGAATGTTCCTTTTCAGTTAGCTGTGAAACATTTACACTGTACAAACTATTTGAAGTTTAAGACATTGTTTTTTATTTGGAAGAATCATTTTAAATACCTTTTGAAAAGTGGTGCCAGTTATGATAGGCTTTAATAAAAAATTTTCCCCCTTGTAACTAGTGTAAGAGGAAAAACGTAACATTTTTTACAGTGGGTTTTATTCCTGTTTCTTAGACTGAAATGAGTATCAAATTATTCTCTGTGCTAGGAATGGAAATGAAATGCAATGAGAGATGCTGTTCCTTTGATGGAGATGCTGACAGAATTGTTTATTACTACCATGATGCTGATGGTCATTTTCATCTCATAGATGGAGATAAAATAGCAACACTAATTAGCAGTTTCCTTAAAGAGCTCCTCTCGGAGGTAAGGGAGTGAGTGGGTGATGACTACTCTTTAAAAATAAGACCTACTGGTGAAGTGATTCCCTATCAATTACTGGAGTGTTTCAAAGGCATATTTTATGGGAAGTTTGTTACATCTGTGGCCAAAATACAAAAAGTGGTAATTCCAACCATTTCAGCATTGGAACACCAGTTTTGGAAGCTAAAGTTACTCTTACTTAGGTAAGTTTCATGATTTGAAGTTTTATGAAGTTTTGGTTTCTTCGAAACCATCGCTGATGAGAATTCATTATCATTCTCCAAAGCCTAGATAGAAAATCTAATTATCGGAGAGATTTATTTACTATGATTATGATGAAATTAGTAACATGAGAGATTTATTGTGTTTGGCTCTTTTGGGAAGCTCGGGTTATCTTTTGTAAAATCTGGAAAAGTTCTACTTTAGGTACTAAAATAAATTCTATTAAAGGAATTAAGGATCAAGGAGCTATAGACATCTTTCAAAAGGATTCTTTGTAGAATTATTTTAAATAATGCTCTAAAGTATTTAACTTTTTTTGGCATATATGTAAATTTTTAGTGAATTATTTATTGCATAAACGAAGGCACAGCTGAATTGACTGATAATTTTATCATTCTTTTGTTATAGGGCAGCCCCGATATTGAACGGGTTGCCTGGCTGTGGGTCCTCACCCGTGTGTTTACAAGGGACTTATTAATACTCCACTACAGGCATACACAAAAGGTTAATAAAAGGTTTATTTACAAGGGAAAAGGAAATAAGGAAAATGTACAACTCAGGGAGAAAATAGGGAAATAAAGTCTTTAATGCATCCTACCCGATCCGCCGACCTGGAAACCCAAAAAGCACTCTCCGAGCTGGCCGGACGCTGCGAGCTGGCAGAGAGTCAAAATGGGGGACCCCCCAAAGCCCACGAGTCTGGCTTTATACCATCCTGGCTGCTTAACCCCACCCTCAGGTCCCAGCCACCTTCCCTTTGGTGGTGATGGGATTTGGAGTTCCCAGTGTCTTTGGCTTTGGCCTGGGGTGGGGATGGAGTCCTCAAAGCCTGTATGGAATTAGCTTTAGGACATCCTTTTCCCCCTAACACTTTGAAACTGTTTGCTTTTGTAATGTCTTTACTTTTGATTGCTAGATAATTATGGTTTTTGTCTAGATTGGAGAAAATCTGAATATTGGTGTTATACAAACTGCATATGCAAATGGAAGTTCAACAAAGTATCTTGAAGAAGTTATGAAGGTATTGAAGCATTTCTAGGGGTTTTTTTGGGTAGTTTCTTAATTATATATCTGTGTGGAAAATAATATTGTTGAAATAGATTGTGCATGAAGTTGAACTATTATCCATATAAAGGTTAATAGAAATAAAAAGTAAAAAATTGTTGCAAATAAAAGAGGGAAAGAGACTCCTTCCTCCCTCCTCTTTCTTTATTGCATTTATTTCAGAAAACTTGTAAATTCTCTCTTCCCCTTTATAATGAATGTCATTCTTTTCAAGGGCTTAATCAAATCAGACAGCTTAAAGCTCAGGAATGTTTTTCATAAACATGCCAGAGCATCTCTTTGAATTGTAAATATCAAGGAACATAGTGCCCTTATCTCCCAGTATCCTGAGAGTTCAAAGTTGATCTCTGGCTCCAAGTTGTTATCTGCTAGTCACAGAATATGAGAAGTTTAATGATTCCTTTGGGTAAAGGCAGTTAGTTAACACCAGTGGCCCCCTAAATATCAAGTAAATGTAGGACAAGGTCCTTTTGACAAATGGTGCTGTGAAGTCTTGTTAAAGACTAGGCTGATGCAATAGGTTTGCCCCTTAGGATTTTACAGTGGGGGAGAGCAGGTTCAACTCATACAAGGGGGTCTTATAGCCAAGGAACAAGGTGTTGGGGAAGGTTAGTGGATGGAAAATTACTCAGAGGAATCTTCAGAGGTCAGGGAGGATTCTGCTAACAGTATTTTTGCTTAGGGCAGGCCAGGTGATCAGTATTACTTGGGGGATTGGTGGATGAGGACTCTGATCCGCTGTTGAGGATAGGGGATTCTGGTTAAGCTGATTTTAGAAGGGTTCTTGCTAAAATTGGCTTCCTGGAGACATGTCCAAGAGTAGGACCTATTGAGGTTGAAAGGAACCTTAGTAAAGTTGTGTAGAGGAGAGAATCTTCAGTTATATGATAGGGTGAGATTTCTTCCTGGCTTTGCAGTCTCTTGGCAGATTGTCTGTGATGTATATTAATGTGTATTCAGTAATGAAACTGTTGTCTTTGCTGTGAAGTTTTCTGAATGGGAAATTTTGTTTCCAAGTATTTCTACCTCCTCTGTACCACATTACCTGCTCTGAGAAACTGGAGGGTTTGTGGCTAAAATTCAATCTGTTTGCCTTTACTTTACTCTTTTTCTCACCAGCTGGTGATCTGTTTGCCAGCATTTAAAAAAAAAAAAATTATTAGTACATACAAGAACTGGGGTACAGGCCAGATGTGCAGGAGGGTGAGAGGATTTACCAGAGCAGGGAGCAGAATAGGCTGATGGACTGAAAACACTGCTGAGAGGAGCAGCCAGTGAGACAGGAGAGGTCTGCTGTGCCATGTGGGTTGCTCCCTGGCGGGCTGGGGATCAAACCTGCACTGCAAAGGCGGCGGACAGCTTCACAACGCTTGCATTCAACTTCCTGCGCCACCTGGTTGACCCGTTTGTCAGCATTTGTGTATTCCTTTTCAGATTCCTGCTTTTCACTAGTTTTTCTTACCTTTCCATTTTTTAAAGCGGGAATTGCAAAGTCAGATTCCTGCAGGATCTGGAGAGGTGAAGAGAATAAGTAGAGTGGGTTGGATAGGTAAGGGCAGCTAAGCTAGCTGATGTCACCATTAGTCAGAGTCTCTAAAAGAAGTTAAAAGAGCTGAATCTTCATGTGAATTTTCTGCTTTTTAAGTCTTGGCAACTGACAATCTAAAATAATGGGTAAGTGAAACATGTCTGGTGACTGCTAGTTTGTGACCAGATTTAATTGTATGGCTACAGGAAACTCACTCAAGTTTACTTCATCTGGGTTCGGCTGCCTATTTTTCACATGAATTCTCAGTACTTGGATTATTGTGTTAGTATTTTAGTTTTTTCTGTCTTGAAATTTTCCCATAGGCAAATTACACTCGTAAGAAACTGAATACATCAGAAACTGTTAATTTCTCATCCCATTCTCTTACACAGTATTTTTAGCCCTAGTCATTCCTAGGTCTTCTAAATCCAAATACTGATCTTACTTGATCTCTCTTTTGCAGTTTTGCTCAATCTTCCCTTAATCATTCTTAAATCTTTCTCAGATCCAGCCAAGACTTTTGCCACCTGCTGTTGCTAGTCAACGTTCATACTTTCATAGAATTTATCCTAGAAACCTAGTAACTTAAGTTTTTTTAAAAAAAACCTTTTGATCCCCTTCACCCATCTTTCCTACCCTCTAGCCAATCTGTTCTCTGCATCCATGAGCTATTTTTTATTTTAGATTCCACTTATCAGAGGATCATGCATTGTTTTTCTCAAATTTATTTCACTTAGGATAATACACTCAAATTCCATCCATGTTATTGCACATGGATTTTCTTTTTTTAGTAGCTGAGTAATAATTCCATTTTATACACACACACAGTCATGTATCACTTCACTTGGGCATACATTCTGAGAAATGGGTTATTACTAGGTTATTTCCTCATTGTGTGAACACTGAGTGTCATTTCACAACCTAGATGTCATTACACACCCAGGCTATAGAGTTTAACCTACTGGGTCCTATAGGCAGTCTGATGTCGACTGAAATGTTAAACAACCACAATTTCTTTATCCAGCCACTGACTCATGAACACTTAGGTTCCATATCTTGTTCCAGAGAGAACTTGTGCAGTCCTGGGATTCTACTTTTATTGGGGTTAAAGGTGGGGACCTAGGATTCAGTCGGCTAACTTTTTATTGGTGAATTAAAATGCAAGAGTGGAGAGTTTAAAGCACAGAAAGAAAAAAACTAGTGTCTTACACTGATCAGGTAATGAAATCAAGAGCTCTAAAACAAAGGACCTTGGGGGATGTGGGAGGATGAAAAGTACCTTGGCTCTTCATCTACTTCTTTGATTGGTGGTGTGTTTATTGGAGATAGTCCTCCTTGAAGTGGATACGTAGGCAATCAAAGTTAGTCAGGCACTTCCAGTACAAAAGAATTAGGGTTTCCACTACAACCAAACTACTGAAACCCGCCTACTGTTTTCCACAGTGGCTGCACCATTTGACATTCCTACCAACACTGTAGGAGGGCTTTTCTCCACATCTTAGAGAGCAGTTGGTTTTTTTTTTTTTTTTTGATGATAGCCTTTCCAATAGGTGTGAGGATGTATTTCATTATGGTTTTGATTATCATTGCTCTGAATGATATTGAACATCTTTTCGTACACCTTTTGGTTAGCTGATAAATAACAGTTCAGGACTTTTGCCCATTTTTAATTGGATTATGCTTTTGCTATTAAGTTAAATGAGTTATTTATGTATTTGGATATTAACCCTTTGTCAGATAATTTGCAAATGCTTTCTCTCATTTTTCTTCATTTTCCTTTGTTGTGCAGAAGCTTTCTGGTTTGATGTCCCACTTATTTTTGCCTTTGGTGTCAGATTCAGAAAATCATGACCAAGACCAAGAATTTATTACTGACTGTTTTCTTCTAAGAGTTTTATGGTTTCAAGTCTTAACATTTCAGGTCTTTAATAAATCAGCTTAATTTCTTTGCATGGTGCAAGATAGGGATCCCATCTGTTCCTTTTAACCTTCTAAGCCAGAGGTGTTAAATAGTGCCAGTGGCCTGCCATATTATGGAAAGTTTTATTGGCGTATAGCCATGCTCACTTATTTGTGCATTTTTTTTTTTTTTTTTTTACTACTTTCAAACTGTAATGGCAGAATTGAGCAATTGGCCACTCTCCACTCTGCCGCTAACTTGAATCTTCTAAAACATTCAGTTATGTCACTTCCCAAGCTGTCATCTTTCATTTCTCAAAATGGACCCTTACCTCTCTGCTTGTCACTTGCCTGTGCACATCTTCGATGTCTGCTGTCCACCCAGGTAACAAAAGTTTGTTTCGTAATTGCTTAGTTGTCTTCCTCCCTAGATTAAGCTCAGGTTTATCCCATTATCACTGGATAGCAAGTGCAGAGTAAATACTTGCCAATTGAATAATAGTTATTGTGTTTGTGTTATAGGTACCTGTCTATTGTACTAAAACTGGTGTAAAACATTTGCACCACAAGGCTCAAGAATTTGACATTGGGGTTTATTTTGAAGCAAATGGGCATGGCACGGTAAGTTCTTAAAACAACTGACTTCAGCTGGCGCTTTTTTTTATGATGGAAATTCTGTATCTGGATAGTAATATGTAATGTTACATTTTGTTGAAATGATGAATATGATGGTAGAACGCTTGGTTAAGAATATTCTCTTGTGAATTTGGTTCTTAGATTGTGGTCTTTGAGTGTGAAGAGATATACTAATTTGTTCTAATAATTTCTTTAAAAAATGTGCAGGTAGTTCTTAATTTTCTTAATGCAGATTATGTCTACATTATTTCCCTTAAATTGGCTATAGGGGAAAGGTTAGTAACTGGTGAATTGGAAAGTTTGAGAATTAGGTTATAAAACATCTTGAAATGAGTTTGAAGTAGTTAGCAATAAGCATATAAAATTTTATGGTCTCTTAGCAGACAGAATGTATTAAAAGTTTTTTATTGAGATGTAATTCACATACCATAAAATGTACTACTTAAATTTATTATGTAATGTTTAAGTGGTTTTATGTATTTACATAAGTTCAGAATTTTTCTTTTTAAAAGGTTTTTATACCTTACCACATTTCATAAATGGACTGGAGGTGGCCAACAGAAAATGTTATCTAGGTCAATCTTCATTAATTCAGAATTGAGTTCTAGAGACCAGGAATATAAGAAATTAAATGCAATTAAAGTATAATTTCAGTGACCTAATGCAGGGTTGGTACAGATTTTATAAGAAATCAGATAATAAACATTCTAGTCATCATGGCGCGTGAGGTCTCTGCTGCAACTGCTCAACTCTAGTGGTTTGCAGGGTGAATAAATGGGTATGGCTGTATGGTGGTAAAACACATGACCAGTCTTAGTTTCTCAACAAATATGTATTCCAGCAATGACTGAGAGTAATGGTGCTTGCTTCTTCTCATATTGGGCTCTCTAAGTCATGGGCAACAAATTTCAAAATGACAGGAATCTTGAGGGAAATGATATGTATCCATGCCGTAGTGTGAAAATACAGTGAACCTTCTTTCTACTTTTACCTAGCTTATATTCTTAAAAAGGGTAGGACAGGAAAGCTAAGTGCAGTGAATTAAACATTCTTTAAAACAATGGAGACAGATGGGCTGAAGGAGTCTAGTTGCACAGAAATGATTGAGCTGGCTGAGGGGCAAACAACAGAACCCTCGTGTGCATTCACTTTTGCTTAGGTAGCATTTTCTTTTTTTTTTTAATAGAGGCATGTTTTATTTATTTGTTTTGTTTATACATGCACCGGGTACAGTCAGAAGCACGGGAGGGTGAGAGAATTCGCCAGAGCGGGGAGCAGAGCAGGCAGAAGGACCGAAGTACACTGCTGAGGGGAGCAGCGGGCGGCAGGAGAGGTCTGCGTGCCATGTGGGACCCTCCTCCGGGTGGCCAGGGAGCAGCCGGGGATCGAACCGGTGCTGCAGAGGCCGGGGCAGCTTTATAATCCATAAACGAACTCCTTCCCTCTGCCCTTCCCCGACCCCCATAGTATTCTGAGGCACCCATTTTCCTCCTCAGTTTCTCCAGATTGAAACTTTCAAAAGTAGTGTAGCTATGGTGATAGTACTGGGCTGATTGGATTGTGTTTGGTGATTTTATATGCTTTCATTGCAGGTACTATTTAGTAAAGCTGCTGAAACAAAGATAAGACAACTAGCAAAAGACCTAGAAGATAATAAAAGAAAAGCTGCTAGGATGCTTGAAAACATCATTGACTTGATTAACCAGGTCAGAGGCAGGTGGTTATCGCTACATTATTCACAATGTAGGCAGAATAAGTGCTGTATCCAAAGTTAAAGTGGGAAGGCCTGGTGGGTGCCTTGTAGCAGTGGCACGTACAGTTGGGATTTGAATGCAGTGATGTGCTTCTCTCCCCATACATTATGTGATGAAAACAATAATGAGTAGCTTTTACTTAGTCAACCGATTGAGCTACTTAGTGTGTTTGTGAATATAAATATGGTAAATATTTTTTTAAGCCAACCTATTTGAGGAAATTCAAGAAAATTGTTCTTTTTCTCTGACAAAGGACATATACATATATGTATGTCACATTGTTGGGACTGGAAGGTGGAGTATGGATTGTAGTGATGGAACTGTGAGCTTCTTGCACATATTGGGCGTGTTAGATAACTCGCTGTAATCCTTGTAGTAACACAGGCACTAGCTATAATTCCTCAGTTTATAAGCAAACAAAAGCTTGGAGCAACAGAGTGATGGAATGTAGCTCCAACTTTGGGTGTGTCTTATACCAAAAGTCCTAATTTCTCCACTTTTCAATGAATGATTTTTTTTTGACATATTTCAAAGGGTATCTAATGAAAAATTTGAGTTAATAGGATGTTAGGTGGATAACCTTAAGAGTTATCACCAATATAATCTCATTTATAGATGTGGAAGTTAACTTTCCACAGAGCTAGTTTGTCTTCCATAGACATTTATCCACACACTCCAATGCTGCATGAGGGGAGAGGGGAAGGCACAGGATAATGATTGCTTTTCTAGCAGACAACATTGCTTCCAAGCTTTGCTTGTATTAGAGTGGTTTCATCCATGTGTTTCCCCCTGGTAGGCAACTGGTGATGCTATTTCTGACATGCTGGTGATTGAGGCAATCTTGGCTCTAAAGGGACTGACCGTACAACAGTGGGATGCACTCTACACGGATCTTCCAAACAGACAGCTCAAAGTTAAGGTGTGAGCGGGACTTTAAAATTCTTTTCAGAAAATCAACTAAAACCCGAAGTGTCATACTTCATTCTATATTATTTTCTCACATCTTTATAGGATAGTTCGTAACTGTTCTATTGTAAGATAATAAAATATTTCTCATATTATTTTGAAGTAAATCCCTGATAGCCCATGATTTCCACTGAAAATATTTTGCTTACATTATTCTTGGTTCATAGGGTACTTCCTTAGGCTAGAATCTGTGGGCTGAAAGGGAAAGCATTTTTAAGTCATTTTAGATAAATTGTTAATTGATTTCAATACAGATTTACACTAGTTTATATGTTTGCCAACAGCATCTGTGAAAAATAGGAACAGTGGCATTCACAGAAATGCTGATTGTTCAGATTAGAGGAGATTCTTACCATGACCACCTTAACTTTTCTTCTTTATACTTAAATACTTAGGGTTACTTGATCAACAACTAAACCATACAGGATTTACTGGTCCTTATTTCAGTGGTAATTTTAAGAAAGTATGGAAATGTTAGCAAAAAGTAATTCTTTATAGGTTGAAAAAATGAGAAGCTATATGGATGTTAAAATTAATAGCTTTCATTTTGGCAGAAACAAAAACTTCTATGTTTAGGCTCATGCTTCAGTATTTCAGTACTGTACTTTGGTATGATAAACTGAAATGTAGGTCTGTTAAAATGAAATGGCAATAATATCTTGGTGGGAAATATGTTGAACAAGCTAAGCTTCTGAAAGGAAGTGCAGTGATAACTGAAATGGTTGTGTGTAGGTTGCAGACAGGCAAGTTATTAGCACCACTGATGCTGAGAGACGAGCAGTTACACCCCCGGGACTACAGGAGGTAATAAATGACCTGGTGAAGAAGTACAGGCTTTCTCGAGCTTTTGTTCGACCATCTGGGACAGAAGATATAGTCCGAGTATATGCAGAAGCAGACTCCCAAGTAAGCTGGGATAATTCTATTAAAAAAAAAAAATGCAGTGAGTCTAATAACATGGTTAGTGGGGGTGGCAGGAGTAATTATTTTAATGTCTTACCTGAAAGTGCCCTATTTAATTTATGTAGCTGAACATGGATTACCCTTAAAAAAAAAATTCCTCTCGCTTTGTGAAGAGTCCATTTTGAAATCAGTTGGTATCATTCATGGGCTTAAATTCTGTCTTTAGACAAGATATGTTTTAATAATATCTGATAGCCTATGCTATTTTTCTAGAAAGGGTAAAGAGTGTGGCCTGGATTTTTTTTTTTAACATTTTGAATGTGTTTATTTCTGTTGTACATGAGACCCCTCTGGATGTCTCATATCTATGGTCATCTTTCAAAGTTTCTCTGATCCTTTGGTTTCTCTGGATTCCACATATACATGAAACTATCTGATAAACTCAGTGAAAAAGATATCTTTTTTTTATGCTGAATAGTATTCTATTGTGTGTGGTCTGGATTTTTATTATTTGTGCCCTCAATATGCACTCTTAAACCCTTAACAAAAGTGTTTGCACAAGCAAAGTAGAGTTGTTTGGTGTTTAAATAGGTAGGGAATCAAAAGGAACTATTTAATTCTTGCAGAAGTTTAGGCCATTCCAGAATATAATAGCCTTGATGAATAAGACGATAACTGACACTTTTGAAGTTACTTAGTCATACTGTAGCCTTCTTGCAGAGTTTTGGAATAATTTTATCACTGATTTAATTAACTGAGGACTTACCTGAATTAGCCTCGTTTTCTGTCTATTTGTCTTGCAATATGTTACAAAATCAGGAAGTTCCCTTTCCTCCCGCAGACTTGCAGTTCACTTGGTAGGTGCTGTGCTTTTCTCATCTCAGTCTCCTTTTAACTAATTTGCAGGAAAGTGCGGATAGCCTTGCACATGAAGTGAGCTTGGCAGTATTTCAGCTGGCTGGAGGAATTGGAGAAAGACCCTCACCAGGTTTCTGAAGACAAGTGAAATTTTTTTTTAGTGGTTTTTAGAGTAACAGTACTGTCCTTGTTGTGTCTGGTCCAAACATATTTCTAATGTTTACAGTCAGTGACTTTACTGGATTGTTCTGATTGTTTTTCTTAAACACTACCAGAATAATTCTTTAGAAATAGGTACGTCTTACACTTGTTAAATTCAGTTTTTTAAAATGAAACTTACCTCAATTTCAGTCTCCCTAATGTTAGATATTGGGGCTTAAATATGATTCAGTCATTGATTTTTGTATGCGGGGGAAAAAAATGCATAAGGATTGCTGAAAAATTAAATCTTATTTATTACCAATTCCCTTTGTCTATTCCATTGCCATTACCTAACCAGGACGTTGTCTTGCCGTATTCCCTCACTGTTACTACAAGTAGAGGAGGAAGAGACTACATAGCACCTTTTTTTCCAGAGCAGAATCTTCAACTTTTGAATAACTTACCTCTTCAATGAATATTAGAAATTCAGAAGTGCAAATGTGGAGGCTGTGTTGAGATGCCAGGCTTTAATTCTATACTCCTTAGTGAAGGTAAATGGAAGAAAGCTAGTTGTAATAGCTTACCAAGCCTCTGACAGAAGTGATGCCATTCTGATGTTAGAGTAACAGAAAAAGCATCCCCAATCTAAATTAAAGCCTGAAACCATTAGAAAAAAGGTGCAGTGTGTATTTAGCAGATTTAAGACAACTGAGGACAATGAAACAATGGACTGTATATATGTATATATAGATCTTTCTTAGGCACCATAATCAATGAGAGCCAACAATATTTAAACTTGATTCAGGCCACATTCAGACATTTGGTCTTATTTACAAATATTTAAATTAAGTACAACCTGAAACATTTTGTTACATACAAAAAAAAAAAAAAAAAAAACTATACTCAGAGCAATGTTTGTTTTAAATAATTACATTTACATTTAAGCTAAATGGATAGATACCACTTGTGGTGCTCAAGTTTTTATCACCCCTTCCAGAAAATCTTTTTCTACCATCTCTTCTATTTTTTGCCTGGCTTTGCTGGAAAATGGTTTTTGGTTTTCCAGTTTCATGTCCTTATTAGGGAAGGTGTTTGAGTAGAGGATGGGGCTCCCTGAGTGTCCTGCACATCGGCTGGTGACTTTGCTGTTGAAGACTTGGCTGAGCACATTGAAGAATGGCAGGAGTTGCTCGATACTGCGTACGGTGCAGATGGTGAGCAGCAAGTGCCCTGGTTCCCAATCCAATGTTCTCCCTGAGTTGTCTTCCTCTGGGTTTTTCTGTAGGAGACAAAAAGGGAATTGTAATTAATAGATGATGTTGTACATGAGAAAACTTTAAAAGATCAATGTCAGCAGAGTTAGGAAATGAATATAAAGGATGACATTAAGTCTTTATTTCAGACTTGATTAAAACTCTTGTTTCTGAGGCCTTTTAGTGCCAACTAGTAACTATAAGGGTCTAACACTAAAGTAGTATTTTCCACCTAGAATGCATAAGTAAACTGAGCAGAGTCAAATATAAAAGTTTATGTTGTGCTTTGTATATACTCAAAAAGCTCCCAGATTCCTGGACTCAATTACAGTTCCCTTTTATTTTTTTAAAGATTTATTTTTATTTATACAAGTACTGGGGTACAGTCAGAGGCGCAGGAGGGTGAGAGAATTCACCAGAGACAGTGGGGAGCAGAACAGTCAGACAGAGAGAAGATACTGCTGAGGGGAACAGCTTGCGAGGCAGGAGAGGTCTGCCCCACCATATGGGTTTCTCCCTGGCCAGCCAGGAATTGAACCCGCGGCTGCAGAGGCTGCAGACAACTTCATAGCGCAGCGCTCAACCCGCTGCGCCACTGGGGAGGCCCCAGTTCCCTTTTAATGTTAAGCTTTAGGCTTAAACTTGCCATAAGATGGTAAGCAGGGTCCACAGTGAATAATTACTGTAAGCACTGCAGCACTAAGAAAGAAAATGATCCCTCAGGAGAGACACTGCTATCTGCTTTGATGATGTGAAAACAACATGGGGAGAGAAGCTGGGCCTACAGTCAACTGGCTCTTCAATTAACCTACTATGTGGCATCCTTGGGTAAGATACAGGAAGGTTCTTCACTTCCAAAATAAATACAATCCACCTTGTCATAGAAAAGTCCGATGACAATGTATTTAAAAACCGTAAACTAAATAAAAACATAACATATACTAAGAGGCTAGTTTAACACAACTGATTTAGAAATACAGTTGTAAGAGAGTTATGAGAACTAAAGATGTTTGTGGACAGAATCAGATATGAAAACAATGAACTACATAGAAAATTGGGAAAAAAATTTAGTTGGACCTAGGAAACAATTACAACCTGCCATATTCATTTACAAATGGAATTTGCCTTCTAAGTAAGATCCGACATTGTCAAGAAGCTTGTGTTGTTTACCAAATAATTTCCCAGTGGAGAAAGTACTAGCAAAATCCAGCTTTTTTTTTTAATTGTGTTCACAAGGTTTGCTTTTTTTAAAGTCCTGATAAAGGAAAATAGGTTTTAGTTAAAACAGAAGACTCTAGAAGCAAAAAAGAAAGTAGTTCTTTATGACCCCAAAAAGAGGGGGAAACAATTGTGATCATGTCTTAGGAATTAGAGATTTTAAGCCATTTTTATTGACAGTTTTGGGATCAGCTTTCACATCACTGGAACTGGTGGAGCATACCACCTAAGTCAAACTGCAGTTCAATAATAAAATGTACAGTGTAAGTTTATTATGAAGGAAAATGATTAAGATACCTCAACTTCTTACATAGTTTATGCAAGAGAACTAAAGCATAATCTTTTTATAATCCGTTCAGGATTTACCCTTGAGAAGGACTTTTACTAAATTCTTGACCAAGAAGAGTGCAATTATTTTGGTGTTTCTGCTCTTTTAATCAAAACTATACCATGTCAAACATGTTTCTATTAAAATGATTTACCCTTTCATTTCACCAGTCTACACTTGAAAGGACTCCCTTCCTGTTTACCTCTGTTACACTTATTGAAATTCAGACCTGGTCTCGATATTTAGTCCAGATGTGGCAACATTTGTTGCCATATCACAAGCATCAAAAAGCCACCCTCACCTGATGCTTGGCCATCTCCAATCCCTCCAAAATCACTGTCTTAAAGTCCTCCTCCTTGTCCTGTGGAAGGAAAGAGGAGAACTCATTTGTTCCAGTGAAAAGTATGCTTGGTCATGAAGACCTTGTTTAAAGTGTTTTGCATGGGAAAATGTTTTCCAATCAAAATGATTTCCTTATTCTGTGGGGTAATAGAAAGGTCTTAGAAAAACTCATTTCTAATGAGATGCGGGGGATGAGAGAAAGTACATGTCTCTGGGTTCGTACACAATTGCATTGCTTCTGGATTTGTTGATTATTTTTTCAAACTGTTATACATGAAAATAGCCAAGTCCTAGTCTAAACTCTGGGCCCAACTTTCATGTTCTCCTCTGTCCTTTTACATAGTCTCTAAAAAAAACAAAACCTTGATTTTATACTCAGGTTCCTCATATCCTTCAATTACTTCATTCCATTTCTATAGTTTGTGGAATGTAGTTTAGGAGCTGTTACCTGATTAGGGAATCCCAGAAGACTGGAAAATTTCTGAGCACTCAAAGCACATATTGCAAGCTAGGATTCACAAAACAACCCACATTGTCCCAAAACTGTACAATTTTTTGAAATTTTTTGAATGCAAAGAAATAAGGATTTGTAACAAAGCCCGGGGAGCATGTCAAATTTGTTATTTGTCAGGCAAATATATGTAGTTAATTAGCCTGATGCATACTGAAAGATAAAGTATGAAAAATGTGATGAAATGTATTCTACAAATTTTATCAACACACTTAATAAAAACTAATTTTTAAAAAAAATGCAGTACCTTTGCCCTTTTCCGAAGAAGTTTTGCTAGTCGTACTACATAAGGTTTAAATTCTCGTTGATGTATACCCTGCCGCCTGACTTCCAACCCAGAATCATCTGAGGCTTCTGGAATAAATGCCCATCGGTACCTATGTATAAAAAATGAAATCAATGTCAGTAAGATAAACTAAGAAAAGGCCACATCATAAAAGATCATGCAAGACGCCAACATTTAGGTTCAAATGTCAGTTGTGCTGTTTGTAGTCCTGTTATTTTGGTCGTATTAGTATGAGCCCTTCATTAGTAAATAAATATTAGCTACCTCATGGGATTAAATGTGTAAATGAATATGAAATTTGCAACGTGCTCATTTCTCTCGAGCACAAAGCAAGTACTCAACAAATGTTTTTGTCTTCATTCTTTAATAGGCAAAGTCTCCAATATATACTTGGCAAAATGTTTCCTAACTAAACAGTAAGGGGGCAAGGAACTGAAATTATTTAAGGAAATTTAAGAATTCTTCCATATTTCTTTATTTTTGACAAAACATATATGGAAAAAATTCAAACGCTAAAAGGACATACAAAGAAAGGTAGTTTCCCTCCCACCATAACATTTACTAATGTTGCCAGTTTTTTGCATATCCATCCAGAGGGTACAAATAAAAGAGCAACTCATTTACACAACCAATCCCCTCCTCTTTGGACCAAGAAAAAGATGGCTGTTTTAAATTAGGTATTTTTGAGATAACAGCTTTTTTTGTAGCTACATAGTGGTGGAAAATACAGATTTATTTAGTCTCCTAGACTGTCCAATTTCTTGCTATTATAAATAATACTATATGGATTGCTTAATGCTGATTTCTGTACACAGCTGAATGTATAGTGGTAAGACAAATCCTCAGATTTATCGGAATTACTGGTTTAAAGAGATCCTTGTACTTTGAACTTTGTTAAATATAACTGCTTTGGAGAACGATTGAACAATATCAAAGTACACTTCCTGTAAGATTACTTCTGTTATATAGGGTAAAAAAGGAAATACAGTTTTAGATATTTACCATTCTGATGGTCACCTATAATTTTAATTAGTTTTACTCATCAATATGGCTGATCACCTTATCCTGTTTAAAATGCTTCTCTTTTCTATGAAGTAGCAACTCTCTCATTGGTGCATTTTTCTATTGGGTATTGATTTCTTTCTATTAAGGTATACTTTTTCATATACACTACAGAAATATTTCACCAACTCTCTGCTGCCTTTTAAATTTTTTGGCATATTTTAGCTTTGTATGTATTATCAAATATTTTGAACTGCAAAAATATAAATATGCCTACCAAAATATTACTTTTAAAATTATTCTCCATGTTATTTTCTGTATACACTTTTTCTTAAAAGGTCTTTTTTTTAAAAATCTAGTTAATATTATGGCATATTTCATCTGTTTTCCACTATATATTGACTAGTAATAAGGAGAAACATTTTGGTTTTCATCATGGAAACTAAAAAGTCAAAACTATGAGATAATACTACTTAATTGTTCTTCCTAGAGCACTGAAGAGTACAGTTTCTGTCATTAATTCATTTTGGACACTTTCCTACCAATCTGCTTAGTATCCTTTTCTGAATTTTGGGAGTAACATCAGTTTAATAGATACCCAACCGCTGAAATTCATCAAGAAGTAGATATATATGGTTTTCAAATGGAAAAGAAAAATTGAAGGGACTGGAATTTCAAAAAAAAAAATTCTAGTTCTTATTAAATTTGATGAAAAATAAGCTTGTGAGACATCAATTTTTGAAGATTTAATCATGTTCAAATACAGGAAGAAGATTCTAAGTTTACTCTTTATCCCATTAATATTCTACTCCAGAAGAATAAATACAATACTGAGAGGAGCAACAGGCTAGCCACGAGAGGTCTACTGTGCCCTATGTGGGTTAGCTCCCTGGCCAGCGATAGAACTCAGGCCACGGCGGTCATAGTGCTGAGACTTAACACCCAGGCCAACAGGGAGGCCCTTAATTCCATTCTTGTCCATCTAGTCGTTTTTTCACACTATACAACCAAAGTAAAATTTCTAAAATGTGAGTCTGATAATACCATCCCATTCTTTAAAATCTCTAATGGCTTCCAATGGTCTTTAGATTAAAATACAAATTCTCTAATACAGCAGACAGACCATTTCATAATTTGGTCTCTTTGCAGCCTTTTAACATTCTCCAGGAATATGGATTTTTCAACACCAGATATACCAACTCTACTCCAATTTCTGAGTCTCCACATACATGCAACTTCTGCAACTCTCTCTCTTTACCACTTCAGTAGAAAACTTCCCTCAGGGCCAGCTGTGACCATCAAAACCAGGAGGACGCGTCTGCTGCATTTTACAGCATTTTGCATGTCAGCTTTTGGAACACCTATCCTGTTTTTTATTTTTTTCACTGGACTTGACGCTGGGGAGTCATGTACCCTTTCCTGCCTCATATACAGTGGGTACTCAAATTTGTTAACTGAATGGTCTGATGATGTTAATATATTCACAACAACCATTTATTTCCAATAACTATGCTGTCCCATCCCTGCCAAAGCAATTGCATTTTAATAAAAATTATGAACATTTTAAACTTATACAAAAACTTATTAGGCTTAGATTTCAGTGACCAAAGCAAATGCATTTAAAATAATACCCATTTTGATTGTCTTGCTTTTACTTACATCTGAAATTGAGGAAGATTTTCTGAGGGCAATGCCAGAGCCAAATCCAAAAATTTGCAAGCAGAGAGATAGAGGTTCAACCACCGCTGGCTGTTATATGAAGTAGAAAAGCCATTACCTCCTGTGTAGGTTGTCTCCAGACCAGCCACAGAGGGGCCTGAAGTCCTGGAAGCAGGAGACAGTGCTGTTAGCAGCCGGACCTCTTCACTAATAGGCAATTCCTAGAAAATCTCAAAGTAGCAGCTAATATTTTTCATAATTATCTGACAACTAATTCCTAAATGAAGTCATGACTAGATTAGTTTTTCCGTTCTCCAATCAAAAATTCACTGTTCTTTAAAGAAAATAAAAATAATACAGAATATGTTACACTCATGAAATACAAGAAATATAAAAATACAAACGACTATGAAACTAAGATCTCCCGACTACTGAGTATTATACAAGGTTGGGGGGCACTTTCTATAACAAGAAATAGTTATTAGTACAGAGGACTTTAAAAAAAAATTCACCTAGCACTGAAGAATAAAACATCCAGTACCATACAGTCTTCAAGGAATGTCTCAGACTTCACAAATTTATTTGTTCAAAAATTCTTACATAAAAATATACTTAGTTATACATTAATAAGCAGCTCCATTAAAAGAATATAATTATGGAACTTTATTTGTGAGCACTGGAGAAGATCTGGACCTTAGTTACAGTCTACCTGCCGTAACAGGTTGTGCTGCACGTTTCAGGGATAAATCTGACCTACCTAAACCAACATGGCTCATGCAGCTGAAACAATACTGAACTGCCTTAAACTAAATTTGTGTCTAGAGATCAAAGGCCATGAATACTGGTAGTTTAATCCAATCTAAAATGGTTAGGAGTGACAACATATAATATTCAAATAGGCTCAAGTAAATAACAGTATGCTACATGTATAGTCTTCAGATAAAACAGTGTCTATATTCTCTCAGTTGTGACATTCTGGATGATTTTAGGATGTGAGGCACAAGAATATACTGAAATGAATTACGTATTACCGTGAAATATCTTCGTCGGCAGTGAGTTCCTGCTCCATCAGTAAAAATACTTGTACCTGAAGACCGTGGAATAAATGTCAAATGTTTATTTAAACTGGATATATATTCTTTCTTTCAGGTTCTCCTTCGGCTATACTTTCATCAATGTAAACACAAATTTTAGGCTGCAACTTCAGAATCTTAAATTATACTTCAGTTTCTACAGGGAAACGGCAAATTTAGCTCAGAGCCTTACCAAGCATTTGGCAAAGCTGAGAAGGCGGCATGCTTTTGTTTTCAGGGATTATGGGTGAGGGGGGGAGAGTCCATTATTAACAAAAGAAAAAATATATAAGCCAGTATCTTGGTTGGCATCTTCTAAATGCTAGGTTTTCAGAGATTCAGATTCCTCTTCTTTACTGTTCTCCCACCCCCCAACTCCCCAAGTCATTCGGGTGAGGATGACTGGCTATGGTTGGGGGAAGGAAATGGGTTAGTGTGATAGGACATGGGAAGGTTTTTCTGTTTGAACATTTATAAAAGCTTTGTGTGTGTCTCTGAGGCAAGCTCAACTGGGGTAGGAGCTGCATGTCAAGCGTGAGCTTCATGACATGTCAGTCATTTAAATCTATCTAAGCCATCTCTGATAATGGAGGAGATGGTGCTACAGGTGGGAACCAGGCCTGGGAGTCATGGAAAAATGAAAAATTTAGTGAAGACACTGAATTAAACCAGATCAGATGATGCAAAGATTCATGAGGAATTACTGCTTGCATATGTGTAAGTTTAAGCTGTATAGAGGTGGCATCTGGCTTATTTTGCTATTTTCAGTTGTAAAATTGTCAGTAATAGGCTTATTTTAGAGTTATAATTTTATAATTTAGATTGCATTAAAATTAACTCACAAGTTCTGTAATCATAGTAGGCCAGAGAGAGGTAAGATGTTGTGGAGACATTCTTAAAAGTAACACTCTGAAAAACAGGAACACTTGAGAGTGAAGAGTTGGCACCTGGGGCAAACGGAGACTCTCAACCAATCTCTCTGAAAGAAACGCAGTGTGTTTTCAATATCTAAATAATTTGACTTTTAAATATAATCTATTCTTGTACTTCTCAAACTCTGTGGTGAAGGACTAGCTTTTAAAAAAAATTTCAATCTGCTGCAGATTGATACTTTTGTAATATAGGGTAAAAATGAATTACCAGAAAAATCAAGTTAAAGATATATATGGGTGTCATTTTATTACTAGATTCAATGTAGTCTGTCAAATTACCATAGAAGATTAAATTTCTTACTCTAAATTTCTGTATCTATCATGGATGTGGTAACAGAGTAGTAATGGTTCATGGGCTACATTATATAGCACTGACCTAGTTAATTAAAAAAAAAAAATCAAAGACAGATAACATCTTTTCATTCAATATTGTTTCATTATATCAGTGTCATTTTATTATCATAGTGTTGATAAGAAAAAAAGAATCCAGGCCATATTGGAGGAAATTACAGCACTAGAGCATTTGGTTTTGATACATTTTGCTGGTTTTGTCATTTTACTTGAAATTTCTGAGAACCTATCAGTGATGGTTAGGTGAGGATTTACTGTATGGTACACTCCCCAATCCTGGTCCCAAATGCTACCAAGTAGACCTCCAAATGCTACTTCAGGCAAATTTCCTGGTTTTGCCAACATTTTGGTCCTCTCAGTGAGGGTATCTAACACTATATCCACAATAAAGAACGGCTAAAATGCCTGCCTGTAGCAAAACAGTCTTATACCTCATCCTCAAACATGAATTCCCAGGAAATTTGTTTTAGCAAGCCCTAAAAATTCAGTGTTTATTTCTTTTACATAATGGGGATAATTTTGTTGTAAAACAGATGTCTAATTCTACAGCATTCTCCATTGACTTCCATTTTGCATATTTCACTCCAACTTAAAAGTTATTCACTACTTACCTTGTATATCTGGAAGATATTTCTGGTACTGGTCAACTTCACTGCTAAAAATAGCAAATGCTAATCTTTTGAGAAGCATGGCTCTCTGCTCTAGCTCCACATCACGGTTTGCAAAAAGATTAAGTGTGCTTTGAGCCACAGCTACACGAGCTGAAAAAGCAAGTGAGAGAAAAGTTGTGATACAGTCATCCAGTCATTTGAAAAAAGATTATTCAGTTACTTGCTTTCAAAGATGGATAGACACCCTACATTATCTAAGAGTAAAAGGAGCTTAGGGTAGAAAACCTGGGGCAAAAGGACAAGCAAACAGATCCAGCCAGAAGACCAAATGGGGCAGGAATCAAGATATGAAGAGGGAAATATTTAGAACTGTAAGTTTCAGAGATAAAATCATTAATAATGCCATTTTATAAAACCCTTCACTATTTTATGCCATCTGCCTAATTCTTCCTTATTGCTTCAACAATAACTTCTGGCCTAGCAGCCTACCTAGCTCTCAGCCTTCCTTGTGTCCTGTCATCACCCCCAGCTCAGTCTTCTGCAGCCACACTGTCTTGCTTGTTGTTTCTTGAATTCACCAAGCTTGTTCCTATTAACATGATCTGTGACTTTTGTTCCCCATGCCTATGGAATTATCTGTCCATAGGCTTTCTTAGTTTTTTTTGGTTTTACCTCAAATATGAGCTCATTAGCTGTTATTTAAAATCTATGTCACTGCCCCATTCTCTTCACAGCTTTTTAATTATGCCCTGAGATAATCTAATGTATTTGATTAAGGTTAGGATTAATCACTGGCCCATTTTTGTCTTTTAATATTTGTTGAATGGATGAATCTAAACTGTAAAACAACATTGAAAATAAAAGAATCTACTGCCCCTTTTCTATTAGGAGAAACTGCAGTTTGAGTTAAAGAACTTAAAATCATGTTGACTAATCTGCCTTCACTGCTATTGAAGGTCATTTGTTTAATAACTTTTAGACTTACAAAACATCAATCTTTTTTTTTAGATGAAATAATCTGAGGAATGCTAAAATATTAAACTAATAAAGATAGAAGGGAAGTAGAGAGTGATTCTGATGTCTTCCCCCTTTGGCCACTTCCTTCACAGGAGACAGAGCCTAAGATTTAGATTAACTTGTTCCAAAGGTTGGATTCAATTGTTTGCCTTACCCTACTTACTGAATGCTTGCTATATGCCAGGTACTATGCTGTGTGCAGGGGAAGCAATTTAAAGACTAATTAGACATGGCCCCTTTCCTCTGCCATTTGCCCCCAAACGGACAAAGTTTTTACTTTTTTTTTTTTTTTTAAAGATTTATTTATACAAGCACTAGGTACAGTCAGAAGTGTGGGAGGGTGAGAGAATTCACCAGAGCTAGAGCAGGGAGCAGAACAGACAGACTGATGAAATACACTGCTGAAGGGAGCAGCGGGGGGCGGCAGGAGAGGTCTGTGCGCCATGTGGGACCCTCGCCCGCGATGGAACTGGCGCTGCAGAGGCTGCGGGCAGCTTCGCAACCCAGCGCTCAACCGCGGCCCCATTATTCTTTATCATTGTGTCCTCTTTAAGTTTTAACATTATATTCCTATAGGGTACTAGATATAATTTGACAGAGAGCTAATACGATAGCTCCTAGAAAAAAGTAAATAATAAGAACGGATTAGTATAGGAAAGACAGACACTGCTTAGTTTGTCATCCCACAATACTCACTCATTAAATCCCTAAATGTTGTTTTATCATGTGTCATCAAATTGTCCATAATTGCTCTCCAACTGAAAGAGACAAGGATTATGATATATAATTAAGACCTTATTACTGTTGTTATTGTGAAAAATACTATTCTACTTTGTAACAGACTATGTGAGATGCATTATTGTGTTGAAGTAAAGAAAAGGATGGCAATGACTTACTGATTAACACAAGAGGCATCCATTTGAAAGAAACTGGGATCCATGAAGAGGTCAAAGGCTTCTTTTTTCCAAGCTCTCCGTGTGTACTGATAGCCACTAAGACTACTAAGCAGTTGGACACAGGCTCGATAACTAGGGGCATTATGTGCACTAGGAGTAAGGAAAACCACTTTAATCTACATGTTGTAACTTTGATCGTTTTGTGATTTGTAAGTGTTCACATTTACCTAGTTATAGAAAGCAGAAAGACCTCTAAGGGAAACAGTGTTATTTTTTATCATTAGATAAAAAGGTCATCCTGTGATAATGCCAAAAGTACCAATGAAGGAACACAATTTGTTTCTAACAGGCTATTAAGAAAATTACTTAAATAATGATAGTACCTGTGATTTCGGAGGTAGGGTACAACATAATGCATAATATTTACAAGTAAAGGAATAACCCGTTCCTTTTCATCACTATAGAAAACCATATCCAAAAGATGAGCCAAAACCTAAAAAGAAATGGAGTATAATGTAAGAGCTGAAACTGACAGCATTTAGAGGTAATTTTCAGTCTGCAAGAAAACTGAGAAGATCTTAAAATTAGAAAAATCTAAAATCAGATCTTGCTTAGCCATTTTTATATAAATGATTTTTGCTACAATTTTCATTTTTCTCCATTATAACTGTAGGGTATGAATATGGGCAAATTTTAAGATGTAAGTATAGATAAAGATGTCAAGACCCTTCTAATGTGATAGTGAGTAAGGAAACAGTGAATTGAGAATGAGAAATTGAGTAGTCTTCTTTTCTTGACTCAGTTAAAAGAGGGCTTGAAAAGAAACATGAATTGAGTTCTCAAGTCCCAAGTCTATCAGTTAATAGCTATTTGGCCTTATTAGTCTTGCTTTAATCTGAGTATCTACAGTCATACAGAGAAACATAAAAGACCTGCTACTGTGTAACAGGGTACAAAAAAATAGAGGATGCAAGTAAAAATGTTTGGTAAGCTGTAAAATATAGAGGCATCATAGTACCACCTCTACCCCTCCCCACCACACTGTGAAACAAAGGTACTTTTCTTTTTTCAAAATTACACTTTAAAAAAGCGGTGCATGAATCTAAAGTTATCACTTAAATGAAATAATCTAAAGTTGAAACGTTGTTAATTCTATATAGTGATTTCTAAAAAGTACAAATGGTTTTTCAAATTCAAACCTCCTCTGTTAAGAAATACTTGCTAATATTCAGTTGTGAAAATACGTATGACAAAACTCAGTAATATTTACCTCAGAGAGTAATGTCAATGCATGGACACTATATACAGAAGGAGTAATGTTTGAGGTTTCCATTGCAGGTGATAACATATCTAAATAAGAGAAAAAACAGATAAATTGCAGCCACAGCTAGGTCTTTTCCCACTGACAAAAGCTACCGACTAAACTTAAAAAAATGAATAATTTTATGGCATTCACAGTGCTAGCTGTAATGATTTTCTAGGCCTACAAATATAAACCTAAATGTTTGAGATCAGTACCTTCAACATCAGATTCCAAATTGGTTCCATCAACCATTATTTTGGGAGAAGGCTTAACTTCAAGATTTCGTCGCAGCCATGTTGTCTGTTCCAAAGAAGAACCAGCAATTGCACCAATTGCATCTACTATTTTATGAGTCACATCCTAAAGAAACAATGAAAAAAACCAGTATGTATGTATGCATAGACAAACATGAAACTTCACAGGTATCTTATGAGAAAAAGTCTTAGCAAGAGCCCTAAATTTGGAATGTCTTACCTGAAGATCTCTTTGGTCTTTTTTATTTTCCAAACTAGGGTTTTTCATAATAAACTCATTCAGAACCCTGAAAGGGGGAAGGGGAAGAAGAGGAATATTAAAGAAACTGTAAAGGCCCCAAACCAAAAAGGAATCAAATGTCCTGAAACAGGGAAACAAACTGTGGCCTATTCTTACAGTGAAATACTCAATAGCAATGAAGATGAATGCATTATAGTTATGTGAAATTACATGGATGAATTTTACAAAAATGTGTGAAAGAAGCAGACACAAAATATTATATATATATATTTCAAAATACATATTTCAGAAAAAAGGGAAAATTTATCTGTGGTGTTAGAAGTCAGAACAGTGGATATCTGTGAGGAAAAGAAAGAACCTGAGGGGACTTATGTTTTATTTCTTAATTTAGCTTTGTGATTATATAGTACTGACTTGTAGTTATGTACTTATTTCTAGGCTTTTCTGTATATGTTGTATGTAACAATGGAAAGGTAAAAAAACAAAAAGCCAAAAATCCCAAACCCATCAATCTTATACTATAATACAGAAATGATTTTTCACCCTGTACTTGTATAGACTAAAAATAATTTATGAATAAAGTATTTTTT
This sequence comes from Talpa occidentalis, assembly GCF_014898055.3. NCBI lineage: Eukaryota > Metazoa > Chordata > Mammalia > Eulipotyphla > Talpidae > Talpa > Talpa occidentalis. Next base: position 91,523,063 of record NW_023602073.1, on the reverse strand, counting down.
AAGTAAATTTAATAATAAAGTATTTTTATAAAGTATTTGTTGCTAAAATTTTACCTATATTTACTTTGATTTGATTTTATTAAGAGAAATTACATGCATAAATATTTGCACACTAATATCTGAAATAATATTGAAGAGAAATTTTCATATTCATATTTTGTAATGGAAATTTTAAAAGTTTTAATAGGACAGGGAAAAACAGAAATTTAAATGGGGAATTAATTTTCTAGTATAACTGAAAATGTTGGAACGTTTTGCTTAAACACTCAGAGTACACACAAACTGAGATAGAGGTAGGATTCTTCATTATCTGAAAAATGAAGAAAAGGTTGCTGAGGAAATAGCAAGTTTCAGGGTAAGAGAAGGTACAAGTCACAACAGATATCCTCAGTCGTTAATAAAATTAGCCAGGGGCCTCCCCGGTGGCGCAGCGGTTGAGCGCTGGGTTGCGAAGCTGCCCGCAGCCTCTGCAGCGCCGGTTCAATCCCCGGCCACCCCGGGCGAGGGTCCCACATGGCGCGCAGACCTCTCCTGCCGCCCGCTGCTCCCCTCAGCAGTGTACTTCGGTCCTTCTGCCTGCTCTGCTCCCCGCTCTGGCTCTGGTGAATTCTCTCACCCTCCCACACTTCTGACTGTCCCCAGTGCGTGTATAAATAAACAAATCTTTAAAAAAATAAAATTAGCGAGCAGGGATATTGTTGCTAATTAATCAAAGAACTCTACATATGTTCCCTCTTTGAGCCTTTAAACAACTCAGGGATAGGTAGGGAAGAAACTATCATTCCTGCTTGATAGATGGGAAAACTGCCCTGGAGAGGATTATGGAGGGACATAGAGGGTTGCAACTAAGAATCAGAAATTCATGAGACTGTTGTGTGATTTCTCAATCAGCACTAAAAATACACAGTATCTTCTTTTGCCCCTCAAAATAGTTAGCTTAGTCTTTGATTCAGGATTTGCAGACATTGAATTGACTGCTCTTTTCATTAAACTTCAGTGTCTAAAACTCCTTTAGCTCTTTGATTTATATAATTTTCAAGTAGGGTTCAAGGATCTCTTTACACTTTTGCTGGACGGGTAACTTAGTGTTACTCAGTCATTATAGGTTGCTAGCCTCACCTCAACTCGTACTACTCTTCTTCCACTTCCTCTGCTTCCTGGCAGGAAACTACATATCCACATTTACCAGAAAACTTGAGGCCATCTTACTGAAGAACACTCACCTTCCCTTTATTCTACTTCAAAATTTTCTAGACCACCGCCACTGCCAAATCAGAATGGCTAGTTTCTTTAAGAATGAGGGTAGAAACAAAATCTGTGTATACAGAATCACATATCTACTTACATGAAATCACCATTAGAGCTATAAAATGACTAAAAAGTCAAAGATCTTTACACTTGGTTGAATTTGTCTCCATTCAGTGGTAATGTGTTTACTGTCACTGGTTATTAAAGATATCAGAATGTCTGAGGTAATGTAAAAAGTTTGGGGGAAAGTTTGTCATTCCTTTCTCCTTTAGATCTTAAGTAGAATTTTTCAATTTAGTGTGAACTCAAATCACTTGGTGACCTTGTTAAAAATGTATATTCTGATTCAGGTGGTCTGGGGTGGAGGCTAAGATTCTATATTCCTAATAAGTTCCCATGGTATTGCAATGCTTCTGGTTGAAAGTTCATCCTTGGAATGGCAAAATCATAGAATATATCCTTATTTCTCACTCTTTTACTGCCATTTTCTGCCCACCTATGAAATCTCTGAGATCTGGCAAGATCAAGGAGCCCCTTCTCTCAGTCTTCTCTTTCCACATATATAACACTATCGGCCTAGCACTAAAGAATTTTTACAAATATTAACTCATTGAATCTTCCTAACTTTGTAAGATAGGTGCTATTATGGTTCCTATTTCAGATGAAGAGTTTAAATAACTTGACTCAATACCACACTACTAAGTAAAGGAGCTGTGATTTGAACTTAGGCAGAGAGTAACTTTAGTCTTTGATGTTAACTACACACTTAAAATCCTAGGGTCTTTCTCACCAAATCACATTTTCTCTCACATCTTAACTTCTGAATTCACCCTACTACTAACTTGCCAGTCATGGTCCATTCTCAAAATCTGCAATCACACTCCCCTTCCCTAGATGAAATTCCTTAAACTAAAGTGCAAAAATCCATCTCCATCTAGCTCCCATCTCCGTTTACATCCACCCACCTTCTAGAGCCTGTGCCGTACTCTCTAACCAAACCAGACAGTGCACCTTGCCCCAGTATACCCTTCCTCGTCCTGTATCCACAAAAGTTTTCTGTTGCTACCACCTCCATTCACTGAGCAAGTATTTACTGGGGCTCAATTATGAACCAAGTATAATGGTGAATAACAAAACAAACAAACAAACAAAAAAAACAAACCAAACACCACTGGCCATCACATCATGGTGCTCAGAGTGATGACTGAACTTTGTCAAATCATATAAATCATTAACATAGATCAGGAGACTTAAGACAGAGAGAAAGTGACTTTTCCAAGCCTGTTTATGTTCAAGACCCTGAACTCAAAGTATAGTCTCCTGTATGAAGTTTCCCTTCAGCCATTCTCTTTACCTTTCCCCTTTCAATTCCACACTCTCTACAAACTAAGCAACTACTGATGTAACACATTCATGTCAGGACATTTACATTTTATGTATGTATAAACATACGTTGTTTCCTTGCTAATCTCTTCCCTGTTTTTCTTACAGAACTCCTGCTAATTTCATACACTGAGAATCCTATGAGAAGGTAAAGAGGTTTACTCAAAACATCTGCTATTCATCAAATAGGACGATGAACGTTATTATTTTACTCAAAATAACATTTAAGAGAAATTGCTTACCCAAGTATAAGGAACTGGCCTGGGGCTGGAAGACTCAGTTGTATTGAATCTTTCAGAAGTATCAACAGTGATGCCCAGCTATCCACTAAATTGGGCACAGGAATTCTGCAAGATAATTATGATTCACACATATATTAGCCTTCCCCCCTTCATGCATGAGGCTCTATTTCAATCTATCATGATCAATTTCTTACCTCTAAAGAAATTAAGATTATATCCTGGTTCAGTCAAACCATAACCTCTAACACTTCTATGTGTCTAAGTTTAGAGCTTAGGCAGTTTTTACTTTAACTACAATCAGTTTAAGTACAGTACATAATCCAGCTTTAAAAATGTCTGCCATAGATCACAAATTGTTGCCAAGTTTGGTATTAAACAAGAACTGCCCTGTAAAAGACAATTATGATTCAGGTCCACAAATAAGATGTTTATCAAAACTCAAACCAACTAATTTCTGTTAAATACAAAACTGGAATAGTATAATAATCATCAGCAGCAGCTACTTTTACATCATTCCTAATGTAAAAAAAGAAATCAGATTCAATTACTATGCATTACCTATATCAAAATAATAATAGACTCAGTGGCAATAGCATTGTTTGGTGAACAAATTTCAACTTTCATGAAAGTTAGCTGACTTGAGTTTTGAAATGACTTTGTCACTGTTTTGACATCTAGTGCATCTGCAACACTGAGGTCTTTAGGTTTAGTTTTGCACTTAAGTCTTGTAGGAATTTTATGGCTAGCTACCTAAGAACTTATAGTATATTCACAGCAATGTTTCTCTGGTTATAGCATTTGCTCTTTTAGTTTTAGGGAGATAACACCAACTTCTTGAAAGAATTCAGGTGCTTTTCTTCTGTATTTACTAAATTTTATACATTGCTAATGCAGTAAAGAGAGATCCACATAAGTTATCTTACCTTTGAATATAAGCATAGAAAAACTGAAGCATGCAGACTTCCAAAGAAAGATGCTTCTATAAACAAAAGAAATCAATTTTACAGTGAAGAATGCTGCCTTTGCTATTTCTTTGTTGCAATTACTCTATTTTTACCAACAATTTTCATTTAAGAAAATTAAAAGAAAACAAAATAAAATACTAGTTTGCCATAAAAACCAAGCAATTCTCTTAAGTTATTTAAAAAACAAATAAAAAAACACTTATCAAGAGCTATTTAAGAGTTTTGAAAACTGGATGGAAGGAGATGAAAAATTCCCAATTCCCTCCCTCCCTCCCCACATGTATCAAAAGTTGATTTTCTACTCATTTACTTTTAAATGATTCATTTACTCTATAAGTATCCAAAGGATTTTTATTTTAAGCAGCTTATGTTTGGTTGGTTCTATCAGAATTAGGTTGAGATTTTTTTTAAGAAATGTGTATTTAAATTTTACAACATGTCTGTTAAATTAGTGTAGTTTGTTCTAATTTGCCTAAAATACCATTTTTGATTAAAAGATGGTGTTGGGTGTAATATGAATTAAAAAAATCCTTGGAAATTTATAATAGACAAGAAAATTATACTGATGTCCACTGACACTTACCGAGTTGTTCCTTTAAACAAGCAAAGAAAAGCACTATTTACCTTATCCTTGGCTATTGCTGGGGGCTGCTTTAAAACTTCTTTCACAGTTTGTATAACAGTTTCTGCTCTCATGACACTGATTGAGCGCACCAGTTCTACAAGTAAAAGCTGTTCTTCACTGGCTGCAGGAATGACCTGGATAACAAATCATTGTATTTACGTATGTATGTGTGTACATAATGTCGGGGTACAGTTGAATAAGGGTATAAACTAAGCCCCCACTCCTGACCCAGCAGGCAGGTTTGGTAGGCTGGAATAGATAAAGGAATAGACAGGCTTCCTTGGGACAAGGCCATAAAACAGACCACTGTGACCAGAAAAACCAGCCCAGCTCTGGGAATGCAGAAGCAGAGGCCATAACATGTTTCTGTGTCAAAGGACAGTACCAGAGACCAGACATCCCAGCAAATAACTGGTGCAACTGGCATCCCAAGCCAGAAAGCCTGCGAAGACAGAGTATAAAAGAGAGCCTCAGATCCTCCTTCATGCACAGACTTGTCCTGTCTCTAATAAATCCACCTGTTCTGATCTCTACTCTGGTAAATTCTTTCACCTACCACCTTCAGTCTCACCATGATCTTCTCCCCACAACACATTAGTCTTTTAAGAAACTAGAATTAAGAGAATATTTTACAGTGTCTTCTTAATATAAAGGATGTTTCTATTCAATTTCCTTGACTACTCTAGGTAAAATATGTATTTTTTATCAATATAATGCATACACATCATCAAAAACTCAGGCCCTATCCTTCTTATGCCCAAAGCAATCATAGTCAACTCCTAGCTCTTTTCAATTATGTCTGAATAATAGTTATTATTTTCCTATTTCATTATTTAAAAAATTTCAGATATTATCTACTAACTTCCTACTTTAGAAGACAATTTACTTCTCTTACACTTTAAGAAATAGTTTTATTGATTTACCATTGGTTTACAATGCTATATAAATTTTGAGAGTACAGCCTCACACCTGTGTGAAGTTTACTTATAATCTTAATTTCACACCACCACTAGAGTTCTAGTGCCATTCTTACTATTATACTGACTCCCTCTACCCTTTGTTTCCACCCCCCTTCTGGTACTATTACATTTTCACAGAATCTAAAGTTATTTTCATTGTGTTTTATTAGTTCGCTTGCTTTGGTTATATTCCAAATATGAGAGAAACTACCCGGTAATTTCACCTTATGAATTATTTCACTTAGCAAAATCATGTCAAGTTCCATCCATGTTGTTGTAAAAGGCACAGTTTCATCTTCCTTGATAGCTGAGTAGCATTCCACTGAGTGCTTATACCACAAGTCTTTATTCACTATTCTGTGGAGCATTTACATCATTTCCATGTCTTGACTACAGTGGACAATATGGCTATGAACTTAGGAAAACCAAAGGGTGCATATATTTTTTTCAAATTGGTGCTTTTCACATTCTTAGGATATATACCCAGGGACTGGATGGATCATATATTATTTCTAGTTTTAGTTTTTTAAGGAATCGCCATACCATTTTCCAAAGAGAGCAAGTACATCAGTTTACATTTCTAGAAACAGCATATGAAAGCTCCTTTCCTTTTTCCCCATACCTCCCCAACACATGTAGTATCCACTCTTTTTGATATAGGCCATTTCTTAAACTTTTTTATACATCATCCCAACAGTTAAATCATATTTTTATTTAAAGCAACATCCAGTGTTCACATGACTCTTTATGGTTTTGCTATTATCCTATTATTGCATTTCTTTTCTTGTACAAATTTTGTTTTTCTTGAAGTTAATAAATGCTTTTTTTTTTTTTGGTTTGCTTGCTTTTCTCTATCACAAAGTCATTCCAAATGCTCCAACAAATGTAAATTTTCTCTAATCAAATATTCCTATACATCGGGGGGCTGCAATTGTATGGGGAATATAACAATAAAATTTATTATTAAAAAAAATATTCCTATACATCAAGTAATTAATCATCTACCTTTTCTTCCTCCACTTCATTTTTTTTTTCCATGAGACAACTGTTAGATGTCTTTCTAGGTTAGTACTCTAGGTATGGTGTATAGTATTAGCCTGATATGTTGCCTATGACCACCAGACTAGAGAGATTACCCTGCCTTTTTTTCTGTGTGTGAACCCCTATTTCGTGAATACCATGTATTCTTCCTTCTTAGTTATTCTTGCTGGACAGTAGCTGAGAGAGGGTGAAAAATGCGAAGTTCAAAACACCGTCAGTGACAGTTTGGCTGGTATAGAACTATAGGTTAAAACTAACTTTCCCACAACAATTTCCAATGTTTCCTGTAACAAAATAAGATTGACAAATTTTGTCACTATTCCATTTGGATAGGATCAGTATCCTCTCTTCAGAACATATTCAGATCTCTAGCTCCAGTGGTCTGAAATTATATATTGATTTTGTGTAGATCTCTTTTCATAGTGCCTGTGGAAACTCACTTCATTTATTTCTGGGGAATTTTTTGGATATTTTTCTCCCCTCATATTTATCTTTTTACAAAAAGATATTGAGCCTCCAGTATTACCACCAATTTTCTCATCTCCTTCCCCCCTACTTTTCATATCCCTAATTTATATTCTTACCCAGTCTCTTCTAACTCATATTCTAATTTATTTATTTTTTTTGGTTTATGCTTTAAACATTTTTATAGCCAAAAAATGTAACATTTACAATGATCTTTCTTATAATCTTCCCTTCTTATTTCATGAATGCAAAAAGGTTTTACCTACTGAAGGTATTACTTATAGTTTCTTCTATTACCTGCATTGTTTCTTTTGACTTTTTTTTTTAAATCTAGTTGTTTTGGTCTTTATCATATTAAGAGTTTTTCCTTGTGACTGGTAATCTTTGGCCCTCTATTCATATTTATATTTGAGAAATAATAATAAATATTTACGAGTGCTTATTAAGGTGACAGTCATTGCTCTAAGTGCCATATATATTATAATATATATATATATATTCTTCTGATTGTCACATCTCATGAAGTAGTATTTCTACCCTGAGATCAAATAGGTAGTGAGTGAGACGGCAAAAGTTAGAACTTGAACCTAAGCAATCTAATTTAAAAAAGTTTGTGCTTTTAACTCTATTACTGACTTTCAGGAAAAAATTATAATGGAAGATTACTGGTGTTTTGGTGGAGGGTTTGGTGTGGTAATATACATTAAAAGAGGTGTGAACTGATGCCCCTTAAACATTTACAGTGTTGTAAACTAATGTTTTCTCAATTAAAAAAAAATTAAAGAATGATGGGAAGGTAAGCATTCTTGTGCAAGACTAATAGAGCAGTGCATCTCTCTGCGTGGTAATTAATAGTAGTTCAGTTTTGTTTTGTTTTATTTTTTTGTGAAGGGTCTCAAAAACTTTAGTAGCTATAGATTTTTCCTGGTCATTTTCCTAGTGGAATTCTCAAAACTTACCTGAGGGACATAAAGCTTTCTGCCATCTTGCTGAAAGCTGATTCCCAGCTGATTCCCAGCTTTCAGACATCCTGGCTGCTCCTGTTGTCAGCATAAAGTCTAACTGCTAATTCTATCTGTGTGAGTCTTTCGTCCTTGGGGCCAGAGCCTCTCTTGACAAACTCTCCACAGAGTAAACATGACTGTGGCATAGGGGAAGAGAATTAAGTGGCTGCTTAGGTTGGAAAGGGAAATGGGATGTGGAAGAGTTTTAACTGTTCCTTATATACACTTTTAATCACTTCTCCAGACTTCATCATCATCCCCTCCCTTTGCCTTTGGATGTCCCTGAAACTCCTACTTGCAGAGACCATCTATGGTTTTACAGTGGGAACTGGTTACTCCATTGCAGGCACTTAGAAATCGGCTTTCTCTACTCAACTCATCAGTGACACACCAGGAATGTATGCACCTTTTAAAATTTTGTTGACACTTATTTTTCTTAGTCACCTCTCCCCAATTTCTGTCATTGTAGGTTTATGCTTAAAATTTTTTACTCACATTTTCAGAAAAAGTACAGAGAAAAATTCATGTATTCAATATGCCATGTTAAATCTTATATCCTTGATTGCATTTCAACAGTCCAGGATTTCAATTATGTCTAATAAATATTATTTCTGAACTTTCATATGCAAAATGTCATGCTTACTATTTGCCTTTTATGCATATTTTTATTACTTTAGAAAGGTCAACATATATGTAATGTGAAATCAGCACAGATATCTCAGAAACTTTAACTTAAATGAATCAAATATCATTATGCCAAAGTAAATTTGACAGCCTCCCTATCTGAATGAGTCGCTATTTCCAATACAGAATTCTTTTTTGAGCTTTCATACTTACAAAGCAACAAAATACTCATGTAATCTAGCCAAAACCAGCTATTATGTATTAAAAAACTAGTCAAAAATGCACTCTCCACATCCTTACTTTGTACCCTGAATGACTAGCATTTAAAAAACATACTATACTATATTTTCACCTTTCCTATTTAAAATATGGCAGCAGTTTCAATGTCAATTTCTTTTTCACATAAAATACCTTTTACACTTAACTCAATTAATTTAGACAGCCAGTCATTATCTAAACCAGTAGACAAAGTGTTATTTTCCTACACCCTACACCATCCCGGTCCCACTACAACTAGTGGAGAGATTAGCATGCACTCACCAAATGCTTGCAGAATGAAGAATCAAAAGGCACCAAATGGTTAAATACATACCTTGGTCCTGGTGGTGGATTTGTTCTGTCTCCTTTCATTCCATACAAATGCAATGGCAGCCATAAAATGAACACCATGATTCATCGAAATGGGACCCAGTAACTCAAGGATCTGCTGTCTCAAGTTCTAAATTTAAGAAAATGACAAGTGAATCAAAAACTATGAAAGCATTAATAACTAAATTGCACTTTTAGTTTTTCTTGAAAGAATATATAGCACTATATGTTTTACTATCTAATAGGAAAGGAAACTTTAGTAATGTTAAGAGATACACATTTGGTCATTTTAATTGTAAAAGAAAAAAAGTTATAACAACTGACAGTCAATGCAAAAGTCTGTTCACTATTACGGTAAAAGAAAAATACAATATATGAAATTATAATTACTTTTATAATTATAAAAAATTACTTTTATAATTACTTATATAATTACTTTTTATGCAGATTTTTTAAAAGGAGGTAGGATGGCATTTCATATTTAAGTGAAACTAAATAACAAAGTATAGATTAATATAAAATCAGTACTTAGACAAATTTTTCTAATGTTTTCCAACTTTCCCCATCACTCAAATCCATGTGTGTGCCCATAATTTAGGAAGTCTAGGAAGACAGGTCTAGGAGTAAGAAACTGAGAGATGTCCATTTCATAACTGACACAGCGTAACATGCTATCATACACTATTCATATAATTTCCCTTGAAATATAAAGGAGAAAATTTGGAAAATACTTTTGAGAATAAGGAAGATAAATATTTTCAAATCAACTATTTACCCTATCATCCCTAGATTATCATTCATGATCTTCCTTTTTCTGCAAATTAATTTTTTTTATGAAATTGGAAATACAGTATTTGTTCAGTTATGTAACACTGAACTTTTAAGCACTAAAATCTCTTTGCCTCACTAAACTTTTAAGAAATTTCTCATCCACTAAGAATTCTTCATAGCCACAATACTAGCTCTCTGTAAATATTGCTAAACTTTTCCAGAAAGGCTCAAACAGCATCTTAAAATGTCCTTAAAAAATGTAGGGATCTTGGGCCTCCCGGTGGCGCAGCGGTTGAGCACTGGGTTGCGAAGCTGCCCGCAGCCTCTGCAGCGCCGGTTCCATCCCCGGCTGCTCCCCGGCCACCGGAGGAGGGTCCCGCATGGCACGCAGACCTCTCCTGCCACCCGCTGCTCCCCTCAGCAGTGTACTTCGGTCCCTCTTCCTGCTCTGGCTCTGGTGAATTCTCTCACCCTCCCGCGCATCTGACTGTACCCAGTGCTTGTAGGTACAAACAAACAAACAAATAAATAAATCTTTTAAAAAAAATTGTAGGAATCTCAAAAACCCTATGTTACATATAAAAAAATAGATAAAAAGGACCAAATAATTTATGCTTCCATTTATATGAAATGCTGAGAAAAAACAAATCTCTATATGAAGAAAAGAGAGATTAGTGGCTGATTGGGGTTAGGGATGGGAACAGGGAATGAATGCAAATGGGTACCAGGAATCTTTCTGCAGTGATAGACATGTTGGAAAATGAAACTGTGGTAATAGTTTCACAACTTTATAAACTTACTTTAAAAAAAATCATTGTATGGTATATACTTTAAGTGCATTTTGTGATGTCATATCATAATGTGATAATTAATTGCTCAATTCACATAGTGCTACAAATACAATTCGAATTATTCACAAATACTGAATACAATCTTTGGAAAAGTGCTTGAAGAGACTCTTAAGGTCCACAGATGAAGTGTGAACTGTCTAACCTTTGTGGCTCCAAGATTAATGGTGGTAACAGATGCAGATGCAGCAAGAGTCATCTTTTCTGAAGAATCAGCCTGATGTAGTATGCTCCAAAGCAATGTCACAGAGGACATGATCATATGAAGGATTGAGAGAATCCCACTGCGGGCTTCAAACAAGTGTTTCTGGTCTACATTAACCAAAAGCTATTAAAGTCAAGGGGAAAAAAATATCATTACTTACTGAGGTTTACATATAGGGACTTTTTAGAACCCACAATCTTTAAAAAGGAGTAATATATTTCTGCAATCTTACTTGGTGATACTGGGTAGTAGGATCCAACAAACAGTAATGGATAATGGCTGTGATTCCTTCCAAAAGAGTAAGAATCATATCTGGTGGAATAATTGATGCCATCCAAAGAGGCCTGAAATTAAGTGTATTAATTTGAATATAAGTTCTGCAAAGAAAAGTTGAAGCTTTATTGACAGTAAATGCCCTGCATGTGCTAGGCACAATATGACATTAATAAATGATTAAAATAATAAATTAGTAGCTTTTATATCCTAACCTACAAAATAAATAACATCATAAGAACTTTAAAGTAATTTAGTTTTTTGTTTAAAAATTTCTATTTCTATCGTCAGTAAATGTCTAACAACTACAAAATAGTAGTCACATCAAAATTAAATGATACAGGCAGTTTCATTTTACATGCTGTAATAGCTTATAAGAAAATAAACCACACATTAGTTTACTAACAAGTAAATGGCTAATTTTGAACATGGCCTGGGAATACAGATGAAATTTACCATGAAACCAAACCATGAAAATCCAAAACAATGAAAACAGATGGGAAAAAATTATTTGTAATATTAACCAACTTTTAGTATGAAATTAATTTGCAGTTAGGTAACACAGCAGATAAATCTAGGGAAACCCTTTACCTAGCTATTACTTTTACAGCCCAGTCAGAAAGAGCAACAAAATTAATTTCAGTTCCTAGGAGAATAGCCTTTTTAAATATTCCTTCATTTTTTCATTCATGATTCTTTTATTGGTCTTTTTCCTCAAGCTGAATTTTCTTTTTGTGAACATACTATTTGTAACCTTCCGACAAACTTGTCTTAAATTGTGACTTTCTAGGCAATTATGCTGTCATATATTTGACATTTGTCAGTAACAAAGTTAAATTAACACTTACCTACTATCAGACAATCCTGTTTCATATTTGTACTGCTGAATCAGGTTATCTAAATTTTTGCAAAGCTGTAGTGTCACAGAAACAACCACTCTCTGCAAAACTTTTCCCATGTAAGGCAGAGTAGATGTAATTAAACCAATCCATTGTGGGTGCATCTTGCAAGCACAATGTTGATGTAAAGCTCTTATCACTGCACAGAGGAACATGCCTTGACATGTGATCGGCTGAGCATGCAAATACTGGAGAGAGGTCATGGGCTGATGGGGATTGATGTGTTCCAAATCAGATACAACAAAATCAAAACCTGTTTCATTCTCTTCAGGGATAGTCATTACCCGGTGTTCTAGAACAATGAGCCTCTGAAGCACTTTAAGAAGTTGTGACTGGAGTGTGCTACCATTGTCAAATTCATCCTCTGAGAAATTGATAAGGCTGTCCTCTGAGAAACCTTCTTCCACAGCAATCATATTCTTACCTGCCAATTTTTCACTATGCCATTTCTGTGCACTAAAGATAGATGACAGCAAACAGTGCAGAATTACTTTCTGAACTTTGCACTTAGATAACATATCAGAGATAAAACTAGGAAAACCCTTTGCTGAGCTTTCAATTACTTTTGCCAGCTCAGTAAAGAGGAGTGTTAAAATTTCTATGCTCATCATTTGCATGTTTCGATTGCCTATTAAATCCTGTGTAGTGACTTTGACATGAGTTGGGTAATGGCTACGCATGTAATATAAGCAGAGGGAAATAAGGATTTCTATGTACATAGAACTCCGGAAGTTATGATTTGAGTCTACTGGAATGTGACTATAAAAGTCTTTGCCCATGACAGAAATTCGATGTCTGGCCAACAGATTCTGAAGCAGAGACAACTGAGGGGTATATGCATTATTTACACTAGTGGTTGAAATGGCATTTACAAAGGCAATAGGGTTAGTTTTCAAGATGGCTTTGATGGCAGAAAAAGCATAAAGAGTTCTTGATGAGTCATACAACTGGAGATACAGTAGTACATGCTGATAGAGAGGATGTATATTGAAATTGGGAGATTTTCGTGATCCTGGAGATCCCATGTCACTCTCAATTTCAGAAATTTCTCCTTCTCCACAGCTATACCAGTTCTCTAAATCCAGACCATCACTAAAAAATACACTGGTTTGTTTGAGTTTTTCATTTGAAGTTTTTTTCTTGTCATCGTCCTTTCTTCTGGCAAGTTTTACTTTAGGCTTTGCTCCTGGTTGTTTACCTGACTCCTTAACAATTGTTTCTTTCTCTGAAACTTTTTCTGATAATTTTTCTTTGAAGCTGAACTGAATACTACTGTGACTTCTCTGTCTTGATTTGGTTTCTGTGGAAGCAACAGAAGAGTCATGGAGAGTCTGTGTGGTTCCAGAAATACAAGGTGAGGAGCTATTTCTGGAGATTCCATTTGCAATGCTCTCATGGCTTCCCTCCGCAGACACAGTCAGAAACTGTGTACTTTCATTACTCAGCAATACACTCTGACTCTGCAGAGTGGACTGATCTTCACTTTTAATCACCTCCTTGCTTGGATCTACTTCACTGTGCTTTGGAGGCATCGCTTCGATTTCTAACTGAGAGGTAACGGATGCCGATTCTGCTTCGAGTCCACTTACAACTTTACATATCAGGTCAAACACTACTTGTTGAACATCATCATCTGGGGAACTTGCATTAGGCATTTGAGAATCCTCTGGGGCATTTAAATTTTCAGGATCAACTTCATAACTCAAATTGTCCCCAGCAGAGGACTGTGAACATCCAGAGTCAGAACTCTGAAGTATTTCTATCTGTTGGTCTGGAAGATCAAAATCAGATACAACCATTGGAATTGTTTCACTGCTGGTACTTAGAAGGGAAAGTCTGTCACTTAATGGATTAACGGTGAGACTAAAGTTCTCTATTTCGTCCATGGTAAGTGGCTTTTCACCATTTCCTTTAGATGCAATTAGTTGTACTTGGCTTACTGGCATATGAGAAAAATATAAAGAAGGAGAATATAAAATTACATTAAAATAATTGAAATGCAGAAATGAAGACAGAATTCAAGATTTTTAATCATTAGTTTCATCACATACTCATGTGTTTCTATTAAAATTATATTTTGTCATTATTTTATTCTATTACTATTAGTAATATAAAACTATTAGTAAGTTTTTATTATTACTAATAAAATAGTAATACAATAGGTTTATTACTCATAGTAATATAATAACTATTACTATTAAGATAGAAAATTATGTAGATAACTATTAACTAGAATTTATAAGATAGTTCAATATTAGAAGGGCTATTATTCAATAGAATTAAACAGAACAGCCCATTAAACACAGATAAAATATAAAAATTTGCTCTTATCCACAAATAAGACATCTTTTTATATTGCAGTTAAAATTTTAGTGCTTTTCTTAAAAATACTAATTTGAAAGTAAACTTGCACTATGTTTATAGCAGCACTATCTATAACAGCCAAGATATGAAAACAACCAAAATGTCCCAGAACAAATGAGTCGATCAAGAAGATGTGATATATATACACAATGGAATATTACTTGACAGCCAAAAAAGATAAACTAAGGCCATTTGCAGTAGCATGGATGGAACTGGAAGGGATTCTAAGCAAAGTAAGCCATAAGGAGAAAGATAAATGTGGGATGGTTTCACTTATATGTCGAATCTAGAGAAGTGAAAGGATTGGACAAAAACAAACTGTAAGACTGACCCTTGATAGCAGATTGTAGCTCTGAGACACTCAGGAGGGGAGGGGGAAGAAAAGGAAGAAAGTAGAAAACAACAGGGGAGTAAAGTGCAGTGAAGTGTGGTGCAGGACAGGGAGTATTTTGGTGGTGGGAAAACTATGATAATCTCATCTGAGGGGAGAAATCCTGTATTGTGGGGAAAAAACAAAAAACAAGGATGTTTAAAAAAAAAATTCAGTGCTTTTTTTTTTCCCTCTCCCGATGTGATACTTTCCTTTACTTTTTTCTATTTCTAAGAATTCAAGTAGTATTTTGAAAATGTATAAATACATCACCTCCTTGATTTTAATAAATTAAACAAACTTTTATGAATTATCTAGTACGAGTAAGGCCTTAAATCAGGAAACAGTAAGGGGAGAGAAAAGGCATCCACTGTTCTAAGTTTAAAATTAGTAGGGGATCACAAATCATTCATCAATTTTGTACTTTTTGAGAGGCACCCTATGCTGGTGGCATTCTTTTGGAGGCCGTAGAAGGCTTCGTTCCATGTGAATAGAAACCAAATGCTATCACCTTCAGGGAAAAGCCCATGATACCCCAGGTGGTTTTTGAGACGAATCTCAGAGGAGAGATGAGAGAGACTTCAGCAGACAGGCAGTAACTGTGGTATGTAAAGCACTAACACAAAGAAGTTCTGGCCATCAGAGTAGAGCATGCTTTTGAAAACTGAGGGGATTCAGTGGAAAAAGGAAGCTAGAGGAGGAACCATGGCTCTGTAGAAACACACTAAAGAGTAAGTAGGAGAATGAGAGTTTAGGTCTAAATCCATCACTTAATCAGTGGTGGGATTTTGAGAAAGTCACAGCCTCCTAAGCATCAGATTCTTGCTCAGGAAATTAAGCTGCTTATTACTGGCCTCACAAAATTATTTAAAAAATACAAATGAGATGGTTTCCTAATGTATAATAAAATAATCTGAGGCAATTATCCCTGTATTATATACGTGATCACATGACAGCTTGTAAAGTGTGGCCAGCATAGTAACAATGACTATTTACCAAATATTTATGATATGCTGGTCACTGCACTAAGCATGTCACAAGCATGACTAGATCTAATACAACAAAACAAAATCCTGACAGATGGGTATTTTTATTCCCATTTTACAGATGTGGGAAATGACTCATGAAATATATATAAGCATTGTAATTCCCAGGGAAGTATCTATAAAATTTTGTAGGACCAAGACTACTAAATAAACATTTAAGGTATCTTCATCAAAGACTATCTCTGACCAGAGCTATGCTGATTCCTCCCCTAAAATAATCAGCTGATAAGAAAGCCAAGTACTCTAAGATGGTCATTGCTAAAATACATTCTGACATGGCCCACAAGCACATCATGAGTGCATGCAAAGGGGAGAAAAAAGCCCATGGAGAAAATATCACATTCAATTCTCTTGCCAATTACTGTGGCATTCACCTCTCTATTTTAATGTCTTAATTCTAAGAAAAATTGTACTACTTCCATGTGATATTCACCATTGCTGCAGGCAAAATTTTGCATGAAATGCTTGTCACTCTCTTCTCCAGGATAACAGGGAGCCTTATTCCAATAACGTTCTGCTTGTACACGCTGCACTGAAACCCTCTGAGTTTTGGGATGAAGCAGAAGCAATAGCAATGGTTCCAAAACTCTTGCGATATCATGTCTTTGTAGGACTTGGTTCAACCAGGCTTGTCCCACAGAGCTGGTAGAACCATCAAGACTGTTAAGGCTATCTAACATGATGAAAAGTGACCTACAATAAATACCAATAATTAAAATAAAGAACAAAATACCTATTTTAATTGTAATACTCCAATTTTATGAAAATTAATATCACTATAAAGTTATGTTTATTATTTTGCATTAACTTTTTTAAAATAATCATACTTCAAGATAACTTTGACCACAGTATTTTAATAATCTTAATCCATACAATCTCAACAGATACAATGAGGAGAAAATAGTTCTTTTCCCTTTCCTTATATACTTTTGTTTCTTGAAATTTCACAAGCATACATTTATTTTATAATATAAGAACAGAACAAAAATTTAGTCATGTTTTAGCAACACATTCCTGTTCATAAAAAAAAAAATAAAATAGTGAGTTTCCTGCAAGACAGCACTATTTCCCTGCTCCCCTGCTCCCAGTTTCTTTCTGAGTTAAAGCTATGTGTGTATTTCAAGGAAAGACCATCTAGGTAAGGTATGGAGATCAGAAAACCCAAGATCTGGGCTGTCCACTTTATTTCATGGGTGGTCTTGGGCAAGCCACTTAACTTTTCTGGGCCTCCACTGCCTACTTGTATGATAAGGTGTTCATTAAATTAGACATAGTATTTGGAAAGTGCCTAGACCCTGAGTCTTGTACATTATAGCGTTTCCATAGCCAGATCACCTAAAAATTGTGATGCTGCTTGAGAACCACCAGCTGAAATAACATCCAGTAGAGTACAAATGGGATCCTAACTAGGCTTTAAGCAGAGCTATATTTCTGGCCACCTTTGAGTCCTGTTGGTGAAACTAACTTAATCCACTACATGAAAGTCAATATAAAAGAAAGTTAATGCCAATTTCACTTTGGGTATGAATCATCTAAATAGTCTAAACAAAGAATCAAAACCACTCTCAGGCAGCTATAGATTCTTTGAATTCATGGAAAGGATTTGTTACTATTTTAGCTATAGATTTCAATAAGTCCAGTTCAGGAAAATAGGTTAAGAATAGCTGGATTAGAAGCAGTTATATAAACTACTGTTTATATGCTGTTTCACTAAATGTGAATATAGATTCAAGTGCAATATACTTTGCTGTATCCATAATATCTAATAAGTTATGCTGCACATATTAAAGACTTGATGAATAGTTGTCCAATGAAAGGAATAGAACTAGAAAGGGAAAATCTGGTAGATAAATGAAAATGTCATGCAGTTTAAAACAGGTTAAATTTTTTAAAAATATTAATAAATTCTCTTTACAAATCTGTACCTTCTAACTTCCTAAACTGGTCAGAGAAGTCAAGAAAACAGACATGAATATGACTAAAATCTGAATACAAAATGTAACCAACCTGTCAAAAGAGCGTGCAAAAGATGAAGATTTATTTATATGGAGGTCCCTTGTTAGATGCCAAAGAACTGCAAACTTTGCATGTGCTTCCATCCTTATTTTCTGAGAAGGAATATGGGAGATGAAATTATTTCTCCCTTGAAGAAGTTATTTCAGCAAAATCAAAGGAAATATTTAAGAGTGTTATATTCAATGTTCACAGTACTCCAATACATGCTGAAACATACTTTATGTATTTTGTAGAAGTAGAAATGTAGACACTATTTCAATAGAGAAATATAAAATTTGGGCCTCCCTGGTGGCCTAGGGGTTAAGTCTCAGTGCTGTTACCTCTGTGGCATGAGTTCAGTCCCTAGCCAGGGAGCTAACCTACATATGGTGCAGAAGACAAACTTCTCTTGTCTCGCCTGCTGCTCCCCTTAGCAGTGTACTTCAGTTAATCTGCCTGTTCTGCTCCCCACTCTGTCTTTGGTGAATTCTCTCACCACCCCCTGTATCTCTGGCTTACACCCCAGTTCTTCTATGCAAAAATAAATAAAAATTTAAAAAATATATAAAACTTAAAGGATAATCTCCTATTGCCTCATAGTTTACACTAAGTAGTTTATGATAATATTATATAGCAAGATAGAAGGAGCTAATATTATACATGTCATGATATCTCAAATGTAGGAAGTACTAGTCCCCTCATTTTAATGTAAATACTTAGTAGAAAAAATTGATTTTATTGTATCATATAATTCACTTTTGCTCCCAGAAATTATTAATCACAAATGAATTTATCATCACTTACAAATCTGCTTAAAAATTTAAACACCTAGAATTCATTTCTAAAAAATTTTATGCCACTTTTGAGATTTGGGAAAGAGTGTTATAATAACACACAAAACAGTATAACTAAAAAACTACCATTTTGTATTTGATAATATGTATTATTAGCAATCAAGTAGAACTTGTGATATTATCAAAACTTTTATAACTTTTCTCCAGTACTTGTTGTAATACTTCAAGTAAAATCAAGGACTGCCACTGTCTAAATAGCTTTTAATATGTCACTGGAGTGCTTGTTTTTTTCTGTGCAATCCATAAATGCTTTCCCTGTGAAACCCGTATTTGTACATCAACCAATACAAAGATGTAAAAATGAAACTAATAAAAATATTTTAATTGTTTTTCATGAATTATAACATCTTTATTCAGAACTTAGAATTATTTAAAAATTATGTTACACAAGTAAACATTTGTCTGAAATTTATACTTAATGTAAAATAAACTATTAAATACACTTTATTTAAAACTATTTCTGAAAAATTTTGACAGAATGCATTAAAACAGTAATAGAACTTTAACATATTTCTTAGAATAAACTTTCTATTTCTCTCATTTACTCCTTCATTTCCCATATTAACCCTCTGATCTTCTCCTCTACCAAAAGCTTCATTTATTCAACACAATATGGCGAATTCAAGCAATATGGCGAATTTTGAATATGGCGAATTTTGAATATGGCGAATTCAAGCTCACTAGTATTTTTTTAAAAATTATAAATTATTAAAGGGCCTCCCCTGGTGGCACAGCGGTTGAGCGCTGGGCTGCGAAGCTGCCCGCAGCCTCTGCAGCACTGGTTTGATCCCTGGCCACCGCGCGAGGGTCCCACATGGCATGGCAGAACTTTCCTGCCGCCCGCTGCTCCCCTCAGCAGTGTACTTCCTCAGTCTGCCTGTTTTGCTCCCCACTCTGGCTCTGGTGAATTCTCTCACCCTCCCGCACTTCTGACTGTACCCAGTGCTTGTATGGATAAATAAATAAATCTTAAAAAAAAAGAGGTTAAAAAAATTATAAATTAGGGCAATCTACTTCTAGAAGCTGTTGGATAAAATGTTCAATTTATAATACAGAGCAGGCACAGGAAGACCATAAATTCATTAAACTCGCCTGAAGAGGACAATGAGAATGATTTATTCCAGCTCCTCAGGCCAGTGTACTGCTGTCATTTTATTTATTTTTATTTATATATGCACACAAGAGCTGGGATGTGAGCTGGAGGTGCTAGGGGGTGGGATGAGAGGATTCACCAGAGACTGAGTGGGGGGCAGAACAGGTGGATCTACTAAAATATACTGCGAGGGGAGCAGTGGGTGAGGCAGGAGAGATCTGCAGCGCCATGTGGGTAGCTCCCTGGTCAGAGATCAAACTCATGATGCAGTGGCTGCCCATGGCTTCATAGTGCTGAGACTTAACCCCTTAGACCATCAGAGAGGCTCCTGTGTTTTCATTCTAACCAACCTATGTATCACTTTATATGTATTAGAATATTAGAACACAAAGTTCTTATTTTGGATATTTATTATCATACAAATAATATAATCTCACATATTAGCATAACTTAAAAGTGTTAAATTATACATTATTTCATTCCCCATGCATTTGTTAATTACATTAATTGATTCTATATCTGAGTCCACTGATTCACCCTTGAATGACCCAAGAACTTAAACCAGCAACAACTTTAGTCTGGATGCTACCCTTAACTATTATCCTGAACCAAAAAATAAATCCAGCATTTGATTTTAGGTTACTTGATTTTTCTTATTCTCATGCTTTCATGAAAACCATTCCTCTAACAAGAAAAGAACACATTTAAAGATATTAAAATCACTCAAATTGAAGCTATATTATATATCATTCAGATATTAGATGCAATTATTTTACCTTAATTTATTTATTGGTACAATGGGAACAGAAGGAGGTATAAGACAAGAGGAGACTTTACCTTATCCTTATGAGTTAGCTGCTGACTTATAACATCCTCACAGATGCTAGAAGAAGGAACCAAGTTATGTAATTGATAAAATAGTTCCACACTCTTCTGGTGATGCTGAGGTGTCCCATCTCCTAGTTGGTCCCACAATGTTAAAGCTACATGCTATAGGAAAAGATGTAAAAGTGATAGTGTTAGAAAACCATAAACGAAAAGTTATTAACAAACATTTCTTTCTAGGTTCACCTATATCTCTGCCAAATGTGGAAGGTATTTAATATTCATTATACCACTGGGATGAGATTTAAAAGTGTAGCTTTCCATCTGCCCACTTTCTGGTCATCCACAGTCTCAAAACCACTTTATTTATTTATTTATTTATTTATTTATTTTTAATAGAGGCATGTTTATTTATTTATTTGTTTGTTTGTTTGTTTTGTTTATACATGCACTGGGTACAGTCAGAAGCGCGGGAGGGTGAGAGAATTCACCAGAGCCAGAGCGGGGAGCAGAGCAGGCAGAAGGACCGA
Organism: Talpa occidentalis; assembly: GCF_014898055.3. Lineage (NCBI taxonomy): Eukaryota > Metazoa > Chordata > Mammalia > Eulipotyphla > Talpidae > Talpa > Talpa occidentalis. The sequence goes on along the minus strand of NW_023602073.1, from coordinate 91,501,846 downwards.
AGTACACTGCTGAGGGGAGCAGCGGGCGGCAGGAGAGGTCTGCACGCCATGTGGGACCCTCCTCCGGTGGCCGGGGAGCAGCCGGGGATTGAACCAGCACCACAGAGGCCGCGGGCGGCTTCGCAACCCAGCGCTCAACCGCTGGGCCACCGGGGAGGCCCTCAAAACCACTTTAATAGTCTCTTAATGATATTTATTTTAAACATTAGACACGAAAGCACTTTCTACAGGGCTTAGATAAGTCTCTACTTCACATTTTAGTGACCTAAGTAATGCTATTATTTATGATTATATGCTACAAAGTAAAATTTCAATTTAGATAATCAACTCGAGGAATAAAGCTGAATGGATGTGGGGCCTCCTTGTGGTCTAGGGGTTAAGTCTCAGCACTATCATTGCGAAGGCCTGAGTTCAATTCCTGGCCAGGATGCTAACCCACACATGGCACACCAGAACTCTCCTATCTCACCCACTGCTCCCCATAGCAGTGTATTTCAGTAAATCTGACTCTTCTGCTCCCCACTCTGTCTCTGGTGAATCCTCTCACCCCCTGTACCTCTGGCCTACACTCCAGTTTCATAATAAATTAATAAATCTTTAAAAAAAAGAATGAATGCATTTCAGAATGCCTTAATACTTGTATTAATTTACCCTATTACCTCCTTAACCTTACCTATTTTCTCCTCACAAAACTGGGGACAAGATGGGAAAAGCAGTACAGATCAAGTGTGGTATCTATTTCTATATGCTATAATATTAAAAGGTGTCAGTTAAGTTGATTGATTATCTCCTTTAAAATCCCTGCTAAGCACACTCAATATTATCTCAGTCATGCATGTATTTCTTTGAATTTACCTTAAAAAAGTCCGTCTTCTCAGCTATGTATCTCAGATTACCCGGAGTGAGAGGAGGTCTAATAACCACAGCTACTCTTCCCTGGTTTGGACTTAAGGGCTGGGCAGGCTCCACACTATTGATGTTTTCCCCAGTGACCATGGCCACAGACTGAGTCAATCCTACCAGGTCCATGACTAGTGAAATAGCAACACTCTGCACACTGAAATCACTTGCGTGGCTGCACGCATTCATTAGAGTTTGAAGCCACAGTGGAGGCTGCACATGCTCCCAGTCTGAAACAAAAGATGGAAGACAAGTTTATCACATGAAACCTTTCACTTATGTTTCAAGTTAATAAAAAAAAAAAAAAAGGCAGCTTTACTTAACACCTTGAGGCCTTGCTCTGTTAATAAATTATGGTTTCTCATCTTGACTAGAGCTTTAAGAAAATAAAGTAGAAACAAGAATTTCACAAACTTTTTTATTATGTATTTTTCTCATATTAAGTCATATTGTCCTGTCTGGGAGACAGTATAGTAATCAACAGACTTATGTAGTTCTCACTGCACTATGTGTGTGTATATATGAAATTAAATAAAAAAGGAAAACATATATGATACTAGCCATAAAAAAAAGAAGCCAGTGGATCGAAACATTAAATTACTTTTCTCAAAAGAGAGTTGCTTTCTTTCATAGTTTTTACTCATTTATAAGCAAATTTTGATAGGTATCAAAACCACAATCTTTTCCAATATATCAATCTCCCCATAATGACAAAATTTCATAAAAAAAATTGGAAACTAAAATAACACTTTTATTATGTAAAAAAAAAATCCCAGTTTAAATATCTGAGTGTTAATTAAAAGAGAGGTGTGTTATAGGAAATATTTAAATATAATAAAAAGAAGACCTTACCAGTTTCTGATTTTTCAGAACGTAACTCTGAGGTATGGCTCCCCTCAGCAATGTAAACTGGGAAACTTGAGCACTCCAGAAATAGCTGACAGGCTGCAAGGAAGGAGGAAAGGTATTCTTTGGAAGTTTTTTGTTTACTTATGTTTCTCTCTTTTACATCTCCATGTGAATCCCTGTCCCATTTTGAAGCCTCTCCTTGCTCTCGACTGAGATCCCCTTGCTGATCTGTAGCCAAAGCCTGAGAAAAAGATTTACTCTGAATGATATAGAGATTAATAAGTCTGGTAAGAAACTGTTGGACATATTCCAAGCAACACTGCATTGCAGTCTTCTGGACTGTCTTCCCACTTCGGGTTGCTGTTCCCTGAGTGATTATGGGAGGGGGCTGGATAGTAGTTTCTTCAGATCCCACAGTAGAGGCTGTTTCTGTCTCAGAAGATGTGCTACCAATTGGGATGACAGTTGCTCCATGTCCCTCACTCAGTTCTCTGTCAATGTCATCAGTGTGCTCTGCCTGATACTGTATAAACTCAGTGAATCCACTCTCTGATGATCGACTACTTGGTGGATTTTCTCCATCTTCAAACACTTCAGTAGGATTTTCAAGAGAAACTGATGATACCTGATAGAAATTAAAAAGAGCAAAAGGTTAAGTAGCTAAACGTACATAACAGGAATTAAAAATTAGAAATAGCTATATTTTGAAAGAAGTCAGTTTTAGATTATTCACAATTTCATCCAAATATTCAGTTGACCTAAAAACAGTTTCCATAATTGATTCGTGTCTATGAAAACTGGTAGAAAGTATTGACATGATTCTAATGGATATATTAATATAGGGTCATCATTCAATATTATTCACTACATGCACTTGATAAGGTTAAGTTCTTGAGGGCAAGATTTATATATGTATAAATTTCTAGAATATATGTCCTTGTTTTGAAACAGCTGAAGGTTGATATAATCTACTTCATGAAATCATTTTCCTCATATTTAAGCAATGCAACAAGGAATGAGATATGCAAGTTAAAAAACATCTAAAAAGTTAGAAATTAAATAGATCATCTTTTTTCACATGAATGTGAAATTTTTGTCTAAATGTACAAAGTAATATTTAATTATTGTTGTTTCTTATATTATTTAAGCAACTAATGAAATAATATTATATACCAGACACTGTACTAGGTACTGGGAGTGGAAGGAATAATTTATAATATAGAGAACATAAAAGACAAATAATTACAATATAAACAAAAAAAATGAACCAGTTAATAGCTGCAATGGATTAACTGTTCTCTCCCCTTATAATAATATGATGAATAAAATTAATGAGCAAATTTTCTAGTTTACTCAAAGTAAACAAAAGTTGTACATTATCATTAACTCCTTGGGTGATTGTACTAGCCTATAATTTGAATGGATTCAAACTGCAGATATGCACTAAGTGCTCTGCTGCACAAAACTGGGTGATACCAGAAGTTCCTTACTTCAGTGAATGACACAAGTCATCAAACCAGGAAGATAAAAACCTAATGGTGATTCCAGGTAACTTTTCCACCTCTCCTCCTACATTGACATCAGTGTTGTGGTTAAGGGTGCTGGGTTGTGAATCAGCTAAGGTTCTGTGACCTATTAGCTAGCTTGGCAAGTTATTTAACCTCCCCAAACCTCGGTTTTCTAAACTGTGTAATAGAGATGACAATAATTCCTACATTTTACAGTTGTTGTTAGCATTAAGATGTATATTTAAAGCACTTGGCATAGTACCTAACACTTGGTAAATACTGAATGAAAGTTAATGATCACTCATTACCCTTAACAATGCATTACTGTTACTGTTTTTTCCTCCTATATATGGCTAATCCATCAATTTATTTCCGTCTTCACTCTCCCATCTTATTAACACAAGTCATATCCACCTCTCACCTGCACTACTGCAGGTCTCCCCAAATCCATTTTTGTTTCTCAGTTCCATACTCCACACTGCAGCCAGAGTAATTTTTCTAATACACAAATCTGCCTTTTTCCCTTCAGTGTCTTCCCACTGCTCCTAAGATAAAGAATAAAAGCCTTAGTACAGTAAAAAGGCTGATAAGACCTGGCCCCTGCCTGCCTCAACAGATGTCTCCTCCCTTCACTCCCTTGTGTCTAATAGCCTTTACACGTGCTCTTTCCTCTGCCAAGTGCACTCTTCTTTCCACTTCACTTCTATTTGTATTTCTCAAGGGCTGCACTCAATCCCTATTCAAGAAAGTCTTCCTTGGCTCCCAAATTAGATCAGGTCATCCCATATTCCATGTTCCTAGCATTTTTTATTTTCCTTCATACATTTCCACACCTATAATTAAATGTGCAATTATTTGTTTAATGTGTCTCCCAACTAGAAAGAAAGGATTGAAAAGGGCAGAGGCTATAGCTAGTTCATCACTGGATACCCAGTGCCTTACACAGAACGGGTGCTGAATGAAGAGAGGCTGTTTTTTTCAGCTTCAAAGGTAAGAAAACTGAGGCTCAAGGAAGTTAAAAAGAACTTGCCCAAGGTTACAGCAAATAAGCTTAGTAGAAGATAGAAGAGCTCAGATTAGGTGATTCAAAACTTCAGGCTCTTTTTACCATAGTAAATAATTGAAACAGTACAGATCCTTTTTTATTACAATGCCAAATCTTAGAGATGACTATCAGAAATGAACTTCTTGTCAATTTTTCTCCTTTGAAAGGTTAACAACCATTTAAATTTTGTGCAATTCAGCTTTTAAAAAAAGTCTCAATTACATGGTAAAATTGTCATTAGCTTATTACTATAGTTATTCTGTATTTTTTTAAATATAGAGATCATAAAGCAATGGACATTACACAAATATAATACAAGTTATAAATTTAAACTTGCACACAGTTATATTCAGTACTATATTATAGAAATATGTTTCAGATTACTTTATAATAAAATGTCTTTCTGAAAATGGAAAGGAATTATAGGTTTGGATATTTGGGTAGAGAGAGTCAATGCACTCATTTTACAGACAAAGAGACAAAATAAGATTTTTAATTTTTTGAAGACTCATTTCTTTCAATAAAGAGAATATATAAAATGCCTTCAGCTTTCAAATATGATCAATTTTCAGACATCTCAGTAACAATAATAATATTGTGCTTCAGTTAAAAAATGGGAAAGAACCCACAGGACAACCAAAGAGAGACCGGGAGGATGGGGGAAGAAGCATATTACATTTTATTATATTTTAATGAAAGGCTATTATTTAATTTTCCTTCATTTAATATGAATGAATGTTCCCATTTACCTTATCTAAATCTATCAATAAGGGCTTCTAGGTATTTTCTATACAGTAAATATACACATATTTGGATATGCCATTGAGAAAAAGCTAATGTCATTCCCTTACTCACACTTTTCTCATTCAAATGAAAAAGCTTCAACAGCAGGTAATAACCTATTTTAGGCATTTAGGTATTAGGTATTAAGAAGATCCTAGATACATAAATTATGGGAAAATGCTGTAACAAACAATTTTCCAACAACGAGAATCAATATACATCACATATATGTAATAAGCAAGTAGAATGGAAAATGAGAGACAAGTATTAGTTTATGCAGGATAATCCTGGCACTGAAATTGACTGAGGGCCAGTCAAGTTCATTTTATATATGAAGAACAATATGTTTAGGAAAAAAGTTTTTTTTTTTTTTTTTAATTTATTTATTTATTTTACACAAGAACCAGGGTATAGGACAGATGCGCGGGAGGGTGAGACGATTCACCAGAGACAGAGTGGGGAACAGAACAGGCAGACTGATGAAATACACTGCTGAGGGCAGCAGCGGGCGCGACAGGAGAGGTCTGCTATGCCATGTGGGAACCTCGCTGGCTGGCCGGGATAAACCAGCGCTGCAGAGGCTGTGGACAGCTTCACAGTACAGCGCTCAACTGCCTGTGCCACTAGGAGAGGCCCAGTTTTTTGTTTTCTTTTAAAGATTTATTTATACAAGCACGGGAATACAGGCCAGGGGCACGGGAGGGTAAGAGAATCCACCAGAGACAGAGCAGGGAGCAGAACAGACAGAAGGACTGAATACACTACTGAGGGGAGCAGCGGGCGAGACAGGAGAGGTCTGCCATGCCATGTGGGAATCTCCCTGGGAGGGAAATGAACCAGCGCCATGGAGGTTGCTGATAGCTTCCCAGCACTGCGCTCAACCCACTGCACCACCGGGTAGGCCCAGGAAAAAAGTTTCATGATTAAAATTTGATGAAAAACATGAGATCATCCTGATAGTATATTTTGCCTGGATGAAAACAAAAACAAAAAAAAAAAGCCCTGAGAAAAAGGGCAATTGTACAAATCCAGAATTTAGATAATGAACCTTATATGCTAGAAATTTAAAATCTTAATAAAAAATAAACAAATTTAAAAATCTATGTTTTAACATAGCACTAATATTGAAGAGTAAATAACTCTGGGTTTCAAGAACAGTATGATCAAAAATTCAGTATATGGGGGAGGGAAGATATGGGGGTGGTGGTATGTGGATAGATTATTGGTAGGAGGGCTGCACCTAAGGGGGATAATAGCTATAGAAAGATGACCTATGATGTAAGAAAAAAAAATTAGTGTATAGCACATACAGAAAGAGCCAATGAAATTTAGAGTAAAAACTTTGTCATTATGGTAGCTACTGGTCACATGTGGCTACCGAACATTTAAAATGTGGCTGATCTGACAGAAACTTTAGTTTCTTAATTTAGTTATCAGAAAACTCAAGTATGTTTAAAACAGCTTGGTATGTGAATCTAATTTTTCAAATGTAAATTTTATGAAATTAAATATAGATCAAGTATTTCTATTAAAAATTTAATATATGGATGAAGATATAATGTAATTGTAAAATACACACTGGAATATTGATGACTTAGTACAAAAAGGAATGTGAATACTTGGCTAATTTTTTAATATCAGTTTAGCATTTAATTATATGTTGAAATGGATAACATATTAACTATTTGGGGCTTAATAAAACTGAAAATGTTTTCATTGTCTTTTTTTTTTTTTACTTTTTAAAATGTGCCTACCAGAGAATTAAAAATTATGTATGTTACTGGCATTTTATTTCTACTTCAAACTGATGACACAGAAAATAAAAAATGCATTAGAGTCAAAAGCTCAGAAGATAATCTGCTGCCACCAAATTTGATCTAGGAAAGATATACTGATATTTAAATAATAATTTAACTTAAACTGTTCCCTTTTGAAGAAATATATTTGGTTTAACAGGTAAAACAATAACATGCTTACCTTTTTATCTTGCCATTCCTTGACTGAGTTGTTCTGTCCACTTGGAAACTGTAATACACCTCCAGTGCTGGCAGATAACAGTGGAGGCTGAACCTTGCTAAGTATCTTTGAACAGAGTCTGAGTGAATCAGTAAGTTCAGTCAAGTGCAATGTCTGGAGATGGCTTGTCAGGGCAGAAACCATCCTAAGCAGCAACTGGGGCAAATGTTCAGTCTGAATCTCAATGTAAGTCTCCTGAAAATAAAAAAGGAAAATAATTAAGTTTAAACAATGTATAATCCAAAGTTATTTATTTTATTTCAATCTATATAAAAAAGGAAATAATTTTACTTATCTACAATATTTTATATATCATGCTCTTAATTAACATTATATGGTCATTTTATTATTAATGACTTAAATTTCCAATCACAAATTTTCAATTTACTTCAAAGCCTTTATTATAAAATAACCCCATATATTATAAATAATGTAATCTGTTATATTACTGAAATTAAATGACAAAAGTGAAAACAATCAATTAAAAACAGACTGAATGTCATACCTGACACAGTACTCTCATACTTCTAGTAGGCTTCAAAATAAGAAAGCAGAATTGAGAGAAGAGATAAGAGGAAAAGATTTCCAATACTTTTCATTTAATAGACAGAATCATTAATGAATATAAATACAGCATTATACTATATATACTAACCATTTAAAATTTCAATAACATGCAATTATGAAATATATTCCACATATTACTTAAGACATGCGTGTGTATGTATTTATGTATGTATGTATGTCAGGACAATCATGAAAAGTTTTATGAGAAAAAGCTATGCCAAAGGGGAAAAATTAATTTTAAAGATAAAATTATTCAGACATGAGATTTATATCCAATATGAAACATTTAAACTGTTACTAGATTTTCCGAATTTTTTTTTTTTTAACCAAGGTAGTCTTACCAAAGAAACTATATCCAACAAAAAATCCACCAGTAAGCAGAAACTGGTCAGCTGTAACTCAGATGACTCACTACTATCTCCAGGCCCAATCTGCAGTCTGGCGTGCAGTGTCCTCCTAAAAGGATAAAATTCAATTTATCAACTATACTATTATCATTGAGTGATAAGGATACACAAAACAACAATACTGTCTTTTTAGTGAGGGCTAAATCAACATTGGGGAAGACAAAGTAATGTTCTCATGATGAAGCATATTCCCTTTCTCCAGGATACTGGCATACTTCTGGTGAAAATTCTCAAAGCCAGGTTCCTAGGCTTCTCCTTTCCCTGAAACTTCCATTCTCTACTTTCAAGTGTTTTGGACATGTCTCACATTTTGGTATTTTCCCATTGCTCCCATTACTAATATTCTGCCCTAGTTAAAATGCATTATTTGTTGTTTAATTTCTTGTCTCTGGCCCTCGGTTTATATCAACTTGCCCTCCAGGATTGCTATCCTGCCCCAACTTCTTTCTCTCATAGGCAGAATGCATCCTTTCTTCAAGGTTTGTTACCTCTTCCAGGAAGCCTCTTCCCATACAGGGACAGGAATCATTTCTCCAACATCATGCACATTATATCTTGCTCTACACTCTGAAGATGCAAAGTCCCTAATCAACAAGATATATAAGCATATAGACAAACACAACAATGTGACAGTGTAGAATAAGTTGATTCTGACAGGAGGCCTTCTGAAGGAGTCAGGGAAAGTTATTGAAAGGTGGATGACCTTACCAGACAGGAAAGAAGGAAGAATATTTTATAAAGAAACAGCACAAGGATCAATAGCATAAAAGTTAGCTATAGTTTAAGGAATAGCTAAAGAAGGGTGGATATGTGTATTTGTGAATGAAGATGGAAACCCAGGCTAGTCTAGAGCCAGCTGGCAAAAAGACTCATGATTCCTCTACATTTCAACCACATTCTAATCTCTCTATTAAGGCATTGTTACATTTAGTTTAATACTAGGAACATGTGTGTGCATGTCATACTTGTTCCCACTATAAGGTCTTTGAAGAAAGGGGCTATTGCCTAGAATAGTGCTTTTCAACTGGTTGCTCAGTAACTGTTAAGTAAATAACTTTCTAAATCATTAAAGATAACTTAATCTTCTTTAATATTTGACATCATTGACATTTATATTTTTTAAATATTCTACACTCGAGATTATACATGCTTGTTTTTGACAATATGCTCCAGAAGTTTGAGAGGTTAATCTGGTCCTGGTAGGACTTGGTCTAGTGTGCAGAAAGAGCCTCCACTTGGGTTCACTAGTATTTTTGGGTTTTCAAAACATTTTAAAAAATGTATGTCTTATGAAGTGAAGGATTGTTAACCAGTGACAATATGGCCTGGTTCTATGGCTGTACAAACACAAGAGAAACTAAGGAATTTTTTTGTTATTAAAAATGGGAATCATTTTGGGAAAATGTGCTGAGGCAACAGCCATCAATCTGCTGCTTACAATTGTGAAAATTAGATTACTATAAATTCAAGAGAAAAAAAAAATGTGATCTGTGCTGGTAAGTAGGTGACTCATCTTTTAAACTTTTTTACAATTCTAAGATTATATGATCACTGAGTTTATGTTCTAGAGTGACATGGTAGAACCAGATTATGACTATTAGATAATTAATATTTGTCAGTAGTAGTAGCAGAACATATAAAAGAACATTCTTTTCATTAGACTCAGAATTTTTTTAAAAAGGTTGACTTTGGATGCTATTAAAATGAATGAAACAGTTAACATACCTACAACATTCTTCAAACCAACGTGCAACGTAATCCCACATATAGTAAGGCTCAAAGGAATTAAAAAGAAGGTTGGCAGTTTTAATCAACTCTGCTGTTTTCTTATTTTCCCTTAATTTACTGAAAAGGAAAAGATAAAAACCAATAAATATTAACATTTATTTTTCACATGCAAATTTGAATACAATCTTGTTAGGGCAGTACATATTCCTAGGTTATTTGCTAAAAATTTTGCTGGTGAAAAAAAATCGCAAAAAACTTTTTATACTTTCCTCTATTTATGATTAGTCATTTTCCCAAATTTGAGTCTTCATACCCCAAGTGTATGATTAAGATAAGGAACAGCTGTGCTTCTAGCACAAGAACAGGAAGTTCTTTTTGAACTATTTTGAATGCCTGATAGTAACATGGCACTGAATTCTTTTGTTTCCCTTAGCACATATAAACTGAGTAGTGATTTCATTTTTTTTTTTAAAGATTTTATTTATACAAGAGCTGGGGTACAGGCCAGAGGCACGGGGTGGGGGGGGGGCGAGAGGATTCACCAGAGACAGAGTGGGGAACAGAACAGGCAGATCGACTGAAATACACTGCTGAGGGGAGCAGTGGGCGAGACAGGAGAGGTCTGCCACGCCATGTGGGAATCTCCCTGGCTGGCCAGGAATTGAATCCGCGCTGCAGAGGCTGTGGACAACTTCACAGCGCTGTGCCCAATGCTGCGCCACAGGGGAGGCCCATGATTTCATTTTTATAGCCTCAATTCTAAGAGAATTTTGTCTGCTTTCTTGTGCTGTTAAGGGTTACTTAAGACAGATTAAATAAAATTTATTATTCTTAGCTTAGAAAATGATAAGAACTGTAAATAATTTTTACCAAAACTTGCCATTATTATTGAATGATAATTTTGTAATTTCAAGTGGGAACTCTTGCGTCTACTAACTATCCACTTCCCTACCACCGTTACTAATAATTCAAACAACTATTTGTGTATAGTGAGGTATTGTCAAACAACTAGCACATCACAGCACAAAAGCCTAATTACTCTATGGGGAAATATAAAAGATCAGACAGTAGAGAATGAAATAAAGTTGTCAGTATTAACACATCAAATAAAAAATATAAGGGAACAGATTTATCAAAAATCAAAACCTGTCTTAAAATGTTTTAATATATAAAAGTGTGATTTAGGAACACCCAGGTTACCTGAAAAATCCCACTAAGGAAAAAAAAATTTAAATCTACTAAAAAAGAGTTTTATCTAGTTCCTAAATATTTAGGAGTTTTTTTTCCATACATCTTCCTGTGATTAATAATTGATTTCATTTCTTTGTGGTCAGAGAATATATTCCATAAGACTTAAATCCTCTAAAGTTTATAGAGACATATGTTGTACAACATGGCCCATCTGAAATGTTCCATGTGTACTTGGGGAAGAAAAAAAACACAAAAGTCTCACTAAGAAACACTAATGAAATGCAAATTACGTAGAAGACATTGTACTTTTGGAAACTTTATCATTTTATGATAGATGAAACCGAAAAAGAAGAGGCTGTTTAAACTAGAGAAGCAATGAAAATTAAGACTTTGTCAAGGTTTAGCTGTCATTGACTTAAAGAATAGGATATATAATGCGTAATCCCTTGTCCCAGGCATTTAAAAGTGTATATGTGTGTATACTTGAAAGAAAAATTAACCACTAAATTAGGAGAAAATTTTTTTACAGAACATATGGTGCCCTTTGATTCATTTAAAGTCTGTGCTCAAATTTTTCTCTGATTTATGATTTGGCATCCTGAGTATGTCATGTCATCATAAAGCACTATTCCATGCAAATAACCAGGCCTACTTACCAAAGCAAGAACAACTCCCATTACTGACATGTGGCAATTCATATCTTGTAAGTTTAGTGAGTGTAAATAAATTCCCTAGAATCTATATCTTCACATTAACTGCTAAAATTCAGTTTTCTAACCCAATAAGTTTGAGAACAAATTTTGGAAAATAGTGGTTCTATTATACAGTAATCATATTCTAATCACCTGCTAGACAGATTAGTGCAATCATTATGAGAGTTCATATCACACAAATTTAGTGATATTTTAAACCAAATATTCTCATTCAGAATACCAAACTTCATAGATCAATGTCCACTTTATGAATATTAATGAATGAGAACACTTTTTATGTCATGGTGTATTTTTTGGTAATCTACCTGCTTAACTGAGCATGATCTTTGCTGAAGGGAGGTTCCATCTGAAGATCCAATTCTGCTTTGCACTGAGAATATAATGTTCTAAACACTTCAATTAGGACATCTTCCAGAATTACAGGCCCTAAAATAATATACATATTAGACAATCAGCATTGGTTTAAATTGGCCCAATTAAAGAATGCTTTAAAATATGTGTTTTTATTAAAACTTTTTTTTTTTTTTTTTTTTTTTCAGAAACTAAGCTGCATTTCACATTTTGAGAATAAAATAGTAAATAAACAAATGTTGATTTAACTATAGATTGACATAAAAACAATTATAGAATCAGGGGAACTGGTTTTTCCAGTTAATAGCTCTGTTGTCTTAAACAAGTTATTTATTTTCCTCATCTAGAATCAGAATAGTGCCAGAATGTTAAAAGGATTCGAAATTTTTGTAAAGTGGGTAAGCATAGTTCCCAGAATATGAGTTTTCATGAAATGATATTTATATTACTACTATTGTTATTTAAATACAAAAATATCACAAGGTTAAACTTTATTACCATAACAGATGACACTCCCCTTAAAAAAATTCTTGAGCTTCATGTGTCACATGTAACTAAAATAAACTCTAAGAGCCATTGATAAAACTCAAGTTATTTTACTAGTTAGTACAAGAACTTATACATATTTGCTATAACTTCTGCATATAATTTAATAAAATTATATACTTTTTGTTTTCTTCTTAATTTCTGTCCCAGATACAATAACTAACTTCTCAATATATCTAACAAATTAAGAAATATATAATATAGCAAACACATAAAACAAAGGGGGTGCAGGGAAGAAGTAGAGGAAAATAACCCAATTTTTTTTCAAGTCCTTGAATTTTATGAACTACATTATATTAATGCCAGATCACAAATGTTTCAATTTTAGTAATGTAATCAGGATTAAACAGCATTTTAAAAATAACTCCTTCATTACATATATAGTAGAGGGTATATTCATACATACACACACACACACACCCATACTGGTTGGATATACATCTTAATTTTCTATCTTCTTAATGTTGTAAATTTTACATGGTAAATTGTTGAGAACCTGAATTTAAGGCCACCTCAAAATACAGCAATTTTTCTAAGTAATGATTTTGTCTTATTTTTATTACAAAACAATATAAGACATCCACAAGTGACCTTATGCCCTAAGACAGTATTTTACCTAGCTCAGGTTTGTCCAGTAAACTGATTAAAATACGAAAAGGCTTTAAATCCTGCATTAAAGTGCTCTCTTCTCCAAATCCATTGACTTGTAAGATCCCCACCATTGCCTTTAAAAAGAGAAAAAAATCACAATAGCCATTTAAGTAAACAATATTTTTCTTTAACACAAATATTTTAAAATACAACCACGTGTAATGGAGGTACATCCCTTACTGTATCCCCTCTTGCTTTTCTGAGGCTCTTTCAATGTAGCATTTTTTAAAAAAAATAGGTTACATTAACTTAAGAGAAGAAAACAGTATTTACATTTTTTTCTAGAAAAAAGTAGAAAAGTTAAAGATGTACAAAAAAATAAATTCATGAGTTATTTAGTTGCATATCCAAAAGATAAAAAGTTTCTATTTATAATCAACATGCCTCAGAGTATAATACATCATGGCAGTATCTGCTATTATGTAATTATTTTCCCATTGGTGATTCAAAACTAATTATATTCTTTTAAGCTTAGTCATTGAAAAATGCTTCAGATACCATGTATTTTCTTTTTATTTGGAATATAATTGAAGTAAAAATAGTATTAAATAGGGATCATTTTAACATTTCTATTATAATAGTAATTTTGTAACATTTAGATTCCTTTCGTGACCCAAATTTTTCCCCAGGCTTCAGAAGAAATAACACAGGTACTGACTCATTTTTGGAAAAGCTCCAACTTTTCTAGGGCAGACAGGTGAGAAGCTACAACTGTGTTTTAATAAAAAAATTATCCATGTAAAAAAAAAAATCTCTGGATTTATATAGAAGTAAGCCTAGTTAGTATATATTTACTTATTTACTTTACTGTAGTTATTTTTTGGTTATATTTATTTTTAGTACGCGAGTCTTGCTCCACCCCTTCAACTATGAATTATTCAATTAAGACAAGACTTTGTCTGACATTTTTTATATAACTCTAGTGGCCAGTGAATAACCAAAAACTAAAATGAAAACATTCATTACCTGGACCAACAATTCCTTTGAAAAAGTTGTGAAATAGTAAGTGGCATGTTCTTCAGGATTACTGTGTCTAGTGCTTCTGGGTCCTATGATAGCACCATTGTTATCAAAACCTCCATGGAAACAAATTATAAAATAAATTAAAATGAAATTCTCAAAACTATGTTTTTACTAAATACCAAAACAGCAAATATCTCAAAATCAGCACTAAACACTTACCAGTTAGTAGCCCAATCAATGTCAGCAAGAGAGATCATTTTAGATAGTTTAATAAGGGAAACCAATTCAATATATGAGTATTATAGTATTGTTCCAGAATCATCCCAATATTTTAAAAAACCTTATGAACAGGGAAATAACTGAAGTTTCAGGATATCCAAGAAAAATTATGTGTAGTCCTAGTCTAGGCAGGAAGGAGTTGTGAAGACAAGCCAAACACTCACAAAAAGTATGGAAGAAGAAAGTGTACACAGTACATTACTGTCTGAATGAGAGACTGGTATCATGTGTGGAATAGCACTAGTCTTTTGACTTCAAATTTGGAAATTATATACATTATTAGCTTATCCTTCTTTGTCTACATACCACATACATATAACAACCTTTCAGTTTGGAAGGGGGGAAAATCTTGTTAAGAGGGAACATGACCTATGGATTGACGAAGAAGCTTTTCACAGAATACACAATTAGAGTGCTCATATTTTATAGTCCTTTTAAACCCATTTGATATTATTTATGTATGGGAAATTTCCCTCCTTCCATGGTCCCGTAAGACCATATACAAACACACACCTACCAAGAAGCCATGCATAGAGTCTTCGGTTCAGGGACATATCCCTCCTTAGAACAACATGAAGGGCTGCAGACAGGATCCTGATCATGTCTGGTCGAGTGGCCTGAAAAAGTCAGGAATGTGATTGTGCTAAATTGCATAAAAACACATTACTTTTGTTTCTGTTTTAAAAAGGAATACCTTCCAACACCTTCCAAAACTTCAAGACTTACAAGGTACTTACAGATGAACTTACTTGATCTTTCAAACATAGGAATTGTTACTTTAACTTTACAGATTAGGAAACGATTTAGTTGTATAACTATAACTGATTTATTTTAACCTCCAGTTTAAAGTTCATTAAGAAAGTATGACTGAAGAAAATCTTGGCTAGTATGAAAACAGGGGTGGTAGAGTAAAATATGGAAGGATGCACTGGCTGAAAATTAGTTGAGAAACAATAGTCTAGTGATATTACTAAATCAAATTCTTAACAACTTAAGTCTATTATGACTTAATTACTCTGATCTTGGTGAGACCACTATCATTATACTGAAGGATTAACAATGTTGAATATATGGAAAGGAAGAAAGCAGTGAGAAAGGTCAATAAATTTCTTCAGTTAAAGGTCTAGAAGATAATTATCTTAGGCAGTTGAGCTGCAAACATTTCTTTAGCATATTCTTCGTTTTCTTTAATGAAGCTTTAAAAACGAAAAAAATCATTTTCACTTTGTGGGCTGTTGGCACACTCCTCTATGGTTAAGTTTAAGCTTACATTTGTTACCCAGAAGGAAGGTTAACAAAGCAGATCTGTGTTACCACAGAAAAATCTTGAAAGCTATTAGGAGCTGTTTGGGTCTGTCATACATTCAGGTCAAACTGGTTAAACCTTAATGAAATAAGCCCAGAAAGAACCATGGATGACCTAAAATTACCTTAGGTTCATTAACCTCCATTTGCACAATAAAATTCCCACCCCAAGGGGCCCTTAAAGGCCATTTTCTAAACAAGTGATCCATGTGCAGAAGCATTATCTGGTCCTGAAACTACACTGCACCAGTTCAGTCGAGATTCTAGATACTTTCCCCTGCCCTAATCTGTCCAAATAACAACAATCTTATAAACTCCCTTTCAGAAAGGGAGACAGTGCTTTGGGAGTGATTTCTTTGTCTCCTTATTTGATTCAAACAATGAAATTCTCTTGGCCATGAATCTCTACTTGGCCTGGTCAATCGACTGACACATACCAAGCAAAGGACTCTTTGTGGTTGGTAGCACATTTAGATATTCCAGTGGGTATTTCTGTGAAAAGCAAGGGCAAAATGAAAAACCCTGGTTTAAGGATGGAGAGTATCAATAGAAACTGGGTAGTTTTAGGGACAATATAGAAAATGAACTGCAAATTCTTCAATTATTAATAACTCAAATTAAAATTGAATAAAAATATAAATATAGCCAATCGTATTGAAAATTCTTATCGACTAACCACAATTCTGACAAAACCCCCAAATAACAGTCTTTTTCTGCCAGTGACATTTTTTAGAAAGAAACTTACTTTTCCAAGGTAGAAATTCTCCATATCTTAATGTTTACATAATGGTGTGCATTACATCTCTCCTCATGAAGATTTAGAACACAAAAAGAATTAATGTCTTCTTTAAAATTGAGTACACTAAGTCCAACAATGGAACTCCATTTTACAATCTGTCAAGTTACTTATTCTCATTTGTAATAAAAGTACTAGGTAATTAGTGACTAAATAATTGACCTTCAAATTATAGCCAACTCTGCTAAAGACCTGATACACATCCCAAAACCACAAAACCAGAAACCAGAATAACAAAACAGAGAGAATAATTGAGTAAAAGGCCTGAGTCTCAAGTGTTGGCACATTTAGAACTGACAGTGAATTACCTTTTGCTTTTTATAGATCAGGACCTTTTTAAAGGTAAGAAAAAACCTATTTCAATTTCCTATTTTTATTTTTATATATTTAGTTTTTATATTGTTTTTATACAAATCAACAAATAATTTTTCCTCAAAATTTTCATACATTCCTTAAAAGGAAACTTGTTTTCTATGTACTTGCTGGTTTATAAAGCAAAATAATACAACTTAAATCCATTTAGTAAAATAAATACATATTAAAGCTCTACAATATTCCAAAGAATGCCTCACATTAACATTAGCATTAATCTTTTACCTGACTCATGTGGAATGGAAAACAGAAGAGTATGAGATCCAGTGTGCTTCTCTGTACAAGTACACTTGAGTCCTGCACTGAAGTACTTACAGCTTCTACCTGAAATAAGAGAGGCTTTAATATTCATTGTCTATTACACTGAGAAATACTTACCACGAAAATGTAACAATTTTGTTTGAGTCAATAAATTAAAAGATTGCTTCTGAGAATCTTATCAATTATTAAATGTATTTACACTATTTTGAATAGGTAGTTATACTATGATGGTTTAAAACATTAAGGTGCATAAAAGAAAGCAAAAAAAGTTCTTTCCAATAGCTGTTTCCTAACCACCCAATTTCCTTTTTTTGCAACCAACCAGTATTATCACTATATTTTGCAAATATAAGTAAAAACACACATGCATATATCTCAAGCTCTTTTATGTAGCAATGTAGATTGCTACATAAAGAGCTTCACTGTATTTTTTTGGTCAAAGACATTTTATTTCATAGATAAATCTTAATTTCCTTAACTAGGCTCCCAATGATGAATAGTTATTCTGTGCATAAACATTTACTATTGTAAATAATGTTGCAATATATTTTTGTAAAATACAAGTACGCCTGAGGATAAGTCCCTAAAAGAATTGCCAAGTTATGGAGATACTCGATTGCAATTGAGATGTATAGTGTAAACTTTTCCATTGAGATTATATACATTTACATTCCAATCAGCTATGTGTAACAATTTCATTTTTCACTTTTACTCATATATCTTATTTTTGCAAATCTGATATATGAAAATGCCAGTTTTCATATGTAGCTTAAAATTTTTTCTTAATAAAATAAAAAAATACAAAACAACAAAAAACAAAAAAATTGTTTCTCTTATAATAATGTTGAGCATCTTTTCTATGTTTGAATTATTTCATTTTTCTACTTGTCAATATTTATGGTAGCTTTTTGAATACTAGGAAGATTAGTCCTTTGACTGTGATGTGTTGCATATAGTTTTCCAATTACGGAATTTGTGTTTTAAAGAAAAGTGACTTGTTTGAAATGTCTATGAAATCAAAAACATAATAATACATCAGCGAGATATGCATAAAAATGGTATAGCTATTCTGGAAAACAGTTTAGTTTCTCATAAATGTAAACATACATTAGAAGAAAATAACATTTACATTTATAAATGTAAACATCCATTGTAAATGTAAACATACATTAGAAGAAAACATACATTGTGACCTAGGGTTAGACATAATTTCTTAAATAATATCTAACAATAAAAGCGTAACTAGAGAAAAAAACATAAATTAGACTTGATAAAAATTAATCATAATGAATTGTGGATGAAATTAAGTGAAAATTTCTAGTTTCTATATTAATT
Organism: Talpa occidentalis; assembly: GCF_014898055.3. Classification (NCBI taxonomy): domain Eukaryota; kingdom Metazoa; phylum Chordata; class Mammalia; order Eulipotyphla; family Talpidae; genus Talpa; species Talpa occidentalis. The sequence continues at coordinate 91,483,280 of NW_023602073.1, read as the reverse complement.
CTAAATATTCTGTCTCATCAACATTTCTCAAAGTTCCCAAAATATTAGAATTACCTTGCTTTAATTTTGCTACCTACATGTTCCTCAGATTCAACTTTGATGAGGCTGTAAGTAAATAGGAAAACTGGAAAATTCAGACAGAAGCAAAAGAGAAGGGGTAGCAGCTTGAACACTCAAAGTAACAGAGTCATCAACCTGAGCTATTTCAAATAGGGTATCTATCCCCATCAACTTTGCTTTGTTAGAAAATTCTGAGGGGATATTATAGCTCTGTCAATATGAAAAGCATAAGCATGTAATCAATGTGAACATGTTTTTTTCCTAGTATCTTTCACTGTACTTTAGTACTACATCCTTTTACACAAATCCTATTTAGAATCCAACTATCATTTTGTCTAAAATCCATCATTCCTATTAAAAAATATATGCTTAAAGAGAAGGTCCACTTTGGAATATTATAATGAATTATGACTTGGTCTGATCAGTCAGCAAGATGACAATAAAGACCACTGGGATAACAGCAGATGTAATATGAACAATTAGTTTTCCATAAAAAAACCTGAAACTTTTAAAATCAATAGTTACTGATTATTTTGGCCTTTTATAAATTTCCTTGATGAAAATTATCAGTTCCATGAAAACAGAAACTTTGTTTATGACACAATTCTCAGTATCTGTTATAAATAGTGTGCTTGGCTCTGAAGAAGTATTGGTTACGAGAGCAACCATGTATAGACCTACCATTAACTCAATATCACTGCCAATTATATAAAGTTGATCTTCCATAGACAGCTTCCTGTTCAAATGGGCAAGAACATATGTGATTCCAGGTAAACGCACAGCAGGACTGGTGAGAAGACTACCCCAGAGGGCACTGTAGAACGCTGACTGGTCCACTGCAGCAGCAACCTTTTCCAACAATGTGTTTGTTCTGGGGTACAAAACAAAGTGGTTTAAGAAGGAAAAAATTTAGTTTCACATTGTTAAAAATAAATTATTATTATCTTCTCGAATATGTGAAAACATCCATGGTATAATAATACGTCTGCCTAGAGGTAAGTGTGACAGAGTGGAAAAAGCATATTCTCTAGGGTCAGAGGACTGGAATTAAGTCCTGGCTCCACCATTTACTAGCTATGTAATATGGGGAAATAATGATCTTTCTTCAGTTCAGTTTCCTCAACTGTAAAATAAAGACAACAAAAACACAAGTCCTATCCACCTCAGAGGGTTGGTAAATACCACATAAATTTTAGTTAACAGCAATCCTATAGCAAAACATATTTTTTATTGATTTCTACAAAAATCTTAAAGGACATTTCCAAATGCTTCCTTCTCTTTGACATTATAAATTCATAAATCACAATTTTAATGAATTAGGTGAAAAAAATCAAGGGTGCATTATTGTTTTATTTAGGGCACTTATATAGTAATTACTTTTGATGTATAAACTATATATAAAACTATTACACTGTAAGTACAGTAGCTTTAGAATCAAAAGAATCTGATGATGAATTCTACTGTTATTTGCTTTATGATTAATAAACTAACACTATAATCTCTACTGGCTTCAGTTTACCTATATTTTTTCTATTAAAGAAGAACATGCTTAAAAATTCTTTTATAGAACTTTTGTGGCATATTGAACAAAACATAATGCTGTGGTCTGAATGTTTGTGTCCCCTCAAAATTCATGTTAAGACCATCAAAAGTGATGGAGGTGGAGCCTTTGGTCCATATTTAAATTATGAGGGTGGAGTCCTGATGAATGAGCATAATATTCTCAGGACAGAAAAGCCATAGCTCTCCTAACCCCTATTACTACATGGGGATACAGAGAAGGCTCCAGCTATGAACTAGGAAGAAGGCTCTTACCAGAACATAACCATGCTGGCACCTTATCTTGGACTTGTAGCTTCCAGATCTATGAGAAATAAATTTCTGTTGTTTATAAGCTACCCAGACTGTGGTATTTTGTTAGAGCAGTCAAAACAGACTAAGACACGTAACAAGATACATCATAGGAATATTAGTCATAAAGGTCATAAATCAATTTCTACGTTAATTTTTTAATTTTAACTAGTAGAGTTTTAAAGTGTTATTGATTCTATACTTCACTTAGGAAAATTACTATAACAATTAAAAACAAAACTGACTCATAGACTAAATGAAATAATCTCATGTTATTTTTCTAAAATTGTAGGCAAGTAAGTAAAAAAAGTAAATAAAAGCAAATAATAACCTTTGGGGACAAAAATATTTTTTCTCAAGGTAGCTGATAAGGGGACCCAATATTTTGAGAATTAGATTTTTACTGCATTACAGGAACAGATGAAATACAATAAAATAGAGTAACTGGTCAATGCATTAGAATTTTTAAAATTTAAATCATTAAGTATGTGCATAAAACAAGTTTACTATTTTCTATTTTTGCCACCTCAACTCAATTTCCTTTTTGGAAAGAATCAGTAATAATAAAGATACTTAATGTTATCATGCATTATCTATAACCACTAACTTCCAAAGTAATAACAAGCTCTAAAACAGATTGATTAACTTTCTTTGAGAAGTTAAATTATCAATAGCATCATGTCAACATCTAGTGAAACAACAATGCACTTGATGCTAAGCTACTTCCCACCATTAATAATTAAAAAAAGTATTGGCACAGGGTGCAATTTCCCATTTTAAAAACTAATCTAAATGTCCTATCTGTTGTATCATTTTAAATTATGGGGCACAGTTTTTTGAGCATATTTTGTGAAATGTGCTAGGTACTGGACCATGTGACTTCATTAACACAATGATTTTTCCACTTATTCCACTTATTTTATAGATGAGGAAACTGAATCAAGTTCAGAAATGTTGAAAAAGCTTTCCTAAGTTCACACAATGTCTGTCAAGCCAGGATTTGAAACCAGTCCATCTAGTTCCCAAGTGTGTGCTCTACTATATAGCTATAATTTCAGCGTGATAGGCAAACTACATATACAATGGTTGTTTTGCTACAGAAAATCTTCGGGTATTATACTGATGAGTCTAGAATAATTTCTTGACATTGAAACATTAATGATCTAAGGATAATTACTATCAAATCCATGCCTTTTCCTTATTTAGCTGCACCAATAACAATATCATCTTACCTCTCATAATACTCTGATCCTTCTTCTAAGCCAGGAAGAATACCAGTCAGCAATCCTTGTAGACCAGGCTTCAGTGTTTTACCCAAAGGCAGGTAGTATATCTCATATAAACTTAGCAATGTTGGTTTAACAGACATGGCAGCATTTGCAAGAAGAGGAAATAATCCAGAACTGTTTCAAAGAAATAAAAAAAGGAAGGGGAGGATCAAAATAACCACAAAATATCAATTCATATGTACCTGTGTATATATAAATCTTTTATTTATTTTTGATGAAGTGATACTGATTGGCTTAAAAAATGATGATTTCATCTATTAATCCAACTCACGTTTCACCTACCTTCACATTCATAAACCCAGTACTTATCTAGCGATTTCACAGATCTTCAAATTTCACAACTTCTAAACAGACTCTTCCCTCCTCATCCCCCAAATCTGTTCCTTCCCCTGAATTTTCCATTTCACAATATGGATCAAGGTGACCCAAACTATAAATCTAGGAGTGATCCTTGACCCTCTTTAAAAACCTACTTTAATTTGCAATGAATCACCAAGTGTTTTCTTCAAGTCACTCTTGTGGATACTTTTTGAGTATCTCCATCTCCACCAGTTTCTTAAAAGAGACTGCCATCATATCTTGATCATACTACTTTAGTATTACGCTGAAGTAACTGTCCTCAATACAATCTTGCATTCATTTCCTTTCAGGTCAAGTCTAACTGCTTAAGGTGGCTTTTGCCATCTTGCTACTACACAGTTCCATACAGTCCATATCTGTTTACCAATTGTAGCTCTGTAGTGCATCCTCTGCTCTATCAATCCTGGAGAATTCCTTTCAGTTTTGTTTCAGAACCTCCATGGTCTCCTTACTTGTCTAGATCTTTGCACAGCTGCTCTGACAAAATAATTCCTGCTCCCTTACTTCCTCTTTGTTGGAGGGGTGACTCCTAGACTGACTGGGGCAACTCTCAGGTTTTAGGCTTGTGTAAAAGGATAGATTAGAGTGACCTTTAGTGAGCATTAGTGGACTGCAGAAGGCCTGAAGAAGATGGGTTCATAATGGAACTGAGTTCTAGTTGCCTTGATCCAACACAGAGATGGCAAGTAAAACAGGAATTTAAAACAGAAGCCAACATTAGTAATATTAATTTATGAGTCAACAAATAAAAGATAAATTATGGTTCTGGATAAGTGTATCCAAAGAGAGAATATAAAATGAAAACCTAAGTATAGGACTAAGCAAACCCTAAGAAACTCCAAATGTAGAGCTCAGGTAAAGGAGTCAGAAAACAACTAAAATAGAGAACAGGGCATTACAGAAATGAAAACTAAGAAACTATTTCAAGTAGAAAATGACTCAACTATATTAAAAGCAGCTGAGAGATCAAAGTATCTTATTTTTTGTCAAGAGAGACTATTATAGACTCAAACATTTTGAACAAAAACTTTTCATAAATGACATCTAAGTAGAAAAAATATCTTACATTAAGGAATACTCAAATTTTTGGAATCATTTAACTCTTGAAATGTGTAAGATCTCTAAAACCTTCCATTATTAAGAATTCAATATTCAATGGAATTGAAAAATTCCATTATTCAATCTTTTACTTTTATTGAAAAAAAGCATAAAATAGTTAAAAATATTTTTATTTTTATGTAAGTAGGTAGTGGAGTTATTCTTACCTATATAAAAAAAGATCTTTGGCAAGTCGCTTAGGTCCAATAATTTTGAAGATAATTTCATATGTTTCAAGTGCTTTCCGATGAACTCCACCTGGTAATGCTGGGTGCAGACATTGAGCGAGGCGTTTGCCTATGGTCAGCTTTTTGGGTACTACTTGGTACTTTGCATTATTCTGTAAAACCTTTGAAGAAAACATTCCAATTCAGTTGAGAAAAACAAAAATATTATATTTTATTTCATTTTACTAGCACAGTATTAATAAAAAAAATCCTTATAGGATTTTGTTATACTCTAAAAAATTAGGTTGTCAAAGAACTTTGCTTCTGCCAGTTACAGCTATCATATTTAAACTGAAGCTGAGGATTATAAAAGTATTAATATTAATTTGTTTTTAAAAACCTATTATATGTTAATAGAAATAACAGTTTTATAGAAAAATACTTTCCAAAATAATTTTACTCAGGAGGGGCATTGTTTTTAATTTTTGCAAATCACACTGAAATATATGGAGAAAATCAAATTTCAACATATGTATGTAGTTGGAGAAGAGGCAACCACGGTCTTAGCACATCATATTATTACAAGCAACTTTAATGCTTACATGAATCTCCATGAGATGACAATCACCATTTGCTTTTATTTTCTTAATTTCCCAACTAGAACAAACACATTTTGCTTTATTTATTTAACTGTAACATTTGATAATGGTCAGTATAGAATTTACTGAAGAGACTATCTTACAAACTACCTAAAGGAGATTATTTAAATAGCAAAAAGAAATTATAAATGTAGTTCCTCAAAGTATTATGGTAAAGTGCTGATGAAATGTTATAAAATGAATATTCAGTTAGAGCAGCCTGGCATGGCTGGAACATTCAGAATGTTAGAACAGCCCAGCACAGCTCAGATCCTCTGCAGCCAGCGGACTGAGATGGCTAGATGCTGTGGACTCTTTGTTCCCATCTCTGGAGCCTTGAACACCTCACTACAATGCCCAGCATGACATGAACCTTCTGAGCAGGGTAGAGGGGACAGAAATGGGACTGCTGGGAACTAGGGTCAGAAATGAGCAGTCATGTTGACCTTTCAAAGCCAGAAGACAGGTCAGTTATGCTTTCTTGCTTTTTCAGCTTAACTTGCACCTTGGTACTGCTGGTAGCATAGCATCTAGCCACATGCTGGCCATTTTATCTTCTCTCTCTATTCTCATTCCTCTCACTCCCCTTGTAAATAAAACCTTTTTAAAATTTTTTCTCTGCATGCCTGCGTGCCTGCTTTTGAGCACACAGGTGAGGGCTCACAAACTGGGGTACCTCTTTTATTTCCAGGGTTGCCTGCTAACAAGAACAATATACTGGAACTGGAATTTGGAAAAAATACAGTCCTTTATTTTACAAAATAAAGTACTGAGTTTAATTAAAATACACAAAAGGTCTGCCATAGGCAAGATAGCAGAAGAGTCAGTGTTAGTTCATTAAAAAAAAAAAGTGGAGGTTCTAACTAAGGTCAACTTAGAGATAACATTTCAATGTTATTCCCACTACAAGTTTTTAATTCTGTTTTAAAATAGATGTAATGAATAGCAAATAAAATTAGATCTTAAATCAAAAGCAAATGAAGGACAAAATACTGTTAAGAATACAGATATGGCGACCTCCCTGGTGGCGCAGGGGTTAGTCTCAGCACAATCAAGCTATCCTCAGCCACTGCAGCACAAGTTCCATCCCTAGTCTGGGAGCTGACTCACATGGCACAGCAGACCTCTCCTGACTCACCTGCTGCTCCCCTCAGCAGTGAATTTCAGCAGAGATGCCTGTTCTGCTCTCCACTGTCTATGGTGAATTTTCTCGCCCCCTGCACCTCTGGCCTACATCCCAGTTCTTATATGCATAAATAAATAATGTTTTCAAAAAAAAGAATACAGATATGAAAAATGTTTTTTTTTCTTCAAACTAGCTGTTTTTCACTTCTGGAATATTAATTGAATTTTGGACACAGGAGCCAAGAGTCAATATTTACATGTATTTTAAGAAAAATTATAATTATTACCAGAAGTATTGTTACAGAAGGAAATTTAGTGATATATAACACAAAATGCTTCAATAATTTCTAATATGAAGTAAAATGAAATAAAGCAAAAAACACAGCACCATTGCTAAAAGTATTTGAGTTCCAAAATATGAAATAAAATTTATTGTTATTAGTAAACAATAAAATTTTATACTAAAACATTTTTAGATTAAGTTCAATAATACTATCCTATTTCAAACCAGCTTTGAAAATTCAAAGCTCTGAGTTGACAGGTAGTGCCATTATAATAATAGTGGCTAAAAACTAAACATGTTAAGAAGAATCATTCAAGTCTCAGTGCTCCAAGGTCTAAGCAAATGTTTATCACTTTTGTAAAAGTACTAACTATAACTAAGGCTTGCTTGAATATAAATGTTTTCTTTCCAATGCTGTTTGGAAAGACACAGTAGTTATTGCTTTCCATAGGTAGTTTTCCATTTTGCTGCCAGGAACTTGATAATCATAACTGATGCTCAAATGTAGAACCTTGTCAATACTTTGTTTAGCATATTTGCTTAGCTTTGTTTGACTACTTTGGTATAAACTCATGAAGCATAATAGCAATAACAAAAGTAATTCTGAGGTTTAGTTATGTTGTTTATTTCAACATTAAAGGAAATCCAGGAAGTATAGATAGCAATTTCTGAGTTTTGCTTTTTAAAGAAATGTATAAAGACATACCTTATTAAGTTTTCCAAGTGCTGATATCAAATCTGCCCATTCACTGGAGTATTCAAAATTCTTTAGTGCTTTGTCAATTGCGGCTACATAATTTCTGTATTTAGAGTCACTCAATAACTCCAGCTCTTCTGTGTTCATCCTCCCACAGCGTCCCACTAGAGACCAGTTCCAAAGTCATGTAAAATCATTACCTACAAAAAAGTTTGTAAGAGAAACCAAAGTTACAAAGTATTACAAAGTAAAGGTGCTCTTGCTACAGAATTAATGGCTAACCTTAAATTTTAATATAAAGTGAACACTTAAGTATAGGAGAAGCAATACCTAACAAACACTGTAAGTAGAATTCAGGTAAAGGAAACTGAGAAACCAACTAAAATAGAAAACATGGCATCATAGAAGCCAAGAGTAAAAAACTATTTCAAGCAGAGAATTACCACTGCTGAAAGATCAAGGTATTTTTTTGTCAGGATAGTTCTCAAGTTAAAAGAGAGAGACTATTATAGTCTTAAACATTTTGAACAAAAACTTTTCATAAATGACACATCTAAGTAGAAAAATCTCTTACATAAAGGAATATTCTAAAATGTTTGGAATCATTCAGCTATCAAAATATAAAAGGTATCCAAAAACTTCCATCATTAGGAATTTCCAAAATAAACTGTTGCTGAATTATTGCAAGATTTTTATTTGGAGTGCTAGGTACCCTCCAAAGCAATGATAAACCATGAATTATTATCATTATTATTATACCTCCAAATGTTTCTGTTTTATAGTCATTCTCCTCTCTTAAATTTCTTTAGGATATCACTAAAAGATAGTGATACAACACAGGAAATATAACCTGCCTGTAACAACAAATATAACAGCTGCTTTAGCCTCTAAATTTCTTTTTTTTTTTAACTTTGTAACTGTCCATCACCATCCTAATCACACAAGCTTATCTTTTGGCTTTATTTCTTATTTTCATATCCAATCTATCAACAAATTCATTTTTTTTTCCAGCTGAAGTTGACAGTGGTAGATCATTATCTTTCAGAATGGTCATTTAAGATGGCTCCTAAATAGTTTCCACCAGGACTATTGCAAAAACGTCATGTTCACTATCTTCAACTTCTCTAAGACACGATTTTACATAACAAAACACAGCTTGAGTACAATACTCCCTATTGGAAGCTAAGAAAAATTGTATTTTTAATTTGTAATTCATGAAAAGTATTTTAGGCCAGTACTTATTTAGCATAGAAGTATTCTTATGATTGCTATAATTGTGACATTTAATCACTTAAAAATGAAATGCAAGCTCTTAATCATATCATTCATCTTTTCATAAGCTGGACTCATTCATACAATCTTGTAATTCATATTTCTGTCCCAATTAAGCAAAACCTAGTGACAGTATTCTGTCTTTTGAAACTTCTTTTAAGCTCACTGGTACACTTTCTTATAAAATATAATTTTAGGAAGAACACAAAGTTTGTTTACTCAGAATACCTCCTCCCACTCCCCACCTTACCCCCCCCCACCATATATCCTTAGTACCTGATCAGGTTCGTCATCCTCCAACATCTGATCACTAGGCCTATCTTAAGCAAAAATCCTATTAAGTTTAGGCAGAATCTATTCTACCTGCTCACTAATTTTCCATCCACTGATCCCACTTTGCTCCTTGGCTATAAAGTCCCACTTGTCTATGCTGTATTTGGAATTGCAATCACTCTCCTCCACTGTAAAATCCCACTGCAGAGATCTCTGTAACTATGCTGATGATCCTAAAAAAGCTGGTCCAACCACCTTTAACATGCATCTCTGAATAGTTTTTAACAATAGTCAAGCTGTTCACTGTACAAGACTTGCTCTCTCCCATCTAAATTAAATGCCTTTTTTTTTTTTTTTTTTTTTTCTGTGGGACCCTCACCCGTGGCTGGGGATTGAATTGGTGCTGCCGAGGCTGCAGGCAGCCTCCCAACCCAGAGCTCAACCGCTGTGCCACCAGGGGAGGCCCTAAATTAAATGCCTTTACATGTTATTTCTTTTCTAGATATGTTCCAGGTTCTTTTTCATCACCTAAATTTTTTTGACCAAAGTAAATCTAAAATGCTATGATTTTACATAATACCTTCTGTTCAACCCCACTGTCTTGGCTCTTTCTTTAATAAGTAATCTTTTTCAATATGAAACATGGCTTGCATTACAGGTATTTAAAACGCATATATGATTCATGTTTCCAAAAGTTTATCATTCATTTTTATTGTGATAAAAACACATAACATAAAATTAATATTTAACTATCTTTAAGTATACAGTTCAGAACTTTTCATCTTGCAAAACTATATATACTCATTAAACAGTTAACTCTTTTTTACTCTCTCTCTCCACAGCCTGACACCTACAAATTTACTTTGTGATGAATTTGACTATCTTATACCACAACAATGGAACCACATAGTAGTTGTCTTTTTGTAAATAGCTTATTTCACGTAACACAATGTCTTCAAGGTTCATCCACGTTGTAGCAAGTGACAGGATTTCCTTCCTTTATAAGCTAAATAAAGAATGTACACCGTATTTTGTTATCCATTTGTAAACATTAAGGTTTCTACCTCTAAACTATTGGAAATATCATAGCACTGCTATGAACTTAGGCATGCAAATACCTTTTTGAGAGCCCATTTTCAATTCTCTGTTATATATACAAAAAGTAGGATTGTTGGATCATTTGGAAGCTCTATTTTTAATTTTTAAAGGAATCCTCATACTGTTTTCCATAGCATCTGTACCATTTTGCATTTTCCTCAATAGTGCACAAGGGTTCTAACTTTTCCACCTCCTTGACAGCATATATATTTTTTTAATAATAGCCATCCAAATGGGCGTGAGGTGGTATCTCAGCAATTTCAATCTGCATTTTTCTAATGATTAATGATGTTGAGTATCTTCTCAAATGCATGTTGGCAATTAGCATATCATCTTTAGAGAAATGTCTATTCAAGTCATTTGCCCATTTTTTAATTGGATTGTCTCTTTGTTGTTGAGTTGTATTTTTCTTTACATATTTAGGATATTAGCTTCTTATAAGATACATAATTTGTGAATATTTTCTCCAATCCGATAGGCTCCCTCTGCATTCTTTTGATTATGTCCTTTAATACACAGGTTTTTTAATGTTAAAATTAATTTTTTTTTGCTTTTAAAAATCCTTATTTTTTTCCCACAATGTAGGCTTTCTCCTCTCAGGTCTAGTCATTTACAGTACCCACTCCCAAAGTATCCACAGTCCTCCATGATGGACAGTTTTTAAGTGTGCTATATCAGTCTATTTGTCTACTATTGCTTTTGTTACCTGTCTTTGCTGGCTTATCCACAAAATCATTGCCAAACACAGAGTTATGAAGTATTTCTCTTATGCTTTCTTTTAGTTTAGAGGTTTAGTTATTTTGTAATTCATTTGGGATATATTTTTATATATGGTATACAGTTAAGGTTTCAACTTCGTTCTTTTGCATGTGGATATCCAGTTTTCTCAATACCACTTGTTAAAGAGGTGGCCTTATTTGAGTGGTCTTGGTATCCTTTGACGAAGGTTATATGTACAACAGGGTTCCTATTCTATTCCATCAATCTATAGGTTTACTTTAAAGTTGGTACCACACTATTTTGATTACTATAAATTTCAAATGATTTAAAATCTTCTGAAACACTAAATTCTAACAACCTGATTAGTATCTATCTACTTACCCTTCAGGCCTCAGATACATGAATTTTAAAAAATCAGAGTACAGGGGGTTGCAATTGTATGGGGAATATAAAAATAAAAAAAAAATCAGAGTACAGAACAGTGTGAATAGTACACTACAATTTATATAAAAGAACAGAAATATATACACATATAATTAGCATATATGTGATTTATCTCTAAAAGAACACACAAGAAAATAAAGCTGATTACTTCCCGGGAGCCAAGTGAGAACAAAGTGAATGGAGGTCAGGGAGAGGACCTTTTCACTTATACTTTCTCACTTTTAAATAATGTGAATTATTTCCTATTTATGGAATTAAATGTTTGATTTTTAAGTGACTATATGAATAATGTCTCTAGCAAAAAATAGCAGCTATAAAATATGTGAAATTTCCTTCCTCTTTCATCTCATAAAAACAAAAAAAAAGCATCAATGTTAAATGTTACATTTGAACCCAGAATTACCTTACAACCCCTGAAGCACCTCAGAGACTGAGAATTTTGTTGATAAAATGCATGTCTTATATAGTAAACTTTAAGCACCATTTAATATTATTCAGTTAATATCCTTCCTAAAATCATGAGCTGCATGTATCACATGCTTAATAAATATGTACTGTTTGTTTTGAGACATGGTTCAAATACTAGCTTTACAAGGTGTGGTGGCTAAGCTTCTAAGATGGCCTCCAATAGTCCTCAACTCCTGGTATTCATGTGCTTGTATAGTCTCTGCTCACACACAAATACTGCTAGCCTACAAGAGTAGAATACTAAAGAAGTGAAAGTTAGGTCATAAAAGACTTTGCCACTTCCACCCTGATGTCTCTTAAATCACTTTTCTGGAGTAAGCAAATAAGCTTTTATGTCAAGCAGCCAGGATGTTGAAACCCATTTGTATAGAAACTGAAACCTCCCTCCAACAGGCAGAAACAAGCTGCCAGTTATGTGTATTAGCCACTTTGGAAAAGGGTGCTCCAACCCCAAACAAAGCTTCAGATGACTGTAGTCCCAGGCTGACATTTAATTGCAACTCACAAAAAACTCAAGTGAGACTCTCACAGCCAAACCACTTTCCAATTCCTTATGAAAGAAGCTATCAGAGATATTAAGTCACTACATTTTGAAATAATTTATTATGCAGTAATAGATAACTAAAATTATTCTCAAATAATGCTTTCCCTTTTAAACCACAACCTCTATGCTGAAAGACATTAAAAAAAACAGTAGTTATACCACATAAAAATAGACAGTGTCAAAATATAGAATCAGGTAGGCTTTAGTGCAGACTTCCAATAAAAGCCTGATGCCATTAAAAAAAAAAAATCACGTTAGGCTAAAGGATGAGCTCTTAACTGATGGAGATATTTAAGAAACTGGTAGTGTACATTTTGGGAGTCATTTAAATACTTCATTTTCTTCCCAAATTACAGACTCTAACTTTAAAACAAGTATGATGCTTTTCTTTACCCCATCTCCCCTGCCCTGCCCCACCCCCTCCTCCTCAGGGAAAATGTACAAGAAATTTTACAATTGAGACACATTATAAGGCATGTTCTGTGTGCATGGGAAAGCTACTGTGCCAAATGCAACATGCTGAAGATAAGCAGAAAGTACAATCAGCTGACTGGGATGGCAATTTATGGTATATGTAATATACAAACTTCCAGCTATCTGGAAAATTTGATCATAACAACACATATCCTAAAGGTTTCAGGTGCTTTTTATAATAAAACAGCACAATCAAAAGCAATTAGAAATGCAGAGCTATTTACCTGTACAATGCAAAGGACTAACACGGCTTTGCTTTTGTAGTTTTTTCTGGTTATAATGAGTTGTCATTTTTAAATGATGACAGTTTATCTTCACTGCTTCTATGTCACTGCTTAATTTTATAGTACAAAGGAAAGAAACTGTTTGGGTAAAGGTTATTTGATGAAATAAAAGCTATTGACCCAAACAGCCCAATTCTTACTTTCAATCTGATTTACCATCTAGAACCTTAGATTAACAGCAGTCTGATTTCTGGTTGAGTAGCAAATTATTGAGTGTAATGATAAACCTAGTATTATCATTCAGGCAAGTCATTTTTTGGAAAACAGTAACACCAAATTATTTTTCTTTTAACCTGAATTCTTTGCTCATAAATGGCAATTTAAACATTAAGCACATAATATAGACATATGCCTGTAAGAAGAGCAAGTTGAAATAAAAGAATGTATTTTACAGAAAAAGAATAGGGAATTTATTTTCCTGCATGACCATATAAATTCTTTCCATTAGAAAAGAGAATATTTTGTTACCCCAGATGAAAAAAGGTCAGAAATGCCTTTTGCAAGATGGAAATATGAAACTATAGCTCAAACATAGAGATGAGAGGAAGAAGCTATATCAATTTTTAAAATTTATTATCTCATTTACTCTTATAAGGGCATTATCAGGTAAACATGTATTTTTTAAGATTTTATTTATTTTTGCATATAAGAACTGGGATGTGGGGTGGGGGAGAGGAGAGTAGGAGAGGGGTGAGAGGATTCACCTGTGACAGAATGGGCAGATCTACTGAAATACACTAAGAGGAGCAGCGGGCAAAACAGGAGAGATCTGCTGTGCCATGTGGGTTAGCTCCCTGCCTTGGGATTGAACTTAGGCTTTCGTAGTGGGCCTTTGTGGTGGTACCGCTGAGACTTAACCCTTAGCGACCAGGGAGGCCTGGTGAACATATTACTAACATTTCATTACTTCTAAAGCAAGTCATCACATTGTGGTATAAAAGACTCCCACTGGCTTTTAGATTGGTATTTCATGGAGTCAAAGATTTATCTAAAAGCAAATGTATCCAAGTAACAAGAAGATAATAGTGCTTTATTTATAAAAGTAACATTAAAAACACTTTTGAAAAAAATAGACATCTGATTCAAGAATGTCTTTTTATCTTCCTATTGTATTTTTAAAGGTAATTGTAATACACTTTAAAATTTACTATTGAGGTTTTATTTCCTAATTCTTTCATAGATAAAATCTTAAGAAATTTTCAGGCACTAATTATTCCAGTATCTTCCAAAATTTTGTTCAACTAGATACGAAATGATTTTATGGGGTCTAAGGCCAGGGCTAAGTGATGCTGAATTAAGTGAGGAAGTAATTTCCTCTTCATTTTCTCTCAATAGCCCTGACTGCAGCAGGAAACCTGACTGCTGCCAGAATGCTACCAGCATCTCTGATTCTTCCTAATCTCCCCTTTAAACAAAAACAGCAAGCCTCAGGTTTATAGACTTCAGCAGGCAATAGCTCTAGCCAAACTTTCAAATATCGTTTGTTTTCATTCTTTTTCTTTTCATGTCTATCTTTTGCTTATGGCAAGTGACATCTGCTTTTTATTTATGGTGGTTATTGTCAAATTTCCTTTAAAAATTATGCTAATAAGCACACTGATATAAAGAAATATGAAGAGAGTAAGTATACAGGCAGTCTACATAAATGATTAATAGTTTGAAGATGACATAAGAAGTTTGAGAAATAATTTACCATTTGATGGACAAATAATACATGTCCCTACTAAACATCATTGTTTAGCAACCATATAAAGGACAGAAAAGAATGTTTAAAGAAATGTAATAGAAAGTCAGAAGGAAATTACTTAAAATGAGGTAATCAAAAAACGATTCACAGACAAGGTGGCGTCATGTTGATGGGTATGATTTCGTATGATCAGACAGGGAGAGCATTTAGGAGAACAAAAGTACAATTATACAAAGCTAAGTAGTCTGATCCAAATCTTGATTGTTATGGTTGGTTTACATGGGTGTGTAAAGTAGACATAAAATGAGTGCACGTTATTATATGTAATTTCTTCCCTAATAAATTTGATATCTTACTGTTAACCAATGCAATGCAGAGTTATTGAGGTGTCAGGCTCAGTTAGGTTGGGGTGGGGATGTAAACAGAATAAAGGGAAAGGGAAATGACAATTTAAAGACAAAGGTGCCAAAGATATTTATTTTCATATATTTTTCAATAAAATCCATCAGCTATTATACAAATATAGCAGCTCTACACTTCTACTTAATAGTGGTTTCATGTCAGGGTGATAATTTACCTGAACTGAGATTTTCTATTAAAATTAAGTTTACTGTTCCCATCCATCTCCATCAAACAAACAAAAAAAAAGCATTAATAGCACTCACCCCTAACAAAGTAACACAGAAGTGGCCGCACTGGCTGTGTGCTAGTGACAACTGATAGAACTTAGCAAAATAATTTAAGACTACATTTTATATTTAGATCCTATTTGTAAAAAAGTTAGAAATAACTGCCTTAGAATTTGCCTTTTAACCTTTAACTCTTTCAACTTAAGCTCTTAAATATAAATTAAGTGCATTTCAAGTGGTTTTTTTTTTAATCATAGTTTTAAGAATTCGTGATTAGAGTTATCTTTCATAGTTAAAAATTATGCCATTATACAAAGATAAACAGCTGGGACTACATCAAATTAAAGAGCTTCTGCACAGCAAAAGAGACAATAACAAAAACAAAGAGAAACCCCACTGACTGGGAGAACATTTTTGCACACAACACTAATGATAAAGGACTGATCACAAAAATCTGCAAAGAGCTGATGAGACTCAACAACAACAAAGAAAATAATCCAGTCAAAAAATGGGCAGAAGAGCTAAAAAGAAACTTCTCTGAAGAGGAAATGCAAATGACCAACAGGCATATGAAAAAATGTTCAACATCACTTGTAATCAGGGAAATGCAAATCAAAACTACCATGAGATACCATCTTACACCAGTGAGAATGGCACATATTAAAAAAACTAGCAACAACAAATGTTGGCGAGGGTGTGGAGAAAAGGAACTCTCCTGCACTGTTGGTGGGAGTGCAAACTGGTCCAACCACTATGGAGAGCTGTGTGGAGATTTCTGGACCTACTAAACATAGAGCTTCCATATGATCCAGCAATTCCACTCCTAGGTATTTACCCAAAGGACACAGAAACATCCATTCCAAAGAACACCTGC
The DNA here is from genome assembly GCF_014898055.3 of Talpa occidentalis. Taxonomy (NCBI): domain Eukaryota; kingdom Metazoa; phylum Chordata; class Mammalia; order Eulipotyphla; family Talpidae; genus Talpa; species Talpa occidentalis. Next base: position 91,466,945 of record NW_023602073.1, on the reverse strand, counting down.
ACCCCTATGTTTATAGCAGCACTGTTTACAATAGCTAAGCTTTGGAAACAGCCCAAATGCCCAAAAATAGATGACTGGATCAAGAAGATGTGGTACATATATACCATGGAATATTACTCGGCATTCAAAAAAGATAAACACATGCAATTTGCAGCAACATGGATGGCGCTGGAAGGGATCATGCTCAGCGAAATAAGCCAGAAAGAAAAAGAAAAATACCGGATTGTCTCACTCATAGCAGGAATCTAGAAAACTTAAATAAGGGACCAGGAAAATGAATAACTATAAGAAAGTGAAAATCAAAATCAACAAAAAACTATGAACCAGAGACACTTTTTGGGGGGTGGGGGGCGGGAGGGGAGGGATTGGGGTCAGAATGGGGGGGTTGCAATTGTATGGGGAATATAAAAATAAAATTTATTATTTAAAAAAAAATTATGCCATTATAAACATGTTTTTACTTGTTGGAATTTTATAATGCCATTCTGATTAAAATCAATAACTTGACCATAAATTCAAATTTAAAACATGAATTAATTATGGTTAAAGGAAAGCATCAAGAGACCAGAAAAAAATAAGATAGTCCTTTGCCATAGGTTAAAGCACTAAGGCTCACAGAAACCTATGTTCATCATTAATATTTTACAAAGGAAAATATAAGCCTTTTGTTATACCAGTGAGTTGCCACTAGATCTTCATGCTCACAGAAGCTTTAGCTGAAGCTAAAAAAGCAATAATGTATGGAATTTTAGGGCTGAAAGGAGACTCAGTTGAAGTACAAATTTTCAAATTTGTATTCAATGTAATTATATTCTAAATGTTCAAAGATTGGTCATGAGAAATAATTGGCTCTCTGGCCAGGTAAATTTAGGAAATGCTGCTATTGCCTTCCACTGAAGATGTACATGCATATAAATGGTAAAGATTTTGAGAAGCCCTGCAATTAAAAGCAAATCGAAAGCTAAACCTGAGTAAACCCAACCCTCCCAAAATACTTGCCATGGAACACTGTGTTGCTACAGAAACTCCATTAAATGGATTCAGAAGAGTAGAGGAAACATCAGCTTGTGAAACTGTGATCTTATGACACTCCCTTAAAAATGACAAAACAGAGGTCTATACATAACACACCTGGTTAGCAGAAAAACAAAGAATAGACATTTCATTCCCAGGTCATGGCCACTTTCCAACACTTTAACTACAAAATAGATGTCCTTCAACTGCCAAACATTTAATCAACAACTTCTAATTTACACTCAACATTTGGTTTTAGTGTGTGTGTTAAGTTGGGTGTTTTTAATTCTTCTGTCACAGTGTGATCCATCGAAAGGGTAGGTTTCAGATTCTCTAACTTCCAGATTTGTGTTCCTAATAGTCACGCCTACCTGCAGATCTGTTAGATTGTGTAAGGTCAGGACAGGACACTGAGCAGGTTTTCTGATCCAGCAGACCGGGTGAAGGAGTCAGAGTCCTCAGTGGCTTTTATTGGGATTTACCAGGTACAGGGCAGGCAGGGGTGATGGGGAGGGGGGCGGGGCTAGTAGGCCTCCCAGCCCCTAGCAAGTCCTCACTCTGGGCTTTCCGGCCTTCTCTCACATTCTCTCTGCTCTTCTCATGGCTCTGCTTCTCTCTCGGCTTCTGCTGGCGTCCCCATGACGCCTGCCCTTAAAAACCCAGTCTCAGCCCAGGTGAATCCCAACTACCTACCTATGCCCACACCCTACTCCAGGTGCCCGCCATCAGGCATGCATTCGGGACCGCAGGGTTCTGTCATCCATCCTAATGGCGGGAGGGCAGAAAAGCCTGATACTTTTTACCTTACCCTGCAATTGTTTAGCAATTCTCAGTAACCACTTCGTTCAGGGTGGCAGCTGGAAGTAATCACTAAAGTAAAGCATTTGTATGACAACTGGGTTTAATTTATTCTTTTTACAACTTTTGTTAGTCCCACTAAATCACTGCTGTTTATCAGGTGGTAAGCTACTTAGCACATAATGTTGACATATGTTATCCATAATCAAATACAAGATCTTTTGTCTTCAGAGAAATAGCCCACAACATCGAAAGAGAAGTATTTTTTTTTTTTTCTCTCTATGGTTCAGGGCTTGTCAGGTAGTTTCGTATCTTTGATTGCTTTAGTCACCAAATCAATTTTCTACCTTGGATTTCCCAAACTGCACAGAACTCTACGATAATGTGTGAATAATCAAAACGCAATTACTTAGCTACAAAAGACTGGAGTTTTGTGCTGCTCCCCACCTCAAGGCAGGCGAGAAGAAAGGAGACTGAACAAGTAACTATTGTTCTGTCGCAACTTTAAAAGCCTCGGGAATCAAAGGTGATAACTGTTAACAACTTCCTGATGACTAATCCGACTTCCTTCATCAACTTAGGCACACCTTCCCCACCCCAGACTTGGAACCCTAACCTGCAATGTCGTCTCCCCAATCCTACAAGAACCCACCAGACCAAAGACACTGCACGAAGCCTCGATTCTGCCAACAAAGAGGTGACTCCGCGCGCCTTTAACGCACAGGTGCGGTCTTCACCCCAACCTTACGCTCTGCTCCACCTGGCTCAGGAGGCTCCGACAAGCCCCCGGACGCCACGGCCCCGCCTCCGGCTCCCCCAGCCCGGGCCGCCCTCGCGCCCACGTCCAGCCCCAGCAGGTTGGTCCCCGCGCAGCTCCCGCCCGCCCGCCCCGAAACCAGAGGGCAGCCCGCGGGCGTCGCGGCTCCAGGCGGGGCCAGCGAGGCAACACCCCCGACACCACCGCGGTCTGACCCGCGGGGCGACCCCGCCGCCCCAGAACGAGCAGGCCCAGGAGGCCGCGCAAAGCCGGGGGCCGGCCTCGCGACCGCGCTGGGGGCGGGGACGCTGTTACCTGCGGTGGGCTCGGCCGCTCCCCGCCGGCGCCGCTCTCCTGGCAACCACGGCAGCGACTAGGAGGCCCCGAGCCCAAGGGCCTAGTGACAGCTCCCAGCGTGCACCGCGCCCGCGCCCACGCCGGCGTCGACGTCGTCGGCCCTTGATCCCCGCCCCCGGTCCGTTCCATGCTCCCCGGCGCTGGCGGTACCCACAGCGCCCTCAAGCGGGCCGTCAGGGAAACGGCGCATGGCCACCAATTTTGGGCGTGGCCTGCAGAGGGTAGAACCAGGATTTTTAACTCAAAGTGCCAGCCATGTGGAGGGGGAGTTTGAAGGGAAGTAGAAATTGAAAACAGCTTGTAAATATTAAGTAATAATTAAAGGATTATTTAAATGAGTCTTTAAAGGAACTTGAGGCCTATCGAGGGGGGACATTTGTAGTAATGAGAGAAATTGTTGGTATCAGATTTTGGAACTATTGCTATTTTGAATCTGGAACTCTGTAAATGTAGTTACTACAAGGAATAGTGTACCGTTTTTCTAGGAGGTCGAGTCAAAAAATGATTGAAATTTTTACAAATGTAACTATATGTGAACTATAACAATCTTTGAAAATAGCACCAATTATGAAAGTGTACGGTGCTAAGAATACTAATGTTCACATTTCAATGTCATACATTTATTTAAGCACTTCATATTCTTGGGAATTAACTAAGTTGCTACCTCCATCCCAAAGTTTAAATTTCCAAACAGAAATTTGTGAAGCAACACGATAAACTTCTAAAACCCCAAATATCAATTTTAGAACAATTGTCTTAAACTAACATCTCTAGGGAAGTGGTTTTATTTACTTATTTGGAAAATATTCACATTAATTGATGTGTGGTAATTATGACTTTGTAATAATAAAGCAAACATCAATAAACAGAGGATATTCTGTACACAAGCCATCATTGTTTCTATTTTAAAAAAAAAACTAACACCTCTTTTTGAAAGAATTCTTATTAAAATCCTTATGTCTTATATTTAATATTTTCCCATTGTAAGTATTTGTATTATACTAAATTGTTTATTTTGTCCAACTTTTCTAAATTATCTTCTGGTAGTTATGAGATTACAACTTTTCTGAGTCAGTTTTTACTTCTGCAAAAGTGAATAGTGGAAGACCAATGGAATCGAATAGAAAATCCAGAAATAAACCTACAGATTTATGGTCAAATAATCTTTGACAAAGGAGCAAAGAATATGCATTGGAGCAAAGAAAGTTTGTTCAATAAATGGTGCTGGGAAAACTGGGTCGCTACATGCAAAAGAATGAAGCTTGACTACTACCTAACACCATGCACAAAAAACAACTCAAAATGGATTAAAGAACTAGACATAAGACCTGAAACCATAAAATATATAGAAGGAAATATAGGCAAAACACTACATGACATGCACCTCAAAGACATCTTTACAGACACATCACCCAAAGCAGTGATAGTGAAGGCAAAGGTAAATAGCTGGGACTACATCAAATTAAAGAGCTTCTGCACAGCAAAAGAGACAATAACAAAAACAAAGAGAAACCCCACCGACTGGGAGAACATTTTTGCACACAACACTAATGATAAAGGATTGATCACAAAAATCTACAAAGAGTTGATGAGACTCAACAACAACAAAGAAAATAATCCAGTCAAAAAATGGGCAGAAGAGCTAAAAAGAAACTTCTCTGAAGAGGAAACGCAAATGGCCACCAGGCATATGAAAAAATGTTCAACATCACTTGTAATCAGGGAAATGCAAATCAAAACTACAATGAGATACCATCTTACACCAGTGAGAATGGCACATATTAAAAAAACTAGCAACAACAAGTGTTGGCGAGGGTGTGGAGAAAAAGGAACTCTTCTGCACTCTTGGTGGGAGTGCAAACTGGTCCAACCATTATGGAGAGCTGTGTGGAGATTTCTGGATCTACTAAACATAGAGCTTCCACATGATACAGCAATTCCACTCCTAGGTATTTACCCAAAGGACACAGAAACATCAATTCCAAAGAGCACCTGCACCCCTATGTTTAAAGCAGCACTGTTTACAGTAGCTAAGCTTTGGAAACAACCCAAATGCCCCAAAATAGATGACTGGATCAAGAAGATGTGGTACATATACACCATGGAATATTACTCAGCATTCAAAAAAGATAAACACATGCAATTTGCAGCAACATGGATGGCGCTGGAAGGGATCATGCTCAGCGAAATAAGCCAGAAAGAAAAAGAAAAATACCGGATGGTCTCACTCATAGCAGGAATCTAGAAAACTTAAATAAGGGACCAGGAAAAAGAATAACTATACAAAAGCAAATATCAAAATCAACAAACAACTATGAACCAGAGACACTCTATGGGGGGTGTGGGGCGGGGAAAGAGGGCTTGGGGTCAAAATAAAGAGATTGTAATTGTATGGAGAATATAAAAAATAAAATTTAAATAAAATGCGAAGAAAAAAAAGTGAATAGTGGAAATGTGTACACGGCATCATTCTTACCTTCCTTTCCCCCAAGGCGGTAGGAACTGTTAATCCTGTGATTCATGCAACAGTATATAACCACATTTTCTTTTGCACAGGAAACAGAAAATTTATTACATTTTTGCCACTATTTCAATTTTGGAGCGACTGTGTCTACACTGAGTACTGTCAAGTCAATCCTAGATATTTTGTGACCTCAGACTTAGAGGAGAACTAACAAACCAGCCACCCTATTTCATAAAAAGGAGATCAAGATAAAGTGGGTTTGGAGAATGAAATTCCTCTCTGGTCTGCAGAGGACAGTACCCATCTATATCGTTTCCCTCCCTCATTTCTCTCTCTTCGAGTCTAGTCCTCTGCGCTAGCCCAAGGAGTGTACTCAGGATCTGATTTTTAAGGTCATTTTGGGGGAAGCCAGCGCACCGGGTCACGCCCAGAAGAAGCAGGGAGGGCCTGGCCTTTCTAACTTTTCCTCAGCGCTCAGGGGCACAGCGAGGATTGGAAAATGCTCACGTCGCTCTGGTCGGCGCGCTCTCCGGCCAGCAGGCGGCGCTGTGGACTGGCGGGCCGCGCGCGGTCGGGTCCCGGCGGCCGGCGCTCCTCCGCGGCTGCTTCTGCCCCAGCCCCACGTGCCGGCCCGGGTGGCCCAGGCCTGCCACAACCTCGCATTGGGCGCTCGCCATGGCGGCGGCTGCCGCGGAGACGCGCGTGTTCCTGGAGATGCGGAGACAGCTGCAGAGCGCGCTGCTGATCGTGGGGTAAGGCCAGGGGTGGGAGTGTGGCTCTTGGGCGCAGTGCCCAGCTCGCTTTTCTGCTGCCGGGGAGTCTCCGCCTTTCTCCGAAGCAGCTATTTTTACTTTCTTCTCTCCTGTTGCTTAGAGCGTCTCAGTCAAAGCTGAAACCCTCCTCCTAACCTCTACCCGCCTCATATTCCCCCCCTGAGCTGGCAGTCTGCATTTTCAGAAATGCAGCTTCAGCCCCAAGACATGCCTGCTGAAGCAGAACTTACATTTTAGCACGCTTCCCAGGATGCAGATGCACTAAATTAAAGTTTGAGAAGCAATGATGGGAAAACACCGTTGATGGCACTGGGCGTTTCCAGCAAAACAGTGCAAAAAACGTCTTGTCTGCTTTTCAGGATCTACGTTATAAGATCAGTTTTAATGTGTGAGTTTCTTGCTTTGTAAATAACCTCTGTTGTCTGCTTTCCTGCAAACTGCTTAATGTGAAGAAACTGACACAGTTGTTCAATAAACTTGTGCTCAGCGAACAACGAACGGAGGTTGCAGACTTCTCATTGGAGCGCATTCTTTTATTCACATTCCGAGTTCCAAAGACAAGTCTGCAAGCATTTAACTTGTCATTCACTGTACATACTTGGGAAAATTGTTCTCAATTGTTTTGTTTTGCAGTAGTAATGATATGCTGCAACAGTCACCTATTCCCTTATGACTGTTTCAAATAGAGTTTAAAAATCCTTAAATTCTATGGCGCAGTGCCACTCTGAGCTGAATGGATGCTTAGCTTTCCCTTCTTTTCCAATACATCAGCCAGGTACTGGAGTGTGGCAGTTTTGAATTTGTCATGGGCACTGAATTCAAATCCTACCTTCTTCTCAAGGATGGAATCTTTAAATCTGGACTTTTTTTCAATTGTGAAATGGGATATTTATTGTTCCCTCCTTTCTCGGAGTTCAAATAGCTATCTTTATCTCTAGTCTCCTTGCAGAGTTTTTAGGATCCCAAGCCTCACAAAAGACAAAACAACCTCCCTACATCCTCTCATAAGGAGCTTCACCTGGAGTTTTTGCTGTTTTATGCAAGTTAAGAAATTTAACTTTCCTAGGTTTATCCCTGATATTCTCTGGTTGTTGAGTTTTATCACCAATTTCCCCCACACTGTAAAAGCAATGACTTTTCTGATTTCATTCAAAAAAGATAAGCTTTTGCCATTTCTTGACGTATGTATACATGGATTCACACATTATGCATTTTTTTCCTTCAGGCCCTATCATGTCTTTATTCTTTAACTCTCAGCTATGTGTAAGGTCAGAAATGGACACAGTGCAGGTTTTCTATGATCCAGCAGACCGGGTAAAGGAGGAGTCAGAGTAATGGAGCCCTCAGTGGTTTTTTTGTAGGTCTTTTATTTAGATTTACCAGGCATATGGCAGGCAGGGGTGCTGGGGGGGCCGGGAGGCTGGCAGTCCTCCCAGCCCCCAGCAAATCCTCACTTTATCTGGGTTCTCTGATGTTCTCTGCTTCTCTCTTGGCTTCTGCTGCCGTCCCCATGACGCCGCCCTTAAAAAAGCACAGTCTTAGTCCAGGTGAATCCCATCGACCTAGGCCCACACCCTACTCCAGGTGCCCACCATCAGGCATGCATTCAGGACCGCAGATCGCAGATCCTACATCTATACTAATGGCGGGAGGGCAGAAAAGCCTGATACTTTTTTTTTTTTTTTTAGAGGCATGTTTTTCATTTATTTATTTATTTATTTTGTTTGTTTGTTTTGTTTATACATGCACTGGGTACAGTCAGAAGCGCGGGAGGGTGAGAGAATTCACCAGAGCCAGAGCAGGGAGCAGAGCAGGCAGAAGGACCGAAGTACACTGCTGAGGGGAGCAGTGGGCGGCAGGAGAGGTCTGCGCGCCATGTGGGACCCTCCTCTGGTGGCCGGGGAGCAGCCGGGGATCGAACCGGCACTGCAGCCGGGCAGCTTTGCAACCCAGTGCTCAACCGCTGCGCCACCTGGGAGGCCCAAGCCTGATACTTTTATCTTACCCTACACTATGTTTATATATATATATACCTTTTAAAGCATATATTGAGTGGTATCTAATTCATTCTGACAATTTGCTAAGGTTTAAATCATGAATATACTGTCTTTAATGATTTCTACATGCATTGAGAGGGTCATTTTTTTCCCTTTTACCTTTATATTTCTGAATTGCATTAGATAAATTTATATTAAACCATCTTAGCAATCCATGGGATAAGTTTGCCGTTTGTTTATTCAATCCACAGATATTTATTGAATTTCTGTTCTAGTGCCAAAACTCAGATTCTAAATGCTGGGAATACAACTGTGAACAATAAAAACATCAAGGACAAAAATACTTGCCTTTATTGAACTTAATGGTAACAGTGGGCACATGACAGAAAATGCACAAAATAAATGAACAATTTGTTCTAGTGAACAGAAATATGTACCTTGAGTGGGGTGGGTGGGCGGGCGGGGGGAGGGGGAGAGAAAGGCATAGGAAGAAAAAAAATCATAATGTCTTTTTTCCAAGTAAGAAGCTAACATTTGAATAATAAACTGAAGGGGATGAGGTATGGACTATGTAGTACCTGGGGGAAAACTTTCCCTCTGAAAGAACTGTAAGTGCTAAAGTGTACCTAGTTCAGAGAGATGTGGGTAGACTGGGGATCACCTGGTGGAGGGTCTCACAGTGGCGTGCAAGTAAATGTTTAACATCCTACTCCCCAGGAAAACCGAACAAACAAGAGAATCTCCCTGATGTGCAGCTACCACCCTGAGGTCAACTGTTTGCAAGATACCTGAAATTTTAATTACTCATCCTTGTGTGTCACTGAGTCATAATTGACCACTGCAGTGGATATAACTGGTAGTCTTTGGGCAAAGTGGGGTATAAAGTCATTGAATAATTTTGAGGAGGGTGTCACAACTAAACCAATACAAGTGAATTGTAAAAAACAACAACACAAAACCCTACTATAAAATATGTTGACAATGAGGGCCTCAATCAAACTTGAGAGTGAGTTGCTGTTACTCCCCAATACTTTACCTTGGCTTCCGTATGTGTAAGGATATTCGTCTAAATCATCATAATACAATTCCCCAAACTGAGAAATATGTTACCACTATCCTCATTCAGGTTTTGCCAGTTGTCCACATAACATCTGTCAGAGCAAAAGAATTCAGCTCAGAATCATGCATTGCATTTCATTATTTTATTACCTTAGTCTCTCAATCTGCAAGAGTTCCTCATTTTCTTTGACTTTAATAATATTGGTAGCTTTGAAGATGATAGCCTAATTATTTTCTAGATATTCGCCCCATTTGTGTTTTTCTCATGTTTCCTTAAAATTATAGTCAGGCAGGAATATCACAATGTAATGTTTAGTTCTCATTGCATCCTGTCAGGAGGCATGTGATTTTGATTTGTTCCATTTGAGCACTTGAATCGGGTGGTATCTGCCACACTATTCCCCCAGAAAGTTACTTCCCCCCCATAATTATTGAGTATTAAAGTTCCTTTAGACTACGTAAATATTCTGTACTTCAATAGCCCTTCATCATGTTCATTTATTTATTTACAACAGTATGGACCATGTTCTTATGTTTACCGGTGGGTATTTTTTTTTTTGCTAAAATTATACCAGATGTGGCCAGGGGAAGTCCTTTCATGATACTTTCTTTTTTTTTTTTTTTAAAGATTTATTTATTTGTTTATACAAGCACTGGGTACAGTCAGAAGCGCAGGAGGGTGAGAGAATTCACCAGAGCCAGAGCGGGGAGCAGAGCTGGCAGAAGGACCGAAGTACACTGCTGAGGGGAGCAGCGGGCGGCAGGAGAGGTCTGCGCGCCATGTGGGACCCTCCTCCAGTGGCCGGGGAGCAGCTGGGGATCGAACTGGCGCTGCAGAGGCTGTGGGCAGCTTTGCAATCCAGCGTTCAACCGCTGCGCCACCGGGGAGGCCCCTCATGATACTTTCTTTATCTTTATTGACAGGTCCCCAGCCATTCTTTGATTTCTTCCTCTCTTTGTTGCATAGCCAGATGGTCCTGGCTCATCTCATTCTTTTCCTGTTTCAGCCCTGGGTGTAACTATTTTTCTCAAGGAACCCTGATATTTTTTTCTTTATTAAATTATGTTTAAGTGGAAAACATTATCCTCATTATTGGCCAATTCCCATCTATGTAATTAATCTGCTGCTGCATCCTTTGCCACTTCCTTCCCCCCTGCTCACTGTGACACTCTCCTTTCCTGCTTGGTATCTGTTATGTGCTGAATGTTTGTGTCCCCTTTTGACATGGAGCCCTAACCCCTAATGTGGTGGTATAAAGAGATGGGCCTTTGGGAAATAACAAGTTTATATGAGGTCATGAGGGAATCCCTATCATGGGGTGAGTGTGGCCTCATAAGGAGAGGCACCACAGCATCCTTGCTCTGCCACCTGAGAACACTGTGGAAGGTGGCCATCTGCAAGCCAGGAAGAGGGCTCTCAACACCAAATCTGCTAGCACCTGGGTTTTGAAGTTCCCAGTCTCCACAACTAGACAAAATTGATGTTTTATAAGTCTATGATATTTTGTTAAAGTAGCCTACTAAAGCAGACTCGAAACCCCACTGGACTGCCCCTGGTGCTCCTCTTAATTTCTTCCTGACGCCTCTTGTGATCTGACACCCCTTCCGGGTCCTCCTGGTAGAGCCTTCCTCATGCTGCTGCTGTTCTCACATCCATCCCATGCCATTGTGGCTGTCCCTGGCTTGCATAGATACTCCCTTGCTCAGCCTGTATAATTTGCTGAACTTTTCAGGATGGGAAAGGGAAGGAAAGTGGCAAGCCAGAGTTGGGCATGAGTGGGACTTGAGAGCCCAGTGGTATCCCTCAGGTACTTCCAGATACCAGCTGCACAGTTCAGTTTGAAAATCACTGACATAGCAAAATGGACAAATTGTGTATCTTTAAAGCAGGGGTTAGCAAACCCATGACTAAGAATTAATTTTACATTTTTTTAAAGGGTTGTTTTAAAAAGATGCAAGTAGAATATACAATAGATACCAACCATATAGATCTGTAAAACTTGAAATATTTATCATTTCACCTTTGGAAAGTTTGCTGACTCTTGATTTAGAGGATCATTGTTTCTAAAAACTTGACTTTTGACTCAAAAGTTTGAGACTGTTCCCTGGGAAAAAAACTCAGGTTCTTGATTTTCTCTTTTACCAATTAAGTGCAGTTCTATGGGCTTTGAAAGGCAACAAGCAGGCAAGTGTCTTAAGATTTTTTAATGCAAAGTATGAACACCTGATATGAAGTCTGCACTTACAAGCCTGTATTTATCACCCCTACTGCAGGGCTGCCCCTATTTCCACACCTAATAGAACCGGCTGCTTTATGCCCTGTTATAATGCTAAGCACATTTTGGCTTTGTATGAGGCACATTTTTATATGCTACCATCCCTTTCTGTGATGTTGGTGCTTGGTGGACAGGGACTGTGTTTTACTCTTCATGGTCTATACTGAGTGATTTGTGTTTACGTGAATTAGATTAGTACGTCCTTTCATGCCCCATATTCATACATCACTAAATTGTTTTCTTCATTAATTTTTTAATTCTTAAAATTGGTAGTTGGTTTTTATTTAATAAAATTTTATTGATTTACAATAGTCTGTAAATTTAGGGGGTACTTCTACACCCCCATGTGTGTATATACTTCACCTCACCTACCACCAAAGTTCTAGGGCCATTTCCACCATGAAGCTAGTCCTTACCCTTCCTCTGCCCACTTTCTCCTCCTCTCCTTTCCCTCTGGTAACCACTATATTTTTCACTCAATAATATTTTATTCTACATACAGTAAATCAAAGAGCTGTTTTTGTTGTGTTTTGCCAGTTTATTTGCTTTTATTGTATTTTACATATGAAAGAAAGCATTTGATATTTGTCTTTTACTTTCTGACTTCACTTAGCATAATCAGTTCAAATTTCATCCATTGTGACAAAAAGCAAGATTTCATCTTTTTGATAGCTGAGTAATATTCCATTGAGTATATCATAACTTTGTTTTCTAGTCACCTGTAAATGGGCATTTAAGTTGTTTTCATGTCTTAGGCTATTGTGAATGGTCCTGCTTTGAATGCAGGTGTGTATGTATAACAAGGAAGTTTTTCCTCCTATAAAATTGTTTCACATAATCCTGGCATCCTTATCAAAATCCACTATACCAAGTAATACTTTACTTTGGTTTACTATATGTAAAATAAAACATTATTGAGTGCTGATCTCAGAAGAATATTTCACTCATGCACCTGTTCATTATTCAAATAACATTTACTTAATGCTTTGCCTATGGTAGCCACTGCTCCCCTCCTGTGTGCTTTCATAGAACCCTGTATTTATCACGAGAAAATTCAGTATTGTTCTCATGCTCCCTTAATCATTCCTTTTTACTTGGGTGTCCCCTACCTTGGTAGGGGTGGTGGCAAAGAAAATGCCCTAATGGTATTTCTGGTTCTTGGCACACTATAGAACTCAAAAAATGTGTTGAATGATTGAGTGAATGAATGTCAAACCATGCTAGGGACAAGGGACGCAAAGATAAAGAAGCCACTGTCTTATGATACTTTCTCCTTCTAAAAAAATATTTTGAAGATCAAATGTGAGTTGTTCTACAGACCCAAATCAAATTGTGCTGGTGGATCCAAGAAGCTGAAGTTGGGGAGACAGGTGGGAAGAAATAGGGAGCATAGCAAGTAGAATATAGAATTGCAGTCTTTGCAAGTAGAATGGCTCTAGGAGCGACCCCAGGAAGGTCCAGGGTGGAGGAGATGGAGGAAACATTAGGATAGAAGAGACAGTCGGTTGCTAGGTGCTCAGTATCATAAGTGTTGGGTAAAAGTGCGTATTTTAAAATCCATTGTTACCAAAAAAAAAAAAAAAAAAAAAGAAGAAGAAAAGGAGGAGAAGCAGCAAGAATAAAAATAAATCTTAGAACTTTCATCTTGCAACGACAATGAAAAGTGCTCTCTAATTCGATCTAAGGTTAGTGTAAGTATAGGTTGGTTTCTCTTACAATGAGTTTGCTGCTATTTTTCTGGGGTGGTAACTGAGGGAACCCTATTGAAGAAGAGCAGAGAGATTCTTGGTCATTCTTTTCTTCATCACATGGTTTTCATCAATAAGAAATATTTTGTGTGTGTTTTACTTGATTATCAGAGAACAGAAAGAAGAATGTAAATCGATGGATATTTTTATAACGCCATCCGCGCTCCAGATGAAAACCCCTGAAAGCTGCACAGACATCTGTCTTCCAGCAGAGGTCAGGCTTGTACCTTCTTCCTGCCGGGGCCTGCAGTTCGTGGCTGGAGACGGACTGCACCTGCGGCTGCAGGCACAGGCGGAATTCAGCACGAGTAAGATCATCGCTCTGTTTTTGCAGTTACTTTTTTATTATAAATCAAAAGTGATTTTGCACTTGAAAAGCTGAACTTTTCCTAGATGAAAATAACTGCTCATCAGTGGCATGGAGAGATCTGGGAATTAAGAAGATCCAGGTCCTGTGTCAACTCTGCCTGTTATTATTACCTGTGTGAAGTTGAACATGTCACTTGATCCTTTCTGAGCTGTTGTTTCCTGTTTTGGTTTTTAGTGCTCTTTTCCTGATTATTTTTAGAACAGTTTTAGGTTCCTGGCAAAATTGAGCAGAAAGTATAGAGACTTTCAATGTACTCCCTGCTTTGATTCTTAAATTATAAAAACTTACAGAGTTGATGTTAAGTTTAAGTCAGACGGTGTTGTGCAAGAACAGTTTGATTTTGAAATATTATATAGTAAGATATTTCTTTTACAAATACTTGCTCATACTTTGTCTGGAGGCATTGATATTAGGTGCTGGGAATGCAGAAGTGAACAAGTGAGGAAAAGTCTTTTCTTATGGAACTTAGGGACAAACATTGAACAAGTAAGTTGTTTTGTGTGTGTGTGTGTGTAGAAGAACTGGGGTGTAGGTCAAAGGTTCAGGGGTTGAGAGGATTCACCATAGACAGAGTGGGGAGCAGAACAGGCAGATCTACTGAAATACACTGCTGAGGGGAGCAGGGCGCAAGACAGGAGAGGTCTCCTGTGCCATGTGGGTAGCTCCCTAACCAGGGTTGGAGCTCAGGTTGCAGTGGCTGCCAATAGCTTGATTGTGCTGTGTCTTTAAATCCTGTGCCACCAGGCAGGCCCTACATTGTTTCTTTTTAACTGAAGGACAAGATAAATTAACTGCTATATGTTGGTACACACATTATTTGCATTCATTGGTCTCCTGTTTCTTTCCATTTTTAAAATATTTTATTCAAATCTGAAAAAGAAAATGTTCAAAGACCTGAGCTATAGTGTATGAAAGGGTATGCAAAATAGATTCCTCAGTAGCTAATTGCTTTAGTGCTTTCCACATAATAGATGGTAAATAAATGTTTGCTGAATGAATAACTATCAGATGTGTACTGATGTAAATGAATGTACTGTAGGAAGTGACTTGTTAAATTTTTTGCATTCAGTGGTTATTTCTGGATTTTTTAAAAGCTGGCTTCTCAACTCTAAGGATATTCTTTTAAGGACTATAATAAACATAATCTTGCACTAAGTCATGATCCTTGGCATGAACTGGCTATAGTAAAATCTGATAGAGCACAAGAATTAGACTCATCCCCATGTTACTGTTTAAAAAGTTCTGAACCTGAGCCAGTGAATCACTGGCTGGCCAGCAGAGGGGAGTGTTTGACTGAAAATTTGTTTATTGATACTGAAAAGAATATTTGACTTGTTTTATCCAGGTCTTCTTATATATTCACAGTTAATGAATATTGTTTTTTCACCTTAGTCCTATAGGGATTGGCAGGTATTCCTAGAAATTAGATGGAAGAATTTTTAATTGTCAAGGATTAACATTTCTAGCATTAGTGTCTTTAATCTTAAAATACATACAAAGTAACAGGATCCAAATTTGAAATACTGGATTCTAATGGATACAGCATCATGTCTTTAGTTAGATTTTATAGATGAATATTTTAGTGGGGTTTTTTTGAAATGAAAATTTCTTCAGTAATGAAATAATGGAATGTGCTCTGTCTCGAATGTGCAAAATAAATGTTTCCCCACAGTTTTCATCAGAAACTGAGGTCACTCTTGAAAGATGGAATTCGGATTCTTTTTAGGAACAATTCCATCCTCAGGGACCTGCCCCATAAAGACCAGTTTCAAGATTCATTTTGTTTTTATGTACTGGTAATTTGCAGGGTGGACATAAATCTTATTAAATCAAATTAAACTTAAATATCAGAGCTGTATTTACTAGTAGTCACACTGATGAAAAACTATACCTAAGACATAGCAGAGGAAAGCTGACAATAGTGAAGCTCCATGTAGTTAGCTGGATGTGAAGGAAATACCTCCTTTTCTCCTATCTTTAATGTGTTCTTAGAATGAAAGAAGTTACCCTCCAGTGTTTTGCATGGATAATCTAGGGCAACACCCAGCTCTGAGACACTCAACAAAATCTGTTGTTTTTGAAATGTGTTCACAGAATTTGCTGCTGCTTGAGTCATCAAAAAATACTAATTAAATGTTTACATTTAAATAGATCATAAACAACATTTATTAATAGTAATTTGTTTTGGCTATTAAGCTCTTTCAGTATGTTACTATATTTACTCCAAACCTCTATGATTTACTATTTCATTGGTTTTCTTTAGAGCTGACTTCAATGTTTAATCAGAGCTCACGAGCACAAGAATGTTGGACATTTTATTGCCAGTCCTGTGGGGAAGTCATAATAAGGGACAGGTAAGTAAGCAATATATTTAACTCTGATTCATTCTATGTCTGGCAGTTGTTGTCTTTTTTTCGATCAAAATTTGTGAATTTCCAAGGGAGCAATATATGACCTTAAAATGAGAGCCAGCTTAATGTCTGAACAAAATCAACCTCAGAACTCTCAGAGAGAAATCACAGAGCAATTAGATCTTCTGAAGGTGGCAAAGGGGAACAATGGGATTATGGCTTTAAGGGAAGAGGATTATCTTGGAGAAGAGCCTCTCTCGATCACTTGAAGCACCTTTCTTCTGAAAGGAGACATGACTTCCATCACCAGTTTTAGCCATCATTTTAGTGCATGATATTTTCCACAGTAAGTGAATTTTCTAAATCGCAGAAGCTTTTGCAGTCCAACTTTCTATTTGAATCATTCCTATTAATACCTTTCTAAAATCATTTTTTATTTCCCTGCTTATTAAAACAGTGTATACAGCACACATATTAACCTCTTCTCAGTGATTAGGTTAATCTTGTAACCTGTTCTTGTGATGTGCTATTGAGATGGGAAGTTCCCTTTGTATTCCCGAATTGACTCTTTTAATTATTTTCCTCATCTTTTCTCTTCCTTCTCTGTCTCCTTGTTTCCTGAGTATAAACCCTTTCCCTGAAATTTTCAGATACTAATCATTCATGGGTTGGAAATAGATCACAATCGCACAATCATATTATTGTTAACGAGATTTAAGGAAAGAATTTTGAGTTCTCTGTTTTATGTGTTTCCTCTGAGAAAAGTGCTGAGACTTGGATGTGAATGGATTCTTTACCATATCAGAAACCTGGTCCTCCTCCAGGCCTCCTCTCAACGAACTCTATACCTCCACCTCGTAGTCAATCATCGTATACTTTTCCTTCTCAGCATTTCTTACCTAAGTCCACTTTCCTTCATCTCCAGTCCCACTACCTCAGTCCAGGCTACTGTCTTCTTACCTGTTAGCCACTGTTGACAGAACCTTGTCCACTCAGCCTTATTCTAGTTTTACCTTCTTTAATCAGTTCTATACTACTGTAGCTGACTCCCCTGTTCAGACTCCTCCGAGACTCCCCATTTCTTTTAGGATATATTCCATGAGACCTTAGCATGCCACATCGAGTCCTGGCTGAGCTTGCCTGATTACCTTTCCACCCTCATGATTTAGACCTCTTCTCCCAGAAAACAATTATTGACACACAGTCAGTTCACAGCTCTAGTGACCAGCCTACAGGCTCATAGTCTCTTCATGGTTTTTTTCACCCTAGGACTTAATGAAAACTACTCTGTTCCCTGGAATGCATTCCATACCCCAACTCCCTCCAGTTAGCCTCCTCCTAAATTCAGCTGACAGGCATCGCCTGCTGGGAGCATTGCCTGTATCTGCTGTTGGTTATATATGACTCTTAGGTTTATTTGCCTGTCTTTCAATAAATCTGTAGACTCTGGGGAAGGGGATAGTCTTACTCCTGCAGCCCTTATCCCCACTTTAGAGTGCAGTATACTGCAGTGATTAGAAGTGCAGGCTCAGAAGCCAGATGGTTTAGATTAACAGCCATCCTTCACTAGCTGTGACCATAGACAAGTTACCTAGCCACTCTGTGTCTCAATTTTCATATTACAGAAATAAGGATAACAGTAGGAGCTACCTCATAGGATTGCTGGGGCAATCAAATGAGTTTCAGTATTTATAACAATGCCTGGCACAAAGTAAGCATTCTGTCTGTAATAGTTACTGCTATTATCATCATCTTCACAATCCCCTGTGTCAGGCACAATGCTTAGTGTGGTAAATTCTTGCTGGGTTGAATTAAATAAATGTTGGGGTGCTTATTTTGGCTTCCTACTAGTGTTTCTTCCTTGCTTCCTTATTTCTGACAGTGTCCCAGGTAGATGAAATTGTGTAAATTTGCTCTGGAATAAGTAGAGTTTTGTAAGTGAAGCATCCTCCTGAGGATTATCTTAAGTTAGAAAGGAGGTGACTCTAAGTGTGCAGACAAGAGAATGTCCTTGCTCAGATTATCTAAAGGGCCACAGTTGCTGCTGGACACACACACTGTGTCAGGCCCACTTAAGCCTGAAAGATGCAAGGGATCCTGGTTTACATTTTAGTTCAACTAAGAAACTTTTCCTTGTCTTAGCCCTTTTCATTTTGTTTGATTCTAACAAAGTTTCTGAAACGTGCATACCTGTACAATAACTAGGTGACCTAGAAGTTACAGTAGGAACAAGTTAAATTCAGTACAACAGCATTTCCTGGTTCTGCTTGCAGAAAGATATGCTCACTCCTTACTGGCTGGTATTTTTGTTTCATTGGAGAAGGATAATGCATATGAAAAATCATTACCTATAGTCCTCATTTGTCCTATTTGGGAACTGCATCTTCTGTTTTGTGTCAATCCTTTTATGATCAGAGTTGGCAGCCAAAAGAGTTTATATAGAGTCTAACTATGGAGGACGGCTGCACTGCTCCTACCCTGACCGTTGGGAGATCATGTAGCATAGAGGCAAGAGCCGAAGAATGGAAACTGCGCTTAAACTTCCAGTTTCACCACGAGTGAACCTTGTCCATCTCACCTCAGCTTCTTCTTAATCATATATATTAAGGCCCATTTTCCAAACTTGTCAGTTGAGTTAGAGGATGTAATATAATTGTGAATGCTCAATAAGCTCTTTTTTTTTTATAGAAACCTTCCACTCCCTTTTCCAAATTGATTTTATTTACAAATTACAAGATTCTTTAGTGTTTCACACCTTTTTGATTCAGGACTCAATAGTTTTTGGTGTGCCAAAGAACTGTCCAACGTTTTCTCTTTTTCTTTCTGAGGAAATAAACAGTGGACTTCACTTAGCCCTTGCCTTACATAAGCAGGGCTTACCTGAAAGCCTTTCATATCTCACCCGTGTGTCTTGGTGTTTGTATACCTTTGAACAATATGGAGGAATCCTGAGTAGGTGATTCAGGGCTTTGCTTTCATTTCACTCTTAGCAGACCCCATGGTTTTTTCTTTTATGGAAAACGTGCTTCCTTTAGTCTCTGCACATGAACATCATGTTCAACTGTTTATATTAAGCACATGGTCTTCTCATTTATTTCCGCTATCTATTTTATATTGGTGACAAGGACATCTTCAGTGCTTGTTAAATTGTAAGCAAAACCAAAAAAGGCATGTATGTGCTACAATCAAAATTAACTAACTATAAACATTTT
Organism: Talpa occidentalis; assembly: GCF_014898055.3. Classification (NCBI taxonomy): domain Eukaryota; kingdom Metazoa; phylum Chordata; class Mammalia; order Eulipotyphla; family Talpidae; genus Talpa; species Talpa occidentalis. Next base: position 91,447,769 of record NW_023602073.1, on the reverse strand, counting down.
TTCCAACATAGCAAACTGGAATATGTTGACTTAATTGGTTTTGGAAGCTTCTCTTGATAGGAGTTTAGCAGGTAGCCTTATTATCTGGGAACAAGTCACTTTATTGTTCTGGACCTCAGTTTCCTCATTTATAAAATAAGGAGATTGGTTTAGATAAACCTGTAAGGCCTGCTAGCATGAAAATGTTGTGATTAGTGAACCTCATGAAGTTGTACCTTTGGCTCTGTGATTCATGATTATTTGTCTAGTGTAAGATACACACGTGTTCCTTTTTTAAATGAAAAAAGATTCTTGTCAAGTAAATTATAGGAATAAGGTGCACAGGACTGTTTAACCTGTTTAGACTCATTAGTGGATTTTAGCACTTAATAATTCTGGGGCACACAAAATCTGCTAATTATAGCAGTCTTTTGTCTTAATTTATGATCACATATTCCTAGGCATTTGTTTCATTTATTTGAAAATAAATAATGCTTCATTTCTTTTTTTTTTGCTTCATTTCTTTATAATAAAATCCTCCAACTTATATTTTTGACAGTTCAGCAGAATTTTTTTTTATAAAAACAATCTGAACATAGAATTTTTGATTATGAACTTTTTGAGACTAGCAGGCCCTAATATCAAGTAACAGTAATAAAATATATGTCTTTGTGAATAGTCTCAGAAACAGTAAAATGATCATTGTGTTTGGAATTTGTGATGTCTTCTCAAAATATATTCACGGCAGGATTGAATTACATCAGTTGGCCAAACTGACTTTTCAAACATAAGTCTTTTGATTTCCAGTCAATTTGAGAAGTGTCCTGAGGACTCTGAGCCAGCAGAGTTAGTAGTCAGCCCAGCAGCTCATGAGAGCATTGAAACTCTAGAAGCAAACAAGCATATGGACTTTGTGGAAACAAGAAATATAAGAATATCCAACCAGTTGATTGACCCATAGGATAGACCAGCAATAATTGTAGTCTAAAAGTAGCTACCTCTGTGAATATGGTCACTTTTCTATAAAAGAGAACAAAGAATCAATAAAAAGAGTAAGGCACAATTTGGAATGTTAGTACTATTGTACAACTTTGGAATAAAATAATTATACTCTTATGAGGCTAATCATACTCTGTACCTAATGGTAATAAAATACAAAGCTAGTTTCATAGCCTATCTGTTGGATAATGTCAGCTGAATTTATCTCAGTTCCAGAAGCCATATGTTAAGCTTTAGATATTTGATGTAATATTTAATGTCTACTTAGTTATCACCCAATATGTAAAAACTCCATGTTATTAATTTTGTTATTGTTAGTGATTAATGGTTGATTTTACACAGTAAGGGTCATTTCATTTTCTTGTCTATATCTTTAAAATTTAAATAAACATCATCAATCAGTAGCATTTAATTTTTAAGTTACTTTCCCCAAAATTGTGTGCTCTATGATACATTAAAAGTAAATAGCAAATTTTAATTTATTACAAATAAGCGTTTGATGTTCATCATAGAATAATAAGCTGAGAGAAAATTTAAGGAATCATTTCCCTCTTATTCTCAGCTTCAGCAGGTTTTTTACTTACAAACTACCTTAAAAAAAAAGGTATCTATTTTATTTCAAAGTTCTCTTGGGAAGCAGAACATATCAGTTTCAGGTTTTTTGCTAGATATACTTTCAGTAGGTCTGTGATTAAAATACATCTTTTGTTCTTAAAGGTTTTATGTTTTTTTAAGACATCAGAATAATTTCTTTCTGCTGTAAAAACACTTTTATCTTTGCAGTGACTTGTGAATTAGGTACTTTCTTGCTTCTGATGTCTTTTGTAGGTAGTTATGGGATATATTGTAGCTTTTACTCACATGATATGGAGTCAAGTTTGAAATACCATATTTTGAGCTACTGTGCATCAAATCTCCCAAGCTCTTTATTTTATTTATTTATTTTTTTAATTTTCTAGAGGCATGTCTTATTTATTTATTTATTATTTGTTTGTTTGTTTGGTTTATACATGCACTGGGTACAGTCAGAAGCGCTGGAGGGTGAGAGAATTCACCAGAGCCAGAGCGGGGAGCAGAGCAGGCAGAAGGACCGAAGGACACTGCTGAGGGGAGCAGCGGGCGGCAGGAGAGGTCTGCTCGCCATGTGGGACCCTCCTCCGGTGGCCGGGGAGCAGCCGGGGATCGAACCGGCTGCAGAGGCTGCAGGCAGCTTCGCAACCCAGCGCTCAACCGCTGCGCCACCGGGGAGGCCCCTCCCAAGCTCTTTAAATCTTGATGTGAGTTTACTTCTGTGATCATGTATGAGATTTTGACATTGCTGCCTTTTGTACTGTGTTGAGGATCTTTTCATTGACACTACATGCAAAATATCAGGAGGAGCCTGTTTTGGCCTAACTGCCACTCTAAACAGGTGTTTTTGTTTGCCTTCTTTGCAAAAAATTCAAATCTAACCTATCACTTAAAATTCTATAATGCTTCCCACCTACCTGTGGAACCAAGTCCCTGAACCTTAGCTTGGCATTGAACACCCCACACAGTGTCACCTTTCTACTCTCCCAGGCTCCTTTACTGATGATGTGCATTCCAGGGAAGGAAATCTATCCCAAGGGAAAGAGTTTAGCTTTGGTGCCAAGAGGACCTGAGTTAAAATCCTGGCTTCCATTCATCACCTCTGGTTCTGAACTTGTGCAGTCAGTTTATTCCACATTTCTGAGCCTACCTTTCCTCTTCTGAAACAGGGGAGTGGTAATTCTTATCTGACAAAATTGTGAACATTAAATGGAACAAGGTGTGTGTAGTGCCCACCTGAATTCTTCTGAAGTTCAAGTAAACATACAGACTCACAACACCATCACGCACCACATTTGTTGCCAGCTGACCAGCATAGCAGCATCAGGGGTTCCTCAGCAGGGGCCTTGCAGTTCAAGCAGTTGGAACAACTAACAGCTCACACACCCATTTGAGGACTCTTGTCTCTCCATATGGTTTCAGGTACAAAGCACAAGATGTCCATGAGGCATGTACAGGAGCTACCCTTAGAAGAAGCTTGATGCCCTAAGCATTCATTAACTTTAGGAACAATTCTTTGGCTGAGTTGCTAGAGTTCCCCACAAGAGACTGCATTCAGGGAAATCCAAAGTGTAACGTCCTCATCAGATATTTACAGCTCATTTATACTTCTTCCAGTCCAGATGCAATTTACCAATCAGGGATCATTTTTTTATCATAAGCAATGTTGCCTAGCAATATAATTTGATGCCTACTATCTACCTGGTTTCCAAGGTAACAGAGCTAGGTGGTTAAACCAAAGGTCAGATTCTCAAGCAGCAAGGGAAAAGGTTTGTTAACCCTTTCATCTCAGGAAGCAGCAGATTCAAGCAGGGACCACACGCATCATAGTTATCAAATTACTCCAGTTCATATTTTAATAAATACTAACTTTAATAAATATTTAAGAGCTTACAGTGTGAACCAGGAACTAAGCCAAGCACTGAGAATATGTGGTAAGTTAGAAGAGATGGTGCTTGTCTTCATTTTTATTCCTCCACTTGTTATGCCTTAATTCCTTTCATTTCCTGAAGAACTCCTTCCTATTTATCCTTCCATGGACAACTCAAGGAAGATGTTGTCTGTTCTCTGAAGTCCATGTGTGCTCTGCTAGCACTTTGCATTGCCCTGAATTAATGGACTGGTTTTGGGAATCCCTGTATATAATATGCAGATTTTGTGTGCATGTAGGAATAGATATTTGCAAAAAATGGTTAAAGCTTTCATTAAATTTTCAAATGAGTCTGTGCCATCTCCTTCTTCCTAGGTTCCCCCCAAATCTTTTATAAGCATTTATTATATTATGATTTTGTTACATGTTTACAGGTTTCTATTTTCTACTAGAACATGAGTAACTTGAGAATAGGGACTGTATATATTAACATTTTATATCAGTTGAGTGCCCAATTCATAGATTTTTGGAAAATATACACTTGAAAGAATCACTTCTTAATATTTTTAACGGACTTAGTAACTTGAATGATGCTAGTGGTGTAGCATTTCCTAATTTGAAAGGGAAAGTCCTTCCTTGCATTAAGTGAAATCAGAGTTTTTGTTCCTTGCTTTGTCCTCTGAAGTTATGTATTAAATGTCTGCACCCTTCCTGATGTTAACTGCCTTTTTATGAAACTCACAGTTGATTGGGGAATCAGAAAAATGCTTAACATTGGGAATCATTAAAATTGATTATTCACATCTTAAATCTTTTAATTTAAAACATGTAAATATACATTAATTTACTAGTGTTTTATTGTGAGACCAACATCTTTGTGTGTGTGTGTGTGTGTGATGAAAAAATGTTTTAGTGCTAATATTAAATTTTTTTTTATTGAGGTAATATTTTCCAATGTTGTTTTTGTTTTAGAGGTGTAGGATCTCCCCCCTTCAGGTGTTCTTACCACACCACACCCACCATCAGGGCACCCATAGTCTTCCATCATAATTGATTGTCCTCCTTTTCCTTCCCCACCCCAGTCTCAGCTTTACAGTCAGGTTTGTTGGTTTTGTTATTGGTTAGATCTGACCATTTGTTTTGCTTCTTTATATTCCACATATAAGTGAAACCTTCTGGTATTTGTCTTTTGCCTTCTGACTTATTTCACTTGGAAGAATCCCTTCCAATTCCACACATATTGGTGCAAAAGGCAAGAATTTATCTGTTTTTTTCAAGATTGAGTAGTATTCCATTGTGTTCATCTTCCTGATCTGCCCATCTATTTTTGCGTACCAAGTTGTTTCTATAACTTGGCTATTGTAAATAGTGCTGCAATGAACACAGGAATGCATATATTCCTTTGAATTAGTGTTTTAGATTCTTCAGGTAGTTACCTAGGAGTGAACTTCTGAATCATATGGTGGATCCATTTTTAATATTTTGAGAAGCCTCCATTTTATTTTCCTTAGGGGCTGGACTAACTTACATTCCCACCAATGGTGTGCAAGGATTCCTTTTGCTCCACATTCTCCCAACATTTTTTTCCAAGACACTTTTTTCTTCTTGTTAAATATGAATCCACTTTTGTATAGCTTTTTTTTTTTTTTTTAACTGAAGCCATCTTAAATACAGCATCTACATTTTATTGTTTGGGTTTCTTTAAAGTGCAACGAAAATTTAGACATTCTTGAAGTAACTGGATTGCAGAGTTCTCCTAGATTTTTACTTTTCCTCCCTCTCCCTAGTGTGCTATAGTTATATCTCCAGGTATTTTCCAATAACTTACTTTTATCATTTAAAATCTGTAGTTTTCAGAAGAATAGCAACTGATATTACTTTGGTTTACATACTATTTAATTAGATTACATAGCTAAGATAATATGTATAAGTGGCATAACACAATTGTCTTTTGGATCAGTGATCAGAGTGGAGTTTGTGAGTACTTAGGGAACTTTAAGCATTCACAGAACTGTGGGCCTTATGAGGACCATAAGTATATTTATTTCTCTGCTCAATTTTTCTAAGGATAAATTATTTCAAAAATTCATCGTCTTGCACTATCTTCTTTTCCCTGTAGACTACTGATTCTCCTAATTTAGAGTAGAAAAGAAACCATGTTTGGCTTTTCTTCTGGTAAAGTCTCAGAAGTGTATTGTCCAGAAAAGATAAAACCTTAAAAAAATTACTATATAAGAGCTATCTTTGCCATTTTGTAATTTTTTATAAATCTAAAATTACTCCAAAATGAAATTTATTAAAAAATAGTAATGGAAGTGCTCACCAAAGAAAGGATTGCATGACTTGAAATTGAAGAAGAGTAAGCCAAATTAAAAGCCAATTACTGGAAAAAATATTTGCTTGCATAATAAAAGAGCCAATATTTTTCATGTAGAATCTACTTGTGCAAATTATTAAGAAGATACCGATACCTCATTGGAAAGGAGATATTGATCATCATTCACTGGAGAAACACAGCATTCAATAAATAAAAAAGCAGTTCAATCTTACCAGTTATTAAAGAATTGCTGATTAAAGCAGAATTGAGACCATTTTAGCCATTACATGGGAAAAATGATAGTATTCAATTCTGAGGAAGACAGGTGGAAGATTATAGATTGCTATAGCTATTCTGGAAAGCAGATTTCTAATATTGATACTGGGTTTTAATATACACATCATTTGTACACTTAGAAGATTTTTCTCCCCAGCAAATAATCAGATATGTACCCAAATCTTCTAGTAGGAGTGTTCTTTATAGTCTTGTTGATAATGACAAACTTGAAAAATATCTAACTGTAAGGGAATGATCTATCTAGACAGTTTTGGCAGGCCTATGGGTATTATGATCATGATTAAGAATTATAACTCAACTAAATAAAAACAACGACAGTTAGATATAGTTAGTGTTTATTTTCTGATCTCAGACTATGTATATGTGTACATATACATATGTATACATATATCCCAGACTTTAGGTATATGTGTACATCTTGGAAGGATGGCAAAGAAATTTATTGACATGTCAGAAGTAGTTACTTGTTCTTGGCTAGTGAGGAAAGGATGACTTGTTTTCTTAATATCTCTGCATTTTCAAAACTGCCTATAGTAAGTAAATATTGCTTTTATAATGGGGAAAAGTTAATATTGCAAGCAACGTGGTTAATGAGTTTCCTCTTTCATGCTGATTTCCATTTTGTTCTGTAAAATATTGTTTCTTCTTTTTCCACTAGGAAGCTCCTTAGGGTGCTCCCACTGCCGAGTGAGAACTGGGGAGCTCTAGTTGGAGAATGGTGCTGTCATCCTGATCCCTTTGCTAATAAACCACTTCATCCACAAGAGAATGATTGTTTTATTGGAGACTCTTTCTTCTTGGTGAATTTAAGAAGTGATTTGTGGCAGCCAAACCCTGAATTAACCCCAGTGGAGAAGCACTGTCTTTCTTCAGAGAACCATTTTAAATTGGTAAATTATCTTTTCAAAATAAATGCCGATATAGTGGTTGTCTTAGAAACTGGTTTCTCCATTCTTTTAATTCAGGGCACGTTACACAACTGTTCTAAAGGCTGAAATCCATTATTTTCAACTGCCTCTATTCTCCAGCTCTGCTCTATTAATACAGGAAGAGAATATGGCCTTAAACCAAAACAGCCACAAGGGCTGGAGGAAGTAGGGAGAGATTTCTTAATGCGTAGAATTGGGAGTGTTACCATTTTACAAAGCCAAAATGCTCTACTCTCTTGTTTTTAGTACAGTATTCCATAATCTGTATGCATTTTATTTCTAATCAAATTCAGAGTGTCCTCTTGCTCCAGGATACCCTGGAGCACAGATAAGCCTCAATATTTTACTGTCTGTCCTTGGAATACACTTGCTGGTGTCATAAAAGCAGATGCCATCAAGGAAAAAGGAAACGGAGGCGGCCAAGCGTGGAAATAAAGCTCATGCCACAGGCTCTAAGTTGGTGCTTTGACAACGTGAGGTCAGGTGGCTGTTGCTATAAAAGTTGCTTTAGAGAGAAGGCAATTTCCTCTCACTGCAGAGAACAAGTGGTTTACCTTATTTTAAAAGGAAATCAATGACATTGACTTGACTCTTGTGAGAAATCATTCCCTTGATAAGTCAATGCAGATGTGATTTAAAAAATAAAGAAAATCGTTGCCAGAGAATCCTCATTTTAACATATGATTATTGGTAGGAACAAAAGTATTGTGTATTAAATTTCACTTAGAGTTCATTTAATTGTTTTAATGGGACCTGAGCCATTTCAGGATATAGATAACAGTTGGGCAGCTCTTTAGGTTGTAAGTTAATTATAGAAGTATTTTCTATCTTGATGGAGATGAAGGAAGTTCATCAAATGTCAGTTAAGTTGTAAGTTAAAATTATTTAAGTGACTCATCTCTCACCATAAATACAAATTCCTTTTCCTAAATTTGGCTCATTATAATGCCATAAATGTCTATATTTTTAAAAGATAAATGATAAGTTATTACATGTATGTAATAACTAAATTTTAACCTGTTATATACAAATGATATTTTAATTTAAATTTATACACTAGTATTTTACTTTTTTATGCCTTTTATTTTTATGATTAAATTGTTGTTTGAAAAATATTTGGAAGGTTTGAATGAGAGAGGAGTGGAGAAAAATAAAAGAAACCACAAGTTTTCCTTTTTAAACTGCACATGAACTACATATAAATGTGGAAATATATTCACATTTATATCTTTGCTAGTTATATAATGCCATTGACAGGAATTTCTCTTAATTGTTAATAACCGTCCTATGTATTAAAGGGAGACCCTTCATATTTAAACTTTATGGTTTTTAGTATGAAGGTGACTATGAGAAATTACTGTTGTGACCAGCTGTGGTTGATAAGATGTTTTCAAGTTAGCCTAGGTGAAAGTCTTGCTTTAATTGCAGATTGGAGCCATTGAAAGAGTATGCCTGCGACCAGAATAGTAACATAAATTTGGAGGGGCTGCTTAAACAGTGCTCTCAGGGCTCCTATGGGAACAAATCTGCTCTGTGCTATTGTAAACCTATTTCTCATATCACCCAGTCTAGCCATCTAGCAAGGTTTTGAAATGTCATACAGTGACACAGCATCCTAATGGTATCTCGTGGGAAACATTTTTTTGGCAAGACAATATCAAGAGTCTTTAGAAACTGAAACAACACAAAGGAAAATAAAACTGTGGACAGGAGGCTAATCCACCTCTGAGCAGCAGTGCCATCTCTCAGATATATTGATTTAATTAGTCCACAACAATGTCTTTCTTTGATGATTGCTCTGTAGCGTTCTCACACTGTTAGGCTGATTCATTGCACAACTTGCTTTATTATTTCTTTTAAGCACAGGTCAAGCAAAATACATTACAAAGCAGAGTTTCTCTTAAAACAAAATTAGAGGTGTTATATTTTAATTTAAAAGATCTGATTTAAAAAACAAAGTCCAACACCTATTATTTCCTTCAATACTCCTTGAGTGTACAGTATATTATTTACGTTCCTGTTAATGAGATAGTCTGTATCTTTGGTTTTCTAGCGATAACTGCTGTCGATTTCCTTTTTCTTGCATTTATTTGTCACCCCGTTGTATTTAGTATAGAATGATAAAGATGACACCTTAATCTTTTATAAGAGTCATAATATTATTACAGACTTTGTTGCATTTGAAACTTTATTCTACTTTTTTTTCTTTACATTTTAAAAAGACAGGTTTATTAGGAAAAGGAGAGAGAAGTAGAGGCAGCTGCATAGTCACAGGTAGACAGGAGAGCTGTTAAATATATTTTAGTTTTTCAAGAACAGATGAAATTGAACTTTAATTATGTTAAGGTGGGCATGGATGACTATCTTTTATTCTTTCCTGGGGTATTTAGCAATAATTTATTGATTTTGGTAATTTATTTGTGTTGTTAAATCTATAAGGGTGTCTTTTTTATGTTCTCAGAAAAATGTGTAGTTGAATTTTGTAAACATTCACAAATGTAAGAAGAAATGTTCTATAAACATCTGTAAACAAGTCTTGATTCATGGAATGTGCTTCCTCTGTCCTTTTATGATTATTATTTTTTATTGTTATTATTATTATTATTTTGCTCAAGTGCTTTAAAGTAAGTCCCAGGTATTATTTCTTTTCATCTTTGTAAGTTTCAGTTTATACATATATACAAACGACCTCAGTGTTGTTTTCACCAATGACAAAGTTGACAATTACTAGTTGATGATAATATACCATGCCATTATATAGATTTTACCAGCTGTTTTAAAGGTCTCTTTTATTGTTTTTTTAAATCAAAATCCATTGTTTTAGGTAATTGGCTTTTTACTGGTGTCACTTGAAAAATTATGACTACCCATGTCTTGAAAATGTTGAAAGTTATTTTAAAAACACAGCCAAAAAAAAAAAATCCTCTTTTCCTGCTTTACTAGTAGACACATCAAAATGCACTGTATGAGCAATTATAAATGAAATAGATAGCAGTGCACCTGATAAAAAATTTGTTTTGAGTAGAAATAGCTTCTCAATCACTGCTACTCCAGTATCCTATATTAGTTATTAGTAAAGCCCTTTGTTTTGGGTAAGATTTAATGAGGATAGTCCCATTTAACTAGTACAAAACAGGATCCTTTTAAGAGTCTTTAAAGACAACTGGGAGCCATAGAGATTGACTTTGCCATAAGAGACTATGAAACTACCAAAACACCAGACTTTACAATTGAGTTCCCCTAGGTTCTGACTTTTTTTTCCTGTAACCTTGACTAGATTTGCATCTACCTTGTGTCTATGTTTGTGACTTTTGACTTTTTTTGATCTCTAAGAATCCCATGTTTTTACGTCAAAATCTGAAAACATACATACACACACACACACACGTATGCAGATACACCTCAGATAAGTTTCTTGAAGTAGTACTTACCCTATGTTTGAAGCACATCCATTAGATTAATACATATGTTATCTCACATCATAAAGTCAGTTTTCCCTTACTTAGATCAGCCCTCTGCTTTGTAATTTCGCCACAGGAGTCACCCTAAGAGGCCAGAGTTGCAGAATTTCCTTATCCCTGCCCACTCTTACATGGCTTCTGCCTTATTGTAGTTTGTCTGGGTGAAAATATTGTATGACTTTTTAACAGAGGTACTTCTATGGATGTGGAAAAAAGTATTCTTTTGTTTGCTTAATGGTTAGGGGAGTGCTAGCTACTTTATTCTCTATTCCAAATGATGAGTGTGGATTTCTGGAGTTTCAGAATGTTTTAAAGAATGTTTTGGGCATTTGTCCCAGACACTACCCATCTTTCCAGTTACAGTGCATATTTTAAATGGAAAAATAGAATTACATGAACAGGTTAGATATTTTTTACTTCCGAGAGGTGGTTATGAATTATAGATAACAAATTACACTGTATTAGACATCAAAATAATATGGTTGAAATTCCAATTCTGTTTTCTAGACATGAGTTGGGAAAAGTCATGTATCCTCTCTGCCTTTTTTGTTGTCAACCATCTGCCTATTTTGAATGATAAGTCTGTTTACAAGTGCTTTTTAGAAATGTATGGTGCTTCTTCAAATTATTTGACAATATTTAGGTTATCGCAAAATGACTAACTTGGAAAAATATCAGTCTATTCATTATTCTATCTTTAAAAATAAAAAAAATGATCTCTGTGCATGTGAATTATGCATACTAGCTAAATGTATTCCCAGTATTTAGTAGAGGGCAAAATAAAATGTAAAGTTCAATGTAAACTCTAGAGACTATGTTAAAATTATATATTCCTTTTAAGAAAAGCTGAATGACATTTAAATGACATTTTTCTGTTCTACAGAAACCAAAGGCAAATACCAAAGTAATTTGTAAACGTTGCAAGGTAATGTTGGGAGAGAGCGTGTCATCAGGTAAGAATTTCATAATAAGAAAACAAAATGATTACTTTCTTTTTTTAAAAAAAAAGGTGATTTTAAAGGAAATAGTGTATGAATAGAGATGTTTAATATATGTTGTAGAATTGATACTTTTGAAAATAGAAACCAACCAACATATCACCCAGTATGCCAAGAAGTTTATGTGCTTTGACCTTTATAGGCACACACACTGAGTTTTAACCATTGCGATATTGGATCATTTTCAATAAGCAATAATCTCTTTTGTAGATATAAGGCAATAATAAAATGTTTGTATCCGTAGCTGTCTTAAAAATGATTGGACCATTTTGTTTAATTGGATTTTGTAATAGTGAGGCTTTTTTTTTTTTTAAAAAAAAGATTTATTTTACTTTTATTTATTTATTTATTTATTTATACAAGCACTGGGTACAGTCAGAAGTGCGGGAGGGTGAGAGAATCCACCAGAGCCAGAGCAGGGAGCAGAGCAGGCAGAAGGACCGAAGCACACTGCTGAGGGGAGCAGCAGGCGGCAGGAGAGGTCTGCGCGCCATGTGGGACCCTCCTCCGGTGGCCAGGGAGCAGCCAGGGATCGAACCCCGCGCTTCAGAGGCTGCGGGCAGCTTCACAACCCAGCGCTCAACCGCTGCGCCAACGGGGAGTCCCCATGAGGCTTTTTTTAAAAATATTTTCTTCTCTTGACCAACTTATTCAATGCTGAATTCTAACATCATTGGGAAATAACTTACCCTTAGTTAAGATTGACAATATAATCACAGCTTCTATATTAATGACCTTGTTTAGGGTAAATGCTTAGTGTTAATAATAGGGGAAAAAATCTATGTACTTGGAAAATATGAGAAAAACAAGATTCTAAATCTCAAAAAAATTGATTGGACCATTTTTTCTTAATACAACTCCTATTCAAAAGTGTTGGTTGCCATAGATGATGGACAAGTTGCTTTTTTGGCACCCATCTCCCTAAGGGCTATATTTGGGGGCTGGAATAGGAGAGAATCTGTGAATTGGAAGAAAACACATTTTGAATTTTGTAATCTGTTTCCTGTTCTTTTCCTCATTAATGTTAATTATGCCTTAGATAAGTCTAAGTTATAATACTTTAAACCAGAGCAATGAAAGTCCTGATAAAATATGGTTTAGAAATGTCTACAAAGCTGTACATGCTGTGTTAGCTTTGTGGGTGATGAATAATTGCTTTTAATATAATTAATTAGAAGATATGATTTAAGTGAAACTATTGGTTTCAGGGAAGGCAGATGGTCGTATATTTTGTTTTTTAAACTATCAGAATCTTCTAAGTCACCACCTGCTCCGAGTCAACAGCAAAGGCAGAGGAATGAGTAGTAGTAAAAGATGTCACCTTCAGTGTCATTTTGAAAAATGAATGCAAATCCCTTAAGCAACAACTTAGTATTTTAAGGCTTCCAGTGAATTAGGGTGAATTGATTTTAAAAATTCTTTTCTCTCCTCCCTGAAACCCTGTTCAAATGTCAGTTAAGAAATAAAGAGATGTCCTCACAGAGACAAGTAAAAATAGTGTGAAGATGATAGTGACGTACACAAGAGGTATAAACAAATTTTTTTGGTAGTTTTTGTAAAGCCGAGAGAGGCGTGGAAACACACTTAGAAGCTGGTGTATGCAAAAGAGTTTGGATAACTGAGCCAGTTCTGAAAGCTAAAAGATCTTGGATGAATGCCTTCATAATTTGGTAGGAAAAGATTTTCAACCCGCAATTCTATACACAGTCAAACCATCATTCAATTATAAAGACAATAAGTACATTTTTGAAAATACAGGGTCATAAAACATAAAGCTCAAAGGTATATTTTCGATAGGAATCTATCATAAGATACACAGACATTTCTCACTTCACAGCAGGAATACATTCTGAAAATGTAACTTTAGTAACTTTAGATGATTTTGTGGTTTGCAAACGTCATGGAGTGTACATACACAAATCTAGATCAGGTACAGCCTACTACACACCTAAGCTGTATGGTATAATCCACTGCTCCTTTGCTGCACATTTGTGCAGCATGCTACTATACTGAACATCAGGAGTTGTATCACAATGGTATTTGTGATTCTAATCATAACAAGCTAAAGAAAAAGTATGGGAAAAAACAGGATAAAAAATAGAAAATAGTATGTCTATTTAGGGCCCTTCCTGTGCATGGAGCTTGCTGGACTAGGAGTTGCTCTGGGAGAGTCAGTGAGTGGTGAGTGAATGTGAAGGTCTAGGACATTACTGCACACTACTATAGGCTATAACATTGTACACTTACGGGACACTAAATTTATAAAAATATTGTTTTCTTTGTTCAACTATAAATTAAAGGAACTTAGCTCACTTTTTTATTTTATAAATTTTAGAATTTTTTAGACCTTTTCACTCTTGTAACACCTTAAAATATGCACATATAATTTAGCTGTATAAGAAACTTTTTTCTTTCATGTCATTCTATAAGCATTTTGATATTTAAAAATAATTTTAATCTCTTTACTTGAATTTTTTTTTTTTTTTAAATGGGACCACTTGCTGGTGGCCGGGGACCGAACCGGTGCTGCAGAGGCTGTGGGCAGCCTCGCAACCCAGCGCTTAACTGCTGCGCCACCACAGGAGGCCCACTTAAAAAAATTTTTTTGTTAAAAACTAAGACATAAACACATACATTAGCCTAGACTTACACAGGCTTAGGATCATCAATATCACTGTCTTCTTCCACATCTGAACCCACTGGTGGATCTTCAGGAGCAAAAGCTTGCATGGAATTTTATAGTTTTTATAATTTTTAAAAAGTATAATTGAAAATAAAAACTCAGTGGTGGTTTTATAGCATAGGTACAACTTAAAGAAAGCATTAATGGATTGGAAGAATAAACATTATTAAAATGGCCATCCTTCCAAAAGCAATATACAGATTCAATGCTATTCCAATCAAAATTTCAATGTCATTCTTCAAAGAAATAGAACAATTATTGATGAAATTCATATGGAATCACAAAAAACCCCGAATAGCCAAAGCTCTCCTGAAAAAAAAAAGAAGGGAATGGAGGCATCAGACTCCCAGACTTCAAACTATACTACAAAGCCATAATCATCAAAACTGCATGGTATTGGAACAAGAACAGACATACAGACCAATGGAATCGAATAGAAAATCCAGAAATAAACCCACAGATTTATGGTCAACTAATCTTTGACAAAGGAGCAAAGAATATGCATTGGAGCAAAGAAAGTTTGTTCAATAAATGGTGCTGGGAAAACTGGGTCGCTACATGCAAAAGAATGAAGCTTGACCACCACCTCACACCATACACAAAAATCAACTCAAAATGGATTAAAGAACTAGACATAAGACCTGAAACCATAAAATATATAGAAGGAAATATAGGCGAAACACTACGTGATTTGCACATCAAAGACATCTTTACAGACACATCACCCAAAGCAGTGATAGTGAAGGCAAAGATAAACAGCTGGGACTACATCAAATTAAAGAGCTTTTGCACAGCAAAAGAGACAATAACAAAAACAAAGAGAAACCCCACCAACTGGGAGAACATTTTTGCACCCAACACTAATGATAAAGGACTGATCAAAAAAATCTGCAAAGAGCTGATGAGACTCAACAACAACAAAGAAAATAATCCAGTCAAAAAATGGGCAGAAGAGCTTAAAAGAAACTTCTCTGAAGAGGAAATGCAAATGGCCAACAGGCATATGAAAAAATGTTCAACATCACTTGTCATCAGGGAAATGCAAATCAAAACTACCATGAGATACCATCTTACACCAGTGAGAATGGCACATATTAAAAAAACTAGCAACAACAAATGTTGGCGAGGGTGTGGAGAAAAAGGAACTCTTCTGCACTGTTGGTGGGAGTGCAAACTGGTCCAACCACTGTGGAAAGCTGTATGGAGATTTCTGGACCTACTAAACATAGAGCTTCCATATGATCCAGCAATTCCACTCCTAGGTATTTACCCAAAGGACACAGAAACATCAATTCCAAAGAACACCTGCACCCCTATGTTTATAGCAGCACTGTTTACAATAGCTAAGCTTTGGAAACAACCCAAATGCCCAAAAGTAGATGACTGGATCAAGAAGATGTGGTACATATATACCATGGAATATTACTCAGCATTCAAAAAAGATAAACACATGCAATTTGCAGCAAATGGATGGCGCTGGAAGGGATCATGCTCAGCGAAATAAGCCAAAAAGAAAAAGAAAAATACTGGATGGTCTCACTCATAGCAGGAATCTAGAAAACTTAAATAAGGGACCAGGAAAATGAATAACTATAAGAAAGTGAAAATCAAAATCAACAAAAAACTATGAACCAGAGACACTTTTAGGGGGGCGGGGGTGGGAGGGGAGGGATTGGGGTCAGAATGGGGGGGCTGCAACTGTATGGGGAATATAACAATAAAATTTATTAAAAAAAAAAAAATAAAGAATTCTAAAATTTTTCCAGAAATTTAGTGTAAAAAAAAAAAAAAAGAACTTCTTGTGAGATAAATAAAAAGAAATCTACAACAGGACACATCAGAGTAAGACTGCAGAAAATTTAAGAAACATAAAGCCTTAAAACCATTCAATGAAAAACAGATCACTTTCAAAGGAACAATAATGACACTATGTGCACAAAGAAATAACTGTTAAATGAGAATTTTATAGACGGTAACAATGCCCTGATATGAAAAATCAAGACAAAGATAAATGTACTTTTTGACAAAATTTAGGATACTTCATCTCAAGTGGTTTTGGTTTCTATTTAAAAAAAAAAAATCTTACTTTGTACCTCAAATTCTAGCAAATGATCCCAAACTGGAGGTCTAAGTTTCAAAAAGTGTTGTTAAAGTGGTAAATCTGTGGTTGACACAAAATTAACTATATAAAATATTAATATTGCTTTGTGGGATTAAAATTATAGAATTAAATTACAATGTAGCAGTTTAATAGTTGGGATCAAAGGCATCACTTCACAATGTTTAAAATTTCAATTCTGTATTTAATAACAGACTTCAAGACAGTAATGTGTAATTTGAACTTCAAGGAAAAATGCATCATCATGGCTTTTGATATGTAATAGCCTGTTCAACTGTGTATTTCTATTTTTTTGTCCTTTTCTGTGTTATATTGAGCAATTAAAAATATTTTCAGAAAATTTGCCAGGAACAACTTTCCATCTTATTAAAACAATTAAAAATTGTTTGTGTAGGGGCAGGAAGGGACAGTGCAGGTTTTCTATGACCCAGAGCAGACGGGTGAAGCAGCAGAGGTGTCCTGGAGCCCTCGGTGGCTTTTTCAGGCTTTTATTGCGATTTACCAGGCACACGGCAGGTAGGGGTGCTGGGGGGCCCAGGAGGCCTCCCGGCCCCCAGCGAGTCTTCCCTCTTTCTGGGCTCTCTGGTGTTCTCTTGCGTTCTCTCCGCTTCTCTTGTGGTTCTGTCTGGTTTCTGCTCTGCTCCTACTGTTTGCTCTCCTGGCGTCCCCGTGACACCTTTCTTACAAGCCCAGCCTTAGCCCAGGTGTACCCACTTATGCATGCCCACACCCTACTCCAGGTGCGGCCATCAGGCATGCATTCAGGCCCACAAGGATCCATCATCAATCCTAATGGCGTGAGGGCAGAAAAGCCTGATACTATTTATTTACCCTACAGTTTGGCATGCTGTTTTTAGTGATTGCATAGAATTTTGTTGCCTAAATATATAATTGTTTACTTAACTCGACCATCCTCAAATTTAATAATTGTCTATTAACATTTTGAGAATTTTTTTGGATCTTTTGTTTTCAGTAACTCCTACTATTGTAGCTACTCAACATCTGAGGAAACTAAATGACCAATTTCTACATAAGTGGCTAGGACTGTGATGTAACTAATTTTTATAACCTGTGTGTGAAAAGCGCCTTGCAGCACCATACTCACTGTGGGCATGCTCTCTGAAACAACTCTGTATAATCTGAAGTTCAGGACTGTCTCCATGTAGTCATCGATGCTTTGTCTGCTTAAACTCTTTTTTTTCCTATTATATCGTTGTTCATTTTTATACAATATCTGATTTCTCTCCTCAGGTGTAGTCCCCATAAATCTCCCATCACCACATCACCCATGAACCATCACCATAGTCCCTTGTGCTTTTCCCTCCCCTGTCTTGACTTCTCTCCCCCGCCCCCTGCTGTGTGTCTCACATCTATAACTTTCCTGCTAGTTTTGTCTTTTTTCTGACCCTTTGTTCAGTTTCCCTCCTATGAGTGAAACCATACAATATATTTATTTTTCTTTCTCATTAAAATAAGTCATTTTTGAAATGTTTTACTAAATATTAATTTTACCAGCATGCCAGATATTCAGTTTAGAATATCATAATTTGGAACCAACATATCCACACTGTAGGGTAAGGAAAAATGTCAGGCTTTTCTGCCCTCCTGCCATCAGGATAGATGATGGATCCTTGCGGTCCTGAATGCATGCCTTATGGCGGGCACCTGGAGTAGGGTGTGGGCATAGGTAGATGAGATTCACCTGGGCTAAGACTGGGCTTTTCAGGGCGGCATCACGGGGACGCCAGCAGCAGCAGAAGCCTAAAGAGTAGCCGAGAAAGCAGCAGCAGAAGCCAAGAGAGAAACAGAGAACACCGGAGAGCCCAAATAGAGTGAGGATTTGCTGGGGGCTGGGAGGACTGCCAGCCTCCTGGCCCCCCAGTACCCCTGCCTGCTGTGTACCTGGTAATCTAAATAAAAAACCTGCAAAAGCCACTGAGGACTCTGACTCCTCCTTTACCTGGTCTGCTGGATCCTAGAAAACCTGCCCAGTGGTCCTTCCTGCCCATACACACACAAAAAAGATACTAGTGTTTAGGGACATTTTTAACTTTCTTGTTTTTTGTTTCTAGAAACGACTAAGTTTTATATGACAGAGATAATTATTCAGCCATCTGAGGGAAATTTTTCCATCATACCAAGGTACCAAGCAAATTAAATGTATTCTGTAATTTCAAATGTAGGGAAAGAAGTTCAATTTGTTATTTGGGAGTTCATTTTACTTTATATCTCTTTATTTGAAAAGGTAAAAATAAAAGCTTTGAGAACAGCTTTTAGATTTTAAACTAAACCACATATAAAAACCTTGAGAATTTAATTTTCACTTGCTTCTGTAATAGTATAGACAGATGCATCCATATAAATATTAATTTTCAAAGTCCTTTGTGCTTTTTTCTATGTGCCGAATGTCCAAAGTCTTATAGCCTAATTGTCAGTAATTATTTCTGGTTTTAATTTGACTTCTTAAAATTTGAAACATGGATCAAACATGGATCAATTTTCAAGGGTGTGGGTGTGTGTGTGTGTGTTAATGATACTTAGCAGTAAAACCCATTAGTGTGTCTCTGAATCCTTTTAGTTTGCAAATGAGTTAACTGTTACATATTTTTACTTCAGTTTATAATATCTAAACATTTTGGCAATCTGAATATATCCTTAAACACTATCCTTTTGTAAATATTTTAATTCTGTACCTCAAATCTGACATTTAGAGGGATACAAATGGAAAACATTGTTGATAATATTGTTTCATGTTTGGGAGGAAACATTTAAATTTCTGTTAAACTTAGATATTCACTATTTAATTTGTTATAACACAGATAAATATGGCTAATTGGATATAATATTTTTTATTCTATAGGGGAAATAAATAGGTTTGGGGTAGAAAAAATATTAAAGAATTGGCGAATAGATTATCAGAAGGATAAAACAAACAAACACTTTAAAGTTTATTAAAATTCACATTAACACTACTCTGAGAGAATGAGCTGTGGATAGAAGTGTGGCATATTCATCCCTCTGCCTTTCAGGTACCCTGGGTATTTTGACTCACCTTGTCTGTTCCAATTATTGTGAGAGGCCCATTGTGAAAATTGATTTCTGTTCAAACAGGTCTCAGTTTGTACAGAGCATTATCACCCAGTGTCTGGTGGAAATCTCCTCTGCGAGAAGCACTTTTAGATTCACTATTCAAGATGAAGATGGCAAGGTGTATATCTTGGTGAGAAATTATTTCACCCAGCTTTTCGTAGTCTAGTAATCCAGAATCTCAAAAATTCTTTAGTCTTTGTCATTATTTTCTTTTCATTCTCAGGTTTAGCAAGTAAGTGATCAAAAATAGCTTCATTCATAAATAAAAACTCCCTTAATTTAGTAATAGGCTGTGAAGTGCCTCTCTACTAGGTACTGGGGAAATAGA
This sequence comes from Talpa occidentalis, assembly GCF_014898055.3. Taxonomy (NCBI): domain Eukaryota; kingdom Metazoa; phylum Chordata; class Mammalia; order Eulipotyphla; family Talpidae; genus Talpa; species Talpa occidentalis. Next base: position 91,428,129 of record NW_023602073.1, on the reverse strand, counting down.
AATAAATCCTGATTCTTGGTCTAGAGAAACTGACACCTCAAAATAAGGTTTTCACTCTCAGTTTTTGATGGCTTTTCTTGGTCAGTATAACGCAATCTCTTTCTCACTTTTTCTTTCCATTTGATACTCATTTAAAATATATCCCATTGCTTCTGTGATAGGAACACTTTAACACAAGATATCCTTAGAATTTGTTCATCTTTCCTAACTGATGCTTTACACTAACTTAAATGTTGATTAGCAACTTCCCTTTTCTCCCTTCCTTTGTCCCTGGCAACTACAATTCTACTCTGTGTCTGTGAATGATTATTTTAGATACCTCCTATAAGTGGAATCTTGCAGTATGTGGTCCTTTAGTATCTGGCTTTTTTTGTCACTTCTCATAATATACTCAAGGTTCATCTATGTTGTTGCACACTATTGGATTTCCTTCTTACAAGCTGAATAATTTTCCATTGTATTTTTAGCATATTTTCTTTATCCATTTTGATTGTTTCTATGGTCTTGGCTATTGTAAATTTCCCTACAATGATTATTTTTTGACTAAAGTTGGTACTACATGCACCTTATTGTCTAAAATCAGTTTTAATTTTCTTTTGTTGGAAGGTTTTCAAGTTACAAATTTTCAAGAAAATTAGGAGTAGGAATTTTTTAAACCTTCTACCAGTTCATAATTTAAAAAAAATATTATAAAAGTAATATATTCTTGAAAGACATTTCAAACATGAAGTACATTGAAAAACGGTGGTCCCCTCATTTTGTCTCCTGTCCTGGCCTGCTGTATCATTCTATGTGGAGGTAATCACCATTAATAATCTGATATGTATACTGCTACAGTTCCCCCATATCTTTATACCTCTATATGTATATATATTCACAAGTACTTGTTTGTAAAAACCCAGGATGGTGTAATTAATATTAGTCTTCAACATGCTTCCTATAACATTGTACGTGAGGATTGTTTCTTGTTAGTGTAAATATAGATTGAACTCTTTAATGGCTAGGATTCCATTTTCCAGCTAAGAAAGATAGTACTATGATGAAAATGATCTTTGGACATGTATTTAATTCTTCTTTAAAAGCTTTTTTTACTTTATGTTGTTGGTTGTTCTGCAGAAGATATACTTTGAAATACTTACCCTACTTAAAAATCATGTATGTAATTCTACATTTTTTCCCCTGGTATTTTATAATTGTGTTTTGGGGTTTTTTTGTTTTTTTGTTTGTTCGTTTTTTTGAGCAGTGGTTTGAGATATGGATATAATAGTGATATCCTTATACTTGTACTTTGTTCTCTATCCCTTTAGCTATGGCTTTTGAACTCTGACAGTTTGGTGATTGACTCTTTTGGAAATTCTAAAAGTATGAAAAAATTCCCCCTGTTGGAAAACATATTGAAGACAGATTCCAGTTCTGCTTGGAATGCTGTCAAGGTCCTCTACCAACCATGCATCAAAAGAAGAAACGAAAAGTAAGTGTCCTTCCTTTTCTCATTCCATATGATTTAATTTCTGTTGCCATATTGGCATTGAGAAATTAATGAATTAAATGGTACTGTACTACTTTCCTATTTGAAACTTCTAGAACTCATACTGCTAAATATTATGTTTTTAAAGTGGATTGAATTATTACAGGTGACTTATACTAATGTGCAGAAAATTCACTTTTACTGAAAATAATTGGTTCTTTTCCTGTAATCTTAGCTGTCTGTACATATGACTGCAGGACTAAATTAGGTGTCAAGCATTCAGGATACAATAGTGAACAAAACAAAGTTCCTGACTCCTGGAGTTTTCATTTTAGCAGGAGGAAGGTAGACCATGAACAAAACAGACCAAAAAAAAAAAAAAAAAAAATCAAAGCTAAATGACTTTTGCTATGAGTTGTTACTCATCTCAGGTTTTCTAGTTCATTTAAATCTCAAGTTACCCTGTAGAGTATCACCCCCTTTTAAAGCTAGAGCACTAAGACTTGGGTACTAAATTACTGTAGTAAAATCGAAAGCAAGGTTAGTAGTTGGGGAGTGATAGAATGGGTGTAGAGAGATGGTCATTTTATATTGAAATGTTAAGGAAGATTCCTCAAATAATATATTTAAGTGGAACACATGAAAGAAGTGAAAGAGTGAGCCATATCTGAGGGAAGAGCATTCCTGGCAGAAGGAACAGAAAATATTCTTCTTTGAACAGATTGGAAGTTTATGTTTGTCCTGTTCTCTCAACTGGGTTTAATCAAATGTGTACTAAGAACAGAAAGATCCCAGTCATTTTTTGGGAAATAAATAAAATTTTAAAATTCTTTGCTTTGCTTTTTTGAATTATGCAAGCAGCACAAATCATAAAATCTTCAAGCAGTAAAGCTATACATATATCAATAGTATGAAAGAACTCTCTCATGTCCCTATCTAGAAGTAAAATGTATGTGTTTATTCTTCAAATAATTATTCTAATTATTTTGCATCTTAACTTGTATAGTTCATGTTTTTACACACACACATGCACACATACGCACACACTCTCTGTTTTTGAGTCTCTTCCTGGGGTGGCCTTTCTGGGCATTTTATGAAATGGATACACTGTAAGTAATGAATAATTTTCTTATTGATAGATATTTAGGTTATTACTTTTTTGCTGCTATAATTACTATTGCATTGTGTGTTATATAATTGTTTTGTGATTATGTGTAAGTTTTTTAATAAGAGGGATTTCTAGAAATTGAATTACGGCATAAGGGGTAAGACATTAAAAATTTGATAGATATTATAAACTTGTTTTGCGAAAAGGTTTTGTAAATTTTTACTTCCACCTAAAGATTCTATAAGCACGCATTTCCCTTCACCCTCACTCAAACTGCCCTTTTAATATAAAGACTTCTATATTCCTCTTCTTTGTTTGAAATGTAGATTTATGAAAGAGGTGTGCTAAATCTTGACTTTAATTTTGGGAAAGTTATTTTGTTCTGATTTTAATGCCAGTTTTCACATTATGTATTTTGAAACTATTATTAGGTACATAAACATTTATTACATGATAGTTTGACTAATTGCATATTTTATAAGTAGGAATTTTATTCTCTCATTTGATACTATTTTCCTTTAACTTGCCTGATGTTAATATTACTAATGTCCAAATTGATATCCAAAAATAAGTTTAATAATTTCAGTTTACTTGTTGTAATAATTTCTTTTGTTGTGCTTTTCCTCCTGCTACTGTTTGACTGTGTCACTCAAAAGTAAGGGAGTAATTTTGCAGGTTGGGTAAGGTGAGGTACTTTTGTCTTTTAAGGACATAAGTTTCTTTCTTTTGGGGCATGACTAAGCAAACTGTAGACTCCCTGGCATATTTTTGGACATGGAGTGGTACATTAACTATTTTAATCCAATTGGCTGAATTTTTTTTTTCCAGGGAAATGTGTATTGCCAGATGGAGATCTAAAAGAGGAAAATAGCAAATGTAACTTTGGTCTTATTTCCTTGAGGACGTACGAAAAAGTGGAATGTAATATTTTTAGAATGTTCTTTCTTTCTAGCAAAAGACACGCGTCTCTTAACATTTTGAAATCTATTGTTTTTTAAACCTCCTGCCCCCGACCCACAGTTACCCTGAAACTTGCATTCTTTATTTTGCATATCAGAGTTTTGATCCTAAGTATTAACTTCTTAGGTTTGGTCTCTAAATTAACTTCTGCCTTTTACTTCTGCTAATTCAGCAATTACCATATGGTCTCATAGTCTTTAAGTTGAAGGTGATTTTGTGCTTTAGGGACATTTGGTAATAATCTGGATACATTTTTGGTTGCAAAAGTTTTCTGATTTCTTAATATCCTGAACAACACTTGTTTTTTTTTTTGGTTTGTTATTTTTTTTTTATAGTGACCATTTTAATAGGTTTGAAGTGGTACCTCACTGTGGTTTCGATTTACATTTTTTTTCTGATGATTGGTGATATTGAACATCTTTCATTTAGTTGTTGATCATTTGTGTATCTTCCTTGGAGAAATATCTGTTTAAGTACTTTGCCCATTTTTAAATTGGATTGTCTTTTTTTGTAGTTGAATTGTAGAGGTTCTTTATATGTTCAGATATTTACCCCTTATGACACGTAAGACCTGCAAATATAAGACATGCAAATATATTTTCTCTTTCCAAAGGTTCCCTTTTGTCTCTGTTGTGTCTTTTAACACACAAAGCCTTTAAATTTGATATAGCTCTATTTGCCTTGTTTTACTTCTGCTGTCTTTTAGTGTCATATCATAGAAATCATTTCTAAATTCTGCTTAATTTTCATGCTCCACAGCTGATGTGGCAGAGAGTATCTATCATTGCCTAAAATTCAAATGTTATCAAACCCTAAAGAGTCATATCAAGTGAGTGTCTTCTACTTCCTCCCACAAGGAGCACAGAATGACACTGTCTGTACACTCTAATTAGGGACTATGACTTTGCAGAGTACAGTAAACTTAAGTGTCAGGTATGAATGTCCAAGTCTTAAATTTTGTAAGTGAGGAAACTGAGTACCAATAAGAGAAATAAGTGCAGTTTGTCAATTCCTTGGTTGGTGAAAGAGGCAGCATTATAGCCAGGTTGTCATGATTCCAAATTCAGTGCTTTTTCATTATGTAGTCCCTTACCTTAAAATTTTAGGTCAGAAAATATCACTATAAAAATAAATTATTCTTCAAGAGCAATTCCCTTAGTAGTTTAAAATGTGTCAGCATTTTGATTACTCTCCTAAATATACTGCTTACTATCAATATATTTAGTGAATACTTAAGCATTTTAGTTTGTAGTGTCAGTAGCAAAAATTCAGATTTATAATATGTTCATATATGATCTTATATCAGAATCCAAGCATATAAATGTTTTTTCAAAAGTCTGTTGCCTTAGCCTAAGAACAGAACTCCATTGAAAGGAAATTAATCAAAAAATACAGTAAAGTAATCAGACACTTCTGGGAAAATCTAAATGCTACTTTGGAAAACACTTTTAATGCATTTGTCTGTTAGAACTATATTGTCACCAAGATTTATTCATTTGGAGACCATTCTTCATTATGAAGCAAGCTGAGCGCACACGTCTTTGATTGTGATTGGACTAATCCCCCCCATTGAGTGGACCGTGAAAATACAGTAGCCTAAATTCAAACTTGTTGTATTTGAAATCCCTATATGACCATTAACTGATTTGTAATCATTAAAGAAGTTGTTTTTTAGAGATTCTAGTCAAAGCAGTTTTCCTATGGAAAGCAGTTAATCTCTTGGGATTAGTTTCCTGGGGGTAATCTGGTTTCCTTCCTCTGATGAAGGAATATGGGACAACTATAGTCCTCACCTGTGAGAGTAAAAGGGGGGAAGGGACTGGGGTTAGATAAATGAAGAGAAATGTTTATATGAAATGTTCTGTTACTTTTCTGAGTTTTCTAATCAGGTGTTAAGTGTTTCTATGAATAAAACCTAGAGTTTTGATCTTAAACTTTCACATCAGAAGGGTTTGGGTATTTCTTTTTCCTCCTTTTCTTTTTTCCCCTACTATACTTGGTATTGTATGTGATTCCAAAGCAAGAGAGCAAAAAAATTCTACCTAAAGGATCATGCAGTAAATTTAAAGCAACAGTGGTGATTATAAAAAATTCTTTCAAAGATCAAAATCTGCATACTTGCTGAGGAACAGATTTTCATGGAAAACAGTGTTCATTAGCTGAATTAAAGACAAAAGAAGAAAAGTGGGAAGTTCTCTCTCCTCCATTCCACCCACACCCCAGTAAAAACTGAAAAGGTCTGGGCAGAGAAAGTGTGGTTGTTTTCATATTAGTGGCTTCTAGGGAGCTTCAGTAGGCCGTTGCCCGTGGAACAGCATAGTGGGCGTGTGTGGTCATCTACCCCAGAGTGACTCCATTTATCTGTTTAACATATTAGGTCTCCTCAGAAAGCTTTTGTTTGAAACAACAATAAACCCGAGACACACTACAGCACGGGAGAAGGGAGTAGGATCAAAATAAGGGGAGGTGGGAATTGTATGGGGACTAGAACCAAGATGAAAATGCATACATTGTGCAAAAATGAAAAGTAATGTAAAAATTATATAAAATAAAATTTAAAAAATTATAAAATAAAGGAAAAAAAAGCTTTTGTTTGAAAAAAGGATTCCACACCTCATGCAAAAATGTATATTTCCAGACTTCGGTGCCACGTGAACATAGTTCTGTTTATTTGGTTGATCATCCTTTTGTTGAGCTGAAATATGCCTCTAAAAACTCTTACCCAGACCTACCAAAACTTAATCTTCTATTTCTCCAGTGTTATATCTTATATTACCTGAGTACTTTTTTAAATCTAAGAAACCAAATTAACATTACCATTCACTAAATTCCTGACTTTATTAGTGGAAGATGGGGTGTATTCCACTGTCGTGTTTTCTAGTATAGCATCCAGTCTATGATACCACATTGCATTTATTTGTCATGTCTCCTCTGGTCTGTGGCAGTTTTGCAGACTTTCCTTATGTTTTCATTATTTTGACAGTTTTGAGGAATATCGGTGATGCATTTCATAGAATATCCCTTAATTTGACTTTAGCTGATATTTTTTTTCTTTGGTAGACTGGGGCTGTGGGAATGAATGCCACTGCCATTGTATTAGAAGTGCCCAGCAGCCACAGCCATCCTTGGCAATGTTCACCGATCATTTGGCTAAGTTAGTGTTGGCCGGGTTTCTTTTCTGAGAAGCTACTATTTTTCCCTTTCCACATTCTGTTCTTTGGAATCATGTTACTATGTCCAGACCACATTTAATAGAGAGAAGAGAAGGTAAGCTCCACTTCCTGGAACAAATATTTGGAATTCTTGCATATGGAATATTTGTTACTTCCATTTATTTATTCAGTTTTTATCTGATGGATTGGTGTATATTTTACACCTTGTGTTCTAATCCAACTTATTTATTTATTCATTCATTTATTTATTATTCATTTTGTTGCTCAAATTGCTCCAAATCTGGCTATTGGGAACTCTTAATCTCATGGGAGCTTTTCACAAGCTGCCAATTTTAAATTTTTGATCATCTTCTAATTTCCTGATACTACAAAATGCTCAAAACTCATCTTATGTTTTCCCTGCCTCAGCCCTAGAATCAGCCATAGAGGAGCACGGGTACTTTTTACTGGAAAATGGGAGTGTTCCTTTCTACTGATAATTAAAATTTTAATAGATATTATCTAGTTGTTCCCCTAGAAATTTTTCTAGTTGGCACTTTTATCTTTCTTCTCATCCCTGTTCAAATACTTGATATTATCAGTTTTGCTAAGTTGGACCAAGCTGATATATCACTTTAAAATGATTGTTTCCTGATTATTGATGTGGGTGAACATCTTTCTTTGTTTACTGGCCATTTGAGCTGCTTCTTTTGTCAGTAGTCTGTTCATGTTTCTTTGCCTACTTAAGTTGTTGTCTTTGAGTCTCTGTGTCTTTGATGTTGACAGGTCTTATAGATCTGTCAATATTAATCTTTCATCTGTTGGAGATTATTTACTATGTAATTTATTTCAAAATTTGCTTATGTTGTTTTTTTTTTTTTTAAACATAGGAGCTTAAACTTTATCCTATCACAATTAAAATTAGAACTGGAAGATCTGATTTTTTTTTCATGCTTCAAGAGCTCTTTTTTCTAACATAACCATTTACTCTTTCTAAATATCTCAAGAGGTCACCCGGTAAGCAGTATTATTTGCTATTTCTCAATCCTCAGCAGTGAGCATTATTCATCTTTCTTCTTGAGAGTGTTTGCTTGGCAATCTCTTTATCTTCTTCTGGGCTCTTTGTTCTCTTCCCATTTGTTCTGTTCTTATTCTCCCTTGCCATTTCTACTTTTTCCTATAGCCTACTAATAGAACTTTCTGACTTCCTTTTTTCCCCTTTGCTCAGTTCAGCTGTTACCATGCTAGAAGCTCTAATCTCTGTTGCATAAAAACTTTCAAGACTACATTTCCAATCCTACCTTCAGCTCATTTCTTGGCTTGCAGCTCCATCTTGTCTTTAGGTTGTCTCTGCCAGATATCCCACGGACTTCTCAAATTCAGTATATCCAAGGTAGAAGAAGCCTATTAACATTCCTGGTGAACATTTGTTTCCTCTTATTTGTATCTCTATCAATGGCGTTGTGATTCACCTATTCACTCAGGCTCAAATTCTGAAGTTGATCTTTGTTTCCTGCTCCCCCAAATTCCAACCAGTTACACAGTCGAGTCAATTCTACCTTGAAAATCTCCTTCTATTCTTTCTTTTCTGTTCATAATTGCTATCAATCTTGTTCAAGTGTTCATCACTCTTTATGTGGAGTTTATAAATGTCTCTTGAACCTATCTAAACTCTCTAATTTGAGTTCTATTTTGCAATCAGTCTGATCTTCCTGATTCTAACATTCCCCTACTTCCTTTTTCCTACCCTAAATCTTTGTTTCCTTGTATTAGTATGTGAGGTCTTCTACAACCTGGCTCAAATTTAGCTATCCTAACCCTGCCTTCTCATATAGTTGTCACCTGCTCTGTCATATCTAATCAGAATGGAATTCTTCACCTTTGCAAATGTTTACTCATCTGTGCAGATCATATACAATTGAATGTGTTTGTTAAAAGTATATAACTATCCATAGGTAGGACTCTAAGGTTTTCATTTTAACCAATATCCATATTCTTTCTGTAATATTGATAGAAGGGAATTATGTCCACTTTTCTCATTATGTTGTTTAAGCAACATAAAATCACAATTTTCACTGGTAAAATGACTTCCTCTTGCCCATTTTATCACAGAGTTGTTTCTAAATCAGAAAAGCCAAAAGGGGAAATTGGGAAGCATAGCTTATACTAGGTTTGTTGTTTTTTATTTTTTTTTTTAAAGATTTATTTATTTATATATACAAGAGCTGAGGTATAGGACAGAGGTGGCGGGGGGAAGGTGTGAGTAGATTCACCAGAGACAGAGTGGGGAACAGAGCAAGCAGATTGAAATACACTGCTGAGGGGAGCAGCAGGTGAAATAGGAGAGGTCTGCTGCACCATGTGGGTTGCTCTCTGGCTGGCTGGGGAATCAAACTCTTGCTGCAGTGGCTGGGGATAGCTTGATAGTGCTGTTTTTAACCCCTGCACCACCAGGGAGGCCCCTTGTACTAGGTTTTTAAATACATTATATCATTGAATCTTCATAACATTTCTGTAGAAAACTGCCATGATACCATGACTTATAGAAATTAAGGTTCTGTACCAATGAGGCATAGAAAAAATGTAGTGGACTCAGGATTCAAAAACAACTCTACCTTCGTAAAAAAAATAACAGTACAAAACACAACAAAGCAAAAACAGACAATTATAAATCAGAGACATACTTCAGGGGAGGAGGCAGGAGAGGGATCAGAGGGAGGGAGGGAGGAGCACAGGGGACTGTGGTGATGGTGCACGGGTGTATTGGGGAAGGAAACTCTATGGGGCCTACACCTGAGGGGGAGGGAAGCAAACATTGTTTAAAAATGAACAATGATTCATGCTCAGCGAAATAAGCCAGAAATAAAAAGAAAAATACTGGATGGTCTCACTCATAGCAGGAATCTAGAAAACTTAAATAAGGGACCAGGAAAAAGAATAACTATATGAAAGAAAATATCAAAATCAACAAACAACTATGAACAAGAGACACTCTATGGGGGTGGGGGGGCAGGGAAAGGAGGGATTGGGGTAAAAATAAGGGGGTTGTAATTGTATGGGGAATATAAAAATAAAAATTTTTTTAAAAATTTAAAAAAATGAACAATGATGTAAAAAATATAAAAATTAATTTAAAAAATGAAAAAAAAAAAACAACTCTACCTTCAAAACCCTTGGTTATATTTTCCATGTGGGGTTTCTTGTGTCTAAAATCCCAGCCTGTGAGCAAAGATGGTGATGGAAATGTATTTCTTTATTTATATGTGGACACTTCAAATGTGTAATATCAAACCTCTTATAAGCGCCCGAGTAAGAATAACTATTCCATTATTTTTAGCTGCCTCTTGAAACCTAAACTTGGCTGTTGCTTCTAAACCCATTTCAATATCTGTTCTTTTTTTTTTCCCCCCCATGCTTGTTGCAAACACTAGTCCTAGTTGGCTGCCTTCAAACCCATCTTAGTGTCTTTCTGTGTTGCAGTGTACCACATATGGCTTAAAAGTATCTTGATCCTTTTCAGGCTGACTAACTTCTCTCTCTTTTTCCCATTCACCTCACATAGGGACTCCTTTGCAAATGTTTTATTTTTTTCAATATTCTCCATATCAAGCTCTCATATAAGTCTCCTATTTGTTTTCTCTGGGTTTCTTTGGTGCTACTTGCAATAGCTACTCCTATGCCCACTCTTACTCTAAAACCTCTGGACCCACCTTGGTTTACCAGACACTTTACATCCAATAAAAACATTTGATCAGTGTTTAAAAACAACTGTAACACAAACAAAATTTTAGGATAGGAAATTATTTAGAAATGCCTTGTCCTTGGCAGAATTCTTACACGGTTATCAAGATGCTTATAAATATATTCAAGTTATTAGTTCACTTTACAAATAACTCGTTAATTATGTTCTAGAAGAGTGGAGAGAATTTACAAGATTAAAATGACCATGTTATCTTCTAATTGAAAAAGATCGGGCTGCATGATGTAGTTGCAGAAATGCATTTTTTTTTTAATTTAATGATCTTACTGCCATGAGAATTTAAAACTCTGAAGTAAGAGAGTCACAGGAAAGAATCCCCAGTTTAGAATTGGAGGTGATCGGGACATTCAATAGTGAGATGATCTGAAATATGTGGGGCACTTATAAGTTGTGGAAAGACATTTGACATTTTATAACAGGAAGAATCCATGACTGGAGACAGACATGGAATCTAGTCCCAGATTTCCCATTTATTAGCTATATTGTCAGGTTAAGACCCTTCCTGGATCTTAATTTCATCATCTTTTGGGGGAGGTATTTAAAACATTCTGTATGCCACAACTTTGCTACACATAGAAGCATTTCAACGAATACTATCAAAAGAGATAAACTCATGCCATTTGCAGCAACATGGATGGCGGTACATGGGATTATGCTAAGTGAAATAAATCAGAAGGAGAAAGGCAAATATTGAATAGTATCATGTATATGTGGAACTAGAGGCGCCAGACAAAGGATCAGATAAGATGTTCAGAAGGGAAGGGGCGAGCAAAAAGCTGGGGGTGAGTACAATGGGCTAAGATGGTGGATTGTGGGTGCTTTGGTGATAGGAGCACTGTGGTAATGGCACCCGAAGGGGGAGAGCCTCTCCTTCCAAAATACAAACAACAATGTAAGCCAACATTAGTTCAATTAAAAAAAAATTTTTAAAAGTGTGTGCTCTCTTTATTGGGTGTAGTTCATCATATAAACTAAAGGCTTAGTTTTCTCTTCCTCAAAGTATTTTATTTTTTAAAGATTCATTTATGCATACAAGAGCTGGGATACAGGCCAGAGGTGCAGTGGGTGAGAGGATCCACCAGAGACAGAGTGGGGAACAGAACAGGCAGGTTGACTGAAGTACACTACTGAGGGGAGCAGAGGGCAAGATAGGAGAGGTCTGCTTCGCCATGTGGGTTTCTCTCTGGCCTCCTGGGGATCGAACTTGTGCTGCAGAGGCTGCGGATTGCTTCATAGTGCGGTGCTTAACCCCTTGCGCCACCAGGGAGGCCCTTCCTCAAAGTATTTTAATAAAAGTGACAGATTCAGTTCACTAGACATTCTCTTAAGTCCCTGTAAAACTTTTCTGCTTAGAGATAAAAAAGATAATGTAAATCATAATTTTTTACTTTCAGAGTCTCAATGTTTAGTCTTGCAATCTGAATAATTACATAAAAGCACTAGAAGGTTTACATTCTATGTCTTATGATAGGCATAAGCAAGAGGCTTTCAGATTCAGTCTAATTAAGAAAAATTTTGGAGAACATAGCATTTGCTCCAAGACTTAAGCAATGGAAAGATAATGGGGACAGGAGGTTAAAAAGGAGATAAGTACACAGGTGGAAATTAAAAGATGTATTTCCCAAAATGTATTTCAAATGCTATTAAAAGTTTTTTTTTTGTGGGTGAATAAAGATGCCATAATCAAATAATAGTAAATGAGATTGCTGCTTTGCTACAATTGTTGCCTATTGTTATCAAACAAATTTGTGAATCAGTGGGCTCAGTAAACTTATATATTGGAATTTTTGTCTGCCTTACTCTCCGGTGTGCTTGGTTCCCAGGATAGTAGTTAGAAGTAAGTTGGCTTGTGAAGAATGACAACTACTGGATCTTTTTTTTAAAGATTTATTTATTTATGCATACAAGAAGTGGGGTACAGGCCAGAGGTGCAAGGTGGGGGGTGAGGGGATTCACCAGAGAGAGAGTGGGGAACAAAACAGGCAGACTGACTGAAATACACTGCTGAGGCGAGCAATGGGTGAGACAGGAGAGGTCTGCTTCACCTTATTGGTCATCTCCCTGTCCAGGGATCGAACTCGTGCTGCAGTGGCTGCGGATAGCTTCATAGTGCTGACACTTAACTCCTTGTGCCACCAGGGAGGCCCCAGACAGCTAATGGATCTTGATGCAAGTGCTACGCATCATTGTGCCCATGTCCCATACAGGAGGAAAAAAGGTAGAGAAGTAATCAACTGTCCCAAAGCCATCATCCAGCTCACACTTCCTTTGTAAAAGTCAGTTTCTCCTGCTTTATTTTCCTCTCCCTAAAGAATGCAGATGTTTTCACAAAGACAGACTAAATACAGATCCCATGTCTTTACTTTGGAGACATGACCTATAAATGTTAGAGGGCTTATTTGACATCTTGGAATATTTATATAAACTCTGTGCATGTTTGCACTGAAATTATTGAAACAAAACAAAAGAAAAATATTTCAATAAAACATTTTTGACTTACAACTTTTTTTTTTTACAGGAAGACCTTAATTTTATTTTTATTGATGCACTTGGGACTTTTGCAGATGACACTAATTAATGCTAATTAATGCTAATATGACTTGTACATAATATTCTCTGCAACCATATTGATTACACCTGGCAGCACTACCACCTGAGACTGTGTATTTGTCAGGTTTATAGGTAATCAGAGCTTTGGTGAAAAATCTTAAGGGAAAATTTTAGAAGTTGGGAATTTGGGAAATGCTCCAGAGAAGATAGTTTCTTTTTCAGCTAGTTTGAAAAGTAAATCTTAATTGATTAGGGGCTGCAGTACTGTTGTTCTTTTTTATTTTAAAGTTGGTAAATCTTAATAAAATTTATTCTTATATAAAAATCTTTCTTTGCCAAAATATTTTGGGGAAGAAGGTAATTCATTTCTAAGAATTAAATAACTAAACATTCTATATATTTAGATATTTCTAAAAATCACTAGCTACCAGGTTCACAGTATTATTATGAAAAATAGTCTGATCCTTGATTAACTCAGTGAGTCAGTATCAGGTATTTATTTAATAAGTATGGTATTAGGAATAATGAGGTATTCCAAGGAGATTAACTATAATCCCACCTTCTTGGTATCACTGGTTACTTGAAGTTGTTGATGGTTTTAAAATATGGCCACAATCAACAGGCACATGAAATAATTCTCATTGTCACTTTTTATCAGGGAAATGCAAATCAAAACCACCTCACACCTGTTTAGAATGACCCATATAAAAAGCCAGAAACAGTAAGTGTTGGGGAGGGTGTGGAAAAAAACATACAATGTTGGTGGGAATGTAGGTTGGTCTAACTCCTGTTGAAAACAATACGGAGGTTCCTTAGACTATTAAAAACAGATCTCCCACGTGGTTCACCAGTTCTACACCTAGGTATCTCTGAAGAATACAAAACAAAAAACAAACAAACGTACTAATTCTAAGGGATATGTATACACCTCTATGTTCATTACAGCACTATTTACAATAATTAAGTTATGGAAACAACCTAAATGCCCAATGACAAATGAGTGAATTAAGAGGATGTGATATGTATCCACAATGGAATACTAGCCAGCTATTTAAAAAATTGATAAAACCTTTCTGTTTTTAACAACATGGATAGAACTGGATAGGCATTGTGTTAAGTGAAGTAAGTTAGGAGAAATCCAAATCCCAGATGATTTCACCCATATGAAAAATAGAGAAAAACAAAACAAAAGAACAGTCAAAAACTAAACCAAAATGAACCTTAGAAATCCAACTAGAATTGAGGCCACTGGAGGGCACGGGTGAAAGGTTGGGATCACCAGGACCCCACAGACTCTGCTGGAGGACTATGGGTACATTGGTAGTGGGTGTGGTGTGGTAACACACTTCTGAAGAGGTGTGAACCTGTACTTCTAAATCATGAGTTGTAACCCAAAGTTACTGCAATTAAAAATAACACAATAAAAATTAAAATCTGAGTCATGCAGAAAAATAAAAAAATAATGGCCACAAATCTTTTATTCCGCCCTTTAAGAAGTAAAGCTTAGTTCCCCTGTCACTTTGGTGTCACCTGGATTTGGTGGCTTCTAGCGAAATAGAATGAAGTAGATGTGACAGAATATAAATTCTGGGAGGAGGTCATAAAATGCCATGGACCTCTCCATGCTCTGGTCTCTGGACACTTGTCCTGGGGGAATCCAGCTACCAGCTGGAGGATACTGCAGACCCAGTCCGAGCCTCCTCATGATTGATGATTATAGATCCCCACTGACATCTCGAATGCAACCTCAGGAGAAACGCTGAATTGGAGCCACTGATCTGATTCCAAATTTCTGTCCCACAGAAACTGTGAGATGTTTGTTTTAAGCTGCTGTGTTACAGGGTTGCTCTATATAATAATAGATAACTAATTGAAGAGGTAAGACAGAAACCTGAAGGCCTTGGCTTATTGCCCTCACCTCCAACAAATTTCAGGGTAGCTTTGAGCAATAAAAAGGGATAAAAAAATAGTGTAAGTTATATGAGTTTTTTTTCTTGGTAAATATTCAAAGCTTTCCCTCAGTTTCTAAAAGCATTTTTTTTTTTTTTTAAGGGGAAATAGAGGAGCAGGGCTCAGAGAAATAGAGAAGGTTCATAATGGGAAACATCTCATATAAGTAATTGGGGCATATTTGCTGCTGAAAATTGGAATTGGAGAATTGGAATTTAAAAAGACTTTACACAGTTATATGTGGAAGTTCTCTTTTGAAATTTGCTTGCTTACTTTAGATCAGGGGAGGACAAACAATAGCCAGCAGGAAAACTCCAGGACCCTCAACTTCTCTTGCTTTTATAAGTAACATTTTATTGAAACACATTTGTAAACATATTGTCTATAGGTGTTTTTGCCTTATAACAACAGAGTTGAGTAGTTGTGACAGATGTTCCACAAGCCTAAACTATTTACTATCTGATCCTTTGTCCTAAAGTTTGTTGACCTTTACTTTTGAACATTGAGGTGGGATTAGCATTCTTGTGGCATAAGAGCAGTAGCTAAAATGCATCTTTCTAACAGAGGAGTGAACAAACTTACATATCATTTAGCAGGCTCACTTACATGTATGCAGTGCATTAACACTTACTCTCCAAACCTCACAGGAATAATTGCAATCCTGGTCTGAGGAGGAAGTGGCTATCTGGACAACTTCCTAGAAAAATGAAATTTATAGAGTGAGGGCAGGGGTTCATGATTTTAGATCAGAGGTGAAAACCACAGGGGCCTTAAGCTGTTTACAGCCTCATTAGCCATGAAAGATATGAGTAGGAAAGGCCTGCTCTACTTTATTACCATAAAGAAGCTCTTGCTTTCTCTATATTTGTCTTGACTTGATATTTTCCTCTTTTACTGGAAGAATCTTGTACAGTTGATCTATAAATGATACATACATTATAATGAAATAAGTTTTTTGAGTACTGGATTCTAGTTTAATTCCTTTCCAATTCCACTTTGGATATTGTCGTGTATGTTCTTGTCACTAAGAGTTACTGATTGCTTTTTCTAGATAAATGTGATACTCAGTTTAGTATTGGGCTTAATTCTGTGACTTCAGGTCTGATTCTATTTTCATGCAATTTGTCTACAGTTGATTTTGCTTTGTACTTTGGTTTCAACATGCTAAATGTTTATCCCTTAATATCTAAAGACATTTCTAAGATTTTAATAATACCTAGTTTAAAGAGGGATAGGAAGGATATGGCAATAGTAGATCATTTCAGTGTTTTGTGATATCTTTTTGTCTTATTTCTACTGTCACTACTTGGTACTCAGTATCCAGCTTCAGGTTTGATACACACAAGCATATTTGTTATTACACTATGCAAATATTTTTTTCTTTTTTACTGGACCCCCACCAGCAAAAAGATTACAACTCACTGAAGGGTCAGATAATAGTTAACTTTATTTTTTTTTTTTTAGCAATAAAGTACTTTTTAATTAAAGTATGTGCTTTTTTGTTAGCCATCATACTATTGCACACTTAATAGATTATAGTATAATGTAAACATAACTGTTTTACACTTTAGGACAAAAAAATTTGTGTGACTCGCTTTTTTTACAAAATTTACTTTATTACGGTGGTTTGGCACTGAACCTGCAAACATCTACAAGGTGTGCCTATACTCATATAGACCTCATGTGAACTTTGCCTGATGACCTCAGCAAGGAGGAACAATTACCAAATGCATCTCTAGTCAAAGCTAATTGTTTAAGAGTTCTTGTCTATATTTCTAGTTATATCAGTAAAAGAATATTTGCTTTCTCAGAAGTTATGCTTCAGTGAGGGAGCAGTCTCTCAAAGAGCTTTAGCTAATTCCCTAAGAGTTCTGTAATGAACTCTTATATAATGTAATGAACATGTATCTTATTCCCAGTTTTTAGTAAACCTTATCATATTGTTGTATTTATGATTGAAAGATAGATAAAAACATTAACGCAATTAGAACTTCATCTGAATGTATTCTGTTTTGTCCTTTCCCATGGGAATGGAAAAGTTTGTTGTTTATTATTGTCATGCATACTTTTATAAATAAGGTTGTATACTATTGATCACCATGCATACTTTCATTAAATATAAATACAAAAATTAGACATTCTTAATCTGCATGCTTTAGGTACCATATAAATAAACACTGTCATATATTTTTGCAACTTACTTTTTTTTCACTTACTGTGTTTTTAAGACTTTTCCAAGTTGATACTTGTATTATTTTAATTGTTATAAAATATTTTTTGTCAGTATATACCACAACTTATTTATCTGTTATTCTTTCAGTTGACATTTAAATTATTTTTTTCTACTACAAATAATGTGGCATTGAGCATTCTTGTTCATATCTTGTTGTTAACATATGTGAACTTTTCTCTTTAAGAAGTGCAATGAGTGGGTCATAGAATACATCTTTAACATTATTAGGTAATTCCAAAGAGCTTTCCAAAGTAGCTATAAGAATTTACACCAACACCAGCCTTATAAACTTTACTTTTGCTTTCACATCATGGTGAACACATGCAAATTTTGTCAAATCTGTATTTTGTTATTATAAACACCACGTTCCTAATAAGTAGTATGATTGAACTTTGGATTTATTTTTAAATTTTTTACTTTTTAAAATTGTATTGGCGATATTGGCCAATGTAATTAAGTTAGAGAAAGTAAGTATAGGCACAAGAATTGGAAAGGAAGAAATAAAACTCTTTATTTCAGGATGATATGATAATATATCAGGAAACCAAAAAAATCCATGAAAAAACTACCACAAACAATAAGATAATTTATTAAATTCATAAGTTATACAGAGACTATGTTTTTTCATATGGAACATCACATAGAGTATCTGATGAAAGACAATACCTATTTACACTAGAAAAAAATAAAAGAGAAAATAGACATTTCTAACGCTTATATAAGGAAAATTTTAAGCTACTCCTTGCAGAAACTACAAATGTCATTAAGCTGATGGAAATATATATCATATGCTTGGATAAGAAGGTTAACCAAGACATAGCATAAAATGTCAGTTATCCTTTGTTAATATATAAACCTAACAAAGCTCAATAAAAATATCATCATATTTTGTTATGTTTTATTTTCCACAAGACAAGTTGACTATAAAGTTTATTTGGAAACAATCAAGAATTGTTAGGAAAAGCTGAAAAAAATAGAAGAACTCATAGGAGGGGCTAGCACTGCCAGATATTAAAATATATTATTAAGCTTCTATAATTAAAATTGTATGATACTGAATTCAAGACCAGACAGATCTTTGGAAAGCAACAAAAATAGACCTTGTAAATGAGTGGGGGGGAGAGGGGTGGCAGGAAATCAAGTATTTATCCTGTCTTTCCTCTCTGAACTGTATCTCAAAGTAACCAAATAAATGATATAGGCAAGTTTCCTTTTTTATAGAAGGAATGTAGCTGATAAATGAAAAAGAAATAATAGAATTGGTATATCAGTATTTCCTGACCCATCATGAAATAATGGAACTTTGAAATGATTGTCTGTGGACACTAGTTCCACAAAAAGACGAGAGAAGCAGGTTGATTATACGCTTTCTGACATAAGTGTATAACCCTACACATGAAGTAATCTTCTCCAAAGCATCAAACCTGACCAAGTCTCT
Source organism: Talpa occidentalis (assembly GCF_014898055.3). Taxonomy (NCBI): domain Eukaryota; kingdom Metazoa; phylum Chordata; class Mammalia; order Eulipotyphla; family Talpidae; genus Talpa; species Talpa occidentalis. The sequence continues at coordinate 91,409,510 of NW_023602073.1, read as the reverse complement.
AGATCTAAATTTCAGTTTATAGGAAATGCAGGTGACAAGAACCTCTGAATTTATACCATCAGGTTGCAATTAGGAAAATTTAGAAAATCTATTGGACAAAGAATGTGGTTTCTTCAACAAAAAATTAACAAGGAAAAAATATGGAAGTATTTACAGTTTAAAGGAAATGTAAGATTTATCAATCACTTTTAATGTGTGGTCTTTATGTGGATCTCAATTTAAGCAAACCAAAAAGAAATCTTAGAATAGTTGAGGGTATATGAATATTTGATGAGCTTAAAGATTTATTGTTTTTTATTAGGTATGATAATATTGTGGATATATTTTAAAATGTGTCCTTATATTTTAGAATATATGCTGAGGTATTTGCAAATGAAATGATAGTGTTTATGGAATTTATCTTTAAAAATCCAGGGATTTTTTTTATTTGGTGGGGAATAATGAATGAGAATGTATAATCTGGGTGATTGGGATATGGGTGTTCATTACACTAGTCTGTCTACTTTTGTATATCTTTCAAATTTTTGACACCACCCCTTTTAAAATTTAGGTTAAATAATTTTCATTAAAAAACGGAGCTAATTTCAACAGAATACGTATTATTTTTTTCCTCTTGAGGAATAAAAATAAAATATTTTTATGTGTCCTATCATGCTTTAGAAAGCCATAATAGGCCTTCACTAAAGGAAAAAAATGATAGTTCTCAACTTACAAATGATTGTGTTCCAAAAGTTTCTTTCTAAAGAAATTGTTAGGACTAGATGGATGTTTTTTATAGACACTACATTATATATATATCAAACTATATTATAAATATAAACAGCCTTGCAGGTCAGCCCACAAAAAACTAACAATGTAATATAATCTACAAAGTAGATGAGGTACTGAAGATTTACTACAGGTAAAATTAAATAATTTTTCTAAGATAATTCTTAATTGAATTCAAAACTCCAAGAGATGAGTGACTTCCCCACTTCTGGTCTCATGATACTCCTGGATCATGTAGTTGCCATATACTTTGAATCTTATTGTGCACTAATGATCCTGATAGGACTTTTTTTTTTTTAAGATTTGTTTATTTATACAAGCACTGGGTACAGTCAGAAGCGCAGAAGGGCGAGAGAGTTCACCAGAGCCAGAGCAGGGAACAGAACAGGCAGACTGACGAAGTACACTGCTGAGGGGAGCAGTGGGCTGCCGGAGAGGTCTGCGCGCCATGTGGGACCCTCGCCTGGTGGCCGGGAATTGAACCAGCGCTGCAGAGGCTGCGGGCAGCTTCACAGCCCAGCGCTCAACCACTGCGCCATTGGGGAGGCCTCCCTGATAGGACTTTTTAATACATGGTCACCAGGTAGAAACACTACCATGGTAAGGAGGCTTGTCCATGTGATATGAGGAAATGAAATGGTAATAAATAGGGAATGTTTAATTTAGGGGAAAATAGGAGAAAGTGTTAGATATCAGATTTTCCTGAAGAAGGCGGTTCTGAAGAGTATGTTTCATGCACTAGGTTCAGTGAATCTTGCTCTCACTAGAGTGTCTTCCTTCCTTCCTTCCTTTTTTTTTTTTTTTGGCAAAGAGCATACAACTGCACATTAGGAATATCACAGGGGGCGTCATTCCTCTCAGATTGGTTTCTACTTTGAGGTTCTATCATTAAAATCTAACCGATATTCAGAATTGGGTAAAGATTCCCGTCATTGACTCCAAGGACTGAGAAGCACCAATGATAATAGTCTTATAACCAGATAAAAATGACTGAAAATGATCTCTAAGTTGATTTTTAAGAATTTATTTAGCAAATTTATTTATTTATGGATAATAAGCATTACCATATTGCGAGGCGCCATGCTAGGTTCCGAGGCAATTTTAAAAAGCCATCTCCAGTGTTTCATTATTTGGACATAGAGGATTCTGTTCTGTTTTCAGTGATTCTCTCACCTTTTAAATACACGATGTCAGTCTTGATCTTCCCAAGTCTTGGAAGGGAGGTGATAAAATGTTAACATTGCTCTCTACTTATGTTCTCCTTATTCCAATTGATTTAGTTTCCAATTTTGTTGGAACTTTACTGCATCAACTTTAATTCTCTAGTATACAGTCAAAATATATTGAAATGACCTCCTAAAAAAAGAAAAGAAAGGGAAAATAAATCACCTAGTACAAAATATGTTTTTACATCCTAGACTCTGAGGATAAAATGTGGTTAGATGTGTAATGTATCAGAACCTTAATGCTATTTAAACATACGGATGAGTGCATTGTGTGTATATTTTGTATTTAAAATTGAGATTTTTGTTTGAACAGTGTCTTTCATTTGGTGTACTTCATGGTGATTTATCATAATAAGACTGCTCTAAATCATCTGAGATAGCAAGACACATAAATTTCAACAATAACTTCCCCAAGGCTAGAGAAGTCAGCAGGAGCTCAAACTGCTAGGTAGACATTTTTTTTTTTCAACTCATATGCAAGTGTAAAACTTTTATGAGACTGCTTTAACGAGGCCCTTTGGGATTTAGGGTTATTTATCTAAGCTCTTATTAAAAATGAAAACTTTTCTATGTTTAGCCCTGTAAAGCAAAACTGATCCTAACAGTACTGTAAGCTGGAAGAATGAATACCGTCCTACAGATTGACTCAAAAATAAAGTTAGGTGACTTTGAGGCTAGTTGCACTGACATTATGATAATGGAATAGTGACAGCAGAGCCAGTGACTCAAAGTATCCCTTAATTAAAAAAATTTGACTCAACTACAGTGGTAATTTACAGTCTGACATGACTTATTAAAATGACTTCAAGCCCCCAAGGCCTGTTTCACGGAGTAGTCCAGTGTCTCCACTGGAGTCAAGTTGCCCCAGGACACGGTGCTTGGTACAAGGTCTGAGCACCTTTTCATTTTTGGCATCTGCATTTACTTGCAAAGTGTATCTTTGGCTTCTGCCCTCCCCACTGAGAAGTAGGGCATGAGAGAAAAGTTGTTTCTAAGATTAATGTGCCAAAATCATCCTGTACATAACTTAGCAGAAAAACTGGAGCTGCTGCAGGAAAAATTTTGTAATCTTAAAATGTGTTCAGCCTCTTTGTAGGTGTGTTCTGGTTTGATGAGTCTGGGTCCTGCGGTAAATCTATTCTGAGACAGACCCTGGGAGCTAGGATTTTAAATTATCTGTAATGCAGCAGTACAATTTTAGGTGTGAGGACATTATGAGGGAGGAAGCAAATGTTTCAAAATCAGGGTCAAGATCTTTTGCAGACTTTAAGAGTTTATCAGACTCAATTTAGGTTGGGTGTGTCCATTCCAGCTGGCAGAAATTTTAAAGTAAGGTGGGCAGATAAATGCATGAATGCATGGATAGAAAGGTTCCTTAGAGACAGAGACGAATGAAACAGTTTGTTTTTGCTAATGTCATTGTTGTTGAGTAAGTTTCTATGCTACAGTTAAATATAAAAAATTGGACAAACATATGTAAATGAAATCATGGTGACAAATGCAGACTTTTGAAGACATTTATAAAGTGACCAAAAAAAAAAAAATTATTAGCTGGGGAACATTTTTGGATTATTTTTAAGGGTCTCACTTCAACTGTTAGCCATAATAGCTTTTAGCAGTTAATAACTGTTAACACTAATATAAGTCATTGGAAATAATATATCACTTAGTGGAGCCTGGGGACTGCTGAGTTACTACCTATATTTCACAGGGAGGGAAATGCTTCCAAGATAAGTGTAAAGCACACAGGTAATTTCTGAGGCAGGAAGTGCAGAACTACCAGCTGGCAATTACAGTCGAAGGAGACAGGGCAAACACCAAAAGAAAATGATGAAAGCAAAAATACTGGCTGAAGGTCAGAGGAGAGGCAGTATAAGTATAAAAATTTAAGCAGGGCAGAAAATGTCAAAATAACACAAGTTTAGGAACTTCTATTCTTAAAGAATCTACAGTTGCAAATGAGAGGAAGATTGTATGTACACTTGATTTTAGCTCTTACACTTGAGCAGCTGTTTCAACGGTTGAGTTACTAGGCACTGTCAAGAATAGAATATTTTAATTTTGGTGAAACCCACCTGTTAAAACAGCTGTTTGGTCTGATTAATTTAAGTGACCCTGTTTGGGTTGCAATACATAATGTGCTCAGAGCACCTGCAGATTGGCTATTATTATGATTTTATTGGACATAACAAATATGTGAATGGACTTTAGATGGACTGTTAAGTTAGATACTGACTTTCTAAAAAAAAAAAAAATCACATTTCCTAGTTTGTTTTTACGATGTGCTAAGGCAAGCAATATGGACTTTTTCCTTGTTCCAAGTTTATGGAAATCACCTGAAATAATTTTACCTTACATTCCTTGGATGCCAGCTTTCTCCCTGGTACTTAAAAAAAAAAATACCAACTCTCCCTCTTTCTATTAATATCTTTTTATCATCTCTTAAATATAAGTAATATATGCCTGTTCAAGTCACCCTGTCTGTCATTCGTATTATTTATTTTGCATTCATTGTTTCTAAGTATCCTATTAATAACAACCACCAAATTTGTCAGTTTGTCGGCACAAACACACTTTTATAATAATTAATTTGTATTGAGGTAATGTTGGTTAACATTGCTGTTTGTATTTTAGAAGTATAGGGTTCCCCCTTCAGGTTTTGTTACCATAGCACTCACACCACCAAAGCACCCACAGTCTAGCACCATAGTCCATTGTGAACTTGGTGTTCACCCCTCTCTCTTATCCTCCCTCACTGAATGCCTCAGTTTTCACTGGTAAGTTTTGAATTTGGCTTTAGCTGACCCTATTCTAATTCTCTATATTCCACTTAGAGGTGACACTGTCCAGTACGTGTCTTTCTCCTTCTGACATATTTCGCTTAGCATAATCTCTTCCAGTTTCATCCATGTTGTGCAAATGGCATGAGCTTAGTTTTTTGATTGCTATGTAGTATTCCATTGTGTATGTACACCACATCTTCTTAAAGCACTCATCTGTTTTTGGATACTTAGTTTTTTAACACAGTTTGGCTATTGTGAATAGTGCTACAGTGAACATGGTGGGGGTGAGGGTACACGTTTCCCTTAGAATTAGTGTTTTTGTATTCAGGTAGATAGCAAGAATGGAATTGCTGGGTTATATGGTAGATCTGTTTTTAATCTTTTCAGAAGACTGGACCAGTCTACATTCCCACCAACAATGGAAGAGGGTTCCTTTTACTTCACATCACAGCTGACTAGTACTTGCTGTTTTGGTCTTTTTGATATGGGCCATTCTTATAGGGGTGAGATGATATCTCATTGTGGTTTTGATTTATTTGCATTTTTCTGACAATAAGTGATCATGAACATTTTTTTATGTGCCTATTGGCCATCCATATGACTTAGAGAACTACCTGTTTAACTCTTCTGTCCATTTTTTGATTGGGTTATTTGTTTTCTTTTTGTTGAGTCTTTTGTGTATCTTTGGTATCAGCCCCTTGTCAGTATATTGTATATGAATATTTTCTCCCATCCATAGGGTGTCTTTTCATTTTGGCTACAGTTTCTTTCATTATGCCAAAGTTTTTTTTGTTTGTTTGGTACAGTCCAATTGTTTATATTCTCTTTTTTCCTGTTGCTGTTAGAGACTTATCCACAGAGATGTTATAGAAGCTTATGTTGTTAAGTGTTTTGGCTATATTTTCTTCTATGTATTTTATAGTTTCAGATCTTACTTCCAAGCCTTTTATACATTCTGAGTTGATTTTTGTGTATTGTATAAGATAGTGACCTAGTTTCATTCTTTTGTTGTGGCTGTCCAGGTTTCCCAACACCATTTATTGAAGAGGTTTTCCTTTCTCCAATGTATAGTCTCGACTCCTTTTTCATATATTAACTGTCCCTTTTAGGTGTGGATTTATTTATGGACTCTCAATTCTATTCCGTTTGTCTCTTCTGTTTTGGTTCCAGTACCATGCTGTTTTAATTTCTATAACTTTATAGTATTGTTTGAAGTCTGGAAGTGTGATGCTATCATTCTCCCTCTTGTTTGTTAGGATTGCTTTGGCTATTTGGGATCTTTTGAGGTTCAATATGAATTTCATTGTTTTTTGATCTATTTGAAGAATGCCATTAAAATTTTAATAGGGATTGCATTGAATCTGTATAATGGTTTGAGATGGTTGGCCATTTTAACTATGTTAATTTTTCTAATCCATCAGCAGGAATATCTTTCCATTTCTTTGTGTCTTCTATTTCTTTTAACAATGTCTTATACTTTTCTCTTTACAAATCATTCACCTCCTTTGTTTCATTTATTCCTAGGGTTTTTTTTTTTTTTTTGGTGTGATTATAAATTGGAACATTTTCTTAATTTCTCTTCTATCTCATTGCTTATATAGGAAGGCAACTGATTATGTTTTGATTTTATAACCTGCTGCTTTGCTGAACTGATTTATTGTTTCAATTAGCTTTTTATTGATGTCTTTATGTTACTCTATGTATATTATGTCATCAGCAAATAATGATAGATTTACTTCATCTTTCTCAGTGTGGATTCCTTTTCCATCCTTCTCTTGTCTAATTGCTCTAGCTAGGACTTCTATTACTATGTTGAATAGTAGTAGTGATAGTGGACAACCTTGTATTTACCAGATCTTAGTGGAATAGATTCTCACTATTGAGAATGTTGTTAGCTACGGGTCTGGTCTATCATATATGGCTTTAATTATGTAAATATAAGTTCTCCATTCATCCCCAGTATTTTGACAGTGTTCATTATAAATGAATGTTGAATCTTACCAAATGCTTCCTTAACATCTATTGATATGGCCATATGGTCTTTATCTTTCTTTTTGTTGATGTGGTGAATTATGTTAATTGATTTTCATTTGTTGAACCACCCTTCTGTCCCTGGTATAAATTCATTTGATGATTAAAAGATTAAAGGATTAGAAGTGCACTTCTCAGCCTCTTTTTCAACTGATTTTCTCTGGTAATGGAATGTGGTAAAAATGTGAGCCAGGAGAACTCTTAAAAAACCTCTGAAAATCTGTTCTATGTGTTTATAGTTACTAACAGGCTAATACAAAGTTTTATAGAATGAATAAAAACATGGAATGGCTTTTAATATTTTATCAAAAATGGTAAATTAGAATCAGATTTTAACCTAAAAGCAATAAGTCTTACTCTGAAGTTCATGAATCTTGAAAACATTGCTAAGTGAAGAAAAAAAACCAGTAATGAGTATATATGAATTTTACATATAAATTTATATAAAAGAAGGGCGGGAAGTATTTTCATTGATTTATATTTTTGAATTTGCACCTTTAATGCATTTTGAATATAATTTTGAATATGGTATAAGATAGGTTTTTAACTTTATTTTCTTCCAAATACAACTTTGTGTACTTGAAATTTTCTCCAACAAAAGATAATGACAAGTCTCAAGGAATGACTGCCCTCTTTAGATGGATGTCTTCAAATTATTACATTCTGATGGTATCACTTTAGTTATCAAGTTACTGGCAGGCGTGCTTATAAGGATGGATTTACATTAAAAGTGTTGCCAGTTTACTTTCTATATTCTCAGTAATTGAAGTCTTGCAAAAACACCTGACATTTGTGTTAAAAAAATCTTTTGTTATTTTTTTGGCACTAATTAATGCACTTCATTTTGAGCTGCATTGTTTGTATCTTATTTAAAGTGGAAGCTTTTTCTTCATTCTTCATGATATGTGGGAGAGATATCACCCTCACAAGCTTCTAGGTCTTACAGGCAAAATCTGATACAGCTTCAGGAATTATGTACTTAAATTCCTTCTCTTGAGAGTACCTTAATTAAAAGAGAATTGAAGAATAGTTTCATCAATGTGATTTTAAAAACTCAAATTTTCTTGTAATTTCAAAGAAATTCTGTTCATCCATTTATGAAATTTATAAGCAGTAATTGTTTTGTACATTTTCCATGTTTTATGAATTAGGACTTTTAAAATATTTAAATATGAAGTTGTTAGTACTATTTTATCACAACAGATATACCAGTTCATTTTGTTGTTTCAGTTGTTTCAGATATACCAGTTTCATTTTGTTTTCATGATTTTAGCACTTCCTAAGCATTTTTAAAATTTTGATTGTATGTTTTTAAGTATTCTAACACTCATCTGTGGTCAGTTGTCTGTTTTGCTATTTTGAAAGCTTAAATGGATGGGTTTTACCATTGTTACAGCTTTTGATTGTATTTTAAAAATCTACAGGTAAGAACAATATTATGTTTCAACATCATTAATAGCTTGTTTGCTTTCTGAAGTCCTTCTTGGTCCGAAATGTCCAAATCAACTACTAAATATAAAAACCATGAGATTCAGTTAAATATTTCCATCTTGAATTCTCCTATACTGTATTATTTTTTCTTCTCTTTTCTGTATGTCAGACTCATTTGGAGTGTTTTGATTTTTGGAAGAGTGTTGTGGCATCTCTCTGTCATTTTCACTTATATTACATTAATGACCATATCACCTTTTCATTTTCCCAAGTTCTTTCTTGTATCGATTAGTGTTTGGTTCTTTCTTAGTTTCACCATTTTATATTAGAAGTGATAGAAAGTGACTCCCCAGTCCCTTCTCCTTGCCTCTTTAAAAATAGATAGGCCATAGTTGCTTCTCCAGAGAATTTTATCAGACATAAGTTTAGAAATAAGGATAGTGTGTCCTCTGCTTGCATTTTGGTCTCTTAGAGTAAGGTCACCTGGCTGACAGCTCTCGTCTCCTAGGAAAGCTTTTCCTCTCCCAGGATTTTAAAAATCACAGAAATAGGTTTCAATTGATGTTTAGTTTGTTGCTCCCTTTGAAATCTTTCTAGTTGATTTAAGTGACTTTACAGATTGAGGTCTAAGAGGATGTTCTTGCAGGAAATACCAGATATAGTCCAGATTCTGGATTACTATAATCCTGTTTCTAAAAATGTTTATCTCATTAACAGAAATTTATGTTGATATTTAGGTGATGGGTGGATAGTCTCAATAGGGTATCCCCTCTGGCTTAATCAACACATGACCTAAATTCCACAAAATGAGTTTAGTAATTAAGATAAACTGAATTTTAAGCATGTCAAGACTCCATTTTTTCTTTCTTCTCTCTCATCTTTGTTTTGTTCGAACTAAAAATAAATATGAAAACATTAGCAGAAGTTTGGGGGAAGTTACTGCCACTTGTAACTTTCCAAAACTTTTCATGTATTCCTTTTTGTATGCATATACATGTAAATGCAGTGGTTAAACTAACATTTTATGTGATTAAAATTATATAGAGAAAATTTGTAAAACTTAACATTAGAAAAAATAAATCTTGGCACTTAAGAAAAAATACACTGTGGGAAAAGGAAGGACAAGCTGAATACCAGGAATTTGAACCATCTAGCTGGTTTGTCTAATTTCAAAAATAAGGCTCAAATTATTTTAAAATGATCTATGATAGCTAAATCTTTTTAATTTTTTTTTTGCATACAAGAGCTGGGGTATAGGTCAGAGGTAGGGGGTGTGAGAGGATTCATCAGAGACAGAGTAGGGAGCAGAACAGGCAGATCTACTAAAATACACTGCTGAGGTGGGGCAGTGGGTGAGACAGGAGAGAACGGCTGTGCCATGTGGGTTAGCTCTGTGGTCAGAAATCAAACTAGTGTTGCATTGGCAGCCCATAGCTTCATAGTGCTGAGACTTGACCCATTGCACCAACTGGGAGGTCCTATGATAGCTAAATCTTACCTCATTATTTGTCCTTGGGGTTTTCAATCTTAGGGATAGAACTTGTTAAAAAAATCAAATATGCCTTTGCCTTGCTTATTGTATAGTAAAATAAGAATGGGATTTAGATGGGAGAGGATCATGCTTGAGTTTCTTTTCCATCACTTAATACATGATCAGGAAAGCACTCTTCACCTTTTTGAATCTCAATAGGGGTAAAATGTGTTAAATTGCAACATTACTTTGAGGATTAAATTAAAAAAATTCTGAGGTTGTATTCACATACCATGCAGATATTTGTAATTACATAAAATTACAGATAACATGTAGAGCTAATTGTGTCTTTTCTTTATGACTGTATTTATCATTAGTGTGATGAATATCCTTTTCTGAATTTTAGTGGTTTGGATAGGTGGTATATGAATTCCAGAATCTTATCAGGAAGCTGGGCTTTTCCAAGAGTGCTTATTCAAAAATCACTCACTGATGAGTGACAGAGCAGTGCAGTCGTATTTGAATTTCTGTTTAACATATCACACCACAGCTACTTATTAGCATTCTGACTCTTTTGAGCATGTAAACATTCTTTTGCATGAGAAATCACATTATCACCATAACATTACATTTTGTTTCTGATTATAAAAATAACACTTGATAAATAAGAAAGCATATAGAAAAATTTAAAACCAGGTTATTATTGATATATTTTATATATAAATTTTTGTAAAAAACACATTTATTGGATTGATTCCTAATCCCTTTTCTTATCATATTAGCTATTTTCACTTAATATGACATGGGTTTTTACTCATGTCCATCTTTGTTCCCTTTCTACTCCAATTGTATAATATTACTTCAGCTAAAATTACTTCTTGCACAAAAACAAAAATAATCTTAACTGTATTTCTTTTTACAAGTGGAAATGTTAACCTATAGAAGAAATGGGCATTAGCAGATGCAGTTACTAAGATCCTCCTAGGTTTAGCTTGGAGAGGATAATGATCCATGTTGTGTCCTAAAGAGTCAGGGTAGTGTAGTATGGAGATCACATGCTTTTTTTTTTTTTTTTTTAATAGAGGCATGTTTTTATTTATTTATTTATTTGTTTGTTTGTTTGTTTTGTTTATACATGCACTGGGTACAGTCAGAAGTGTGGGAGGGTGAGAGAATTCACCAGAGCCAGAGCAGGGAGCAGAGCAGGCAGAAGGACCGAAGTACACTGCTGAGGGGAGCAGCGGGCGGCAGGAGAGGTCTGCGCGCTATGTGGGACCCTCCTCCGGTGGCCAGGGAGCAACTGGGGATCGAACTGGGGCTGCAGAGGCCGCAGGGAGCTTCACAACCCAGCGCTCAACCGCTGCGCCACCAGGGAGGCCCGAGATCACATGCTTTTAATTCAGGCCCACTTAAGTGAACCCTTGTCCTGTCACTCACTCACTGCATGATTTTGGACAATCACTTAACCTCTCTGGCTTTGGTTTCCTCATCTCTAAAATAGGATGAAGCATGTCTGCCTTTCAGGGGTTGCTTTAGGATTGGAGACAACAGTTATAAAGTGTTTGATCCACTATCTAGTTATGCTAGACAAAGGACAAATAACAGAATTTGCCAAAGGTCTAAGTCTTATAAAATTTAAGTGTACATTATGGGTAGCATGTAAAAACTTTAATAACCTAAGATAACTCTGCTCTAGAAGTATTTATTTGTACAATTTACTCTTTCCCCCTCCTCTTGTAAATATTACTGCCAAAAGATGAGTAGAAACTCATATTTTTTTAAAAAGTGACACATTCAGAGATGTTCTCTACTCTGGCAGGACCCTGAATTGTGAGCTCCAGTTTTCCCCATGCAGTGTTCACTTCATCTTGGGACATCCTTCCGTAAGGTCTGCAGCATGACAAGCCTGGCTTAGGTTTTAGGAATTCAGATAAGTCCCCAAGGGACACTCACAATCCAGGGAAGTATCAAGTAACCTTTTCTGCAGGAGATCCAATTCAGAAAAAGCAAAAACCTTTTTAGGTTAAAAAAAAAAAAAAAGTCAGAATGAATATAACCTTCTTGAGCCCTAGTGGGTGGTAGGGTGGAGGATATCAATTCTGAAAATTTAAACATACAAACATAAGTGAAAACATTAGTATTTCTTGTAGCCAGTAAAACACTAATACCTAGGTGTGTCTGAGGAAAAACAGCACAGGGCAGCTTTCTAATCTGTATTTCCACATTAGGCTAGAAAATTAAAGGACCTGCAAGCCTTGGATGCATGTTTCTGATCTAAGATGAATCAGATACTGATATAGCCCAAATAAGGATACAAGTAAGATAATGGGGAGGGAGTGATATGATAGATGTGAGTTTGGTATGAGATAAGCAGTTAATCTTAGGAGAGAAACAGGAAGATTCCTCCAAGGAAAGGATAAACTAAGTGGGTGATGCAGGGAGAACAGAAGTTCACCAAGAAAGGAATCTTATGATTTGTAAGGATTTTCGAATAGGTGTCACAGGACGTAACAGCGATGCTTCACGGGCTGCTCTGGTTGCTGAAGGCAGCCCCTGACCAACCTTTCCCTTCAACAGAGAAGCTCTGCTTTTTTTTTTTATGTTATAAATGGTGGCATTTACAAGATTTTTTGATGAAAGGATTCTTATCTATCTTTAAGAAGTTTGAAAATCACTGAATAAGATGAAGCATGCCTGCCATTTAGGGCATATCTAACTCAGGAACCATTTCCACATCTGTAGACTAGAAATCAAAAAAAGAATAAACTCATACCATTTGCAGCAACATGGATGGAACTTGAAGGGATTATGCTCAGTGTAATAAGTCAGAAGGAAAAAGAAAAATATCGGATGGTTTCACTTATAGGAGGAATATAGGAAGAAAAAATGATGATAGCAACAAAAAAACCACAACACAACAAAACAAAAATAAACAGACAACTATAAATCAGACACATCCTAGTGGGAAGGAGGAGGGAGAGGGATCAAAACAAGGGCAGGAAGAGCACAAGGCACTATGGTGATGGTGCACGGGTGAATGGGCAGGGGAAATTCCATGGGGACTACTCCTGAGAAAAGAAAGCAAACATTGTTAGAATAAAAAATAAATTAATTACTTTAAAAAAAAGAATAGGGACAGGGGATAACAGTAATTGCATCTCGTAGCTCTCTGAGGGTTGAACAAACTGTGACACGTAGAACGGGACTTAGAACATAAGGATCGGTGGATGTGTTAGCTCTTATCATTCCTCGCACTATTTCCCTCACAAATAAGGCTGCATCTCATATGACTTTTAAACTGTGTGTAGGAAAGAGCTGGAAAAAATGGTATTGTCCATTGCTTTATACTCAAAACACTTAATAATGTCTTAGACATTAACTCTAGTTTTTAATATATTTCACTTCTATTTTTTATACATTGCATTTCCCTCCCACAACTGGAAGTTTTCTTTTTTACATCAGATTTCTTAAATAATTTTGATCAGATATATTTTTGATAGTGAACATAATCAATGTGTTTCAGGCTTGCCAGCTCATGGGAAGGTGACATCAGTGTCCACTCTCTAACCCTGCCCTCTGCCACCTGCCTGGAGCTGCTGCTGATCTTATCAAAAAGTAACGCCACTCTACCTCCATCCCTTCGCTATATGAATTCCTTTCAGGTAAGGAACAGCTCCTTTACCAGAGTGTGATTCTGTGGTTTGCTTCTAGCTGTGTTTTAAGGATTCTGACTTTCTCAGGAGATAGCCCATGGAAACAGAGCTTCGATGATGATGATAATAGTGTAGTCACATGTGTTGTCTTCTCTGATCTTTTTAAAGAAATTAACAAATAGAGGTTCAAAACTGATTAGGCAGGTGCGTAATTGTGGGAGAACCCCTCTCTCTCTAACTCTAGGGTTTGTTCTCTTAACCTCCATCTTTTCCTGCCCCTGAGAGAAATGGCAAGGAAATCTGGCAAAGACACTTGGGAATGCCTCTTTCCCTTTCCCAGATTTACTCTAGAGCAAGGCTTTTCAACTATTTTTAGCAACAGTTTTGCTAATGTTAGTTTGCACTCAAATAGCCAAATGGATGTTTAACAGCGATGGTATCCTACCTACTCTTGGCATCTTTCCCTTTCCTCTTTAGTCCCTCTCTTATCACTTTCCCACTGCTCTGGATATTTATCTGTGCTCCTGAGAAAGGATATGGTAAGAGCAAATGTGGAATGACCATTTGAACAGCAAATGTGGGATGACCAACAGAAAGATCCTCTACCTGGTAGGCAGCCCATCGGTCACTGAGATGGCAAATGATAATTAAGCTCTGACCTTATAGCCTCTGATTGTAATTAAACATATCTGTGTGATTCTTAGCAATAGGAAGACATTCAAGAGCCCCCTGAGGAAGGTGACAGGGCCACATATATTTGCTAAGAAATGATTAAATGCAGTCGGTTCTACTTCTGGAGTTTTGTGATAGATGTTACGATAACTTCTGGGTCAGTGTCTATTGCTTGGTGTACCTCTGTTACATGAAAACAAGATGTGGATTTTCCTGTGATTACAGCTCAGGGAACTAGTAAGAAAATAACTGCTTCAATCTAATTTGCATCCATGTTCTCCTGGTCATCTCTCACATTGATTGTCTGATTTTCTTCCTAATAGAAATTCCAGATTTTGGCCTTGTTCTGTCTGATTGTATTTTTCATTACTCTATTAGCAACTTCAGGCCTGGACTCTAAAGAGATGTTAGAGGACACTGTCTCCTTTCTGTGGGAGACAAAATAGAGATCTGGAGAAGCAGAGAGATTTGGCCAGGGAACATCTAGCATGTTAGAAACAGCAGATCTCATCAGGCTTTTGCCTGGGTAGCTCCATCTGCACCCAAATGCATCCCACTCTAAAGTCCTGGAAGGTAGAGGGGATGTGATTGTAGGTGGAGGTAGCAATATCTCTCTTGGAACATCCACATATCTATTATTTTACAGTAATTTATAGTTATTTATTTGTATATTGCCCTAAACCAGAAATGATTTAAATTCTCTATATCAATCCATATGTCTTAAGTTTTGCTAATTGGATTGAACATTGAATAACACAAACGTTTTTATAAATCATAAACTTTTAATGGGGGGAGATACAAGAAATTTTATAATAGTTATCTCTGCAGAGCAAGGCTAGAAAAGTTATTTTTTATTTCACTTCCTCCAGTGCTGTTGGAAGTTTTTATATAATGGGCAAGTGGGGAGCATGGGCGATGACTCGACTTTGAGGATTTTCCAGCATGTTGAGGGAGATAGAAAAATCATCCATGTAGTATAAATTGAAAATTTTATCACAAAGTAGCCTCATCTCAAGTCTTAAAGATATTAAAGGTAAAAATAATCTAAACTGAATGTGGTAGATTTGAAAGAAGACCAATGAGTATTTCTTCTCTATGAGACAGAGGAGTTTGTTTTCTTTAAGGAGCTCAACTCAGGCTCATGTAAACACATGGATGTAAGCGCCTGGCTGGCACTTGGCATTCATGTTTTCTTAGCACTTAATCTGGAGCTCTTAGAGGATGCTAATCTTCAAACATTTCCTTCTCTATCAGTAATTGTACTTCATCTGGCTCAGTCCATTTGCTGAATCTTATTGTCAAAGGCACACACATATCCCCAGTTCCAAAAGAACAGAGAAAGTTGGCACAAGTTTGTGAATAATGTCTGCTAGAGAGATTTTGTCCCTGCTGTTACCCCTGGGAAGATGCATTCTTATCAGGAACGTGCCAGGAATCGACTTCCTGATTCAGGGCTTCACTCCTAGATAAGGATCAGTGAAGGAGAGAGTGTCTCAGAATTAGAAAGAGATACTCTGCTTTTTCATCTTGATAACCCCTACTTAATCATGTAGTACAATGGCAAGGAATGGGGCTGCTAATTTTGCCCATAGTGGGGATTAATTTTTTTCAATTGAAAACTCACTTTAATGCTTAAAAAAAAAAAAGAGCTGCATTGGCAAGAATTTTAAAATAGTAGAATGACACTTGTTAAAGATACCATCTTTTCCATTTCCAATTCTCTTGCTTTCCAGGTGGAGTCAGTTGCTGGGAGCAATGCTACTTTTTTTCTGTTAAAATGTTATTTTAGGTTCCTGAGGATAATGGCTCTCCTGTTTGAGCTATTCTCACTGCTAACTGCCAAAAGGAAGGTTTTATCTTATTAATTAGCACTATTAACATATATGAAATTCTAACTTCTTAAATTATAGTATGACATTTCTCTCAGACCTATAGAGATATCTTTTGGTGATTTTGTTAAAATTTTAACTTCCATTCTGTTATAGTATGTTAATATCCCTAGTGTGATTCTGAACAAACAGAATGTGGGATTTGGTTGGAAGTCTCTGATGGATTGCTAAGCACATACTGTAGCGGTTATCGAAGCTCAAGAAGAATGGACTTAGCATGTCATTCCTGCTTAAAATTCTTGCATGACTTCAGCAGTAATGAAAATAAAACCCAATAACCTTTTCATGGCCAACAAGGCCTGACAACATTGAGACCTTCCTCCCTTTCTGGCATCATCTCTTCTTTCCTTCTCACTCTGCTCAAGCCACACTGACCTCTATTTCTTGTTCCTTATCACAGTAAGCTGGTTCTGGCTGTGGGTCTCTGCACTGTCTCTTCTCCCTGCCAGCAGGAGAACACTCTGGACCAGACCTCTGTGTGTCTGGCCCTTTCACCTTTGAGATTTCAGCCACGGTGTCCCCCGGTATCAGGCCTAACCTGACCCCTTCACTGAGCTTCCCTCTTCTCATCACTGTTATTTTATAACCTCATCTTGTTTTATTTTATTTCATTTATTTTGCATTTGCCATTGCATTTACTATGATTTGTTCTCGTTTTTAAAATTTATTTATTGTTAACTAAGGTAACATTGAGGTATCCCCATCAGGAGTTAACACCACGGTGCATTTACCACCAACTCATCCATAACCACCACCACAGACCATTAGGCTTCCCTACCTCCCTGTTCCTCCCCCTCGCTGCCCTCCTGCCCCCTTGGTGTTTCAGTTCTGTAGTCAGCAATCAAGCTTTATTTTTTCAGATAGCTGAAACTATCTGTCCATTAATTTAGTTACTTTATATTCCACATATTAGTGATTCCATCAGTTATTTATCTTTCTCCTTCTGACTTATTTCAGTTGGCATTCTCCTTTCAAGCTCCATCCATGTTGTTACAAATGACATGGGTTCTTCTTTTTTGATTGCTAGTAGTATACCACTGTGTATATATACCCCATCTTCTTGATCCACTCATCTGTTCTGGGGCACTTAGATTATTTCCATAGTTTAGCTTATAGTAAATAGTGCTGCAATAAACATGGGACCTTGTTCTATTTTTTATAGCACTTCTCATTATTTATGTATTTGTCTTTTTACCCTCTACTGACAGGTTAAATAGGGATATCTGTTTTTGTTCATTATTGCACCAGTTTAACTTAGAATATTGGTTGGATATAGGAATTTTTTTTTAAAGATTTATTTATTTATACAAGCACTGGGGTACAGGCCAGAGGTGCCGGAGGGTGAGAGAATTCACCTGTACTTAACACAGTCACGATGACTGAAGTAAACTGAATTGGCATGAAGAAGTTTGTATTTTCTCTTTTACTGTTTGTTTCTTCTACCATGATTTCTCCCCTTTACGCTGAGATGTTCTGAGAATCCATATGTTAATTACCTCTCTGTAAGTCATGTTTCCATATTTGGTGTAAACACCTACTAACCTAGTGTCTCCCAGTCTCTGGGTTCCACCTTCTCCAAGGAACATGTGACCTCTGTAATGTGTTCTCCTCACAGCAAGCCCGGTGTGGTAAGACAATGGCTCACCCTGCTGTAGGACACTCAAGGGCTAATCTTAGATCTGCCACCCATTGAACTCAGGATCCTGGTCTACTTCGGGAACCTCTACTGGTCCTAGTTTCTTTATCTGGGAATGAGGGGAGTGGGTTAAGTTGTAAAGTTCCTTTTAAAGTAGGTGCAGGCAAGTATTGTGTCTGATCTCAGCTGTTCCTAATTATTCACCCAGGCTGGGTAATACAACTTCTCCATAAAAGGACTAGGTTATTTCTTTTGAGCATCTTGAAAGTGTTTAACTGAAGAAAAACATAGATAAAGACGTACTACATAGATTTTTTTTTTTTTCTCAGCAAGAGAGTGGAATCAATGTCTCAAGCCTTTCCTAACAGCACAAAGATGGGTCAGGAATGATGGGGTTAGAGAGCTGTCTGGTCCTTGGCTCCTCTGCCTGCCAGACTCTGATCATTCCCTCATGTGGATGCTGGCATAGGGAAAACACTGTCAGGTAGGCTGTACGTTCAAGAAAAGGAAGCAGAAGAAACTGAATGTTCTCTGGACAGCCCTAGATTTCTCTGCTTCCCTCTTCCCTGTCCCTCTCTACTCTCTACCCTCCCTCTAGTGTCTTCCAGTTTTGGTTTCAGCCATTTGTTTTTGACTCTGGATCCTACTCCATGTGTAAACATTTGTGGCTCAGGAATTTTCCAGTGGGTTTGCATTTCCTTTATCTTATTTGTGAGACACAAAGAAAGTTTTTTAAAAATCGAGTCTTTTCTCTTACCTGAGTTATAAGCAAGAGGACTTGGTTCTTTTCCACACACTGAGCATGGCTGTGTTCATTCAAGAGGCTTCCTGGCAGTGGGTCTTGCAAAGGAGGCTTAAGATTCATGTCTTCTTTAAGAAGTAAAGTGGGGGCCTCCCCTGGTGGCGCAGCGGATGAGTGCTGGGCTGCGAAGCTGCCCACAACCTCTGCAGCGCAGGTTCAGTCCTGGCCAGCCGGGGAGGGCCCCACATGGCGCGACAGACCTCTCCTGCCTCGCCCGCTGCTCCACTCAGCAGTGTATTTCATCAGTGTGCCTGTTCTGTTCCCCACTCTGTCTCTGGTGAATTCTCTCACCCTCCTGCGCTTCTGACTATACCCAGTGCTTTTATAAATAAATAAATAAATCTAAAAAAAAAAAGGAGCAAAGTGGTATCGAGATTGAAATGACTGAACCCGTTTCTCTCATAGAAGAAAGCATTGTGTTACTCACAGGGCTTTTCTGACTGGAGGGGAAAACAACAGCCTGGGAAGGATGCCAGCTTTCAAGGAAATGAGGGATTGGAAGGTGAAACTGTCCTAAGCCTTGAATGAGCCTGGTGAGTCTCCTAGTAGACTGATTGCTTCAGCAATATGAGAAAATGTGTTGCAGCATTAGGTCAAAGGAAGTATGGAAGAAGGAAGAAGAATGAAGTTATTTTTATTTCCTCTGGTTCTCGCTCTTTGCACCTGTTTTGTGCCAAAGGTAGGGTGGAGGCGTGGGGAACCCTGACATGGAGGTGGGAGAAAGCTTTAGGTTCTGGTCATCGCTCATATGACACCTGCGACCAGTCTGACTGGGCACACATCACTTACCTATCTAAATCCCAGTTTTCTCATTCCTCTAGCTCAAAAATCTAAGTGTCCTAAATTGAAGGATTACTAGAAGTGTGAGAACTTGTGAATTAAGCTAGCGGAAGAAGAAATGCTAGTGTCCAGTCTAAGGTTATCATCCCTTTAAAGATCAGCTCTCTGCATCTTTATAGATTAGAAGCTGGAATGAGATTGCAGAGGCTTCATTATGTCAAAGCAACAGGCCAGTTTTGTTATAATAACTTCAAACAATACACCAGAGGCCATCTTGTATTCTACATATTAATCAAACTGCCTTAAATTATTGAAAGCGCACTGCCAAATACATAAAACTGTAGCTGGAGCCATAGAAAAACTGGCCCGGTTAAATTACCATGATGTTTGACGTAATTGGATTTTGTCTGCCATTGTACTTGGAAGAGTGTATGCTTTTTGGTTGTCATACTTTTTATTTTCTATGATTTCTTATCCTCTTGTTTCGATAGCTTTTTCCATCATCTTTTAGCAGTTAACGCTTAAATTTTTTTTTGTATTTCTCTTTTATTTTTTAAGATTTATTTATTTATGCATACAATAACTGGGGTATAGGCCAGAGATGTGGGGGGTGAGAGCATTCACCAGAGACAGAGTGGGGAGCAGAACACGTAGATTGACTGAAATACACTGCTGAGGGGAGAAGTGGGCGAGACCGGAGCGGTTTGCTGCACCGTGTGGGTAGCTCCCTGGCTGGCCGTGCTACAGAGGCTGTGGATAGCTTCATAGCTTCATAGTGTTTAACCCCTTGTGCCACCAGGGAGGTCCTTAAGATCTTAACTATATAAAATATAAGGATTTCTAGTGAAAACAGAATTGTTCTGTGACTTTACCTTTTTCTTTACCTTTCTTTCAAGCAAGAACTGCCTTTATTTTTTAAATTATTTTACATCATTGTTCATTTATAAACAATAGTTGCTTCCCCACCCCAAAGGAGTAGTCCCCATAGAATTTCCTTCACCAATGCACCCATGCACCATCACCTCAGTCCCCTGTGCTCCACCCTCCCTCCCTCCCTCTGATCCCTCTCGCTCCTTCTCCCCTGCAGGATGTCTCTGGTTTATAATTGTCTGTTTTTGTTTTGGTGCGTTTTGTATTGTTACTGTTTTTTTACCCGATGTCTTATTTGGTTCTCCTATATTCCTCCTCAAAGTGAAACCATCCAATATTGCAGCACTATTTATAATAGGTAAAACCTGGAAACAACCCAAATGTCCAAAAATAGATGACTGGATCAAGAAGATGTGGTGTATATACACAATGGAATATTACTCAGCAATCAAAAAAGATAAACTCATGCCATTCGCAGCAACATGGATGGAGCTAGATGGAATTATGCTCAGTGAAATAAGTCAGAAGGAAAAAGAACCACCTTACTTAAACTGCTTACTAAGCACATATCTTGCCCTCATCCTACATCTGCCCCATTATTATCAGCTACTGTTTTTGTTTGTTTTATTTAAAAATGATAGATCAGTTATTTTAAGTATTTTAACATTCATTACATGCATGTAAATTGTGCTTTTTTTCCTCCTTGCATACCACATCCTTTAACATCCCTTACATTGACAGTTTCAATAAACTGTCTTTCTGTGTCCAAAATTGTTTTAATTTTGTTTGTGGTCTTGAATGATGGCTAAACTAGGTACAGAAATCTGGGCCCCTTTTTAGTTTGAAGAACCATCACTTAATGACTTTTGCCCTCTGTTTCTGCTAAGACAGCTGTTATAAGATTGCTATTCATCTGGAGATCATCCATCTCTTTTCTCCTTCTAGTCATTAAGATTTTATCTTTGCTCTAGATATACTTTAGTTTTACAGTGATGTCTAGGTGTGGATTTTTTAGTTTTTATTCTACTTATAAAGGCAAGGTGTGGCTATTTTTACAATTAATAATGTAATCGTTACCACATTTTACCACGATTGTGTATCTTTGAACCAAATTGTGTATCTTTGAACCATGGATGCGAGCATGATGAGGGAGTGTAATACCTTAGGTCATAATAGAATTAAATATCCCCCAATTTTCAGTTGTATGCTAAATGTTGTCAGCAGTTCTGGTCACAAATTACAGAGTGATTTCTAGAGGCAAATGGATTTTGGCGCTGTTTGTACTCTTAGAGCTGTGTGAAATGAAAAGGAAATTGTGTTTAATGACAGTAGAGCTAGCTCAACCATTTCCTGGATTTTTCAATTTTTCTTCATTCTGTTCTTTCTTTTTTAACCCAGTGATATTATTCAGAACATAACTTGCTATTTGGCATTCAGCTGCATTTAAATATCTACTTAAACTAAAACGGTCTGGGTATCCAAGAGTTTATTAAATTTTGTCTTACAGTAGGTTATTATTTTCAATTAGCAGTGTTGGAGGCTTGGAGAGTCTTACTATGCAGATGATACTTTTTATAAGTTTTGTAAGCAGTTTGTTTATATTCTCCCATCTCTCCACTAGAGCCCCAAAGTAGACATCATTAGGTGTCAAGAATCAGTGAGAGAAGCCACAGCCTGAGTATGATGCTGAATGCACAAATTTAAGTTTTCTTCTATACGTTACTACATTCTTGGTGACAGTCAATTTGAGCTCTGCTTTTCTTCTTTAACTGGCTGTTTGTTTAAATTGAAAATTTGATGCTTCTTTTCTCCATCCTCTGGTATATTGCCTAGAACCTAAAAATGCCCTATACATATTTCCAAGTAGCAGAAAACAATGGCAGTTAATGTAGTAATCAATCTCCCAAACTGAAAACAGTAGCTTCCCAACTATGAAAATTCTACACAAAAACACACTTTTTTCATTATTTGGGGACAGAGCATGCCAAAACTACAAAATAACTGTGAGTAAACAGAGAAAAATCAAGTCCTCTTTTCCTTATATTTCTACCTTCTGTCCCACTTTCACTTTGTCACAAGGCTTTTGGACAAGACAACATCCAAAAATACTGCAGAGCAAGGCTAGCAAAGGTGCCTAAGAGTGATTTGAAATGACTACCGGAAAGATTAAATCTAGCCTAAATTTTAAATGCTAGAAAAATATTCAAGCAGATCAAAGCATGCAGTATAGGGGAGAGATATAAAGTATGTGATTTAAAAGCTTAGATGCCATTTAAAAAGACAGATACAATTTAAAGGGACAGGCATGATTGAAAAGGACAGGCACCACCTAATGGGCAGTCTTTCAAAAGTATAGCTTGTGGGAGAGGGAAAAAAAGCAAAAGAAAAGGCATGCTTTTTAATCAATTAGATGAAGAAGAAGAAGAAGAAAAGGGAAATTGAGAGTTCTGGGAGAAAAAGAGAATCAATTAATCAGAGGGCTCATAGCCCCTTTCCCATCACCAACAAAAAACTTACTGACAGAAAAACCCACCAAACTACGTGAACTTTGCTAGACTGACAGAAAAGGGAAACTTTTAAAACAGAATTTTTAAAAAATGCTCCAATATCATAACAGTGAACAAAAAGAAAGTAAGGTCAGTAAAAAAATTTTTGTAGAAAGTTAGGGGGGGAAAAATCACAAACATCAAGTATGGAAAATTCTCCTCTCAGAAGCACCATGAAGCAAAAGAAAACTGTTAAGTGCACACTCCAAAGAGAATTAAGGACTTGCAAACAAACATTTGAAGATATGGAAAACCAGCCTGAATCAGAAATGCAAAAAGGACAAAAACCATGATAAATACAAAAGGAGTGGGTTGAACTCAGAAAAGAAATAGAAGGAAAAGACACAATTATCTCAAAAATGAAAAATAAAGTGCCCAAGTGAAAATAAAAGTCTAGTAAAAATTTAATGAGGCTTGAAGAAAGACAGAAAAATAAACAAGAAAAATGAAAATGACATAAGAAGTTAAAAGGGCCTGAAGGGGAAGCAAATTTTTACCTCTACCTTCTTAGATTTTTTTCATTTTGTCCTGAAGAATAAACTGATGTAAGACAGATTAACAGAAGAGTATATACATTCATGTAACATTTGTGAGTCAAGAGCCCTCATAAAGGAGCTGGAGTCAAAGAAATGGAGGAACGTACATAGTTTCTATGTAGTTTGTACAAAGAAGGGCAATTGTGCAAACCTAAACTATGTGTAGAGACTAAAAGAAGATGATTATTTTAATAAGATTATTTTATTTTATTTTATTTGTATAGAATTGTCTCAGTATCAGTTTCTTGTCCTCAGTGATAAGAATGTAAATCTCCTTCTTTCACAAAGGAATTTTATCTCCTGCTTTTAAGGAAAAGAAGGACCCTCAGAGTGTTTTTACTGCATTTGTAGTTTTTCAAGTGCCTTTAACTCAAAATTATCTTTTTTGTCAAAGTGGCATATTTTGAGGTGGTATGTTCTGCCACCCATATTCAGGTTCAAGAGAAATATTGGCAATGAAGGATAGGGGAAAAAAAAGAGTCATTTTATAAAATTATCAGGTCCCCTGAAAAACATATAGTACAGAACTGATATTAAAATTATAATTCAAAAAAGAAACATTACAGAAATAGAAAAAAAGAACCCTGAATCTATACATTTGTGAAAATTTTCCAGAGTAGAAAAAGACCTAAACCGAAACAACCAACTCTGTTATACTTCTATAACAATAGTGTTAAGGTAGCAGAGATGCAAACCAAGTCACCGCACTCATTGTAACCCACTTCACTACTAAAATGTGTCATACCATATGTGATAAGATAGCATACATGATGTGAAGTTGAGGTGCAATATTTAAATTAATTAATCTCTTTTTTTGGTCTGATCACTGTGTATTTCAAAGTTTTTAAGTTAGTTGGTTGCATGAACTTGCTTTCTGAGGGATGGAAGGGCAAATGGAAAACATTGAAGAAATAATTGTTGGTTATCTTAACCCTAAAGACATTCAGGTCTACACATTAAGGTTCAAAGTTTAACTGGTGATGTTGAGAAGCTAGAATCTTGAGGAAAGCAAAAATCTTGTTTTTAGTTATAGAAAGCTCTTATCTAGTTAAGAAAGGTTAGCAAAAATTATGTTTTCTGAAAAAGCAGTTAAGTAATCCTTTCTTCCAAAAATGCTTAGTTCCTTGATGAGAGAAACAATTCCATTAGGTGCCAGTTTATCTCTTTTGGATCTGATTAGGGCCTAGGGCCATGCAGGGCAAACAAGACTATTGCAAAGCTACTCTTCGGAGTCCTTAAGTAGAATGCATTGGTTTGTGGAGTAAGTGTACTTTTGACATTGACCCAAAGAAAAATTTATTGCTGCTATCATTCTGGTGGTGCCAGTTTTTCAGCCTCTGATTTTTATCATAAAACAAATAACAGTCATAGTCTCATTAATTTGATTGCCATGTGTTTGGAATTATGTTTGAAATTATGCATAATAGTTGGTGAAATACAGTGTTTGTATTCACTTATATGTAAAATAGGGATAGGATTAGTTATGCAAGCTTTTGCTATAATAGTGTTTCCATAAGAAAATCAAATTCATATTACATCACCTAATTTACAGCTCGTTGTTCCCCCAAGAATATAATCTACCATATGTACAAAGACTGCTGCTACTTGGATTCCCATGGATATCTTTATCCAGCATTTTATCAGAAGGGAAATTGCCTTATGCATAATCTGAAATAATTGAAATAATTGGAAGTATGAGAGCCAACATTTAGAAGCTCCCTTGTGCTTCCTTATTCTGCAAAATAAAATTATCACTGACTGCATTTATATTTTAAAACTTGAGCTGACTTGGTAAATGAATCGTGTTTTCTAAACGTGCAAAGGGGCTAATAGAAGGAGGTTGGTATCCTAAAGCAGGTGTTAAAAGAACTTTTTAAGCTTCCCAATACATTTGCAAATTTACCATGATGAAGTGGCAATTTGCAATATAGAGCTGATTACAGAAATCAGGATATATTGGAACTGTATTTTTTTAAATTCTTCATACTATTTCCTGTTCTTCTATTTTTTATGATACATAGAACATCATTAATGGTGTTCTCAGCTGTCCCTGAGAGAATTGTAGGTTTATTTCTTTTTGAGTATTTGATATGAATTAGCTTAAAAAAGAAAGTTATTCTTATGTTTAACTCCCAGGATCCATTTTAGCAAATTTTGCATTTTTTACCCATTTTTTGCATGTATTCCACTCCATTTCTACATTCAAGTTTAGAAATCAATGAAGTGAAGTGTGAAGTCTGAGAAAGAGCTAGGGAAAAGCAAGCTGAGATTTCCTTCTTTAGGGAATGTTTTAAAGTGTCATCATTATAGGCTGTACTTGGGGAAGTGGGGGAGTCAACTATAAGATTCAAGACTCTGGAGTCAGAAATATATGGCGATGTTCTACCATGTACTTACCAGTTGTGTGATCTTGGGAATGTTTCCCACCTGTAAATGAAAATTTAGTCTTTAGGAGGAACAAAGTAAAGGGCCAACCATTGAAGTACTAGCTATCTAATATTTTTATAATTTTGTGGGACAAGCTGACATTAATTCTGCACTTACCATCATTCCTCATATTCTCAGAGTCCTTTGAAATAACAGAAGCTATTCTGGCAAGTTTGAACAAAAGCAGAATTTATTAATGAATAATGAACAGTGCAGAAACCCAGCCATTTGTTTTAGGGATCATATAACTATGTCACTTAAAAGGTGGCTACGCTGCTGCCCTCAGAAAACAGCAATATTTCCCTGCCTCCATGGTCACCACAAGGTGAAGTTTTCATTGTCCAGTTACTTGCTTCCAAGGCTGTCCCAGGCAGGGCTCTGGCTGGTGGAGCTTGGCCACACTGTGCTGCCCTGGCTTCATAGCAGACTCGGGAAAGAGTAACCAATAAAGAAATTCCCCAGACATTTCAGAGGTGTGGGCGGGAAGGAAATAGACATTACTCCAGGGACATTTTTATTTCAATAGATTGACTCCTAAAGGCAAAAGGTATATCCAAATTAAAAGGAAGGTGGCTTTGGTTTATTATTCCCTCTTCAAATCATATATTTTATTTTTAAAATAGACTTTGTATTCAGACATACTGTGTCACTTGCACTATTATTATTCAAAGTTTAGTCCTTATGTATATATAGGGCATTTTTAATTTGGTAGACCATCTATTCAGAACTTAACCAATTAAACCTAGAGGATAAAAATCCATAATTCTTATCCCCAAGCCTGTGCTGGTTTTTATCATGAGTGTCATCTCTAGCTGACCTGTGTCGTCTGCATTGGAAATACTGAAATTCTTTTCTCCCCCCCTAATATGGGAATCTGCCTTTCTAATACATTTTCCTTTAGTCAGCAATCTCTTTCCTAGTAACCCGAGATTTACGTCACTAAACTAGATCTCTGTTGAGATAATGAGTATGCTAAATCTGAGGTGTACTGTGATTAACTAGAAGGAGTCCTTTGGGGGGGGGGAATTCTTCTTCATTTTAAAACAACTACATGATTGTTTGAAATTTAAGAGCCAAAAGGAAAATAAATTTCCCCAAGCTTCAGCCTTCAGAGTTAGCATTTCAGCATTACAGTATTTCCTGTATGCCTGGTTGGTTCAGGGGTTTGGCAGAGCAGGTGCTAAGAGAGAGCAGTTTATTTTTTTTTATTTTTATTTATTTATTTATTTATTTTTTGGTGGGACCCTCGCCGTGGCCGGGGATCGAACTGGTGCTGCAGAGGCTGCGGGCAGCCTCGCAACCCAGCGCTCAACAGCTGCGCCAACAGGGGAGGCCAGAGAGAGCAGTTTAAAAAAAAATTGAATCATTTTGTATATAATTTTAAATGTTACTTTCTTCATTTGTATCATAAAAATTCCCATATTTAATAATAACAGCTAATATTTATTGTCTTGATTGTGTGGTAGTTGTTATTCTCAGCAAATTTAGATATACTAACTCATTTAATCTCAAAAGTCACTAACAGAATTACTATTATTGTCTACCATTGTTATAAGAAGAAACTGAGTTACGAAAATATTTTAAAAGGTGTCCATGTTCACAAAAGTAGTGATAGAGGTGGGATTCAAATCTAGATCTTGCTCCAATCTGTGGCTTTTAACCATTATGCTATTGACTTTCACAATATTCAAACACGATTTATAAGATCTATATATTTACTCATAAATACTATTGATTTTGTTTTTTCCCGTCAGTGCTTTGCTTTTGTGAACAATTTTCCTGACCATTAATGTAATTTGCAAGTGTAATATTTAATACTCACCTGTATGACTTTTGTATGAATCCTGAGGCTTTTTCCTTTGATCCTGGTGGTATCTCATCAAGCCTTCTGTAAATATTGTGAGTGCTGACTTGGACTTGCTGCTGTATGTTCAACTATAGTGATTGCTGCAAAGCTCAGCTGCCACTTAATATAATAGGTTTGACCATCTTTGTGAGAATAAGCCCAGGCATAAGCCCCACTAGCCAGGAGATGTCATTAGAGTCAAGAATGTAGAAGAGACTGTACAAGTTGATAACACTGATGCTTTGGGAAGGACCTTGTGAGCAGGTGTTGTTAGGTGCACATCTTCAAAGTTCATCAGAAATACTATGACCTTACCTGGTGCTGTGGGCATAGCTTTGGAGACAAATATCACTGGGATTTTTATCAATTCATACTCGTGACATACCGAACTATTTGAGACAAGCCTGGATACAGGGGACCAAGTTTGGCAGAAGTTTGTCTTCTAACATTTGTACCAGATACATTACAGAGGGTCATGTATAGTCACAACACAGTTGAATAATTTGTGACTCGTTCTAAGTGGCCTCACAGGTGATTTTTATTTTTTACTGCTGTGCATCTTGTCAAGCCTCTCAGCATCTAATAGAGGCTCAGTGAATAATTTTTAATGAATGAGAGAAATATATTTAATGACTTCTGTTTGGGGATTTGAGTATTTTTCTCCCCCCCTTCTTTGTTTTATATGCTAATTTTGCATATGAAGGAAGAAAATAGCTTCTTTTCACTGCTTGGTCTATTTTAAAATGCCAGCTATGCCGTGAGGGTATGATCATCTTACAAAGAGTATTAGAAAGGTTTGATTTTTTTTTTTTTTTTTACATTTTATTCTAACTAGACTTTTACAACACAAAATTTTCTTCTGCATTTAATCTGTTAATATGGTGAATTACCTGAAATGATTTTCAAATGTTAAACTCACATTCATTTTTTTATTTTTTAAAGATTTATTTATTTATTTATTTATACGAACACTGGGTACAGTCAGAAGCGTGGGAGGGTGAGAGAATTCACCAGAGCCAGAGCAGGGAACAGAACAGGCAGACTGACGAAGAAGTACACTGCTGAGGGGAGTAGTGGGTGGCAGGAGAGGTCTGCATGCCATGTGGGACCCTCGCCAGGGGCTGGGGAGCAAACCTGTGCTGCAGCGGCTGTGGGCAGCTTTGCAGCCCAGCGCCCAACAGCTGCGCCACCAGGAGAGGCCCTAAACTCACATTCTTGAGGTAGACTCAACTTTGTCTTGATCTAACATTTGCTCCTATTTTGTTTAGGATCTACATTTATATCTAGAGGTTAGATAAGCTTGTAATTTTTCCCATTTATACTGTCCCTTGAGTTTCTAGTGTCAAAGTTTTGTTCTGAGAGCTCTGACTTGGAGAGAGTTCCTTTTTTTTTTCTGTTTCTGGAAGAAAGCTTTTTTTCTGTTTCATATAAGAGTGAAATTACCCTTTTGGTAAAATCGGTTTCATTAATTTGCTTTTTTCTAGGTATTTATCCATTTCATCTACATTTTTAGAATTTTAGTAAAAGTTGTTCAGAATATACCTTTTATGTCTATTACAACTATGTTTAGTATTAATCACTTATCTTTTTGTCCACAATCCTCAACCTCATATTTGCCTTATCTGTTAAATATCTGATATCAGTTTTTTTCACTCTTTGAAGTTCTGTTCGGTTCTTTTTCAAATCTACCTATATGTTTTCAGAGTCTCATATCCTTAGGTGTTCATTTGATCCTTCCTTTATTTCTTTACAAATGTTTATTATATATTCCATAATTCAGATGCCTACAGTTTTGCAAGTTTGCCTCTTTAGCTTGTTTCTGTTGCCCTGGTCACACATTGTGTAATTTTGTGATGGTGATCTCACATTCTTCATGTAAATTTATTTGTTGGAGTTCTTTGAGGCGTGGCTTGAAAGTATGTTCTTGGAAAGATGATTGTTTATGAGGCACATAATTAAGGTGAATTCTAATTCCAGACATGCCTAAGAGCTGGTTTGTGACAAGGAATAGTCAGGGGTTACATTTTCATCATCCTTCATATAAGACTCTTGACCAAGTCCAAGGCAGGCAAGCAGCCATACCCAGTGCCTGCCTTTTGAAACTAAGTATCTTTCTTTATATTCACTGTAGGATATGACTGGGAAGGAGGGGCAAGGATCTCAGGGGATTCTGATTTAACCTACTATTTTGCAGCATCCCAGCTCTCAGGCCCCACATTCCATAGATTAAAGCTCACACTGTAGTCTAGACCTTCAAGAATGAGCAAAGGCCTCTGGGAAAACTCATCACCCCTGATTTACCAAGAAGCTTCAGCATTCTTTCCTGAATTCTTTAAGAATTCAGAATCTTCTTTCAAAGGATTCACTTATTCTCCTGACAGCTCAGCTTTATGTCTAAAAGATTTTTAATAAGTATTTATTCAATGTTTTTAGCTTTCTATACAGAGATGATGTCTCCTGACATCAGGTTTGCCAGAAAGGGGAGTTAGATCTTTTTTTGTTTCCTAGAAGAGAAATGTGAATTTTAATTCTTATGTGGTAACTTCTTCAAAAGTTGCATTCTTAGGTCACCCTCAGTTTTTTGGGTTTTTATTTTTAGATTTTGAGCAAGACCAAGGAAATATGTTAAAAATAGTAGCTATCATTTTGGGTCCCAATAATGTAAAGAGCTCTGTGCTAATTGCTTTCCAAGGATGATCTCATTTAATCCACCATCACTGTTCTTTGAGAGAGATACTCTAACTCATATAGTAAAAATGAAGGAGAGGTTCAGGTGACTCTCCCTATATTTCACATTTAGCAGGTAGTTGTTAATGTTGACCTTGGGTCATCAAGGAAAGGTCTTGCTTGATTAAATTGGTTTAGGCTTAATGCATTGCTATTTTATTTTTTTTTAAAGATTTATTTATTTATGCATACAAGAGCTGGGGTACAGGCCAGAGGCATGGCGGGGTGGGGGTGAGAGGATTCACCAGAGACAGAGTGGGGAACAGAACAAGCAGATTGACCAAAGTACACTGCTGTGGAGAGCAGCGGGCAAGTCAGGAGAGGTCTGCTGCGCCATGTGGGTTGCTCCCTGGCTGGCCAGGGATCGAACTCGTCCTGCAGAGACTGTGGCTAGCTTCATAGGTTGCATCTTAACCCTTGTGCCACCAGGGAGGCCCCACCATTGCTATTTTAAAAGGTAGTAAAATTTGTAAAATATATCTTAAATTTCCACTTAAATTATGTTACTACAAATTAATGTAGTATTACTATACTATAATTTTTTAAAAAGCATATCATATCAAAGGAATACTGAAGGCGATTTGTCTTCTTTACAACTTTGCCTCCTCTAAGAAAAATTACTCTTAGAATACCTCCCAAGGACCTTACAGATATCAAATTCCAAAACACATTTGTCACCCAGGATGAAATGGGAAACTTTGGCCAAGGACTTAAGAGATTAATTACTAGATATGGATCCCCTTTGTTTCATAATACATTCCAAACTCTTCTCTTTCACAATTTCAGCTATGTTATTTGGTTATAGTGTTAATATATATTTATAGTGTTTATGTATATATGTAAATTTGTACATACATGTGGTGTTAATATATATTTTCCCTATGAAAATATTTTTAAATTATATTTTTTCCACTTGAACCATCATATTATAAATTCAGCTTAGAAGATATGACTTTCTTATTGTAGTCATTTCATATGGTGATGTTTGAAGTATTATTTTCTCAGGTATTGAGTGTTTACAATAAATGTTCTTTTTGTGTGACCTTATTTCTTATTGCCACTTTTTGGATCTCTGTATATTTTTCTCAGGCAAGTTTTAAATCTGCTAAAGAAATCAGTGAGTCTGTTCTCCTAAAGTAACTAGTCTCTGTCAGTCCAGGAAAATGAGGAAGAATTTTCTCTGTTCAAATTCAAATGTAGAAATTAAAGGATGACTTGAAAACAAATATGAAATTATTGTCAAACCTGAGAGATTAACTTCCTTTTCTTCCTTCATTTCACTTATGTTTGTACTAGTCTACCCCTCTTTGCTTTCTCCTTTCTTCTCTCCTTTTATTTCTTCCTTATTGAACTTTTATAACCTGTCAAGAAAAACTGGAGATTCCTTTTCTTACAAGAATTTATTTCTTCATTTTATTTTATTTTTTAAAGATTTATTTTTATTTATTTATGCATACAAAAACTGGGGTGTAGGCTAGAGGTGCAGGGGGTGGGGGTGAGGATTCACCAGAGTCAGAGTGGGAAGCACAACAGGTAGATCTACTGAAATACACTGCTGAGGGGAGCAGTGGGTGAGACAGGAGAGGTCTGCTGTACCATGTGGGTATCTCCCTGGCCGGGGATGGAACTTAGGCCTCAGACTGAACTCATGCTGCAGTGGCTGAGACTTTAACACCTGCACCACTAGGGAAGCCCCTGTTTCTTAATTTTAAGAAAACAGAATAAGAATTGGAAAAAAAAATTCTCATTTTGTTTTACATCCTTTAGAAAAGGAGGATAAAGCAGGATTTTTGAGGCAGAACTGTAACCTTTGCCTTGTGCTTTATTGCCCCCATGTGTGCCCTCTCTACTATCATTAGTGTTATGTTTTATGAAAAGTTGACATCACTTGTTTCATAATTAAATAAGAAAGTCACAGTAGAAAAGTTGATTTTCTACCCTCTTTAAAATGGGCTGGGCCAGCTTTGCAAGACGCTAATAAGAACAAAAATATCCTGTTTGGAAGGACTGTTAAAGAGAACTTTTACCTTCTTTTACCTTGTGAGTGGAGGTGTCACCTGACTATTTTTATCTTGTGACCCTTCACCTGTTTCTACCGTGTGACTTGGTCTCTGACTATTACTTCAGTCACTACTTCATCCTCATTAATTTATCTTTCTTTTTCCCTCTGCAAGAGCCCCTCAATTTGGATCCTTCCTGAGGACATGTTTTAGGTTTCTAAATCTTTGTATCTCAAATTATAATTATCTGCTATTCCCAAATAAACTCATTTCAATTTGCCTGGTATCCTTGCTATCTCTTACTGAAAGTAAGCATTTTTCAGATTCAATAGGTAGAAACTGGCTTTTAATAACTTCAGTGTCTGATTCCTTATGGGATACGGCAAGCTTGGGAAGCTGAGTAGATAGAATAAAAGGTTCTTTTCTATAATGAAATGATCTAAAAGTAAATAAAGTTAGCATGGGGGGTGGGGGCAACTGAACATTCACTGGGGTTATGGGCAACTCTGCCTAATTAGTTGCCACATCCTGAAGTGAAAGGAATGAGCTAACTTTCTTTAAGCAGTGGCTGGTATCGAGATAAGACTACTTTTCCTTACACTGGAGATCAATTCCATAGTATTTGTTTTTCCCACTTAACAGTTATACTTGAAATGTGTGTAGGTGTTATTTGTTTACCTTGATCTTATAACATTACCATTAAATATCAGATTTATATTATCTTTTCACCCATCACACTGAATTTACCCATGCCAATATTTATATATCTTGAATTTGTATTCCATTCATCAGAACTAAGTCAAACTTAAGTAAAAATGAATAATTTATCAGTTATTAACATATTTTAAATGTGTCAGCCTTCAGCATGAACCTATGAACACTAAATACAATGTGTATGCTATGGTCTTCTATGTTGTTATAGATGGCGTTGTAAGAGTGTGGAAGATATATTTATGCGAGAAGGAGAAAATTATTGCATACTAGATGTCAGTAAAATTTCTACAGAACTGTATAAAAATGTAATGCGCATTGCTACATTTCATAATTAAATAAGACATCACAATATGTAATTTAACATAGATTTACAAAACCTCAGACATGACAGGACTGAGGAGTTAGATTCAGAGGATCAACTTAGCAATCAGATAGGTGTCGATTGCTATAGGACCTCAGGCAAAAATATGTCTGAGTCTCTGTTTATTCATCTGTATATTTGTAGTATTTATCATCGGGCATTATAGTGATAGAGTTAATGGATATATAAAGTACTTGAAATATAATAAACACAAAGTAAAAGGTTGCTACTTTTATCCCTGTGACTAGTCCTTCTATTTCTAATTCTAAACATCTATTTCTATTACTGTTAGAGACCTGGCCCTTAATCTCCCAGCCCAGTGCTCTGTTACCTGTGCCACTCTGGTTTAACAAGCTGTATCATATATCTTACATTAGGTGCTATAAAGGATACCAAAGAAGACAGTAAGGTGAACACCTCAGTTTTCATGCTTCTTGGTCTGGCTGTCATCACAGAGTATGACTGACAGCTGCTTAAATGGATAACCAAGGTTTCCAGTGAATTATATCATGAAAATTTTAGATGACATTCTTGTTTTCAATTCACAAGCACCCAGAACATTATCAAATGAGAGGCTATTTTTTAAAATTGCATTTCTACCATATTGGCAAGTAGAAATGGATACATCCGTGGAGACTGGGAAAGGTAGCGTTGAATCAGCTGATCTCTCACTAGCTTTTGACCCCACTGCTCTGCCATTCTTCATAAACAGGTAAAGTAAGGGGAGTAAAAGCAAAAGAAGAGAAACATCCAACCTCCATATAAATGTGTTCTGTGGGATTGTCATTTCTGTGTAGTACTTATTTTTGAAATCATATATTTATACTTAAATTGCATACAAACAGGCCCAGACAGTAATCCCGATGTTTATAACTGAATCTGTAAGAGTGATTGCTTGCCAGAATATTCCTGCTAGCTGCTGCTAATGTTATAACTGTTTTTTGTGATCTTCTGTAATCTACTTTTGCCATATTATAGCTTAAGGTTAGTGGAACACAAACAACATTATTTAGGCTCATGTCTTAGGGGCACGAAGTTCTAATTTGGGGTGAAAATGACCAAATATATTGCTTTCTAAGCTTTATTGCTTTTTACTAGTTCTCATTTTTCCCCCTTTCCAAGTTATTGAACATTCTATAAAACTTTAAATTTCTTGTTTCTAAATATATGCCCTCAACATTTTATTGTCTGAAAAAAAAAAAAAATGGAGGGAGAGCATTTCTGAGATATAAAGAAAGAAACAGGTAGATAATCCACTTGGGGTTTCCAATACAACTATAGCAGCACTTAGGCCTTTGGGACAAAGATCATCCTACGAGAAGCCAGGAAAACAGAAAAAGTAATTTCCATTATCCTCTCATAATGAGAAAGGATGGACTCACTTCTTTTTTCTAACCACTTTTTGATTCCTGGTCCTTATTTTCTTGCTACCATCAGGCATTCATGAAGATATTGGGAAGGCAGAAGTTATTATCTTGATTGTTAAGTAGGAAAGTAATAGAATGGCATCAGATACAGTCAGGAGATAGGACGCTTGGACAGTGTTGTAAATTATTTTTTAAAATATTGGCAGGGAGGTCATGCCGATTTTCAGTTCCCCAGCTCTCAGCGGTAGAGGCCATTCCTCCAGTAAATTGAACAGAATACTAAATTAGAAGGCAGGTAAAAACTAAAGCCTCCCAGCTTGAAGCTGAGGTAGATCCCAGAGTCTGCTCTGCCAACCAGCTTCTCCCTATCACACATCCTCTGTCTACTCTGGAAGCCCCTCTGATCTGCACCAGCTGGGAATCTGCTGGCTTCTTCACCCACCACCTCTACCCACTGCACTGCTCCTCACAGACTGTGCACTACCAGCACCAGGCACACAGAATGAATCCCCCAGAGCCAAGGCCCTCTTAAAAGTCAGACTACATCTTTTTCACATGAAACTAAAACCACAATGGCAAACAACTAAAAAACAGGATATGATAACATCAGTCACCTAAACACAGTCCATCCTAGTCATTTTAAGATCTCCTTGGAATGAAATTGTAAGAAGCTTAGATTCCAGTTTACTCTTGGCAGTAATTAGCTGGGTTGCCTTTGGCAAGTTATTTAAGACTTCTTCAGATTTCAGTTTCTCTGTCTCTAAAAAGATGCAATTTAACTAAATTATTTTTGAGATTCCTGCGCACCCCCCTTCATTTCTAATATTCTGTAATTCAGTGAATCAAATTGAGGTGAACTCATGAAATCAATAGTCCTCTCTATAACTGAACATCAGTTTCTATTGTTAAATTTGGCTCATTAAGTCCTTTTTTTTTTTTTGGTTTGGTTTGGTTTTTTGTTCCAATGTCCCTATGTCCTTATCATTTTCTTCCTCACTTTTCCATCCTCTTGATCCCTAAGTTAAAAGAAAATTAATTTATCTCTTTCCCTACCTTTGACTTATTCCCATGCTTAACTACTCCCTGAGTTAAGCTTCCTCTCTCTCTCTCTCTCTCTCTCTCTCTCTCTCTCTCTCTCTCTCTCTCTCTCTCTTTCTCTCTCTCTCTCTCTCTCTATCTCTTGGGCTAGATAGAAGAAAAGATAATGGTGATTGACAAGGGTCAGTGATTGAGGTGCTAATATAAAAGGGTTGTGCAAAGATAATGAATCAGTGGAGTAGGAGTACTTAGGCAAAGAAAATAGGAGCACAACTCAGAAAAAGAAAGGCAAAACTGTAACAGGGTGGTCCCCAGGAAAGGGGGAGGTTCCCTGCCCCACCCAAGGGAGGGTGGAGCTGAGCAGGAAGAGGAGAAGCTGAAGAAGAGACTGAGGAAGGAAGCAGGATGGAGCAAGGAGACCTGGAGGAGGCGCATGGAGCCTAGAGACACGTGAAGAAACTGCGCTTGTCTTTTGGTCGTGGACTAGGTGACAAGATGTGGGTGAGACCCGTGGGGAGGTGACAATGGCAGCTTTTATCTTGATGTTGATTTTGCTCTTTTCCTTCCGGGCTTGTCTGGTAGTTTCTGATCCTTTTCTGTGGGTCCCCACTGGAAGATGCTTTAGACTTGTGGCAGGCTTTGGGGCCTTGCTCTGGGCCGATCCCATTTGGATGGAGTTTTACCCACGAGGGGATGGGTAACTTTGGGTGCTTCATTTAGAAACTAGACTCTTTGCCTTACCTGTATTGTTTCCTAGTTTTATTAAAGTTCCTTCCCATTAAAGTCTCATATGTTTTGTGTTGATGCGGCGGATGGCAGAACCCATTTAGAATAGGTAGGTTTGCGGGGTTTGGGCTGCCCCTCTCCCTGTCCTATAACAAAACTAGCATCTGGGGTGCACTGATTTTCAACTGAGAACTCTTAAGCCTCCTTGAAATTAATCCTATCATTCCCCTTCTGACAAAAAAGAATTTCTTGGTTTGAGCCAATTCTTTATCCTGAGCTATAGCCCCCAGTCATGATAATGATGCTGCTAAAATTAGTTTATTGAGCAGCAACTTTGTAACAGGCACAGTAATAGTATTTTGGTGGATATTACCTTATTTAATCTTTATAACCCTTGTTTGGGAATTGTATAGCCAGTTCTGTTTTTCACTGGAGGAAACTAGGACTTAGAGAGGCTGAGTCAAAGCCATATGGGCTACAATTAGAGAGCAGCATCCAAACCCAGGATTTTATTCCAGAGCCTTAACCTCCAACTGTGGTGCATGCCCACGAGCTGACAGTTAATAATTAGTGAAGCAGTCAGGGGTTTTACATAGTGCTCTAAAACCACAACTGCCTTAGTGAATCTGCTGCAGGTAGATTAGTATTACTGTTCATCTTCATTTTGTGCAGGTAAATACAATTTATGAGGCAAATTTTGAAGTGAGTAGCATCCCTAGAATAGAGGACAGGCACTGATGTATTTCTTAGAATAAAAATTTTGATGTTCTTTCAATTCATTACTCTGCCTGGCACATTGGAGGAAACCAGTGAATGTATCCAATGGATGACTGCAAGGATGAGTGCATAAATGGTCATTCTCCAATGTTTAAGTGAATTGATTTTATAATCATGAATCCAGAAAGCAAAACTATAGCATTCTATACCAGTACGGCTTTATTGTCTACATTGCAGGAACAAAATATCATGTAACAATACACATAAGTCTTTAAAGTCCTTGACAGGATTTTTATATTCCATTTCCTAAATCCCTTTGTGCTGTAGCAAGTAAAGTATTATACCAATTTTGCTGGAAAAAGGACTAATTTTACATTATAATGACTGCACCTTTTCTGTAACAAAGCCTTGATTTTTTTTTAAAAAACCATTTTCCAATTTAATAGCTCAAGGAAGAAGATTGTCCCTAGGGGACCTGTGACACAACTTTACAATTTACTTATTGTACAATTGTCCTTCAATGCTAAAATTGGAGGGGAAAAAAGTAAGGATGAAGAAAAAAAAGCATAGAACAACTGACTAAGCATGAAGGTCATTAATGACACTAAGAGGAGTAAAAATGATAAAAGTGAACACAGAAAATCATATTCTGTGAAAAATGAAATAGGATTGCTCTTAGCAAGAAGAAGGTTTAATAAAAGGACAGTGGAAAGCTTTTTGTACATTTGGGGGGCAGGGAGGAAAGATTGCACCCAAAGGAGAAGCTCTGAGCAGAGGATAGGTTCTAGTTCTTACCAAAACTTCAATGCAAGTTTCTTTTTAAAATGTAGGTCAATAAAAAGCATACATTAGGAGAGAAGTCTGGTTTCCTGGAGACATTTTATCTGTACCTTAGGAAGAAATTGCAAAGTGAACCCAAGTGCCTAATTGTAAGGAAAACCCAGCATTAACATGAGAATGGTGCAGGGACAGGAAGCCTGCTGACCATTTCTACATGTTGACAGGGCAAAGCTTTGGGTGGGTGGATTTCAGCTCTCTTTGGTGACATTTCCTAAGATTACAAAACTATCATCGTGAATGATATGGTTTCCCTCTTCCTGCTTCTGAACATCCCCCTTTTCTACCTCGATCCTCATTGGGAAAGGTACTCATTGATTATAAGGGTACTAGTGAAATGCTTATAACTCAGATAGTTCCTGTAAGGTCTGCCTGTTGAGTTTAAATGTAAGTCCCCACAGAAATAAAATTCCATCCTGCATGTGGGCCATATGCTAGTTTGAAAAGGTTGCTGTGGAAAATGACATGACCTTTAGCCATAGTGCCTAACTCGGACTCCTGATAAGTGTGTTAATATGTTTTATTTTCATGTCACTGAAAATAGCAACAATAAAAGTCAGTTTCTGCCTCAGATGTTTGAATTCTTGCTATTTGATTTAGAAGCATTAAGTATTCTGGTAATGGAACTTTTGCTGTGTCCCTAATTACTGCATTTCAAAGCTTCGTTCTGGGCATCATAGAACCAGGCAGTGATTAGAGAGTTCAGAATGAACCAATAATCAAGCCTTGCACTGAGGAGGAAATGAAAAGGTTGTGTCACAAAACCCATTCATGTCCACTTTCTTTATTCTTAACCAAATGTTCTTGCTATGACCTACTTCTGCAGATAAGAAAAATGATTTTGCCATCCTTCTCTGACATTATGGCTGTTGTGAACCGTCCCCAAGCGTCTTGGTGTAGGTGGCCTTGTGAGGATAAGCATTAATTATTTTAGACTGCTGACGCTTCACCTCCGGGTGTCTATATTTGTCTTCTACAAATGTATCATCACTCTCTAATTATAGGTGATCTTGTGGGATTAGATCTTTTGGGTTAAACAGACTAGGATGGCACAAAATGTGCATGGGAAACAAACACTCAAAAGACCGGTGAGGTGCCGTCATTGTTAAGATACAGTCCTCAGTGTTCAGAATAACACTGGAGATGTCCCCACATTGTCAGTGTCGGCGGCCTTACTGCCACCCAGGAAACACTTGATAGTTAAGGTCATCTTCAAGTTTGTGTTTTCAACTTGAAACTGGTACCACCTGACTCTAATTCTTGCAGTTTTACAGTGTTACCCCCAACAAATGCTGTTTATAAAAAACAGAATCGCCACAGAAGCCTCAGGACCCAATTCGAATATTTACCTCTTTGCAGATCCAGGGGACACATTGAGGTTATCAGCCTATCAGTCTCAAGTGAGAGGTCTAGGAAGCAGTGTTGGGCTAAGCTCTAAGCAAAGCCTTCTAAGCAAAGGCATTTTCTAGCCAGGGCACTTTGCTAAGCAACATGGAAGTACTAGGGTACTGGGGTTAAAAGTATCAAAATGAACAATCCCTTTTTAGTCCCATCTCATAAAACATTCTTTTTCCAATCTTCACCCCTTTAAAAAAGGAACAAACCTAGATTCTAGTTACATAACCCACTAATTCAATCACTTACTCATTCTAGCTAAGAAATATTAGTTGAAAGTCTCCTGTGTATAAAAACTCTTGAAGAGGAATATACAGAGATTTAGATAAGGCATTATCATTTTGCACCCAAGTTCAGCAATTCTGGGCTGGGGTGAGATGGATAAGAATGATTTTTATCAGTGAAATGGGAACACCCACTGTCAGCAGGCAGAGCACGAGGCACACTCTTGGTGTGCGTATGCACAAGTAAATACTGCTGGACTTGCAGTGGAGCTGTCATATGCAAGGGTTAGAAATTTAAAATCACTGGTGCTTTGTCTCTTTTCTTGAATCTCAATCTAAAGTGTTGCTTGCTGGAATCAGAAGTTCAGTAGTTTAATCAATAAGGAACATAAAACGGGAGTGTTTGAATAAGTCCAGGATGGTGACCAAAGTATAAGGGTTCCTTTCTGTTCCTCCACCTACCACTTTTATAATACAGTGCCATTTTAAATGATCAAGTTGGGAGGGGGAGAAGGGTAACATCCAATTTCCTTTGCCTGCTGTGCAGCAGATGTGCCCACAGGAACAACTGCACGGTGTAAGACTGTCAGATTTCCAAAAGAATTTAGCTAATGGGCTTCATTGCTCGTAGACCTCAAATCCTGGCAAATTGACTTGAAGGTTAGAGACAAGTATAGAACTTCAGGCTTCTGAGAACAAATGATAAAGTTTTATGGGCAATTTTCCCAACTTGAGGGATTCTAGTTTGCCCTATGCAAAAGCTGAAGCAGCTACTCCTGCATAAAGAAAGAAAAAGCAGGCATAAATGTTTTTGTTAAAAAGTCACTTAATTTACTTAAGGCGAAAGTTCTTGTCTGGGGAGAAGGCCAGAATTTTGAAGGAGTTCAGCAGCATCTCCTCCAGAGGCATTTCTGAATAATCTCTCTCTTGAATGGTCTAGGTGTACAGATAATGGGGAAAGCTGACTCAGGGCTGCCTCCAGGCTTAGCAGAGAATGTATTCTGGGTACCACTGTAAGCATTAGGGGAGGCCTGAAAATCACTGGCAGGAAGGCTGATATTATACAGTTCAGATTCCCCCAAGGAAAAAAAGTGTTTATGAAATTCAACTTTAGTAACCTGAGTCATGAGGCTACTTGTTTTCTGCAAACATCAGAGTTAATAGTACCTGTACCATAAATTATTTCATAACATTACATTTTCTGATCCATTTTTCTCTCTGCTTCAGAACAACCTTTTACTTTGTAGAAGAAATTTCAGAGGAAATTCAGAGAGAATCATAGAAATCAATTGCCAGCTTGTTACTGAGATCTGTAGGACAAAGAGAAACCCCTTTAAATGCCTTCACCCAGCAACATGAGGGCCTGCCACCCTATACTACCTCAGACTCAGCATTAGTTGAGCAAAGAGTGATGGATGTGGGAAGAATGTGGCACTCCAGGGCTCTTGAGCCAATGTGGGGACTTATTGGGGAACTGGTCTGACTCACCTTCAACCTCCCCTCCCACACAGCCTAGTCACTCTAAACTGTCTCTGCACTGACTGTCTAGACATTTCCCTAAAGCAACATTTCATTCCTTTAGTACGTTTTCAGTAGAGTAGACCAGGTGAGACTTACACAAGTAGAAGACATGAAGATAGGAAGAGTGTTATTGTTTTTGTTTTTAAAGATTTATTTATTTATTTATTATTAATTTTTTTATTTATACAAGCACTGGGTACAGTCAGAAGCTCGGGAGGATGAGAGAATTCACCAGAGCCACAGCGGGGAGCAGACCAGGCAGACTGAAGAAGTACACTGCTGAGGGGAGCAGCGGGAGGCAGGAGAGGTCTGCATGCCATGTGGGACCCTTGCCAGTGGCTAGGGATCGAACTGGCGCTGCAGAGGCTGCGGGCAGCTTTGCAGCCCAGCACTCAACCACTGCACCACCAGGGGAGGCCCACCATTATTCATTTTTTTAAAGATTTATTTATTTATGCATACAAGAACTGGGGTACAGGCAAGAGGTGCAGGGGTAAGAGGATTCACCAGAGACAGAGGGGAACAGGACAGGCAGATTGACTGAAATACACTGCTGAGGGGAGCAGTGGGCAAGACAGGACAGGTCCAAATCACTATATTCCTTCACAAGCAGTATGATTACTTTTAATAACAAATAATCCTAATTTGTCCCTCTCATTCTTGCATCATCGCTATAATTTATTTCATTTATATATAAGCATACTTAAGCATATATAATATGTACTTAAGCATACATGATCAAATATATTGTTGCAATTATTATTTTGAACAAACTTATCTGTTAGATCAATTAAGAATGAGAAAATAAAAGTTTTTTCTTTACCATCATTTATTCCCTATTTGTTGTTCCTCCTTCATATTGATGTGAGTTTCTGACCTGTATGATTTTCTTTCTCTCTAAAGAACTTCATGTAATATTTCTTGCAAGGCAGTTCTGCTAGCAATAAATTCCCTCAATTTTTGTTTCAGAA
Organism: Talpa occidentalis; assembly: GCF_014898055.3. Classification (NCBI taxonomy): domain Eukaryota; kingdom Metazoa; phylum Chordata; class Mammalia; order Eulipotyphla; family Talpidae; genus Talpa; species Talpa occidentalis. Next base: position 91,367,545 of record NW_023602073.1, on the reverse strand, counting down.
AGTCTTTATTTCTCCTTAGCTTTGAAAGGATAATGTCACAGGGTACAGATTTTCTAGGTGGGTGGATTTTTTTTTTTTTTCTGTCAACACTAAGTATTTCACATCACTCTCTTCTTGCTTGTGTGATTCTAGGAGAAGGTGGTTCTAATACTAACCTGTTCCTCTACAGGGAAAGTGATTTTCTGTCTGGCTTCATTCAGGACTTTTTTTTAATCTTTGATATTCTGTAGTATGAAAATGATTTATCTAGTTGTTTTTTTCTTGGTTTTATTTGTTTGCTTTGCTCTGCTTTGCATTTATCCTGCTTCATAATTCAGACTTCCTAGATCTGTGGTTTGGTATCTAACTTTAATTTGGGGAAATTCTTTGTCATTATTGTTTGAATATTCTATTCCTTTCAACCTCTGGTATTTCCATTACCCATGTTACATCTTTTGTAGTTGTCTCACAGTCCTGGGATATTCTTTTTCTTTATTTTTTTTTTCAGTCTTTATTCTTTTTGCTTTTCAGTTTTCTATGATTCTATTGCTATATCCTAAAACTCAGGGGTTCTTTCTTCATCTGGTTCTAGTCTACTAATTAAGCCCATCAAAGCATTCTTTGGTTCTGTTACTCTGTTTTTGATCTCTAGCATTTCTTTTGATTCTTTCTTAGGGTTCCTGTCTCTCTGCTTACATTATACATCTGTTTTTACAAGGAGTCTGCTTTTTCCATTAGAACCTTTAGCATATTAATCACAGTTATTTGAAACTCTGTCTGATAATTCAACTGCCCTTACTTATCTTGGTTCTGAAGCTTGCTTTCTTCAAATTGTGTGTTTTGCCTTTTAGCATACATTGATGTACCAGGTAAAAGGAACTGCTGTAAATAGGCCTGTAGGGATGTGGAGGGGAGAGGCTCACATCTATAGTCCTATTATTAGGTCTCAGCCTTTTAGTGAGCTGCACCTCTAGACTGTGACTTAGACTCTTCACAGAGTACCCCACTGCTTCGCTTCCCCACGTGGAAACTAGAGCTGACTGGAGTAGACTCTTCCCTTTGCCCAGATCATGTAGGCTCTGGCAAACTAGTTTTGCCTGAGGACAGACCTTGTTAAGAACGGAGCGCTCTGGCATAACTCAAAATGGTTCCTTTTTCCCTCCCTCTGCTGGGAGAATGAAGGAATTTTTCTCTGATTTTAGCTAAGAACCTGGTAAAGCTTCTGCAGGTAAATCCCACAAAATTATGACTGGATCCCCCTGTGGAGTTTTTAAATGTTAGACTTGTTTACATGGTGCCTCCAGTAATTCATCACTTACAGTTCAGGTTGTCCTACCCTGGCACTGGTTCTCTGGCAATTTCTGCTCCTAAATCTCTGCTCCACTAAAGTGCGATTCCCTGTATTCTGGATCTCTAATCTTTGTTTGCCCTTTGTCTTCCTCTCCTTTATGTTTCCAAGAAGAATTACTGGTTTTTCAATCTGTTCAACTTTTTACTTGTTTGGATAGAACAGCAGTTTCCAAGCTCCTTACATGCAGAATCAGAAACAGGAAGTGCCCGATATTTTTTAATCTCCATAAACATTAACTGAGCATTAATTTTGCATTTGTATGCAAAATGAATTTATTGAATAATTTAACTCAGAACTGAAATATGAACTGGTTTATTTTTTCCAGTCTCCTCCTTCAACTACACTTGAAAGGAGGAGAGGCACTATTGCGGTCCCTTTCTCCCTCCCTCCCACCTTCCCTCCTTCCCTTCCTCCCTTCCATCCTTTAATAATTAATATTCAATACAAATGCAGATCTTGATTGTTCAGTCTGATGAGTTTTTACATTGTGTATACAACTTGATTTCTCAGTCTTGGCACTTTTGACACTTTGGACTAAATTTTTGCTGTGGGGACCCGGGGACAGGGTTTTCAACCCTGTACTCTATCTGATAGACTCCAGTAATCCTCCTAGTGTCTCTGGGGCTTGCCAAATGTCCCCTGAGTGGCAAAATCACGCCTGGTTGAGAACCACTTACATACATCCAGGTAACTGCAGTACAAGAAGAAAGTATAGATCATATTCATTCCTCCAGAAAGGTCTTCTGGAACCACTGTCTTTAATTTCTATCGTCATCAATTTATTTTGCCTATAGTTGGACTTCGTATAAATTAGACCAGTGTGCACTCTCTTATTTGGTGTGATCTCTTCACCTAACATGCTATGTTTGCAATTTATCCATATTATTGCCTTTATCTGTGATTCGTTCTTTTTTGTTACAGGATTTAACATATTCTACTGTTGATGAGCATTTAGGTTATTTCTGATTTGGGGCTATTTTGAGTAAGCCTGCCATAAAGATAGTGATAAAATCTTTTTTAGACATGTTTTCATTTATCTCAGTAGATCTCTAGGGATAGAATTACTGATTTGTGGGGCAGGTGTATACTTAACATTTAATAAATTACCAGTGCCATTTACAACCCAGTAAATATATGATTAGTGTTGCAGTTGTTCCTAAGCATCATCAACAACATATTGTTAATTTTTTTAAAGCTATTTTGGTGTATATCTCATTATGATTTTTATTTGCATTTCCCTGCTGACCAATGATATCAAACAACTTTTTTGTTCTTCTCTTCTTTGTGAAGCATTGGTTAAGTCTCTTATGATTTATAGGAATCCTGTTAACACCTGTTTTCCCCTCCACACACACCTTCACCTCTCCCCAATAATAGTTTTGAGTTTCCAGGAATCTGCTGTTGTTCCTCAGGGCCTGAGAAATCTTTTGCCATCTGAATAAATTTGGACTAAATTATCGAACCTACTGTGAAACATGCCCTTCTGGTATTTATTTGTTTTCTTCCCTGTTTCCAAACATATTGTAAAGTTTAGAGAACATTTTCCTTTAGTGAGGTCAGACATACTTCTCCTAATTCTCCAGACAAGCATAGAAAACTACTTTTATTTTCTTTGAGATAGTTCTCCAATGCCCATGACCTCCATACAATGATTGGCCCATTCTCATCTCTCACAGATTTGACAAATTAACAGCAAGAACTTCTCCCTTCTCGAGGCAATGAGACACCTTTATGAATCCCATGCCCAAGGGAACCTTTTTCTCAGAGCATTTCTCTCTTCCTCATATAGAAATGTCTTTGCCTAGTTAAAAAAATTATGCTTCTTTTTTCATCTAAATTCTGACAACAGCTTAGCTGTTTCCTTTTAGTTGCGATGAAATAGGAACTCTTGAGCTTTCTTTGTTTTTCGTTTCTGTCCAACAAAATAATTTATTACTAAGGTGGTATTTTTTCTAACTTATGCTCTTTAGCAAGCCAGACAAAAAGATTCATTTCTTTTTTGAAGATTTTATTTATTTTTTCTGTAGAAAAACTGAGGTGAAGGCCAGTGGTGTGGGAGGTGAGAGGATTCACCAGAGACAGAGTGGGAAGCAGAATATCTGGATCTACTGAAATATACTGCTGAGGGGAGCAGCAGGGCGAGGCAGGAGAGGCCTACCCTGCCATGTGTGTCAGCTCCCTGGCCAGCGATCGAACTCAGGCAGCCGTGGTGAGCCTTCACAGTGGTAGTGCTGAGTCTTACCCCCTAAAAAGATTCATTTCTAAGTAAGTTAGGATCTGGCTTCTGAACAGGACACTTGAAGCAGGGTGTTTTTTCACTGCATTTTGGAGAGGAGACTTGGTGGCCCAGAAAGAGAGTGGCTTGTGTGTATGTGAACAGGAAGTAACTGGCTAAAGCACTGTAAGCAGTCAGCAAACCTCTAGTTACGATCTCTAAGCACCATTCCCCTTTAAGGGAATCAGATTGATTGTGAAGTGATTGATTCCATGTCTGGGATAAGAAATGTATAAGATGAGGTTGAGCCCTATCCTACCAGCAAGCAAAAAGATGATTAAAAAAAGTACCCAACCCACCCCACTATTGTCAACTACTAGGATCATATTGATAGAGCTTAGGCTCTAAGTTGAAGAGGTTCTTACTATCAAATGTGGGGTGATTTGAGCATCAATAAGAATAATGATTAATTATAATTATAATAATTTATAATAAATTTATAATAAATTAAATAATTTATAATAAATTAAAACATAAGTAAATATATTTTACATCCATTTGCTCATGATTCTAAAAACACAAAGTTACTTTATTCCTGTTTCTGAAAAAGCTTTAGGAGGAAAAATGGAAAGAGAAGAGCCTATGATTTCAAAGAAACTTCAAAAGCCTATGGATTAAGTGTAATGCTTGGGCTATACTTGGATCCTGATTTGAACAAATAGCAAATATTAAAAACAATGTTCTGAGCTAGTTGAGGAATTAGATCAATGACTGGATTTTTATTATATTAAGGAATTATTGTTAATATTTTACTTTTTTTAAGATTTTATTTATTCATACAAGAACTGGAGTACAGGCCAGAGGTGTGGGGGGTGAGAGGATTCACCATAGACAGAGTGGGGAACAGAACAGGCAGACTGACTGAAATACACTGCTGAGGGGAGCAGTGGGCGAGTCAGGAGAGGTCTGCTGCACCATATAAGTAGCTCGCTGGCCAGGGATTAAACTCGTGTTATAGTGGCTGCGAACAGTTTCATAGGTTGCATCTTAACCCCTTGTACCACCAGGAAGGCCCTGTTAATATTTTAAATGGGACCTGGTCTTATGGTTTATTTATTTATTTATTTGTTTGTTTATTTATTTATTTATTTATTTATGAGATTTATTTATTTATACAATCACTGGATATAGTCAGAAGCGCGGGAGAATGAGAGAATTTACCAGAGCCAGAGCAGGGAGCAGAACAGGCAGAAGGACTGAAGTACACTGCTGAGGGGAGCAGCTGACAGCAGGAGAGGTCTGCGTGCCATGTGGGACCCTCCTCTGGTGGCTGGGGAACGAACCAGCGCTGCAGAGGCTGCCCGGCATCTTCGCAACCCAGCACTCAACCGCTGCGCCACCGGGGAGGCCCATGGTTTTATTTTTATAGTAGTTCTCCCCTGTTAAAGATGCATACTGAATTATATACAAAACAGTAGATCTGGCATTTGCTTCAAAAAAGTTCTTCAGAAACGGTTTGGGTGAAACAAAACTGGCCACAACTTGAAAGTTATTGTTTCTGGGTAAAATTTATGGGTATATTATACTATTCTTTTTAGAAGGGATGTGTTAATAAAATTTTTGTAAGTTGAAAGCAAACGCCAAAATACAAGTAAGTGCCCCTCTGACTGCTGGGGTTTGGGTAAACTGGCAGAAGTCTGAACAGGGAGGGATGCTTGCTGGGGTGACAGGACTTTGAGTGAGGAACGCTGGGTTTGTTTATAGGTTTGTCAGGATGAAAAGATTAGTATCCCACAGATCTAACCTGTCCCTAACATTATTTTCTCCACATTTGTTTATTAGCATCGTAATCATGCTATAGACCTAGGGTTCTTAGGAAGAGGAATGAGATTGTATATGCTTATCTCATGCTGGGTCTTGGTTGTCCAAAAGTCTTTACTGAGGGACCCCATCTGGATCCACTCTCTTTTTCTGTTCATTTCTAATGTCTGAGAAAGAGGAAGACCTCAAAGAAAATTTGGTAAAATTAAAAAGTGACTTTTTCTTTTCAAAGAAATGTCTTACCCCTAAGTCAATGGAAAATAGAAAACAAATTTTTCAAAATTGTTTATAGGTCTTCTCTTTATTTATTTATTTATTTTTAAAAGATTTATTTATACAAACACTGGGTACAGTCAGAAGCGCAGGAGGGTGAGAGAATTCACCAGAGCCAGAACGGGGAGCAGAACAAGCAGACTGACGAAATACACTGCTGAGGGGAGCAGTGGGTGGCAGGAGAGGTCTGCGCGCCATGTGGGACCCTCGCCTGGTGGCCGGGGATTGAACTGGCGCTGCAGAGGCTGCGGGCAGCTTCGCAACCTAGCGCTCAACTGCTGTGCCACCGGGGAGGCCCTATAGGTCTCTTTAAATGTACCAAATGGTGGAATAATTCTGGCAGCACAGCAGACTATGGAATACTAGTTTATGCTCACAAACTTTTCATAATTTAAGTATGTTAAAGGCACCTAAAATAATATGATTTTCTCCTCTCCCCATTAAAACATAGCATATTGTTTCTCTTTATTATAACTTGAAAATTATAGCCCTTACTTTTATTAGATCAAAACTTATGCTTCTGTGTCTCTTCTCAGAACTTTTCTGATCCTGAAAAAATTATTTTTCGTTGTGTTATAAAGGACCCATAGACGTATAATGTTAATTTTGCAACTCACCAGTCTGGCCCCATTAAGGCAGATAGAAGACTTTTGGTTTAGGGTCTGATACAATCCTTGACCATCCAGGAGAGGGCCATCCCATTTTACAGGTGAAGCAACTGAGGTTGAAAGCTAGGTAATCTGACCCACTTGCCTCTGGAAAATGTATTTTTTCTTTCTCCTAAGCCAGGCTGCCATTTAAGGAGCCTCCTCTCTGAGTTGGATTGAAGTATACAAGTTCGTCGGTCAATCAGTGAGTGAAGCAACTCATAGTGAACTAGAGGTGAATATTACATGTTAATTAGTTGATTTAAAAGATACTGGTATTTCCCAACAAAATGTAGTTGAGTTTTGGTTCATTTCTAAGTATTTAATGCCTCAGTAACTAGAAAAGTTCAGTCCACATTATATTACAGTATGTTGACATGGTTATGTGTTGTATTTACATCCATCTATCCATTCATTCCCACTATTTTACAGTTGATGAATAATCAGTCAGACTCTTTCTAGTTAATTGTATGATGCAATTTGGATTTTTTTAGGAAGGACCTAATTATTGTAAATTTAAGCAAATAGTGTCATGTTTCAGAGATCCAAGACTTAGTCAGTAATTCCCAGATTTAGAGCTGAATTTCTAAGGAGTAGATTATGCCAATTATCAAGGATGTTCAGGATTGAGCTCCTAGAAGTTCTGCCTTCAGAGATTCCCTGAATAATCCCATCAGTGACCTCTAGGCTTGGCATTATTTTTTCAAGTAGCAGGTAATAGTTTACATAAAGCCATTAATATTTTTATATTTGCAAACACTATAGGTTGCAATATTTTCTTCAGATGCAGTACTGCGATTTCACTATCTGTCACTGGTAGATGTTACTGTTTCATCTGGACAGTGTAAGCAAAAGAAAACCTTATTTAAACCTTGGTTACTGTGTGTGTGTATTTGTTTTATAATATACATACACAAATGCATTTGTATATATACACACATACATATATACACACATGTATATATATGTATATATACATATCATCAGTCATTTGCTCTTCTTCTTTTAAAAATAATTAAACATTTATTCATGAATAGCAGACAGAGGAAAAGATGCATCTGTAGCAACATTTAAAATTGATAAAACATTTAGGTATATTAATAATAATAAGCTCTTTCATTTATTCAGGGCCTCCTAGGCTGTTACTGTCCTTTATCACTAACCCCTGCAGACACCTGGTAGGCAGACTAGAGCTGAAGCTCTGACTGTTCGTTCATTCAGCTTACAGATGTCAGAAAGGAGAGTCAGCCTCACAGTTTATAGATGTCAGGGAGGGGATTCAGTCTCAACTTCCTTTTGTCCAGGGCCTGGATCTTTGTTTTCCTGTGACCTCCAGCTGTGTGCAGTGCTTCCATCAGTGTACTTAGTGTTAAATCTGCTTTTACTTCTCTCTGTTTAAATGCACTCTACTGCCAACATTTCAGTCTTTCCATATCAATTTGCCTTCACCTTGCTGCACCTTGCTGCGTCCACCTGATTCCTCTGCCTTTTCACGATGTTTAGATGATGGCTATAAAACTTAACACTGAACTCTAAGAGCTCTTGATAATGTCTTGCCTGTTTCTAGCCCCATACCCTAACCTACTCCATGCCATACCCTAACCTACTCCTGCCTTAGAGAAGCTACCCAAGAAGTTCTGTGTAAAAGAGCCCCTTGCTTTCTGTGGGGCTTAAAATGAAGAAGCTGAGGCTCTTGGTGAAATATCACCTAGCATTGTCCTCTTTAGTATCTTCCCTCTGTCAGTAGAAACCTTTATTTGAGTTTCACTTTGTAGTTATAAAATCCGCATAAAGTATTCTCTACCCCTTCTTTAAAATAGATTAATTACAATTTATGATCCCTACTTATTCCCAGCAACTTTAAATAACAAGCTTAAAAAATAAATGGTGTTTGTTTAAAAATGGTTATATTAGCATATTTTACTTTTTAAACATTTGTGTGTCTTTAAATATATTTTCATGGGCCTCCCCTGGTGGCGCAGCAGTTGAGCGCTGGGCTGAGAAGCTGCCCGCAGCCTCTGCAGTGCCGGTTCGATCCCCGGCTGACGTGCAATGGCACGCAGACCTCTCCTGCCGCGCCCACTGCTCCCCTCAGCAGTGTATTTCATCAGTCTGCCTGTTCTGTTCCCCTCTCTGGCTCTGGTGAATTCTCTCACCCTCCCGTGCTTTTGACTGTCCCCAGTGCTTGTAGAAATAAATAAATCTTAAAAAAAAACCACAAACACTCCTTAAATAAATAAATAAATAAATAAATATATTTTCAAAGTGATGCCTAAATAGTAAATGGATTAAAGACAACAACAACAACAACAAAGCATCTGGTTATAATCTGTTCCCTTCCATTCCTGTAGAATAACTGTTATTTGATTATTCTAAGTCATAATCTAGCTTTTTATTGAACTTACTAAATGATGCCAGTATAAATCATCCTGCTTTCTAAACTTACAGACTAAAATTCCTCTCTGAGGTTTCAAGTCAATTTCTCATTTGCCAGAAACTTTCTCTTCTAATCCAAGTATTATTTTTCTCTTTATAAGAAGGGCTTCAATTTGCCAGTCTATTTCTTCTTTCTTCTCCTTACATCTAATCCAGAAGAAGTAATCTAATTTTTTCTTAAAAAATAGAGTACCTACATCATGCCTGCCATTATTAAATTTGGTTAAAGACTGACATGTTATGGATTCCTTCTTCAACTTAAGTCACTCTAGTAATTGTCTCTCACCATAATTAGGTGGATAGATGCTTTTATGATGGACTGAGTATCAGTCTCAGAAACAAAGGCCTGATTGCAAACCCAGCCTTGTTACTCTCTTAGCAGTGAGCAAAAGTTACTTCTTTGACTCTCACTTCCCCACTTATAATAGCAATTAAATTAGATATTTAATTGAAGTGGATTATATATATATATATATATATAAGGATTTTGTGAAAAGAAACATGCTTGCTACTTAATTTCTGCAAGGCATAAAAAATATGTTAACATTTACTAAATAGCTTTTATAAGCTATTAAAAAAATTGAAACCCCTGTTGGTAGATAAAGAAAAAGGACATGAATTCACGATTAAACAATTCACAAGAAAACAATTATTAAATAAACATTTGGGAGAATGCTTAAACTCAGAGCAATTAAATAAATTCAAAAAAACATTGAGATGTCATTTTTTCTTTTATTAAATTAGTACTAATTAAAAAAACTAATGCTGGTGGCATTGTCATTTGGTGCAGCTCTTTGGAAAGAATATGCATCAAATTATAATAATATTCATACCTTTCAATCTAGTAACTTCATTTCTGGGACTCTATCCTAAGGGAATAGTCTAAGATATCAGGGGAAAATTCTACAAATATAATGATAATTAGTTATTAAGACCTTAACAAACATGAGAACTACTTAAGTTTTAATGGATTAAGTTATGATGAACTCTTTTGCGAGTACTAGAATAAGAATGAAGATTTACTAAGCAACACGTAAAAATATTTAATATAACAAAACACGCACTTGCAATAAATATGGGTATAGATCCAGGTGATAATTATGCTAGGGTATTATAGCATGTTTCTTTTTTCCTGTGTCCCCAAAATCTCATTCAAGGAAATATTATTTGAAAATTAAAATTAAAGTTTTATTCTAATGTACTTATTCTGAAAAAATACTGACAGTCAATATTTATATACGTAGTGTGTACTACATATATAACCTAACATTTAAGATTCTTTTATGGGTTACCTAAATATTTAATGCCAGACTGTCAGCCCAACCCGTGTTAAATATAAAGGGATTCTATCTTACTATAGTCATCTGCTTCAGGACTCATTCCAAAATTAATTTACTTACTCAGGTTATTCCAAATGGGGTCTCAGTGATAAATTAATTAGAACATCAATGTGAACAAGTCTTTAAATGACGTATTTCAAAGCTATATCTGGAAGTGACTGCTTTAACGTAAACTAGAAAAGATCATTTGCCAAGTATTGTAGCTTTGCTTTTAGTTGAAATTTTTATTGAAATAGTTGAAGATTCACTTGTAAGAAATAATATGAATAATTGTACACTTTGCCCAGGTCCCTCCAAAGGTAACATGTTACAGAACCGTAGTACATTATATGGACCAGGGCACTGACATGGCACAGCCCCTGCCATCTTACATTTCCCTGGGTTGACTTGTACCATAAGTCCTCACTTGACATCATTTTTTTTTAAAGATTTATCTATTTTTTTGTTTACCCAAGCACTGGGTACAGTCAGAAGCGCCGAAGGGTGAGAGACTCCACCAGAGCCAGAGTGGGGAACAAAACAGGCAGATCGACAAAGTACACTGCTGAGGGGAACAGCGGGCGCGGCAGGAGAGGTCTGTGCGCCATGTGGGACCCTCGCCGGCGGCCGGGGATTGGGCCGGGGATTGAACCGGTGCTGCAGAGGCTGCAGGCAGCTTCACAACCCAGCGCTCAACCGCTGAGCCACCGGAGAGGCCCCTCACTTGACATCATTAATAGCACCTTGGACACTGTGAATTTAAGTGAAACCAGGTACAATGAAACCAAGTACTCAGATAACATTGTTTTGACAATATAGGCTGAGATTCTTTTTTTCTCGTGAACTTTATAACAAAACATAAATGAGGACCTACTGTACTCATTGGTGTGTATGCATGCTGTGTGCATATCTGAAGTTCTGTACAATTCTATCCCCTGTGTATATCCAACACCATAATCACGAGACACTGAACAGCCCCATCAGCCCAGGGATCACTTCTGTTGTCTTAACAACCATACCTTACTTCCCACCATCCCTAGCTCCTGGAAAACCATAATCCTGTTCCTTCTTTGTAAAATTTTGTCATTTCAAAAATGTTGTATGAATAGTGAAGTGCCAGCAAGGCACGGAGCAGGTTCTCTATGGATCTGGGCAGATGGGTAAGGAGGAACCCTGAAGCCCTCAGTGTTTTTTTCCCAGGCTTTTAATGATCTTTCTGCACCATTTGTAGTGAGGCAACCAGGTCAGGGCAGGTAGGGAAGCGTGGGAGCTGGAAGGACCAGGAGGCTGGCATGCCTCCCCACCTAAGCCAATCTTTACTCTCTCTGGGCTCTCTGCCACTCTCTGCTGGTCTCTCCTGGACTCTGACTTACAGTCGTCTGCTGCCCAGTTCTCTGCTGCCCTCCCATCCCGTCCCCCTCCCCCACCATCCTCGTGACACTGTCCTTTTATGCTGTGTCTCTGGGCTCAGGCGTGCCCATTGTGCACACCCACACCACACTCCAGGTGCCGCCATCAGGCATGCGTGTTAAGACCACAGGTATCGATCATAGATGCTAATAGCAGGAGGGTGGAAAAAATCTGATAAATTCCATTTACCCTACAATGGAATTATACAGTTTGCAACCTTTTGAGATTGGCTTTTTTAACTCAGCATAATTCCCTAGAGATTTCTTCAAGTTGTTCCTTATACCAACAATTTGAAGTTTGTTGTTGCTGAGTATTATTCCAGTGTGGATATACCACAGTCTGTTCAGTCATTCAACTGGGCTGATTACCATTTTTGGCTCTGGTCTAGGATGCTGACCCACATGGCACAACAGACCTCTCCTGTCTCCCCTGCTATCCCCATCAGCAGTGTATTTCAGTAGATCTGCCTGTTCTGTCTCTGGTATATCCTCTCAACCCCTCACACCCCTGGTCTATACCCCAGTTCTTGTATGCATAAATAAAGAAATCTTTTAAAAAAACAGAAATGTAATTATTTTTTAAAAATTATTTAAAAAAATAATGCTGCCACAAACATTTGTATACAAGTTTTTGTGTTTTAAAAAACCTTCATTTCCCTGAAATAAATATCCAAGTCCATAGTTGGTGAGTCTTCTGGTAATTATATGTTTAGTTTTCAAAGAAACTCTCAGACTTTTCTAGAAATTCGTTACCATTTTATATTCTCCTAGCAAAGGTTGGGAGATTTTTTTTCTTTGCCTTCTTTATTGTTATCATTATCATCTCATTTTGAAGTCAAATTTGTGACAGTTTTCCTTTTCGGAACTAGTCAATAATTTTGTCAAACTTACCCATGTGTGGTAACTAAATTTAGAAAAGAAAAACACATGAGGGCATGCATATAAGAAGCCTCCAATATTCATTCACCTAATGCTTAACAAGTTAATTATAGACAATAGGTTAGTTAAGATATTTGGCTCCTCTATCTTTAGATAACTAACAAAATAATAGCTCAGTCTCCTTTTGTAGACTTTGGACCTAGTCTCCTTTATCAATATCAGAAATAATTGGTTTCTTTTTTCCCTTGCCCTAGACCAGCTGCTTTAGTTTGCACTAGTCTGGAATTAAAGGCATTGAATTAGGAGTTTAAAGACCTTTATTTGAGTTCCCCTTCTAATTAGCTGTACCACTGTGAATGTATCAGTTACCTTTTCTAAGTTTGTTCAACTCTATAAAATGGTTGGACTAGACCTGTGACTCCCAAGCTCTAACACGTATCAGAATCACTTGGCATTCCTTTAAAGATACCTATTGCTGCCTCCCACCTCTAGATTTTCTGACTGAGCTGGTCTAGAATGGGACATAAGACTTTGGCATGTTCCCAGATAAGATCAGTGAGGCTGTTGCAGAGACAATTCTTGCAGAGACAATTCTTGCAGAACCACTGGGCTAGGTGATACTAAAGTGCCCTCTGGGTCCCACAGTTGATATTGTCTTCTTATACCCCAAAGACCCTCAAATTTGATTTCTGGTAGAATAAATTATGCATTTGTCTTTTAAGCAATATAGCTCTATAGTGGAATATAATGCAGCCATTAAAAACACAGAAGAATATTGAATGCCATGGAAAAATTACCTCAATATATTATTAGATTAAAAAGAAGGTACATCTTATAAAACAGTACATATAAAAATGCCCAATTATACAAAGAAAATAAAAGTCTAGAGAGATACATCTAAAATGTTAATAGTAGTTATCCCTGAATAATAGAGTTGTAAATTTTTATTTTATTTTTTGTAATATCTGTTTAAATGTCAGAAACCAGTCATCTGCTTTGAATGGCTATTTTGTTCTGCATATTGGTCTGTTCGTGATTATCAAATAGATTCATGTGCCCAGTGCACAGGACCAAACACTGAACACTGAGTATTTGAAATAGGGGAAATTTTTAATCGAGATGGTGCCAACTGAAGGAATGGGAGCCCGAACTCAAATCTAACACTCTGAAGAAGAGGTCTTGGGGTTTTTATAGGGAAGGATACAAGCTAACATCTGGAAAAGGAACATTAGTTATTTAGGCAAAGTATGGAAATCAACTGTGAGTTTCAGGAACCAGACATCTTGACCTTGAGGAAGGCTGTTTATCTCAACAACTGCATGGACCTTTCCATCTAGTTGATTTACATAAAACAAGCTCCTTTGTCATTCTGGGATCTGGAAACAGAAGTTAAAGATCTTAACATATTGCTTGCAGGAATAAATATATTTGCCTCATACTTTAATTGTTATGCTGCCATAGCAGATTCATCCTTCTGGGATTTCTAATTGTACTGACACCTGAAGTGTATATTCCCAAACACCCTTGCTTCTCAACCTTAAGGGGATGGATAGGGGTAATCATAGCTTCTTTGAAATATTATTTATTAAAATGATTTTGCTGCTAAATATTTTAATGAACTGACACTAGAAAAACATTCCTTCATTTCTGAGCTCTGGTAGCTTTTTGAATAAGCTCATTTGGTTAGAGAAATGTCACAAATAGGGCTGCACAAGGGTGGTTTTACAGACATCCATCTTTCCCCTCCTACTTTCTAAAGACTACATAATTTGTGCAAAGACAGTGGAGTTGGAAGGCACGCTGATGTTCCCTTTTTTAATGTTTCTGTCCTCAGTTATGTGCACTTATTAATTGTTGTCATTTTAGAGGAATAGGACCTTCTTCCTCATAGTATTTCTTCTCATATCTTTTGTCTTTTGGCCCATCCTTCCTATTTTGAAGTAATTCAATTTAGTGGTGCAACATCTTTTAATGTGAAAAAGTGTGTGGTATTCTGTGTCCTGGTGGATTTTATTGCCTCTGCTCGCCAACACAATATTCATAATTGGAGAAATAATGACTTCTTTCAGGATTTCAAAAATCTCACTTTCTTACAAAACCCAAGAATATCTGTCTTCTCCCAGTGAGCAATAGACAGCCACCTTGAAATTGCCCACCTTGTTAGAATCATCTCGTTGCTGACCGTCTCCCCACTCACTTGTTAGCACCATGAAAGTTACCTCTTCCCAATGTGGTCTGTACCTGATACAATCACTGGCACATAGAATGTACTTAACAATTGAATGAATTATATGGATGCAGTGGGACACCAGCCTCGAGAAAGGACTATCTTATTCTATTTACCCAACTAAAAGAAGTGGAGAAGTGGAGGCCAGTTGTCATTAATATGGGTATGATCAGTGTTGAATTAGTGAGTAAAATTCACTTGACCCAATTGTTATTTTAAGTGCCAAATGTTTAAAAAGCCTTGAAAAAGTCATTTTCTTTTTATTTTATATTTCCATTTATATTGCATAATTTTATAAATAAGATTTTACTCTAGAAACTGAATTTTATAATATAAAGTATAAACTCTATTCCTTGCCATAGAAACATTCTATATCAAGACATAATTTTAAACATGAGCCAAACATAGACACAAATATACACTTAAGATGAGTTTTATATACTTATATTTTTAAGTCTGCAGTATTCTTTAAGAAGAACATTTGTATATGGATATACTATTTATAAAGAGTCTTTCCCAAAGCTTACAATTATTATGAAGCTTATATCTTCCAGTTTTATCTGCCTTACTTAGCATACCCCAAAAGCACTTTATATAGCTTTTTAAACAGATATTAATTTTATCTTGGGCAGACTGCCTTGACAGCTATCTTTTTTATTGATTAGAATTTCAAATGAAAGTTGAGGAACAGATCTAATGATATAAATTCATTAACTTAGATAAAAGAACATTAAAAATTATTTAGCATATTATGCCAAAATATGGAAGCATTATGAACTTAATCTTTGGTTAGCTATTACTTCAGCCTGGCCCTGTTTTTTGTGGTTTAAGAAGATTGTTTTTAGGTGGTGACTCAAAGCACAGCATTATTTTTAGACAGTTAATTCCCTCTTCCACTTTCCACTCCCAAGTGTCCAAATTCAGGTGTGCAAAGCAGAGTCAAGCCTTACAGCCAATCTAAAGGAATCCCACTTTACCTTGTTTTTCATAATTATTAGTACTTTTGTACCTATGTATTCCAGAAATGTAACTGTGCAGCCTGCAGCTGTAGTTATACTCATGTATTCTGAAAATCTTTAAAACTTTTACTTTTGGGAAAAAAACTGAAAAGATAAAATACAGAGATTTTTTTCAATGCAGTGGGACAAAATAAAATTATCCTCTCTTAAAATAAATGGCGGTTAAGGAAAGCAATTTTTCCTGTCATGGATAAAAGCTAGGGAACACACAATCAGCATTTGAAATATGTTAACTCACAGCGTTTTAAATAAAAAGAATCTAAAGAGCATTGCATAGTACCTGTTCCCAAGGATGATTGCAGTTCCTTGTAATTAAGTCCTGCAAAATACATAATGTACTTAGCAGATAATTATGAAAAGTAGAGATTAAAAATAGACATTAGGTCAAATTTTAAAGTTTTTGGTGGGGGGCTCCATCTTATTTTATTTAATCAGCTCAGCCTCTTATGTAATTGTTCTCCATCTCAGTTTATCTTCACAGCTATATAAAAGAAATAACCCCCTGCATCTTTATCTTATTTATCTATAAAGTTATAGTGGGCAAAACATGGGTTAGGAATTAAAATTTCTTCCTAGCCCCCTCACTGCAACTTTATAGCTTTGTATCCAGAGCAAGTCACTTGATTTTTCCCAGCTTCTGTTTCTCCATTTGTTTAACATAGTTTCAACTACCAGCTTTATCTAAATCACTGTGCTGAGGATATAAGGAGTCAAAAAAGGCTTAATATGCTATAAAGGGTCTTTATAAGTTTCAGGTAGGTTCTGTTATAATTCCCATTTTACAGGCAAGGAAAAACTGAGAGAGGCTAACAAAAACTTCAAAGCACACAGCTAATAAATGAGAGATCTTATTCTAAAATCCCATGTCTGTAATATCAGCATTTTTCAACATTGTCACAACTGACACATGGGGGTTAATTCTTTCGCGTGGGGGACTGTCCTGTACATTATAGAAGGTTTAGCATCATCCCTGGCCTCAACTCCCTAGCTGCCAGTTGCATTTCCCGAGTAGTGACAACAATAAATATCTCCAGACACTGCCAGATGTCCCTGGAGAACAAAATTGCTCTAAGTTGAGAGCCATTGGTTTGTGTGAATCCAGAGCTGAATTTCTTAACCACTTTTATTATGACATTTATCAGATTGTTATTCTGAATGGATCTTGGTTGGAACACTCTGTGACAGAGCAATTTTCAGAATAAAAAGACACAACTGATTTTCATCTGTCACTTCCTGTTTCTGAGTGTTAACAGTGGCATTGTCTTCTTTGGAAGGAGCTTGTAACTCTCCTTATAGAAGCAGAATATCACCTAACAGAGACTTTCTCTACACTGAGCAGGAGTCAGACTCAACAACCACTAGGCTTCCTTCTCTGTCACCTGTGGTCACTCTCTGGTGGCCCCACTGGTCATTCTGGAGCAGCCTGAAGGGTGGCCCTCGTAAGATGTTGGCAGCATGTCATGGGCATGTGGATTACTCTGAGCTAAGGTCAGTTGTGGTCCTAAAGGCTCACAAGAATCTTTTATCAGTCCTTTTACCTACAGGAATAGATATTGGGGAACTATTACTCAGAATTAGGATTTTTACCAGAAATAAAATTTATATCAGAGAAACCTATCTATATAGTGGGGCAAATATTTAATTATGGAGAATCTGATCTTTGTCACTTGGACCACCTTCTCTTTGTAATGTGAGCCCACCTCCTCTCTTCTTAAAGCCCAGGTCCTTATCCCATTCCCTAGCTCAGGTTGTATACCCTCACTTTGCTCCCATCAACTTTAGAATCTTTGTCTATGTAGATTCCCTGTACATTTGTAATTAAATTTATTCTTTTCTCCTAGCAATCTGTCTGATGTTAATGTGATTGTTCCACAAGCCTGAAAAGAATCCTGCAAGCCCCCTCTCATCTGGTACATTCATGGACTTCCAGTATCTTTTTTTTTCTTTTTTTCATTGTGGCAATATTGTGTTATCACTTTTAAAAAAATATTTTATATAATTCTTACATCATTTTTCATCTTTGTACAATGTATGCATTTTCATTTTGGTTCTATTCCCCATACAATTGCACCCCCCCCCTTATTTTGACTCTAGTCCTTTCTCTCCCCACCTCTCCCTAATCCCCTCCCCCCCCCAGGCCTCCATAGTGTGTCTCTGGTTTATAGTTGCTTGTTGATTTTGATTATTACTTTGCATTGATTAGTCTTTTTCTAGGTCTCTTATTTAGGTTTTCTAAATTCCTGCTATGAGTGAGACCATCCGGTATTTTTCTCTTTCTTTCTGACTTATTCCAGTATCTTTTATCTGATACAGGACAAAGAAGAGAAACACAAGTGTTTATGTTACAGGGCAGGGAGAGGGGCACCCCAGACCCCCCCAAACCTGCCTGCTCTAAATAGGTTCTGCTATCCGCCACATCAACACAAAACAAATGAGACTTTAGTGGGAAGGAACTTTAATATAGTTAGGAAACAATACAGAAAAGACAAAGAATATAATTTCTAAATCAAGCACCCAAAGTTACCTGTCCCCTGTGGGTTAAAGTCTACCCAAGCAGGATTGGCCCAGAGCAAGGCCCCAAAGCCTGCCACAAGTCTAAACCATCTTTCAGCGGGGACCCACAGAAAAAGATCAGAAACAACCAGACAAGTCTGGAAGGAAAAGAACAAAATCAAAATCAAGACAAAAACCGCCACTGTCATCTCCCCACGGGTCTCTCACCCACATCTGTGTCACCCAGTCCACGACCAAAAGGCAAGTGTAGTTTCTTCACGTGTCTCTCTGCTCCATGTGCCTCCTCCAGGTCTCCTCTGGCTCTCCACCCTGCTTCCTTCCTTCCTCAGTCTCCTCTGCATCTTCTTCTCTCCCTGCTCAGCTCCATACTCCCTTGGGTGGGGCAGGAAACCTGGAACCTACCCCTTTCCTGGGGACCACCCTGTAACATTTCCATAACCATTGTTTCATTTATTCTTCATAATAAGCCCTTGAGGGTTGTATTGTTTGTCTGTGTTTACATTTTGCTTAGGAATCTTAACCTTTCTTCTTTGCCTGCTCCTTCAACTTTGGTGTTGTCATTGCCAAACTTGATAGAAAATCTCAGCAGGAAGTTGATGTGGAAACTCAGCAGGTGCCTTTCTTACCAGTACCTTATGAAGAGTAACATCCTTCTGAATTACTCAACATAAAGCAGATGCTTTCTGCCCTGCATGACTTTTCCTTTTTTTCTTTCCCCTTAAAAGGGATCGTTAAATATATGCCTCCTTTGACTACATTTGGAGACGTGAGAACCAACTGTCCAAGAGTAGAATGTTTTTCTTCTGTTACTCACTTCTCACCACCCCCAAAAGACCTAGCATGAACTCTTCAACCTCCCCCACATCCCCATCTTTACCTCTTCTACATTCTGCTCTATTCCTAAGATTGGCACAGCCCAATTTACTATCACCTCTGAAGTAAAATTTCTCAACATTTATGATTGTCTTTATTATGTTTGTTTCCCTTCATTTAAAATATTGAGATATTGCATTCGTTTGAGCTTTATTAAATAGACAAAGTATTTTGTGTGTAGGCCTCTATGAATTAAATGTTTTTAAGCACTAAGTTTTAAGGTTAATTGCTACTGACAAGTACAATAAATATAATTGAATGTGATAAAAAGATTTGGCATGACCGGAAGAGAGGCTGGTGTAATTAACTATGTAATTAGTAGTGACGAATTAGAATTTTACAGGAATCTTTACGACTCAGAATTCTGCTCATGGAAGGTCCAAAGTAACCACTTGAACCAATGGGAAAGAGGACTGGATTACTTCCTGGTGATACAACTTTTATGTCAAAAGTTTAATTTTTTTCCTTTAAAGTACATGTGAATCGTTTTTTATTATGTGGTTTATTAAAAAAGACTAATTGGCGTCTGCTGTAAAATGGCATGTCTGACCTGACCAAGAGTCATTTTTCTTTTTTAGATCAGTGGGCATCCTTATTGACCAGACCTCCCTGATTCTGATTTGATGTGTATGCAACTGTTTCATCATGTTATATAAGTAAAGCATTGTGGGCTTGTCTTTCATTCTCAGGTGGCCTTTTTGAAGATGTAATTGTTGGATCCAGGCATTCCTCTCCCTGGCTGACAGCTTTCCCCAGCATGGAGCACACTGGAGGCCATCAGTCAGCTCAGTGGGCAGCGATTACAGAGACATGATCCAGAGCTCTAGGATGAGAGTGTTGCCTTGAAGTTTTGAGTTTACTTGTTTGCATATATTTCTAAGGAAAGAGTTAACTAAATCTTTGCAAAGCCAAGACATCGCAGGTTGTTGGCTCATTGAGATAAGTATAGAACTTACATCTCTGTTTCCTGCAGTGGGGAATATTCTTGCTGTGTCAGCACTACCTGGGAAGATTCCAGCTGCTAGAGCCCCATCTGTCCTTTGCAGAACTCCGTGAGGGACTTTGTTGGTGGAACTGAATGTTAACAGCTGTAAATCCTAGGGAATAAATGTTTAAAGGACTTCTCATTTTTATTTGCAACAAATAAAAAGAAAAATATAGCGTTTTGTACACCCTAGTAGGAGGAGAGGCTCAGTAATAAAATGTGTGTTAAATGAATGATTATCAAATTAAAGATTTCCCCACTTCTGCAAACTTGCATGTGTTCCCTTTTTTCTGTATTTCCTTTCCCAAATATTATTGCAAATCCACAAATATACCTCACTGGCATCCTGTTTCAGACTTATCTTAATCCATGTGTGCCAGAGCAGGTGGCGAGGAAACCATTGGATGAGACTGATGGAACTAGAGGGAACCTTGTAAAACGCAGGCCAGCTCCCATTTTACGGAGAAGGTTTGCGCCTTGTAATCACATGAAGGGCCAAAGCTGGGGTGGGAGCCAAGCATATCCTGCTTTCCCACGCCCCACACAGGAGGATAGTGCTCGATTTGTAGTTATTCCTGCTGCTTGTCAAGCCTACTGGCATTAATTCTAGTCTACAAACTACCTAATATCTCTTTCCTCAAAAATCTGAGTTTTCCGTCCCCTACTTGCCTAACACTTAACACCAGGGTCAGTTGGCATCACAATTTGGTGAAACTCGTGATTCCATCTTCCAAAACTAGTGCCCTCCTGCAAAGCACTCTTAATTCTGTCAGTGGTGAACTGACATAGGAATCAAACCCATCTGTTTGATCCTGCAGAGTCATTTTATTAAGCACAGTTTGAAACATTGAGTTTCTTAGTGAAAAGTCCAAGATACAACCACAGAGGAGAATTACTTTGGCTGCACTTAAGTTACTAAGTTTCCAAACACCATGCTGACTTTTCATGCTTTGGGATTCTGTCGGTCAATATAAAGCAGGGTTTCTCAACCTTGGCACTATTTACATTTTGGTCTGGATAATTCTTTGTTATGAGAGCATGTCCTGTGCTTTCAGGAGAGGTATCTTTTTCTCTGTAGCCTCTTTGTTTCAATGACTGGGCTTTCAAATCAAGCTGATAAAAGATAGATTAACAGAAAAAAAAAAAACAGCTTAATTTGCATACATCAGCTATGGAGTTTCACAAAGAAATGTGACTTAGAGGTGGCCACTTGATTGAGGTTTATTTACTACGCCATCCTCCAGGCTTTTGGGCTTCTGGGTTGGGGAGGCCATTTAAAAGAAGGGATGGAAAGGAAATATATGGTTTAAGTGTTGTCATGCAGATTAGAGTTTCTCAGGTAATAAGAGTTATTTCTTGGATTAGCGCTCCTCCTGGAACAAAGCCATCTTTTTTTTTTTTCCTAATTTTACATAACACTTTTTTTTTAATTTTTTTTAAATAATAAATTTTATTTTTATATTCCCCATACAATTGCAACCCCCCCATTCTGACCCCAATCCCTCCCCTCCCGCCCCCCACCCCCCAAAAAGTGTCTCTGGTTCATAGTTTTTTGTTGATTTTGATTTTCACTTTCTTATAGTTATTCATTTTCCTGGTCCCTTATTTAAGTTTTCTAGATTCCTGCTATGAGTGAGACCATCCGGTATTTTTCTTTTTCTTTCTGGCTTATTTCGCTGAGCATGATCTCTTCCACCGCCATCCATGTTGCTGCAAATTGCATGTGTTTATCTTTTTTGAATGCTGAGTAATATTCCATGGTATATATGTACCACATCTTCTTGATCCAGTCATCTATTTTTGGGCATTTGGGCTGTTTCCAAAGCTTAGCTATTGTAAACGGTGCTGCTATAAACATAGGGGTGCAGGTGTTCTTTGGAATTGATGTTTCTGTGTCCTTTGGGTAAATACCTAGGAGTGGAATTGCTGGATCATATGGAAGCTCTATGTTTGGTAGGTCCAGAAATCTCCACACAGCTCTCCATAGTGGTTGGACCAGTTTTCACTCCCACCAACAGTGCAGAAGAGTTCCTTTTTCTCCACATCCTCGCCAACATTTGTTGTTGCTAGTTTTTTTAATATGTGCCATTCTCACTGGTGTAAGATGGTATCTCATGGTAGTTTTGATTTGCATTTCCCTGATTACAAGTGATGTTGAACATTTTTTTATATGCCTGTTGGCCATTTGCATTTCCTCTTTAGAGAAGTTTCTTTTTAGCTCTTCTGCCCATTTTTTGACTGGATTATTTTCTTTGTTGTTGTTGAGTCTCATCAGCTCTTTGCAGATTTTTGTGATCAGTCCTTTATCATTAGTGTTGGGTGCAAAAATGTTCTCCCAGTTGGTGGGGTTTCTTTTTGTTTTTGTTATTGTCTCTTTTGCTGTGCAGAAGCTCTTTAATTTGATGTAGTCCCAGCTGTTTATCTTCGCCTTCACTATCACTGCTTTGGGTGATGTGTCTGTAAAGATGTCTTTGATGTGAATATCACGTAGAGTTTCGCCTATATTTCCTTCTATGTATTTTATGGTTTCAGGTCTTATGTCTAGTTCTTTAATCCATTTTGAGTTGATTTTTGTGTATGGTGTGAGGTAGTAGTCAAGCTTCATTCTTTTGCATGTAGCAACCCAGTTTTCCCAGCACCATTTATTGAACAAACTTTCTTTGCTCCAATGCATATTCTTTGCTCCTTTGTCAAATATTAGTTGACCATAAATCTGTGGGTTTATTTCTGGATTTTCTATTCGATTCCATTGGTCTGTATGTCTGTTCTTGTTCCAATACCATGCAGTTTTGATGATTATGGCTTGGAACAAAGCCATCTTTACAAATATAAATTTCCTTTGCAAAAGGGGAAATTTTTACTTTACTTTTAGGCAGTTAATGGGCTGGTAAAGAGTTTTACCTGCTTTTGCTGGTTCTCAGCTGTTTAACTCAAAATTGTTTAACTCCTTTTGCCAAAGTGACATATTTTGGGGTGACATTTATTGCCCCCTTTAGCACATTGGAGCATGTTTAGCAGCATCCAAGGCCTCTGCCCACCCAGATGCCAGTAATACCCTCCCTTAGTTGTGAAAAACAAAAATGTGCAGACATTGCCATGGTGGTAGAAATAGACACCAGCTGTGGACTGAGAAAGGAGCTGAGGTGATTTCTTTAGTTGGTGCAGATGCAGATTGTCCCAAGATTCTTAAACCTGGTCTCCTCAGGATGCTCCTCTCTGGCTCTCAGTTACTAACCTAACTGGTCATGTTCAGAAAGATGAAGTCACCCCCTCCTTGTCAGTTGGAGTCTTTCCCTTCCCTTCTCCTTGGGACCTCAGCTCAGCATTTATGTGCTTTTCTCCCTAACCAGTGGTGGGCTCTGCATGATCATTGTAATTCCTGGTGCAAGTTGTGAAATTGTTTGTATTTTCCTTTGCTCACCCTTCAGTTATTTTGTTGCCGGGAAATATTGCATTTTTTTCCTGCCTGCCACGATTGTCAAACCAAAAGACAAAGGACGGGATTAAGTCTTTAATACACACTTTTATTAGATCAGCAAACTAATCTGAGAATGCCCAAACATCATGCTCCAAAGAAAATCGTTCTAACACTTCATCTCTAACGGGCTATTTTATAGTGAGGTAAACAAAGACAGTTAATTATTAGTGAATGGGCCTTCACTCCAGGAGGTTAACAACTTCTGGCAACTTTATGGTGCCAGTGTCCCTGGCAGTTACCCCTCCACTGGCATCTGGATTTAGAGCACTTCTCTCCTGGGATGGCTCAGTCTCTGACAGTAATGGCCTCCATCACTCTTCTAGGCACCTCCTGGACTGGGACGTGGTTAATTCAGAGCAAGCAAGTCACAGGTCAAACACTGTGTGTACATGCAGATGCCTAACTATGACTGGTGCCTTCTCATCCCTTTCATTTTTGCTTATTTGAGTAGCCCAAGGAAAACCTGAGGGGTGGAAGATTTTCCTCTGTACCCTGACAATTTTCAATGATACAATCATTACAAAATCTGGGTCTTTTTATGGCATGGGACCTGGCCATCATATGCTTCTGTTTTCACAAATGAATTCATTCCTAAAAAATACTTTTTTGTGTGAATATTTCTTAAGAGTTCAGTTGGAAATTGAAATAAATTAGATGAAACAGAGCTCAACCTATCCATGAAATAGAATTTTCTTCTGAGATAGTTTTTCTCCTCTGGAAAATTAGCATGTTACCATGCTGATGGTTTAGATAGTGAAAGTACATATAATTCAAAAGGTTACTACTACTCAACAAAACCTAGCTGGAAGAACATTCTAACTTACTATGTGTCTCTAAGCAAAATTGAGTTAAATGTAGTTGCATAAGATAGCTGTGTTATCATTCCTTCCCCTGACTTCTTGAACAAGGACAGGTGGAACCTAGGGGTGGAGCGGAGCTTCAGGGTAGACTTTAAAAGACTGAGCTATCAGGTAAGAAGGGGGTCTCCTACATCTTTGGGGTCTCTCATTTTTGGTCCTGCTACAGAGGATCTCTATAAAAAGGGAAGGTTCCATGTTCCCTGTAACCTAATGAAGAGGGCAGCTGAGTGGCAAGGAGAAGCTAAGAAGACGTGGAAGAGGCTTGGAGGAGACATGTGGAGTCAAGACATGTATAGACAGTTGGAACAGACTTGAAAGACCTGGGGAGAGGCAGACACTGGCAGCCTTTATCTTGATTTGTACTTTACTGTTTTTGTTTTTGTTTTTTTCTCGTTTCATTCCAGGCTTGCCTGGCCCCTCTGCCCCTTTCTTAAGGTTCCCTGCCAGAAGATGCCTTAGACTGTGGCAAGTTTTCAGGCCTCAGCAGCCCAGCTTTGCACCAACCCTGTTTGGCTGGGCATTTACTCACAAGGGAATGGTGGTTTATTGGGAAACTATTGTCTTTCTTCTCTCTGTATGCACACTATCCTATTAAAGTTCTTTCACACTGAAAGGATGCTTTGTCTTTATGCAGTAGATGGCAGAAACCATTTAGACCATGCAATTTTGGGGCCCCAGAGTGTCCCTCATTCTGCCCACTAACATTCCTCCTTTGGCCCTGCTGCCCCTGGGTGGGGGTTTGTGGTGGGGAGGGGGGGGTCCTTTTGCCCAGGTCCCATGTGTGCCCCTTCAGCTAGTCCCCACCCAGGGGTCTTTTTCTGACCTCAGCAGTTTGGCAGGAAGCACTAGCTTGACCTCCTGGTGAATTCAGCTTGGGCAGTGCATTTTGGTTTTGTTTTTTTTTTTTTAAGATTTATTTATTTATACAACAGCAGGGGTACAGGCCAGAGGCACAGGTGGGTGAGAGAATTCACCAGAGCCAGCAGGGAGCAGAACAGGCAGAAGGACCGAAGACAATGCTGAGGGGAGCAGCAGGCGAGTCAGGAGAGGTCTGCCGCGCCATGTGGAAATCTCGCCAGCCGGCCAGGATTGACCTGCGCTGCAGAGGCTGTAGACAGCTTCACAGCACTGCGCTCAACCCGCTGTGCCACTGGGGAGGCCCGGGCAGTACATTTTGGACTTTGGTTCTCTCCTCTTCTCCCAACTCTCTGCCCTGTGCAACCTTTTGAATGTGTTTCCTGCTGGGTAGGTGTCTTGAATCTGTTTTCCTGGCTGCTCTGCTCTTAGGCCTTGGGTCTCTACTTAGAGTGCTGCCTGTTTGGCTGAAAGTTTGCCCATGAGGAGATGGTTGATTTCAGAGTTTAATCCAGAGTCCATATTTTGAAATCCTTCACTCTCCTGTTTCTCTTCTCCCCCTCTCTATTCCCTTTGAATCTCTCACCTATTAAAAATCTTGGGATAAGGCCTCCCTGGTGGCACAAGGGGTTAAGCACCATACTATGAAGCTATCCACAGCTACTGCAGCACAAGTTTGATTCCCGGCAGGCCAGGGAGCAACACACATAGTGCAGCAGACCTCTCCTGTCTTGCCCACTGCTCCCCTCAGCAGTGTATTTCAGTCAATCTGCCTGTTCTGTTCCCCGCTCTGTCTGGTGAATCTTCTCACCCTCCCGCGCATCTGGCCTATACCCCGGTACTTGTATAAATAAATAAATAAATCTTTAAAAATAAATAAATAATAAAAACTTGAATCAAATAAGTAATTATTAAGTTATTATTAAATCACTTACATCATTTAACTAAGTGGTTCTCTGAGCTTATCTTCACCTATAATTATAGCACCTAGACCCTACTGAAAATTTCTATTGACCACTCATTTTGACAATCTGATCTCTAAGGTTTCTTAAATTGCAACACGGTGGTCCCCAGGAAAGGGGGAGTTTCCAGGTTTCCTGCCCCACCCAAAAGGAGGGTGGAGCTGAGCAGAGAGAGAATAAGCTGCAGAGGAGACTGAGGAAGGAAGGAAGCAGGGTGGAGAGCCAGAAGGAGACTTGGAGGAGGCACATGGAGCAGAGAGACACATGAAGAAACTACACTTGCCTTTTGGTCATGGACTGGGTGACACAGATGTAGGTGAGAGACCCGTGGGGAGGTGATAGTGGCGGTTTTTGTCTTGATTTTGATTTTGCTCTTTTCCTTCCAGACTTGTCTGGTTGTTTCTGATCCTTTTCTGTGGCTCCCCACTGGAAGATGCTTTACACTTGTGGCAGGCTTTGGGGCCTTTCTCTGGGCCAATCCTGCTTGGGTAGACTTTTACCCACGAGGGGATGGGTAACATTGGGTGCTTGATTTAGAAACTATATTCTTTGCCTTTTCCTTATTGTTTCCTAATTGCATTAAAGTCTCATATGTTTTGTGTTGATGTGGCAGATGGCAGAACCCATTTAAAGCAGGCAGGTTTTGGGGGGTCTGGGGTGCACCTCTCCCTGCTCTAATAAAATCACAATATTGCCTATATGCCAGGCATAGGTATGGGTACTATAGATAGAATAAATCAAAGTCCCTGGCCTCAATGAGCTTACATTTTCATGGGGAGTAAACAAAAATGCATTATATTTTATTATGAAAATACTGTTACATTATATAGTATAACTTCCGAAAGGGAGTACAATGAGAGAAAGAAAGCTTAGAAATGGAAGGTGAAGGGAAGTGTGCTAGTTTAGACAGGAAATTTAAACAGTGTGAAGAGTGTGTCTACCTAGTACCCTATATGGTCAAAACATTTACATTCCATCAAGAGTGACTGTGGAGGCACATTACTGAAGAAGAACAGATTGAGTAGCAACCACAATCTTATTTTGCCAAAAGTATTGAACAAGGATACCCCAATATGAGCAAAACCCTTTTGATTCCATTTATTGCAGTAATTCCAACTAGAATCAGGTACTCAAATGTAATTGGTTTTGCACTAACCTCTGTAATAATTAAGGCCTGTCAATAGCCCCTATTGTAAAAGGTGCTGACAAGTTTAAATGGTTTTGCATGATAGATAAAACAACCTAGTTGTTGTCCCTGGAACATTTGTTTTTGTTTTCATTTTTGTTTTGTTTAACAATGATTAATGGGGAACCACATTTCACTGGAATTCAGGAATGTAGGGATGATTGGTACATCTTACTTAGTCTGTAGTTAAAAATATATTAACATTTATCACACACACCAGAGGGGTAGTTTCCACTAATTGTTTACCATAGAGTTCTACAATTCCTGGATCATTTTAAATAGCCCAGAACTTTCAGTGTAGCTTAATATAATAATTTCTCCCTGTTTGCCCTGGGAGATGTTGTAATTTCTCATCTTCTGAATCAAAGCTTATTATCATTTCTTAATGGGTGAAGTATGAGGAGAGTTACATGTGTCAAGGAGGAAGGAAAATTTCCACCCTGTGCCTCAGGGTTCTTGGACAAGTTAGGCAGTCAAATCACCCTGAGACAGATTAGTAGGTAAAAAAGAACAAATTTAATTACATACAAAGGGAAAATCTACATAGAAGTGAATTTTAAAGCGAACAAGGCGAAATGAGCTAAGACTCTGGAAAGAGGCCTGGGAATTGAAGGAGAGAGAAGGGAAACACACAAGATAAAATGAGGGTGACTCATGACAAAGACCAGATGCTCAGTGCTTACATGTTCACCCAGTCAGACAGGTGGGTTTCTCTGATATAAAGGTTATTTGTGGTAGAAATCCTAATTCTGGGTAATACCTCCAATTTGTATTCATCTAGGTAGTTAAGAGAGTGGTAACATTTTCCCTTGGGGCTGCAGGACCACAGTTGAACTAGCTCAAAATAATCTGCATGCCAAAGCGATACATTTTAGGAAGACCTATTCTGAATATCTTGGATAGGCCTATCCTCATGGAAATCCACTCTTTTAAGTGGTAAGTTCTCTAGTTTTTAAAAGAGACAACTGGGTAACACACATAATAATGTTTTCAAATCCTACTTGTACTACACTATTCTTTTAATAATATGGCTCCATTTTCATTCAGAAATAGACTTAATATATTAGTTCTCAATCCTGCTATAGGAAAATTAAGAAACTCATTTATAAAGGGGTCTTTGGAAACTTGGTGCAATAGGCAGAGTGCAGGATTGGTGTCCTAGTTCTACCTGTGACTTTCTACAACCTTTCTGGTCAAAATGGGAATTTCTGACAAGATTACAACATTTTCGGGCCTCCCTGGTGGCGCAGCGGTTGAGTGCTGGGTTGCGAAGCTGCCTGCAGCCTCTGCAGCGCCGGTTCGATCCCCGGATGCTCCCTGGCCGCTCCCCGGCCACCGGAGGAGGGTCCCACATGGCGCGCAGACCTCTCCTGCCGCCCGCTGCTCCCCTCAGCAGTGTACTTCGGTCCTTCTGCCTGTTCTGCCCCCTGCTCTGACTCTGGTGAATTCTCTCACCCTCCCGCGCTTCTGACTGTACACAGTGCTTGTATAAATAAATAAATAAATCTTTAAAAAAAAAATTACAACATTTTCATTATTCATATTTCTCTATTTTTATATACAACTTTGTTAGTTTCTATCTATAAATCTTTTTAATATTTTAATTCTCTTCTAGCATTTTATAGGTTAAAACTTTTCCCTCACTGTATTGCTTTGGAGGCAAAAAAAAAAAAAAAGGAAGGAATTTTTATGGCTAAAATTTGCTTATACACATTCTATTAGTGTATTGGTTGCAAATTTCAAATTAACTCTCCAAAAGACCCAAATTAGGAACATCATAAGGGGGTAACTTAATTTAAATGTTTTAATAGCAGATTGTATATTTGCAGTTTCTGACCTAACCTCTCTTAGACTGAAGAAAAATAGGGCTCAATACTCTGCCCAGAACCCTTGCAGGCCATGGCAGGTTTTCTGCAGACTTAAGCTGGGAGAGTAGCTGCAGAAACAAAGCACTTTTAAAGCAGCCAAAATATAAGAACCTCTATTTCTTCAGTCATTCCTAGGGAAGAAGTGCTATAGAACAGTAAAGAGACCTGTCTTACCTGTACCTCCCCTTACCTTTTCCACCCTCCCCTAGGCACTATCATTTCTAGGAAAATGAGCTAGGAGTGCCAATTTTAATTACTTCTGCACTCCTTTTCAGAATCAAGACTTGAGGATTGGTACTTAGATGACCTCTTCATGGGAAACTTTTTCCTTATAGGAGGATGAATATCAAGATTAATCATCGTAGGTTTTAAGTTCCATAATCCATCTTGCACTCAGAAAGTGCACCATCCATTTACACTTTCTGAAAAAATTTACTCATAGTTCTTCCATTCCCACCACCCCCAAAAGATGCTAACAAACAATTCTTGAAATAAATTAAGGTGCATAAGGAGTTAAGATAAAATACCACATTTCAAATCAATTAAATCTAGAAATGATGATGTAATAAGAAAAGGAAAAGTGGTCAAGGTTCTTTCCCATCTAGCATAGGCTGAAGATGCTTTATTGTAATATAAAGAGAAAAATAAGTCAAAATACATTTTTAATTCCTTTTTTAAAAGATTTATTTATTTATGAGCTCACGGTAAATTGGAAATGTATGTGTTAGAAATCACTAGAGGAAACAGAGGACTTGATCCATAAAACACATTTCCTGTGTATCTTTCCAACCCTGTGATAATTGTTTGAGGCAATTTTAGAAGAGGCTGTTTCAATACTTGTGTTTATTTGTTCCTGTGTTTTATTCTATCAAGCCAAGGATGTCCTCTAAATAAAGGCTGCTGCCAGTGGAACATTTGCTGGTTGTTTTCTTTACACAGTCAATAAAGTGTTTCTGAAATGTGTACTGTCATTAAACCTTCCTTTTATGGGACTAAAATTTAGAACGGAGGTGAGAAAAAACACATGCGAAAAGAACCCTGCAAAGCGGTGATACCAAACTACTGGTACGGACCCCGGCAGTTGTAGGAATCCACAGTGGTCCCTCCCAGTGAATGTGGTTGGAGAAGCTGTCATCCTTTGGATGTGGGGTGGGCCTTAAGTGGTGGTTGTAATTTGGAAAGACAGACAGAGATAGAAAGAACAGCATTTTAAAATAGAACATTTGGCTAGGGGGGAGAAACTGAGACAGGACAATGAATGATAAGATAGGATAGAATTATTTTTGGTTGTGAAAGACACCAAATGATACCACAGAGTCTTACTCCTTCTGACTTCCCCTAGTTAACTATCAGAGCACTCATTTTTCCTTTGTGCCCCTAAGAGCCTTGGGTTCTAGCATTTAGATGCAATGGTTACAAGTGAGAGGATCCTAGAGTCATGCTGCCTGGGTTGAAATGTCACCTGTATAATCTTGAGGTAGTTCCTAAATCTTGTGTCTTTAAAATTGGGCAAAAACAAAAACAGAAACAAAAAAATCTATCTCATAGGGTTGGGTTTTTTTTGGGGGGGGAGGGTGGTGCTTGTTTTTTTTAAGATTTATTTATTCATGCATACAAGAACCAGGGTACAGGCCAGATGTGTGGGAGGGTGAGAGGATTCACCAGAGTCAGAGCGGGGAACACAACAGGCAGACTGACTGAAATACACTGCTGAGGGCAGCAGTGGGCACGACAGGAGAGGTCTGTTGTGCCATGTGGGTATCTCGCCAGCCGCCTGGCAGGGATCAAACCTGTGTTGCAGAGGCTGTGGACAGCTTCACAGCGCCGCACTCAACTGCCTGAGCCACCACGGGAGGCTGGGGGGTGGGGAGTGCTTTTTGAGTATTGCATGGGTTACTGCATGCGTGGTATTCAAACAATGCCCAGAATGTAGTGCATAATGCATTTTAACTATAGCTATTACCCTATGAATTTGTTGCTCTCTGCCACTCCTGCTTCCCATTGCCTATGAAATTTAGTCTCTGAGATTCTTAACAGGAGAATGACATGATAAAAGTGATGCATTAGTAAAATTAATCTGTTTGCAGAGCAACAGAGAAGGCAAAAAGGAAACCTATTATTGTGAAAAAAGAAGATGCTTTCCAATTCCAAAAAATTATGGAATATCTAGAATGTCTGGGCCAAGTACCTAAGAGACTGCTTTTTCCTGTTCTGCATTTAATTATTTTTGAAGGCTATTAAAAGTACAATAGGATACTTTTCTGTCTACAGTCAGCTTTCATCTAATATAGTAAAGGAAAACCCATTCTAAGCATTTTCACATAATCCTTTTAAAACGAGTTCTTTTTCAGTCTTCTTGCAAACAGAAAAGGTTTTGCAAAAATCTTTAAATGATGGAAGGACTTCAACCCAGAAGTTTCTGACCAGGCATCCTACAGGGATGCCCTCTGGACTCAAGTTCAATTTATCTTTTATATAATTTCCAAATGTACCAGGAATCCTCTTTCTTACTCAGTTTCACTGGTTCCCAGGGGAACAATGCAGAGTCTTCCTGGTGAGTAAACCCTATTCCTAATATTCTTAATTCTCTTGTGTATGTTTTTTTTGCCTTCACTTGTGTTCAGCATTATGCTACAGGGTCACAACAGCATAAAATATGAGCACTCAACCAGAAGTACCACAGATGGGAAAGAAGGTATTGCATACATCACTAAATTTCAGATAAGTGAGCACTTTTCTTCTTAGAGAATAATTCAGCATATTCTTGAAATAAATTGGGACCTAATCGTGGAGTAGCCTGTGCTATTATGGGTGGGGCTTTCCTGTGAGAAGTCTAATCCTTCTCCTTCCTGGATGTGACCAATGGCACACAATAGCCTCAGAAAGTTCAAGAAAACAAAGGTCCACATTATAGGATATAGAATTAGGAAGAATGTTTATTCTTTCCATTTTGTGTTGCACTTTGTGGTATGGATCCCAAAGCAGGGGTTTCCCTGCACCTCAGTATCTATAATTGTTGAGTTTTTAGTAAAAATTATTCTATCAATAGTTTTTAAATTTGAAGTTTACATACCAGTCCAGCTGAACTTAATGAAAAGTTTTGAGCACCATAGACTAAAATGCTATTTTTGAACCAAGTTCCTTTAAAGTGAATTTCCCCGAGGACATGTCCTGGTCCCTCAGATTCATATACTCAGGCCAGAAATCCCAGATGTTTGCCCTGTTTGGGTTAAAGGTGAGACTCCAAATTCATTTATATTTTTGATTATTCATACTTTACAGAGGTACTGCCACACAAGTATTAACCTTTTTTTTTTTCTTTTTTAGTTTTCAAGAAGTCATGAAGAATTCCTAAGTTTATGACTGTGGTTATGTTGAAAGTTTATTGGATTCAGCTGGTTTTTGCAACTACATTCTGTCCTAGAAAAGCTGTCTTCTTTGTATCTTAGGTCATTCAACTTTATTTTATAGAGAAAATTGTTCTGAAGCAAAACTTTATGTAGAGCTTCCAAGTGACCTTCAGGATCAATTTATAATGATTCTTGTGTTTTATTTTGTGAAATAAAATTAAATATCATGAGAGCTCCTTGAGTGTAGCTCCAATATTTTATCCATCTTCTCAGCCTGTGGTTAGCATGACACCAGATGCAGAGAATGCATTCAATAAGTGTTAGCTTCATTAATTACTCTATTGGGGACATTAATATTGGAAAACTAGAAAAGTTGAACCAATAGGGCATAATTGATTTGAGTCAACCCATTCTTTAAAAATGTTTATGCATCTTTCTATGAAATTGTTCTATATCCTTCAAGGTTTACTTCCAATATCACTTCCTCTCAGAATGATTTCCTTTATTAGTACCAGCTCAAACATATTTATTTTTTGAAAATATATTTTTCAAAAGTAAAGTGATTAAGTCTTTGGTCCTTTCGGAATTGATTGGAAGGCATTTACCAGTTGTAAAAACCAGATGAAATCTCAATTTTTATTGGATTATAACTTCTTAGATGAATATAAAGATCAGACTTACAAATCCATTCTATGTCCTGACTCTTTCCTGACCTGGTTTGGAAACTTTGTGTAAAGTGGCACTTTATCTCTTATTAATTCCAAAGATGACAGACACAGGATTTCATTGTCTAGTTAGTGGAAACTGCAGTCTCTGATTAGCTTTCTTGCCCTTTTTGAAGCTTTGATTTATCAGGGCAAAGCAAGCACTGGCTTTTGTACGTGCTGAAAGGAAACTAGGGTAGGGAATAATTTATAGTTCTCTCTTTGTGGCTGGAAAAAAAAAAGGTTATTTTCATTATATTGCTATAGGAACTGTTCTAAAACAAAAGAAAGACACTGCGATAAGTAGAAAACCCAAAGAATGACATTGAATTACTCTTTTGGTTACCTTAAAAAAATGTTAAAACCATATTTTGACACAGATTGGTCCTCCTGAACTCTTATCTTAATTTTACAGAGAACAATGTCTCTTCCAATTTGGCATCAGTGCTATGCAGAGCAACATTTCTGCAGCTCCCAGGCAAGTTACATTTGCCAAAACAAAGCGTGGGTAGAAGGTAGCATGGAATAACGGCTGGTAGTAATTTTTTTTTTCTATAATTTGATCTCTCTCACTAGGGAAGCAATTTCTTTTTTATATAAATAAATAAATCTTTTAATATTTTATTTTATATAATTCTTACATCATTTTTCATTTTTGCACAATGTATGCATTTTCATTTTGGTTATATTCCCCATTCAATTGCACACCCCCCCTTATTTTGACTCTAATCCTTCCTCTCCCTGTCACCCCCACCACCCCGTAGTGTGTCTCTGTTTTATAGTTGCTTGTTGATTTTGATTTTTACTTTGTATTAATTAGTCTTTTTCCTGGTCCCTTATTTAGGTTTTCTAAATTCCTGCTATGAGTGAGAATATCCAGTATTTTTCTTTTTCTTTCTGACTTATTTCAGTAGTACTTCTTCCCTGGAAAAATGCTGCCGAATTGGAATCCAGAATAGAAGTGTCAAGGAAAAAGTACTGAACTGCCCACATTAAAAAAAAAAAAAAAGGCAGCAAACATGAGACAGCACCAAATTTGTTTGGGTTTCTCAAGCTTTCGTTTCTCTCCTTTTTATATTCAAAAAGGCTTGTATTTTGGCAGGTACCTTGCTATGTGACCCCTTTATTCAAACATATTAGGAAAGACTGACAGAATCACACTATTTTCTGTTATAGATTAAAAACTGGATTTCCCCTTCT
Organism: Talpa occidentalis; assembly: GCF_014898055.3. Taxonomy (NCBI): domain Eukaryota; kingdom Metazoa; phylum Chordata; class Mammalia; order Eulipotyphla; family Talpidae; genus Talpa; species Talpa occidentalis. The sequence continues at coordinate 91,333,135 of NW_023602073.1, read as the reverse complement.
AAGCCAGCCAAGACTTTGCTTAATCATCATAGTGATTGTTCAGACTCTTCCAATCACATGGATAAATCCAAATCCCAACCCTGAAATCCAAGAAGGATTGCAAGATCTTTAGTAGGGCATACTGTAGAAATGAATCCCCTTGGTGGATGGGTGGGGTCAGGGTAGGAAAGCATTCCAAAGAGAGAACAGCAGCAGGGACAAAGGACAGTTAAAAAAAAAAAAAAAAGGTTGGGGTTTATTTGTAGAATGGTAAATCATTTGATTTAATAACAGGTAACATTTTAGGCACTTAGAATATGCCAAGTATTCACTCAATTATTTATCAAAACAATGTACAGAAGATGCTTTTATTATCACCATTTTATAGATGACAAAAACAAGGCTTAAAGAAATCCCAATCACCCACCCAAGGTCATACATTTAAAGAGTGGCAGACCTAGTGTTTGATTCTAGGCCCACTGGGTCCAGAACATGAGCTCTTAACCACAGGGCTACCTGTAACCTTTCATTTGTGACAGAGAAGAGGACATTTCTCACAGAAGGAGAATGTGATAGAGAAGTGACAGATAATCTGGGAATTTCCTAGTAGCTTGCTACATACATCTCCACATGAATATAATGGTATCTACCCTTCAAATCCAACTGGTCAAAAACCAAGTTCATTATCACCTCCATTTTTCTGGGCAACGCTCACTAACAGTTGGTAACCAGGTTACAGCATCATCATTGCACCCAGGCACCCAGGCACCCAGACTGGAGTCCTTTGAGTAAAGGTATGCCTCCTCCTTCAGCATCCACACAGAAATGGAATATATATACACATAATTTTCATTTTTTATTTTAAAGATTAATTTTAGTCATTTGTGCATACAAGAACTGGGGTACAGGCCAGAGGTGCGGGGCGTGAGATGATTCACCAGAGACAGAGCAGAGAGCAAAACAGGCAGATTGACTAAAATACACTGTTGAGGGGAGCAGCAGATGAGGCAGGAGAGGTCTGCTGTGCCATGTGTGTTATCTCCCTGGCCAGGGATTGAACTCATGCTGCGTGATCTCTGGTATGCAGAGGTTTTATTGGCACTCAGTTACATAGACATGGCTGACTGTCTGTATTGCTCCCCTACCTCCAGGGTTGGTACTGAGCAAACCACAGCTCCTACCCTAAATCATGTTATGAGACTTGGTATAACTCAAGGACCTTAGGTAAACCAAGACATTCTTGTCATGTAGTACATTCTGAGAGCTTAAAGATCACCTCCCAAGAACTCTCCTTGAATAAGCAGAACTCTTCCTTGAATATGAGCAATTCTTACTCTACAGCAACCTGAAATGCTATGATATATTTAAAAAAATCTTTTAACATCATTGTAGAACTGATAGGCTAACAGAATTATCAGGCCAAAATTAAGTGAAGGTGGGATTCAGAGAGGTAAGGAAATCCCTCAAGCCACTTCACCTAGAGGACAATTATAAGCTGTAGTAGATTTGGTCAGCTGACCTCAAACCTGTGGCAATGAGACAAAGCCCAAAATGGGAAATCTAATAGTAGAGTGTTCCCCTCTCAATGCTGTGACCTCAAAATTAAAGGATAAACTAGGACTCTTCACCTCTCACCCTCCTTGAAGAGAAGGCAGGGATATTTACCTCTACACCACGGAGTGCGGAAGGAGGGAGACATATCACTGAGATCTAACAGCAAGTTGATCCTGATGCAGATCAGGCTGTGAATATTGTTTGAAGTGGCCTTAAATTGGTAGTGCCAAGCACTGGGCAGATATAAACTTCATTCTTCTCTGAATGACCTTCATCCAATGCCTCGAAAAATTCTCACAAATAATTTTCTGAGAGAAATGAACACTTTATAGTAAAAAGATATAAGTAGCTAAGGAAGTAAGATTCAAGGTAAGAACTAACAGAATAAGAGTAGAAATAGACCCACAAATACTTCAGATATGGAAGCAGAGGAATATCATAAAATGACCTTGCTTTTTATGTTGAAAGAAGGGTAAAACCCTACTTAGTACAAACAATGTTAGGATAGCTTAAAAATTGAACCTACATCTTTGATTCCAAAACTCAAGCCTTGTCACATAATGCTCACACACCAAAAGACAATACAAAGAAATCATCGATCTTCTGGAAATGTTCACAGAGCTATGGATGAGCTAAGTTGCTATAATTTAATCCCCCCTCTAACCTTTGACCCTTAAAACCCAATGTGGAGATTTTATGTCCATTTCTCATTTCTATTTTAAAAAATGCAAATACAGCTGTTTCTCATTTAATGTACCCACTTTAAAAATAGTATAAATTGGATCTACCATTTATTCATTATTTGGCCTTGGGGAAATTCCTTATTATCCTTAAGTCTAAGTTTGTTGTGAAATGAGAATAATAGCAATGACTCGTTTTTTAGTAAAATAAAGATGAGAATAATGTTGACCTGACAGAATTACTGTGAAGACAACATGGGAATGCATGTGCGGTGCTCGGCACACCTGGCAGATAGTAATTGATGGACACAGGCTGACTTCTTTTAAAAAAGAAAAATGTGGTGTCTAAGATGATGAATTATGAGGCAACCACTCCCTTGACAAAACCGTACAACATGGTGCTGCTTTGAACAGTGGTATGCCTAAGACACATTGATGAAAATGTTGCTCAACTCCTGAACGGACTAGTTTACATAGAAATAGGGAGCAGAGCCTGCAGGGACCGTTATTTACAAATGTTTAGCTCATCAGGTCACTGTGCTCTTTCAATTCCATTTCCTTCTCACTTTTCACATTTCCTTCCCTTTGAGTCTCATGTTTTTCCACTGAATGAACATGGATAGCAGTTGAATACATCCTCAGCAAAATAACACCTCAAACACAAGAAAACTATTTTATTACCTTTTCTCTGTTTTTAAAGTTGAGTAAATCAATTCATTTAAAATTTTCACCTGGGGGCCTCCCCTGGTGGTGCAGGCGGTTGAGTGTTGCGCTGTGAAGCTGTCCGCAGCCTCTGCAGCGCCAGTTCGATCCCAGCCTGCCGAGAAGGGTCCCACATGGCGTGGCAGACCTCTCCTGTCGTGCCCACTGCTCCCCTCAGCAGTGTATTTCAGTCAGTCTGCCTGTTCTGTTCCCTGCTCTGTCTGGTGAATCCTCTCACCTTCCTGCGTGTCTGGCCTGTACCCCGGTTCTTGTGTAAATGAATAAATAAATCTTTAGAAAAAAAAATTTTCACTTGGTCAGAGTTTTATGAAGCTATAGTCATCACTATTTTAGAACTTGTACATGTTTTGTCTTACTTCACACTCATATTTTAAGTGTGGAGCTCAAGGAAGGCATTTTATTGAGTGATGGTCTGACTAATGCTGATTCATCTAGAAGATCAATTTCCTGTTTCTGTTTACACTTCCTAGTCTAATCTCATGCCTGCTTTTATTTTCAGTGGTTGGCACCTGAAAAGAATTTGGCCTGCAGGCAAAGGCCAGCCATGCCCTGTTTTTATAAATAAAGTTTTACTGGAGTACAGTCACATGCATTCATGGAAACTCTGCCTATGGCTGCGTCATGCTACAACTGCACAGTTGGCTAGTTGTGACAAAGAACTTGTGACCACACTTTACAGAAAATGTTTGCTAGCTGTCATGCTGGTGACACATGACCACCTGGATACCTACTCTCCCACCTCATTTCAATACTCTCCCTTTGGTTCACTGATCATTCAGTTCCTCAAACACACCAAGACTTATTCTGTACAGGGAATTCTATAGTATTCATTCCTCCTGAAACAGTCCTGTCTGCCTGGAATAATTTCCTCCCCAAAGCTGACTGCTTCTCATCTTTTCTGATCTAGCTTTTGTTACCTCCTCAGAGAAGCTCTAGCCAAGGGATTCCTTCCCCAGATTTTTTTTTAAGATTTATTTATGCATACAAGAACTGGGGTGCAGGCCAGCGGTGGGGGGGGCAGTGGTTGAGAGGATTCACCAGAGACAGGGTAGGGAGTAAAACAGGTAGTTCCACTGAAATACACTGCTGAGGGGTGCAGCAGGCGAGACAGGAGAGGTCTGCTGTGCCATGTGGGCCAGCTTCCTGGCTGGGGACCCAACTCGTGCTGCAGTGGTTGCAGACAGCTTCATAGTGCAGACACTTTACCTCTTGCACCACTAGGGAGGCCTGACTCAGAATTTTTATCAAAAATAGACTTTATATCAGGGAAAAATATCTATATGGAAGGACAACATCTAATTACAGAGCACCTGGACTTTGTCATATAAACCACTCTCTCCTCATCTTGCGAGTCTCCCTCCTCTCTCATTGAGGACCGAGGGTCCTATCCCATTCCTTATCTCAGGAAAATACCCTCATTTTTTCCAATGGAATCTACATCCAAGTAGATTTTCCTTACATGTATAACTGAAAGTGTTGGTTTGTTTCTTCTACTAATCTGTCTGATGTCAATTTGGTAACTTGGTTAGCCAGAGAAGAACTCAGAGGGGTAGAGGGAAATTTCCTCTCTACCCCTGCACTCACCACTCAGTCCCCAGAACCTGGAACATAAAAGGTGTTTAATAATTAATTGCTGAATAAATGAAAAAATAAGTGACAAATTTGCATGTATATTGACCTTCCTTTTATTTTGCAATTTGGACTTTCTCTTTAAATGTAGTATCTTGCTTGGATAATGTTTTTAAATTTTCTTTCCTTTGCTCCAAATTATAAAGGTCATGCTGTATCTAAGCTTTTTTCTTTCCTTTGGGGTAATTTCTTTCCTAGTTTCATGTCATCTACAAACTTAATGAATGTTATTTAGTTATTTATGTGGTTAGGAGCTGAGTGAAGAAGACAGGTTGTACTAACTATTCGTAACTGCCTTTGGGTCATTTTGCTAATAGGAACACTCAGTCTTCACTGAGAAAGTATCAGCTGTTTCCTGAAAGAGATGCTGAAAATAGTATATTAGAATATTAACAAATACCTTATAAATTGTATAATGTTTGTTTCTGTAATATTTGTGTGTTGATGTCAGTTATGCATTTTGATGTCTATAAAAGCATTCCCATAAGCCAAAATTGATTACACTTATAAAGTATTCCCTAATTAGAAAATTTTTCCTTTAAAAGCTGTCTGCAGTAGATGTCTCTTCAGAGTAAAATGAGATGCAGCAGAGTAAATGAAAATACTTATGCAATGTACCAATTATGGCTCTGATTAAACTGTGTTTCTGTTTTGCAGAGGTGGCTCTCCCCAAATGAAAACTTGCTATTGCCAGTACCCCTGTATACCTCTTCTCACCTATTACTGCTCAGGCCAGCCTCTGGGTAAAGTCCAGCATCTGTTTAGCAATTTGAAAACACTATCTGAAGGAGAGAGAACTTAGAGCCTTAGGGGGAGGAACAATCACTAGTTTCCAGAGTGTGTTTCCAATCAGCAACCTCAGCATCAGTGAGAACTTGCCACAAATGAAAAGGATACAGACAATCAGAATCACGAACTGAGTAGGGTAGAAGAAGAGAAATCAGCAAATGTGTGTTAAAAAGACCTCCAGGAGAATCTGATAGAGATGAACTCCTTAGGCAGGCAAGCAAAATTACCCCAGGTAAACCCAAGGTAAACTAGGTGGTCTTTAAATAGCTGACACGTCTTAACTCACTTATATAAAGTGCAGAATCCTCCCTCTGTACACTAAAGAGTGAAGTTTTCAGTTAGATCTGTTCTCTCTGGATGCCTGCAAAGGTCTTGCTTCTTTGGTCAGTCTTAAAAAGTCAGTGAGTTTTGGTGAGATCAACTGTTTTGGTCATTTTTATACTCACTTCTGACTCAAATACAAGCGGTGGTTGGGTAAGTGATAAGTGAATGAGACCTTTCTTCTCTGCGTTCTGCATTACACACTTACTTGCCAAAAGTGACTTACATCACTTTTTTTTCCCCATTAAAATTGACCTTAGATTCCCTTTGCTAGCCTTCCTCTATATTGACTTCTTTACCTGGTGGACTGAAATGAAGGAGAGATTTTGAAATTCAGAACAGTGGTGCTCAAACTTTAGCAAAGTAACAGAAAAAACCAAAACAAATCTTGGGAATCTAATTTGCAGAACTGAGATTGCTGGATGTGGGAGACAGGGGTGCGGTGAGGTAACAAAGACTGAAGAGACAATAATGGAGATTATTGGTAATTTGTGGTGGGAATGATTCATGTTACCTGACACTCATTAAAACAATGATTGCTGACCTCCCCCAATCACTATCCAGTGCCTGATTCAATAGGTCTAGCCTGGGGTCTGGAATTCACATTTGTAACAAGTTTCCAGATCATGCTCTTGCTATTGGTCTGGGGAACCACACTTTGAGAGCCACTGTTCTATCTAGAAGGGCAAAACATCAGAGTAATTCATCGACTACTACATGAGCATTTAAAACAGGTGTTTACTAAGTATTCATCCGAAGCTAATTCTAACAGGGAGTGTTTTTGGTTTTGTTTTTATTGAGTAACGTGGGTTTACAACACTGTATAGTTTAGAACAATAGATTCATACCTCTCAGAAGTATGTTACTACATCATTCCCACCGATTTACCAATAGTCTCTATGTAGGGTCAGGAATGGGCCACTGAGTGGGTTTTCTGATCCAGCAGACCGGGCAAAGGAGGAGTCAGAATCCTCAGTGGCTTTGCAGGTTTTTATTGGGATTACCAGGTACACGGCAGGCAGGGGTGCTGGGGGGCCGGTAGGCTGGCAGGCCTCCCAGCCCCCAGCAGGTCTTCACTTCGGGCTCCCTTGCCTTCTCTCTCGGCTTCTCTTTTAGCTTCTCCTGGCGTCCCTGTGACGCTGCCCTTAAAAGCACCTTTCAGCCCAGGTGAATCCCATCTACCTCTGCCCATACCCTACTCCAGGTGTCCGCCATCAGGCATGCATTCAGGACCGCAAGGATCCATCATCTATCCTGATGGGGGGAGGGCAGAAAAGCCTGACATTTTTCATTGCCCTACACTCTACTATTGTCCCTTCACCCTTTGTTACCTCACCGTGCCCCATCCCCCACCTCCAGCAATCTGTTCTGCAAATTAGATTCCCAAGATTTGCTTTGGTTTTGTCTGTTACTTTGCAGAGTTTCTGCAAAAGTAATGATATGAGTAAAATCATTCTGTATTTGTCTTTTTTCTCCTGACTTGTTTGGCTTAGCATAATCCCCTCCAGTGCCATCCATGTTGTTACAAATAGCAAGATTTCATCTTTCTTAATAGCTGAGTAGTGTTTCATTATGTATGTACACTGCATCTCAATCTACTCATTTGTCATCTGGCACTTAGGTTTTTCCAATAACTTGATTATTATAAATAGTGCTACAATGAAGCATGTATTTTTTTTGAATCAGTGTTTTTATATTCTTTGAAAAGTTGCAATGGAGTGGAATTGCTGGATCATATAGTAGATTTAGTTTGAATATTTTGAGGAGCCTCCATATTCTAACACGGAGAATTTTTTAAATGCCTTTTCCAGCTTCACGCTAGTGAATATTCAAAGGACCTGGTGGTGTGTGAAGCAAACTGACCCAGATACAGAAAGCCAGTGGTACACATATCTTTTCACCTCTGTACAGTGACATTGATTTGGTGGTTTGAACTCATTCATAGTAGCGAGATTTGTACCAACAAAATCAAATGAACAGTGTAAATCAGGGCTCCTCTCGTAAGCCCTGCTTCAGAGTAGATTGTTAAATGTCTACCCGCATACTACTGGAAGAACCATAAAAGATGAACACACATGATCAGACTTCCTAGCAGGATCAGGGATGTCAATTATCATATATATTTATGCCATCCCAGGAAATGTTAAAGGGAACGGTGAGGTTACAGTTACTCAGTATAGCTGCCTGGGATCTAAGAGTGCTATTACCATTAATTTATATGGGAACATTTTGAGTGTTACCAGATGCCAAAATAACCTACCAGATAGTGGGGGGGAAATCAGCATTTTATTAGGAAAAATGGAAAGAATTGGTAGTACACTATTTAATTGGAGGGCTTTGGAATCAGATATGCGTGGGCTAGAATCTGGTTCAATCATATATACGATGTAATGTATCATGTAGGGTAAGTAGACTATCAGGATTTTCTGCCCTCCCACCATTAGGATAGATGATGGATCCTTGTGGTCCTGAATGCATGCCTGATGGCCAGCACCTGGAATCGGGTGTGGGCATAGGTAGATGGGATTCACCTGGGCTAAGACTGGGCTTATAAGGGCGGTGTCACGAGGATGCTAGGAGAACCACGAGAAGCAGAGAGAACGAGAGCAAAAGATAGGGAAAGAGAAGCAGAGAAAGCCAGAGAGCCAAGACAGAGTGAAGACTTGCTGGGGGCTGGGAGCTCTGCCAGCCTCCCGGCCTCCCAGCACCACTGCCTGCTGTGTACCTGGTAAATGCCAATAAAAGCCTGGAAAGCCACGGAGGGCTCCAGGACTTCCCCTTTACCCCGTCTGCTCGGATCATAGAGATCCTGCTCTGGCCTATCCTGCCACTACATATGATCTTGGGAAAGACACCCGAACTCTCCAAATTTTAATTTCTTCATTTGTAAAATAGAAATAATGTATTGTTAGGAGACTTAATTAGGAAAGTAATTTAAAACCTAGCACAATGCTAAAAACGTAGTAAATTGTTACTTTCCCTCAGAAAAATGTTAGTTATTATTTGCTATTATTATTATCAGGATTAGGTCTGGAGGTAGGCACAGATATTCCTTGAGCACCTCTAATTGTAACCAGCATTCTGCCAAACACCATAAATAAGTTGTTAAACCCTAGGAGTTTATAATGTCATGGTTCCACCACCACATTTTCTAATCAAACTGCAAGAAGAGAGAACTGGAAGGTGTGATAATACTTTGGAGTATAAATATTTACAAAAAGGAAATAGAACAAAAGAATTAATAGAATTACAAAGTAAAAAGAACTGAGGTTATGAAATAATGTGAAATGATTGCTCTTTCTGAGCATGCTTTTGCAATACTGAAGTAATTTCTCAGGCACTAAAGTACTTTGCATATAATACATAGAGGATAAAACAAATCTTGTTTGAACAAGAGAAAATGTTAGCATATGATTTAATATGATTAAAGATGAGAACTTCCTTGTTTCTTTTTCAAGATATATAATGTTACCTAACAATATAAAATAGAGTATCAATTGCACAACAAATTAAAGCACTATTTAAATTTTAATTCCTTAAGTAGGGGACTATTCATCTGGCTTTCCTCCATTCTTGCTACCAGATGCTGATTGAGATAGTGCTGTATCTGTTGTTGACTATAGTTAGAGGGTTGTAGGGTAAGGAAGAAGTAGTAGGCTTTTCTGTCCTTCCACCATTAGGATAGATGAGGGAACCCTGTGATCCTGAATGCATGCCTGATGGCAGGCACCTGAAGTGGGTACATCTGGGCTGAGAGACTGAGTTTATAAGGGAGGCGTTGTGGGACACCAGCAGAAGCCAAGAACAAACAGAAGCCAGGAGAAGGCCGGAGAGCCCAGAGTGAAGACCTGCTGGGGGCTGGGAGGCCTGCCAGCCTACTGGCCCCCCAGCGCCCCTGCCTGCTGTGTACCTGGTAATCCCAATAAAAACCTGCAAAACCACTGAAGACTGATTCCTCCTTTACCCGGTCTGCTGCATCAGAAAACCTGCCCTGTGGTCTTCCTGACCTTACAAGGGGTTCTTAACATATGATTTTATGAAGATATAAAAATAATTCATTCAGAATGCTGAGTCTACCTTCTGGAAAGAGTGACATGTATTTTACTATGAATTTTAAAAGCACAAATATATACATTAATTTTATACACTACTGAGTGGGTTCTAATAATAATGTCATGATATTTTTCACTAAATATTATATGATCATCCTCATACAGATGTCCAAGAGAAGGGTTTCTGTTTTGAATTGTGTAGGGTCAGGAATAGCCACAGTGCAGGTTTTCTGATCCCATGCAGATCGGATAAAGGAGGAGTCAGAGTCCTCAATGGTTTTTTGCAGGTCTTTTATTGGGGTTCACCAGGCATATGGCAGGCAGGGGTACTGGCTGGGGGGCTGGGAGGCTGGAAGCAAGTCTTCACTTTATCTGGGCTCTCTGGCGTTTGTTCTGCTGCTTCTCGGCTTCTCTTTCGGCTTCTGCTTTGGCTTCTTGGCTTCTACTGGCATCTCCGTGACACCGACCTTAAAAGCACAGTCTTAGCCCAGGTGAATCCCATCTGCCTATGCCCACACCCTATTCCAGGTGCCCACCATCAGGCATGCATTCAGGACCTCAAGGACCCATCATCTATCCTGATGGCGGGAGGGCAGAAAAGCCTGACATTTTTCCTTACCCTACAAATTGCTTGTGTTTTCCAAACTCAGTTTGCTCTTCCCTTTATATCCTATGATTACTTATTGTCTCATATGATCCTAGGCCAAAAATGTGGATATTTTGTTAAAACCACCTGGGTTATGTGATATATATACTATGTGATTTTGGACAACTCACTTAATTTGAACAAATCTCACTTTTCTGTGAGATTGTTGATGTAACAGTTCAATCTCATAAGGTTGGGGTAAAAATTAATTCAGATAATTAATGTGGAATACTTTGCATTCTGCCCAACATGATAAGTAGTGGTGGAGTTTATTTTTTCTCTTCTTTCAGGGTTCTTACTATTAGTTGCAAATTGCTTCCAGTCAATGAATATGCAAATGATAACTGTTCCCTTTAAGTGCAGTCTTTATATAGGTTTTTTTCTTCACTATGCTGCAAAATGCTGATTGCCTGCCTTACTAGAAAATTATAACTTGAAATATTGCCTCTTGCTGTTAAACCCTGTTAAACCCTGATGTCGCCCTGTGTAACTTCACAATTGCTTTTTTTTTTTTTTAGCAGGGTATTAGGGCCAGTCCCTGGCCTTCCATTTTGAGGAGGACTTTTTCTCCTTTGGACTTTAGATAAAATGCATGTTCACAGATAGGTTCTAGAACTTCCTGGATCGGGACATGAAATGTCCCCACAGTGTTCCAGAAGCACTTGGGGGAATAAATATACCAGAAAAAGTAAAAATTAAAATGTATGTTTCTTTTTTTTTTAAAGATTTATTTATGCATACAAGAACTGGGGTACAGGCCAGAGGTGTTGGGGGGTGAGAGGATTCACCAGAGACAGAGTGGGGAACAGAACAGGCAAACTGACTGAAAACACTGCTGAGGGGAGCAGTGGGTGAGACAGGAGAGGTCTGCTGCGCCATGTGGGTAGCTCCCTGGCTGTCTGGGGATCGAACTTGTGCTGCAGAGGCTTCGATAACATCATAATGCTGTGCTTAACCCCTTGTGCCACCAGGGAGGCCCCTAAAATGTAAGTTTATTACTAAACATAGAAACATTTATGAAGATGGGAGGGTGGAAGTGATTAAATTTATGTCAAAAGAATAAGTATTAAAATATAAGTGAGAAGTTTGGATAGAGTCAAGAAGATGAGAAGAAAGAGAAGCTTAGGCCACAATAAAGATCCCAGAGGGTGCAAGAGACAGGGAAGAGGGGGCAATGTTTTAAAGAGAAAAAGACGGGACGTTAAGATGGTGCAGGAAGGAGAAAGAAATACAGAGGAGCTGGCTCAAGACATTAAGAGCATCTGAGGGAAACAAAGAAGCTATCGATGTAAAGGAAGAGTAAATGAGTTGCAGATAAGATGGGTGCTTGTGAAAGGAATAATTTTTAAACAACATAATATGCTTCCTCTTTTGTGTTTCCCTTCACTCTTGTTGATAGCATTCTTTGCTTTGGGGAAAAGGGAGAGGGATGCTTAGTTGGGAATTGGAGTGGGGGAGAACAAGATAAAAAAAAAAAAATCAAGAAAGCTTTAAATTAGCTCCTGAAATCTGAAATAGGATTTTTAAGAAGATTCAACTGTTAAAAGCCAGATTTTTTAAAGACAAAGGGATTTTCTGATTCATTTAAATACCATTAATGTATCAAAGCCTAGTCAACTTGACCAAAAGCCTAGTCACTTGATCAAAGAACAAGCAGACAGGAAGATACGTCTGTGAGAAACCCTGGGTCCTTGTATGACCTGGATGGGACAGAGAAATTCCTGCCTGCCTCTGAGGAGGGGTACAAAGGATATGGGATAGGCCAGGTGGTGCCTAGGGGGAGGGGAATTGACCCTCCCAGGGTCGGGGGACAGGATGGGCCAGAGATTGGATGGACATTTTGATAGCCCTCTGAGATTGTCCTGGCTGGTGGGAGCCAAGGTGGAGTTGGCTCGGCAGCAGGGCCCCAGCCTGACAGGATGAAAGAGAATAGTCACTAGAGTACAGAACTCAGGATTCATTATAGCCACAAAATCTCAGAGGACAACCATACGAACACTTGGCTGCTTTTTTGTCATGTAGAAGAATGATGGAATGGCTGAGCTGGTAGAGCAAAATTCTTATAATGATTTCTATTTTTAAAGACCAGAGGTAAGGGCCTCCCCTGGCGGCACAGCGGTTGAGCACTGGGCTGTGAAGCTGCCCACAGGTTCTGCAGCGCCGGTTTGATCCCCGGCCGCCAGAGAGGGTCCCACATGGTGCACAGACCTCTCCTGCCACTCCTGCTGCTCCCCTCAGCAGTGTATTTCGTCAGTCTGCCTGTTCTGTTCCCCGCTCTGTCTCTGGTGAATCCTCTCACCCTCCCGCGCTTCTGACTATACCCAGTGCTTGTATAAATAAATAAATAAACCTTTAAAAAAAAAAAAAAAGACCAGAGGTAATATTTGATTTGATGGACACTGCTTAAACTAATCAATTTTCCATATATTTACAGACATTGTACTTCAAAGATAAATATCTGAAAATATACAGGAATGAAGAGAAATTCCAGGGCACATCATAGGAGTGAAATTCCAGGGCACACCATAATTTAATTTTTGTTACATAAATTTATTTTCTTACAATGTTCTTCATTTTTGTACAGTATTTGATTTCTCATCTCAGGTGTAGGCCCCATAATCCCCTCATCTCCCCGCCCTACCACAACACCTGTGATCCATCATCACAGTCCCTTGTGCTCTTCTCTCCCTTGTTTTGGACATACAGTTTATTTATAACATACAGACCAAGGAAAGGAAATGAGTGTTATGTTACAGGGAGACATGTATTTTTCTCTTTATAACCAGGCAAAGTTGTGGTATGCCAGCTGACGGAGGTATTCAGGTGTATGAGAACCACTGATGGATGGCCTACCTCTGCTCCCATGTCAACCACATGATGAGAAAGTGATGAGAAAGTTTCTGGAGAAAAAATGTCAGTGATGGGGGCAGAGCTGTTAAGCAAGGCCTCTCATGGAGCTTTTATGGTGGACTCCTGTGTAAAGATACTGATATCGAGTATGAAGGTGGCAGGAAAGGAAGAAGAAAAGGGGAAATCAGTTAGAAGATGGAATAACTCACAGCTTACACAGATATCCTCAGTGTTAAAGGCCAGAGAAGGATTGGTTTACCAACCATCCTGCTCAGCACCGTTTTATTTGCTAATGAAAAGCGGGCATTGATGAAGAAGAAATTCATTCATATACTGGGTCGAATAGGGCTCTGCTTTCACGCAGCTCTGGAGCTTTGATTGATCCACCTGTTGGAACTGCTAGACAAAGGAAAGAAAAGGGAAAAAAATCACAGCAAGAGCAGAACTACAACAGCTGCATTTGTGAATCACTTTGCCCCCAGGCAAAGATGGGCACCTTGCAGTTCTGGTCACTGCAGGACTGTTGGAATTCAAATATCATTAGCTGCTTCCTGTCCACTGGGTTGGATACAAAGCAGATTCAGGAAAGGGATAGCTGCCCACCCTATGTCAGTTGCTTGGGAGTAACTTTCCATGAGGGTAACTGGAGGGATGTGTGTGTGTGTGTGTGTGTGTGTCAGTGTGTGTGTCTGTGTGTGTGAGAGAGAGAGAGAGAGAGAGAGCGAGAGGTCACCCCCAGTTTAAAAAAAAATTGTGTGGCTCATGTTTTTAAGGGGAATAGGATTTGGTAATCCCATATGTAATAGGTGTTTATTTTTTGTTAAACTGGAATCATTAACTCTATGAAGTGGCCTTAGAAGATAAAAAAATGGCCCTGATTGACCTTTTTATTTTTTAAGATTTTTTAAAAATTTATTTATGCATATAAGAACTGGCACCTAGGCCAGAGGTGTGGGGTGGTGGGGACAGGATTCAACAGAAACAGAATGGGAGGAGAACAGGCAGATCTACTGAAATACACTGCTGGGGGTGGGGGCAGCAGGAGAGACAAGAGAGGTCTGCTGCACCATGTGGGTAGTTCCCTGACTGGGGGATGGAACTCATGCCTCAGTGGCTGGCGATAGCTTGATAATGCTGAGACTTTAACCCCTGTGCCACCAGGAGGGCCCCTGATTCTACTTTTAAACCAAATATTTGCAATTGGAAGTAATTATCAATTAGGACAATAACACCTGGTATTTTTTTCAGACATTTCAAGAAAATTTAATCATGGACTCGATGACATTTACTGAACTCAGTTAACATTATTCCAAATAGTAGCCTGCCTTCACTCTGTTGATTGAAATATGAAGGCAGATAAAGGGGACATGACCTGCTCTTGACTGGTGGTTTAGTGGCACAATTCAGATTAGAACACAACCAGGCAGATCTGGTCCCAAGGAACTGGCCATTAGTCATAGCAGAAGCTACATTGCAAATGCCAGCCCTGTTTGCTGTGATTGATATCTGGGGAAATCTGTGACTTTAAGGACATGATGTTGCTTTCATAAATAATATTTACCAGGCTATTTACTCACGGGTTATAGATTATTCACAGGTCGTAACTGTGAATGCAGCCATTGAAACTGATCACACAGTAGTGATTAATATTTCAACAATGCATGTGGTAATAGAATAAATGCAAGCAAATTTTGTCAACAGAAAAGGATGCCAAACTGAACCAACACTACATGTAGCTTCTGGAAATTAGAGGATTTGCCAGTCCTCTACTCCAGGCCTAGCAGTATGTTAGGCAAACCTGAGAACAGACAGGGATGGGCATAAAATAGAGGTGCCTGTAAAGAGAACCAATTCCTCATTTATAATGGGAATAACTGACTATATTATTCCTGGGGGATCTGAGAGAGAAGCTTGCATGTGGAGAATCTGCATAGTCAAATGCTTCGCTATGCATGAATTACATCAAAGGCTTTTACTTTTTTCTCTTATGTACCTATGGAGAAAACATGCATGCATTATCAACTCAATGGTAATGTAATCTTACTCTAACACATAAAGATATTTATTGGCAAAACACCTCACAGGGGTGTTTTGTTAGAAAAATGAAGGCCATCTGTGCTGGAGTCTCTGGGTAGTACTTCTTTATTCTCTTTTGTTCTACAGAATTGCACTGCCTTTGTAGTCGCTCACTTTCAGCAAAAAAGCAATTTTGTAAATGGTGCACTCAAATGCTCTGATGAAGTTATAACTGATAAAGGCATTGAGACAAAGATGCTGCAGTGAATAATGGGGCATGTCAAAGAAAACTGATTCGTAATCATAAAATGTGAACAAGGTGGTATAATGTGTTGCGTGTATTACAGACTGTCAGCTGCCCACTTCCATGTTGTCCACAGTCTCAGGCAACTATCTTGACAGAAATGCTTATGGATGCTAATTTGTCAACACTTCTTCAGTGTCAAATTGTATTAGTTGGTTCAATCTCCTTTTGGACTTAAACAGTGACCTCCTAGCTCTATGATAATGCTTTTGGTAAAATGAACTTTCATTTTAAAACTGTTAGGCTTTTTTCTTATGTGTCTTTCTCCGTGGAACTAGGAATGTGGGTGGATTCTTAAAGTCACTTGATTTTTTAAAACAGTAATGATAGATCATTGATAGAAAGTTTTAATCATCTCCCAGTATACACACAATTCAGAACATTATATCCCTTCTGGACCCCTTTATCTAATACTCCTACCTGAACAGGTCAATTATTTTCCCTACAGCCTTGGAGCCAACTGCTTTTCTTTTTCCTGTTGTGGATTCTTTACAAAGGGCTACTTTCCCTGTCTGGAGTGCCATTTTCTGCCTCCCTTCCATGTGTGTTTCTCTTTCCCTTTATCAGCAAATTAGACTCTCTAACATTCATTATCTCACAGACCTTTCCCATTTCCTACTACCTGAGACCTTTCAGAAAACATTTTACAGGAAATAACCTTGCAAATCCTCCCAGGACAAAACACCTAGAAATTCTGAATGGATAATTTTACATCTTCCCTTTAAATGCATAGTTAAATTCACAAAGCATTATCTTTAGAGAGTAGTAAATTTAAAAAGCTATATCTTACACTGTAGCAGCTATTACGTGTGTGTGTATGTGTGTGTGTGTGTGTGTGTGTGTGAGGGAAATGAGCACCAGTAGTCATAACCTAGGGATTTTTAGATTGTAACATCATGAAGGGAGAGATGACAAGACTTGGGGCCTAAAATAGGCAAGAATTGACATTGAGACACACACATACAAGGAGACCATGCGGGTCTTTTTAAAGCTAACCCTGGTTGGTGGGGGACAAAATTTCCCTTTAAGGTTCATAATCACGGCTTGTCATTTCCTGGGTTTGTGGCTCAAATATATACTACTCTAGGATTTGTGGACATACAACTCTAGAAGTGGTCACTGGTTATTGAAACCAATGCTCACCTGAGAAGAACAAACACTTAGTTCAGGTCATGGAGATTTCACAGAAATAGACTCTATGAAGATGAATTTACAATCCGAAATTACAAATATTTAAGGAAATGATTCATCATGAACTAGAACCAACAATAAGCAAACAAAGATCGTAAGCCCAAGAAATTCAGATGCTACATTTATCTGTGAGATTTTAATGGTGATTAAAAGTGGAAGTAAAAGAAATATCTAAGAGACCAAATGGAACTCTAGAAATTGAAAATATAGTACATAGCATCTGAGACCCTTTGGTGGAAGATCACACCATTGCATGCAGGGGGTTTGGGGGATATTAAAAAAATTATTAGTTCTCAGGGACGTTATAAGGTGTTCTCTGATAGTTTGCGAATCACTTAGCCTAATGATGTTGAGTTGCTTACTTTCTTACAAGACTTTTTAGGGTCTTTAATATGTTAATGCTGTTTGGAAAAAGAGAAGATGACATAGTCTTTAGTATTTCACAAATTTATTTGAATATTTTTCATAGGTTACTTATTAACATCCCTTTATCATATAGTTTTTATTAATAACTTGCAGTACAATTTGAGAGATTGTTTTGCAGAAATTAAAAAGTGTCAGCCTGACTTTAGAATTAAAAAAAAAATTGATTCATCTCTAGTAGAGCTGAGCTATTATTTCTAGGTGAAATTCAGCTTCATTAATGAAATTATATTAGCCAAATTACCTCTCTGAACCAACAGGGACAACCTATCACCTCTTGTTTTAACTTCTCATATGACTCTCTAGATGAATTCACATCTAGTCCACAGTAAGAAAAACACATTCTTCTTAGTGAAAGAACTCCAGCTGCTTTGTACATAGTCATGGTAACATTTTTCTTTTTTTATTAATTTTTAAAAAAATCAAGTAAGAGTAGGACACTTTAGATCTTATTGCTGAATTTTGGAAGAAAAAACATTATTGGTTGGTAATAAAATAGTAATTTTCCAGGAGAATAATTGGGTTGGATCTTTCTTCTAGTCAGTTGTAGGGGTAAGCAACATAGATGAATGTCCCTCCTGCATGTGATGGTGTGATCTTCCACCAAAGAACCTCGGATGCAAAGATCTAAAGTAGAGGTTAGAAATGCAGTTTAAGCACTCTGGTGCTTTAAAGTTCACCA
The DNA here is from genome assembly GCF_014898055.3 of Talpa occidentalis. Lineage (NCBI taxonomy): Eukaryota > Metazoa > Chordata > Mammalia > Eulipotyphla > Talpidae > Talpa > Talpa occidentalis. Next base: position 91,315,296 of record NW_023602073.1, on the reverse strand, counting down.
GGTCTAAGAAATTGCTGGGATCCTGGGTCTTTAGGTGACGGGGGGGGGGGGGGGGGGGGGGACAGAAAGAGAAACGGAGAGGGAGACAGAGACAGAGAGAGTGTATGAAAAGAAAGACCTAAATTGACACAGCTGTAGCTAAACAGCCAAAGGAGCTCTCATAGAAATGCAAATTTTGTCAACATCCCAGAACTTCTGAACTTGAGAGAAGGAAAAGTTAGGTTGAGTGAACATGACTTTATTTCACCTAGAATCATTAATTTACCTAGAGTAACTCTAGGTTACTTGTTTGCATAATTGTGGACTATCACAGGATTATAAATTAGGATCTCCTGGAAAGAGTTTGAAATTACAGCTTTACAAGATGAAGGTAGGTGCTTGAATTGGTTAAGTATAGGAATAAAATTAAGAAATTTTGTTTTTATAGAGATCTTTAGAGCCTATGTTACTAAAAGAATATTATGCACATTTCCACCCACATATTGAGACCTTCAGTGTAAATGCATTTCCTGCTACCCTATCAGTGCAGCAATGTGCAACAGCTAAGTAGCATATTTATGTTCAAGAGCAGCAAGGAGCTTATCTTTTCTGTTTTCTCAACTCCATAGACATTTCTGTTGGACTTTTAAATACACACACACACATTCTTAATCAAAATATTTCTTTCATAATTACCAAATATTTTGTGGGATGTGCTGTAAATACCAGTTTCTCACTAGACTTTTAATTTGTTTATTTATAATTATGTTGTCTCAGGATTTTCCTAATTCAATTAAATGAAAGAAAAAGTTTTTATTTTAAATAATTCTTTTCTTGAACCATTTGACAGTAAACTAGTAATCTAATATCTCATCACTCCCCTTACTTGAGTTAAATTTTTATAGATAAGGACATTCTCCTAAGTAACCACAATATAAACACTGTATTGATTTGCTAAACCTGCCATAATAAAATACGATGGACTGGGTGGTTTAAACAACACAGTTTATTTTGCTCACAGTTCTGGAGAACTGGAGAACCAAGTATCAGCAGATTTAGTTTCTTCTGAGGGCTCTCTGCTTGGCAAACAGATCACCGTCTTCTTGTTAGGTCTTCAAGTGGCTTTTCTTCTATGCACACACATCCCTAGCAACTCTCTTTGTCAAAGTTTAGATTATTGGTTTTTTTTTTTTTAAAGATTTATTTATTTATACAAGAACCAGGACACAGGCCAGATGCGCGGGAGGGTGAGAGGATTCACCAGAGACAGAGTGGGGAACAGAACAGGCAGACTGATGAAATACACTGCTGAGGAGAGCAGTGGGCGAGACAGGAGAGGTCTGCTTTGCCATGTGGGACCCTCGCTGGCCAGCGGGCCGGCCAGGATCAAGCCCATGCTGCAGAGGCTGCGGACAGCTTCACAGTGTGGCGCTCAACTGCCTGTGCCACCAGGGAGGCGCCAAAGTTTCGATTATTGTAAGGATACCAGAGAGTGAGAATTAAGGCTCACCCCAAAAAGCTCATGTTAAAATAATCTACTCTTTAACCTCTAATGTCCAGACTCCATTTGTCAAATGTGCCAACAATGTCCTTTATAGCAAAAGAGTCCAGTTTAAAATCAGGGGTTGCATGTAGTTATCATGTTTCTTTAGTCTCATTCCATTTGAAACCCTTTCTCAGTTTTTCCTTGACTCTCCTGTTTTTGAGAGTTTGGAAGTTATGCATCAACAACTTTGCAGAATGTTCTTAAATTTGTGTTGTCTCGTGTTATTTAATGATTTGTCTCAGATTATACATTGTTTTGCAATCATTCCAGGCCAGGTAGGTTCACCATCGGTTCTAGTGACTTGAAGGAGAATTTTGGAGCCCATGGCATTATTTTCATAGATTTTAATGGTAAATAGGGGAAACAAGCCCATAGGGAGACAGCAAGTTGAGCCCCCCATGCAAATCTCTATATGTGCTTTTCTCTGGGCTTTCTTTGACATTCTCTGGTAGTCTCCTTCTCTAGTGGCCACTCCTTGTCCTCTCATAGACATTCCATTGTAGCCCTTATGTCCCTGTCCTCTAGGCTCAGGTGTGCACATTAGCACACGTGCTCACACACATACTGCAGGGGTTCACAGTCATGTGCCCCGTGCCCAGACTCCCAAGTGCCTTCTGCGTTAACAGGATCAAGGCCGCAGGTGATAGCCACGGAGGCTAGTGGGGCAAAAAGTCTGATCAATCCATTTACCCTACATACATCTTTTGCAAAACTATTCCAGAGACAATGCTGGTTTCTTCTCATTGCATCCTATAGTTGATGCCAACTCATATTTGTCCCATTGCTGATGGTCTTTACCTTGATTAAAGCAGTGTCTGCAAGGTTTCACCACAGTCTTCTTTTTTCTTTTTTTAATTACTAAATATCTTGTATGGATGTGCTGTAAATACCAGTTCTTCACCAGACTTTCAATTTATTTTTTTATTTATAACTGCATTATCTCAGGTTTCCTAGTTCAAGGGGCTATAAATCCACTATTACTCTCATTTATTTTGATGATGTGTCTCAAATTTAGCCAGTAGAAATCCCTTTATGCTGAGTTTTAGTTCTTTTGAAATGTCCCATTGATTCTATGAGAATTTTCTGACATAAGATATTCTTGGCTAATCTTGTTTTCCCTATTCCAGTCTTGGAATTAGCCATTTTCCAAGGAATCCTGGTTCATTTCAGTGAGGAAAAGTATTTAGATGTATTTGAACAATGATATGTTTAAATCCATCTGTTTTAATGGTGTCCTACTGCAACAACATAAATACCATTATTTATTCATCCATGGTTTCTGCAGACATTTGCAATCTGAATAGATTAACACTAATGTTTTCTCTGTGGTTGTTAATTTTAGCATGTTTATAGTAGAATATACAAATATAATAATGAGGATAAAGAAAAGAACACAATTAGATTTCTGTATAGAAATTAGCGAGATATGTCCTAGTTCTAGAATTTACTTCTGGGAAAGAAATTTATTTAGTTCTAGCAGGACAATTTTTTTTTTTAAAGATTTATTTTAGTTATTTATACAAGCACTGGGTACAGTCAGAAGCGAGGGAGGGTGAGAGAATTCACCAGAGCCAGAGCGGGTTGCAGAGCAGGCAGAAGGACCGAAGTACACTGCTGAGGGGAGCAGTGGGCGGCAGGTGAGGTCTGCGCGCCATGTGGGACCCTCTTCCGGTGGCTGGGGAGCAGCTGGGGATCGAACCGGTGCTGCAGAGGCTGTGGGCAGCTTCGCAACCCAGCGCACAACTGCTGCGCCACCGGGGAGGCCCTCTAACAGGACAAATTAAATGAGAAACTCAATTAGTTTCCCAAATCCTGCTTTCTTCTCTCAAATCAATTCATCAGGTATGTCACCTTGTTACTGCTATAGTTCACTGCTTGAATTTGATTCGAGAGTCAAATGTCTAGAAGCCAGTATGTCACTCTTAAAACTAAAATATGAAATGAAATCTATCTAGAATACAATTTTAAAAATTTGGCCTACCTCTTCTCGTGCACTGTGGCATCTAAGTTAAAAAAAATTTAATTCTAAAGGTACCCTTTTGTTTATTTACCACACCCTGCCAACTTTCTTGAATTCTTTTTGTATTTGAGGCAGTTGGAAAAATAATTTGAGTATTTCTATTCTTGGTTTTGAAACTGTTCTTTATCTATTTTTCTTTCCTTCATTATGCTTCTCACTTCCTTTTGTCCTCCTGCCTTGCCTGTGTCAGTTTTGTTAGTTCATATCCTCTCTGGATATGGTCAGAGTCATCAGTGGTGGAAAAATGTGACTGCCAGGAAGTCCACCTTCATTTTTAAAACTAAATAGCTTGACAGCCTTTTAATTTACACTCTTGTCAGAGATGGCAGGGAACATTTAAACTTTGTTACTGATTTCTGACATTTAACTTTGTCGAACTCTGTGGAAGATGAAATCCAGGAACTTCATATTGGTAAAGAAAGATATTAATTTCCGTATAATACATGTCTTTTAATGTTTTTCTTTCAGGAACTGTGACCATGACTTCTTAAAAACGCATTTTTTGAGAACTATAAAAATGTGTGTCTAGCCCATGTGAAAAATGACCTACTTCTGGACAGTTGGCCAGTTAGAGAAAGCTTAGCAGGTATATTTTCTGTAAATGTGACCTTCAAATTCTAACATGTTTGAACAAGTATCTTACAATTTATGACAAATGATGTTGTACGAATTAATTAAAAATGAGAAGATTTTTAAAATTACTTTCATTTTTGCAATTCTTTGGTCTCTGACTCAGAATCATCTTTCTCTTATATGGTGTTTGATAAACTTCAATGTGTATGCTGCAGTTGATATCTAGCATTAACCTGGTTCTTTTAAATTGTCTACTGACATGTGAAAAAATTCAATTTATGTGACACCTAAACAGTTTAATTTAAAGTTCAATGGAAATAAAAAAAATATCCAAGTACACAGAGAAAGTATAATCAAATATCAAGTCAAAACTCATTTCCTCTTTTCATCCTCATTTATTTTGAAATATAAACCAAAGAGACAAAATATTTTGTCTGCTTTGTAGAGTTGCCGGCATTTACAAGCTAATATACGTATGATGTTAGCAGTTACGTGAACATGTTATCATGCATTTAGATACTTTTCTCATGTTTACAAAGAAAGCTTTCTGTCTTCATTTGTTTGAGCTATTATAACAGAATCTCATGCACTGACTAATAAATAACAGAAACTTATTTCTCACAGTTCTGGAGACTGGGAAGTCCAAGCTCAAAGAAGACGTCAGATGATTCTGGGCCTGGAGAGAACCTCCTCCTTGGTTCATAGATGGCTGTGTTCTTGCTGTGTTCTCACAAGGCAGGAGAGGCCTTGTGAATTTTCTGGGGTCTCATTTGTAATGGCACTAATTCTATTCATGGCAGCTTCATCTACCAAGGCCCCACTTTTAAATACTATCATACTAAAGATTAAGTTTTAACATTTGAATTGGAGAAGCACAAACATTATTCTATGGCACTTTTTACTTAGAAATCATATTATTTTTATATGTAACCTTTGATAAACTAACCTGTTCACAGAAGGCTGAGTAATGAAATTGTAGCTCAATTACGGCTGTTATTTATTGAGCATCTGCTTAAACACTTGGCTTATTCCTATAATGCTCATTCAATTATCACGCAACTCTACAAAGTAGACAAAATATTTTGTCTCTTTTACAGATGAGGAAACTGAAGCTCAGTGAATCTTTAAATAACTTTCCCATGATCTAATGGAAAATGTTGTGATGATGGAGAGACCCAAATCACACTAACTAAAAAACTGCATCAAAATCCTTTCCACTATACCACAGGGTCTCTGAACAAGTTATGATATAATTTGACATATATTTCTTTCTTAGAATTGTTCTCAGTATCCATATACTGAAACATAAACCCTGATTCTTATGCTCATGCTTTTACTTTTCTATATACTTGGTAAAAATTGCATAGAATTATTTTCATTGGGTAGAGTGGGTTCCCAAGAAATATTTTTTGATTGAGTAAAGAATTGTTTCCAAAGCAATACCATTTTTGTATTTCCAAGGTACAATAGCACCTCAATAAACCTGTGGAATATTGTGGAGACTTTAGACAACTCTGATTCCCAAGATCTCCATAGCAACATATCAAAAAATAAGACACTCATTTCTTAAACAACTCCTCCCAGTTGAATAGTTCTTAGGCCATGCTGCCATTTAGTTTTATTAACAAAAATCATACACATAGTATAAAACTTGTACTGAAGTGTTTGATAGAGTTGTTTAAGAGATTTTCCCCCCAAGATTTATTTATTTTTGCATACAAGAACTGGGGTACAGGCCAGAGGTGTGGGGGAGGGGTGACAAGATTTACCAGAGACAGAGTGGGGAACAGAACAGGCAGATTTACTGAAATATACTGCTGAGGGGAACAGTGGGCGAGTCAGGAGAGGTCTGCTGCGCCATGTGGTTCACCTCCCTGGCTGGGGATCAAACTCACATTGCAATGGCTGTGGATAGCATCAGAGTGCTATGTCTTAATCCCTTGTGTGACCAGGGAGGCCCCGAGATATTTTTTTTGTATTGAGGTAGCATTGGTTTACAATACTAAATAAATTTTACGAGTATAGCTTCACACCTTGATAAATGTATGTATTACACCATCCCCACTGTTAAAGGTCTACTTTCTATCCTTCACTGTCCAACTGACACATCTACTTATTCCTCTTCACCACCTACTTTATTTTCTCTCTGATCACTACCATTTTGTTGTCTGAGGGTTGGTTTGTTTTGTTTTGTTTGTTTATTTGCTTTGTTTCTTTATACTCTATAAATGAGTGAATTCATATGGTATGTCTTTCTCTTTCTGATATGTCACTTAGCATTATCACCACATTTATAAGTACATTATCATTCAGGTAATCATTTCCTGGGATGTATAATATATCAAAATGCAGATGATGGTTATGTGAACCCCAGCGTCTGTTTATAACTGAAAAGTGAACTCGATAACCATTACTGCAATCACTCAACTTCCCTTTTTAAAGACAACTCACCAAGGTTAAGAATTAAGAAACTAACTTCTTGTTTCTTTAGTCACTGTCATGAGAACTTGCAGATAAATTAGATTTGTACTGTGTAAAAATTCAAAGTAGCAGCTAGATACTACATGTTCCAATATATTTTCTATCTGTAAAATGCAATGAAAATTACATTTTTTTCTAAAATACCAATCTAACCACTTGTTAAACTGGACCTCCCCATTATACCAATTGTATTGAGATATCAAATAATAGACTCTATACACCTCATTGAATTTTTTTCATTGTTTTTCTTAAGGTTTCATCATTTCTCTCAAAATAGATGTGTTTGTGAAACTTTCAATAAGCATTACTTGTGAGATTTATATTTTAATTGGAGATAAAAATAATATGCAAATTATTAAACATAATCTCTTTTGTCTCCATAGATCAGAACTGAAAGTTCTGTGTAAACTTTCTCCAAGGCCATGAGTGGTTGAGGATGAAACTTCCTTTCTTGACATCTAGGAGGACAGAAAATTGTTTCTGCCCTCTCAGTTGGTATTTCTGCCACCATAGGAGGCAGCATTTGATAGCACTGATGGCTGGCAAGAAGTAAGTTTGAAACAGGACAAACTCCATTTCAAGGGTTGATTGGGGGTCCTAGAGGGAAAAGCAGTCATTGAGAACCCATTTCCTCTTGTTACAAGACTCCAGCTCATCCTGCTAGAATCTGGGTTGCCTTTGAAAACTTAGTTCATTACCTAGAGATGTGAGAAGACTTGATTGACCTGTCTTGCTTCTACAGCTAATAGAACTGTCAGCTCTCCTGTCACTTGGCCATCACCAACCCTGATTATAATAAAGACCTTGAAAGTAATATGGGAAATGGAGCAGCCCAAGGACATAACCTTCTCTAAAATGAGGCTGCTTGTTGAACTAAATACTCTACTTTAAATGTCTGAGTTCACAGCTCAAAAGAAAGTTAACATGATACATCCTTGTTTCTTCCCATTAGTATATTTTTCTTCACCATTTGCATGCTTATATCACCTTAATCTATAAACTTACAAGTCTAGAAATGTAAAGTCAAAACTAGTAAGGTTCAACTTTTGTTGTATATGTTGGGCAATGTGTGTGGCTAACAGTGGTTAGTTTTGAGGGTGGTAGTCTGTCTAAAGGAAAACTAAAATCCAGGTTTCCGTTCATGATTTATACTGTTCCATTTATTGAACCAGTCAGCATATATTGATCTACTGATCTTGACTATGATTGTTCTCTCTGCTGAGATTAGAGGCAGAAAATGCTGTTTCAGCTGTTAATGTTGACAAAACTTTCACATTCTCCTTTGTATTTCCCAGACTCCCTTGCTAATATGTTTGGACCATGTGACTAAATTCTGACCAATGAGATTTTTTTTCAAATTTTTTAATTGACGTACCATTGGCTTACATCATTATCAGTATTTTGGAAATACTAGTTCTCCTTCTTCAGGTGTCATCACCATAGTACACCCACCACCAAAGCACTCATAGGAGTCCACCATAGTCCACTGTGCTCTCTTTATTCTCAGCTCTCCCTTCCCCTTTCCCTCTAGATGTCTCAGTTCTATATGACCAATGAGATTTGAGCGGAAATGATATAAATTGCTTGCAGACATGGACCATGAAAGCATATCACAAGACTCTGGGTCTCTTGCTATGTGTGACCTTGAAGATCACATGTTCTAGATGGCATCACTACAAGGTAGAAGCAACTTGGATTCCTGGGATTATGCCTAACATAAAATGTGTTGGAGAGCCACCCACCCCAGTTAGACTTAGATTAAATAAGTGAAAATGAACTTTTATTTTATTAAACTGTTGGGATTTCAGAGTTTTTTCTTATTACATCATACAGTACCTCAGTGGGTTTTAAAATATGGTTTTCAGACCATTAGCATCAGCATCACCTGGGAACTTAATATATATGCACATCTTCAAGCTCATTTGAAGTCTACTAATAAGAAACCCTAAGGATGGGATGTAGAAATCTTGTTTTAACCAAGCCTCCAGTTTACTCTGTCTACTAAAGTTTGAGAAGCATAGGTCTAAATTATCTTGTCAATATGTATATAACCCTTGACCTCAATGATCTCAAAGTCTTATAGACAAATGTCCTTATAGCCCAATATGTTATCAATTTCTCTAAGATCCTCTTGCCTTCACAGAAACCAGACTCTTCTCTAAGGATAGAGCATTTTTTGTAGCCATCTCAAACTTTTGCTCTTTATTCCTTTTGCCACTCACATTCTATACCTCATGGTTGGACATGAATTTTTTTCTCTTTGTTTCTTCTAATTTAGTAATTCTTTATTCTTCAATAAAAGCAGTCTTTTCCTTTGAAGCCCATGCCATTTACCATTTAACTTTGCCACTCTCCCTCTCTTTCTTTTGGTTCATGTCATCAGGCAGCTGGTTGATTTTGGCACCTAAATCACAGTCTTCCCCTCCATGAATATAGATCATTTCTATGCATGTTTGTACTTGAATAAGTCTTTCCTAGCTCAATTAAATTCTTGAAACTTATATATTCCATTACTTTCTATCCTACTTTTCCTCTCCCATTCACAACCAAATTTCTTGAAGCGTTTACTTATAATGATCATTCTATTATCTAGTCCTCTCAAAACAAGTACAGTCAAACTGATGCCCTCAGCAATGCACCAAAATACCTTTTGTGAAGGCTACTGTTGTCTTCTGCATAACAGAAATCACTGGAGAATCTTGAAAATTCAATTACTTAAAGTGACTCTAATGATCACACCCTCTTTTAAAAACAATTTCTTCCCTCAATTTTCCTGATAATCTTGACTCTTTCTACTTCCCTCTTATATTTTCTGGCAGTTCTTCTGTGTCCTTTAAGCATATCCATTTCCTTCAAAGCTCGGTCCTGAGCTTGCGTTCCATCTGTATTCTTCCTCTAAGGAATCAAGTTAATGATGCTGTATTGTACAGCTAAAAATTTGTTAAGATCTCATGTTCTATCACACAGAAAAAAAAAAGTTCCTAACACACATGTGACCCAAGGTAACATTTAGAGATGATTGATTTGTTGTCATGATATGAGGCACTCACTGTTGGAATGGGGAAAGAATAGCTACCCTGTATGAGTAAAGAGGATGTGGAGTGGGAAAGATGCGTTCATCTTCTTCTTCATATTGTACCAGCCTATGACAAGCCATAAACAGCACAAAAACTCATTTAGCACATTCTCCTTCCAGATTTTTGCCAGGTGGCATAATTCTATGAAAAAAAAAACCTTTGGGAAAGTATAATGAACATATTCTTTACTATTGAATTTCTGTTTATACTGATATCTCTAAGAGTGTCAGCTTTTATCTGTATGGCTACATAATTTTAATATTAATAATCATTAAGCTTTGTGGAGAATTCTTGACATACAAACACTAGGTATTTCTGATAAAATAAACCATGCACAACATTTCAGGATTTTAATTCTTTGTGAATGTTTGTACCTAGAAATAGTCAGAAAATAACATCACAGTTATAATAATATTGAAGTGATTATTGCTATTTTTCCACATCACAGAAATATGGGTGCTGGTTTTAATTTCCATACTAACAAATACCAGATGCATAAAAGAAAGGGTTTAAACATGGCTTTCTTCTAGTCCAGTGAGTCCCAATTTTTTTTCCTGGAATCCCATTCCTCCCTTAAAATATATTGAGAATACAAATTGCTTTTGTTTATGTTTGTTATTTTTCATTGATATTTATTCTTTTAGCAATTGAAACTAGAGAGTTTTATATATTAATTCATTTAAAGTAGCAATAATATACATATAACATATTACCATAAATGAGAACAGTATTTTTTTAACATTTCTAAAATCCCTTTTGATTCTGTCTTCCTGAAAGACAGCAGGATTCTTATATTTTCTTCATCATTCAACCCATTGTGATATGTTGTTAAAGCATAGAAAGAAATCCTAGTATCTCTAGATCAATGATCTGGCATAAAAAGAGTATTTGCATATTAGATAATTTTTGGTATTCTTCTTTGATACTATAACAAAACTCAATAAGGGGTCATATCTGAAAAGTTAGCTATCATAGGAATCAGAAATTACATCAATAAATTTTTATTGTTGCATTAAATTCCATTGGTCTAATTTGCTCTCTAAATGAATCTTCTACCTGAGCATTTTTTTGATATTTAGAACATATAGTTTCACAGAATTATTTCATCATTCTATATCAAAAATACATGTATTAATATCACCAATAATCTTATCATAAAAGTTTTCATGTATTGGTAAGCTAGCAAACTCATGGTTATACACACAAGCTTTTCAAAATTCAAATTTTCACTTGAAAGCTCATTTTTTACCAGAAAGGTCAAATTTTCATTGGCAACGAATGTCATCAGTTGTTTTCCTTGAAGCGACAGGATCAAGTCCTACTTTTAAAAAAAGTCAGTTAAATACTAATTTCTCAATATCAATACTTTGTTACTTATTCATTCAAGTGAAAAGGAAACTATTCCTGGAGTTCTGGGGAAAAAAATAGCTTATTTGACTACAACTCAAAGATAGAGGTTCCACTTTACATGCACGAGAAGTATTTTATACATACTTCCCATTTATTCACACAGATTATAAAAATGTGCTCAATAGTCAAGATTTAATAATATTCCACAGAGGACATTACTAAGTGAAACTGGCTTTTGGCTTATTTATTTATTTCCCCCTGAACCTTTGTGGCATTGTAGTATAAAATAAACACTAGCAGTTTTGAGTGACTCCCTTGACTTGTGGAAAGCACCAAATATTTTACCCACCACTGATTTTATACCATCATTATTTCAACATAGAAATTGCTTATTTATTTCTTGAAACTACTATCTTGGGCTCTTTTGGTCCATGGAACACATTTGGAAAAATGTATGTTAAATGTATGTTAAACTAACTAAAGAGTTAGTTCTTTTCAATTTCAAAATCAATGAAAGTGATTGGTTGTATATATCCACCTTATTATCAATTTGAATGGAAATATTTAAGGGGTGGAGATCAGAACTTACTGTTCCCGGTAACAGATGCTTACTCAAGCTAGCAAATATCTGCATATCTCTAACCGGTGACTAAAGTCAATGACTGTTACAGGTGGTGCTGTCTGAAGGGGTTGCTGGGGAGGATGAATAGCCCCCAGGAAAATGCAAACAATGTATAATTGGGGGTGGGTGGGATAAGAAATGTAAGGGACTACAGAAACAGCCCTGAGCATTCAATGTTCAGGATTTCAGTGTTTTTAGATCTTCAGGGATTCTGGGGTCAGTGATACCAGCCCCCACAATGCCAATCTTCCAGAAGGCTGTTGCTGGCCTCTGAAGAAACTGGAGAGGCTTCCAGCAGCCAATCTCAGAGAGGAAAAGTTTAGAGGCTTTGCAAGTAGCCGAGCAACTGAAACTGTTCCCAGCTTTGCTTGCTGTTGCAGCCTGGCAGGGAAGGCGAAGACCTGGAAGCGGATGCCTCCCTGAACTGCGTGAGTGGGGTAGTTTGTCAGGTTGTTCAGCCGCTGCGGCTACTGTTTTGAGGGTCGCTTGTCTGGTGCTGCGTTGGGGCATCTCGGCAGCTCTGGTGAGCATCTCCTGTTGTGTCTTCTGCTATCTTTGTGAGTTGGATCCCGGCCTATGGTCTGGCTGCCACTTGCTCCAGGTCCGCAGTGGTGGGAAGGCACCATCTTGGAACCGTTTGTGTTTAGGACTTCGAAACACTGGACACTGCTGCAGGTGAGGTTAAAGGCCCCCCCCCCCTTTTTTTTTTTTAACTCAGTAACTCTTTGTTTTTCCCCAGTTTGTTAAATAAATTCATTTATTGTTCTATGAACCCGAGTAGTCTTGCAGTTGTGGGCATGGGTGAAGAACTCAGAAGGTGACTGGTAAACTGCGCAGGGTCTCTGGCCAGTTTTTGTGTCCCTTGCTGCCCTGTATCAGGTCCAGATAGTCAGATAATATAATCATCTACCTCTCCCCCTTAACTTTCTTCCTTGTATTTTGGCTTCATTTGTAGGCATGCTCTTTCCATTTCACAAGTGTAAGCATGAATTGTACGTAAGTAGTAAGCCCAGAGAAGAAAGACTGCTTCCTTGCTTAGAGGATTCTGATTGATCTAGCTTGGCTTATATGGCTGTGGTAGGCAGAATTAAAAGATGATTGTGAAAATTCCTAGTCCAAGGTATACTTAACACCCTTTTCCAATTATTCTGTCAAGTATTTATCTAGGTGTGTTATAAATGAATGTTGTTAATCTATGTTTTTGGTGGCTTATTATACAACAATGGAAAACTGGAAAACTGTACAAAGCCCAATCCTGAATCAGTCCTTGTGACCAGGGGGGTAGGATTCTCTAGCTGACTAGGCTGAGTCACATGTCTGACCGTGTAGTGGGAGAGACTGAAACTGAGAGTTCCTAGTGAGAAAGAAAATGATCAAGTAAAAAAGTAATTCTGAACAAATTGCTTAACCTTACTGTACTTCAGTTTCCTCATCTGTATAATGGGAACATTAAAGAGTACCTACCTTCTAGAGTTATTGGATTAGTTATATGCTACAATGCAAGTCAAGTGCATAGAATAGTGCCTGGGCATATGTTTAAAATCAGTGAATATTGGATATTAATAAATGTTCATGAAACAGGTATAGGAAAACTTGGCACATTAGTTATTGTATGAAGAGTTGGAAAGAAGGGTGAGTTGCCAGTTCCTCTCCAGTCTATCCTTTAATCTGGAAGGATAGTAACATGAGGGTTTCCTACCACTACATTAAGATGCATCTCTTTTTGTCTAGTATTTTGGTGGGGTTTGGGAATGAATAATGAAGACCAAGCTGCCAAAACTCACAAAAACCAAAGATAAAAAAAAGCACATGTTTAAAAGTCCACAAAATATTCGGATTCAAAGAGTAATGGTTTCTTACAAAGAAATATTTTCTTTTGGGGGTCAGTGTTTTCATGAATCTCATAATCCACTCTTGGAGTGCAAAATGTACTAAGAATTGCATGGACCAAAGAAGGAGAATGCTATGTAGACATTCACTATAGCAGAGTACATTTTTAATTTAAAACATTAGGATATGCTTGTTCTTTAAGAAAACCCATTGCAAAGAGTCTTGGTTGCCACTCTTTGATTTAAACCTCAGATCTTGGGCCTCCCCAGTGGCGCAGCAGTTGAGTGCCCCACTGCTAAGCTGTCTGCAGCCTCTGCAGCGTCAGTTCGATTCCCCACCAGCCAGGGAGAACCCCACATGGTGCAGCAGACCTCTCCTGCCTCGCCCGCTGCTCCCCTCAGCAGTGTCTTCGCTTCGTCTGCCTGTTCTGCTCCCTGCTCTGGCTCTGGTGAATTCTCTCACCCTCTCGCGCTTCTGACCTGTACCCCAGTTATTGTATAAAATAAAAATAAATAAATCTTTAAAAAAAATAAACCTCAGATCTCAGCAGGAACCCACAGATGTTAAGTGCTCACCGAGGCACTAAAGCTTCCTAAGTTTCTTACAAAGGTTCAGAGTTATTGTAAAATATTTTCTGGAGGTCCATGGATTAGTGAAGTGGTTATTTGGGGAGGTGCTGTGAGGCCTGAATTAATGTTGCAATTAAAAGTCTTTTTGGGAAGAAGAAAAATTCTTGGTGGGGTAGATCATCTGAGAAGTACAGTTAATGTCCATATATAACCATTGGATGAAGGGACCCAGATTTTGTAGAATCCAAAGTTTATAAAATTTTGGGTGGTACTCCTAAGGAAAAAGATCTTAAGAAATTACAGTTAAAATAACTGCGTTTTTCAAATGAGAGAGCCACTTAGGGCTCTGAAGTTTAAGCTTCATTAAATTCCAGGTAAATCTGCCTCTGCTCGGCAGTGAGATTAGATAAGCAAATTTTTATCTAGATAATATGACCTGGAATTAGGGTCCTGCAGCCTATTTTCACTTACTGTTGTCTCATTCATTAAGTGGCCTCAGTCCATTTACTTGCTCACTAGCCTGCTTGGTGTTTTGGGGCTGAAAAACTCAGATTTTTTTTCCCCCTTCCTTTCTAGATTTTTTTTTCCTCTTTTTTTCATTTTAAAGCTACTTAATACCTTTTCTTAGGAAGAAAGTTGTACCATTACACCCATTACTACATATTGCATCCTGAATTAATCTGAATGACTTCGGCATCTGTGCTCAGTGGAGTGGAGGCTTAAATTTAAGGTTTTCTTTTCATATCTTTACATATCTATCAGTAGAACAATGGAAGAGAGAAAAACTTTTGTTTTGAAAGCATGTAGGTTTTCAGTAAAACCTATTTAATAAAAATTGTATATTGTTACAGAGACTAAAATATTTGTGAAATACTAGTTTAGTAAGAACAAAATTTTTAAAAAGCAGGTTTTAAAGTAAGTATTTCTAGAGTTACTCTGATGCAAATTTAATGAAATATATATGGAGAAGTGTCTTGGGTAAAGCAAAACTGAAACAGTGACCCAGATAGAGATACTGGGCTTATTCAGGCCAAGTTTTTTATAATTAAATTTATTTATTGTTTATTTTATTATATCATTGTTAATTTTTGTACAATATTTGATTTCTCCCTTCAGGTATAGTCCCTGTTGCTGGCCTACCACCATATTGCCTGTGACCCATCAGTATAGCCCCTTGTGCTGAGACCAAATATTAATTCTGAAGACACCTACAGAATTGTTATGTTTTCCTCTCATTAGTAAGTATCCCAAATGCTACTTTTGGCTTTTGAGGAAATATGATGACTTTTTAAGTTTTACCTTAAAATTATTTCTTAAGTCAATTTTGAACCTGATTGATAAATGTTCTTCTTCATTTCTTAATTGAGTGAATTTTGAAAAAGATTCTGAAAACTTGGCCCTTGTTAAGAACTGAATGATCACTCCGAGACAAAACTGTTTAATTTTTCCGTCAGGTTCCCAAGCCATGATCCAATACATTTATCTTATAAAGGACAAAACCAAACCCACTTGTTTTTCTCTTCCTCCATAGCTATGGGAACTTGGGTGTTTAGGGTGTCTTCCCCCAGGATTTGAGAGCAAGTAGGGGTAAGTATTTGAGAGCACTGATAAAGAGTGGAGAAGCAGGACAGGGAAACCAACTAGGTTACCAGGCTCTGGGAGATGAAGTCAACACACCTGGGGCTGTCCTACCTGAGGGTGAGAAGCTGGTAAATAATCTAACTTCTTTGTGTTCTGCTGAGAGCTGGTCTGTAGGCATTAACACACTCCCACCTCCCTTCTACCCATGTATAAGCTAAACTTGCTCCTATGGCCTGAGAAAGCACTCAGGCAGGCAGGTAGAGAGTCGTGGGTGCTTGCTTTGTGAAGCTGTAGGGGTGTGTGGAAACTCTGATTAGTGAAAGCGTAAGTCAGGACACCAACAGCCCCAGCCGTATTAGGCTAATCTCAAGTGTAGGGATGGAAGGAAACTTTGAGTTAATTTTACATAATCTGTTTTTTAAATTGCAAAATGATGGTTGCAGCCTAAATTCTATAACTTTTTGTCAATAATGTTTTGATTCTTTCATTGGCTGTAGACCTTTCATGTATGAATGTCTTGTACAAGATAAGATCTCTCTACAAAAATCCAGTTCTGAATGAACTTGGTAGAAGTGTGTTTGCTAGAAGCATAAGTAACAAAAGGCTTTAGCATCCTTTGGAAACGCACACATTTAAGTATTTTCATTCTGTACCAGCATTAGCATGGGGGCTTTTGTGCGTGTCTTAATAAGTGAAAGAAGTGTGTCTGAATCAAAATAATTGCTCTTGTGAGGTGTTGGCAAAGGAAATCTATATTGAATAAAATCAGGTAGGGAATCTACTATTTAACTTGAACCTGGTTTTAAAAGTAGTCTCACCTAGGCAATTATTGAAGTTAAACAAAGTTGAAGGTTAGATATTTGAAAATAGCAAGAGAATGATTTTCTGTATTTATCTCTGAGCTCTTCTTTTCTAAAACAGAACGGGGGCTCAGCTGCAGTGTGCTTTTCGTCCGCAACCATGTTTGAACTTCAAACTTGCCTAGTTCGTGTTTTGTTGTGTCTGATATTGATCCATATGGGCGGGAGAAATTATCGGTGCTCAGCTTGGAGCAGTTCTAGACATGCGGGCAAAAGTCCCTTCATGGCTCACTTTGGGAAATGCCCTTCCAGACCCGGGGATCATGGTCAATAAATAGTAAGACTGAAAAGAGCTACAGCCGCGTCTGCCCGCCTGTGAAGAGCGAGGACTGGCCGCCAGGAGCGCCTCTGAGAGCTGAAGATCTAAGTCCAGTCTGTAAACAATCCTAGAAGGACACACGACTGACCCCCACGGGCTCTGTGTGTTCTGTGCTCTCAGGAAACAGGATTATTATGGGCCTATCAGACCGATAGCGGGCGCTTCATGCAGGTCTTGGAAATATTTCCAGCGTTAACCTTGAATTAAACTTTAAATTTAACTTGAAACTAATGCTACTGTGCTGTGATCAGTTTTGTTGCTGTATTTTTGTTTGTTGCTTATTTATTACAAAGTTGTAATCACCATATTTGAGTGTTTCATGCCATTTTTACTCAAATTTGTTTTCCAAACATATATCCATGTATTCACATAGTCACAGATGTCACATGATATTTCTGTTTCATGTGCCTCCTCTACTCTTTGTAAGCCCTCTCTTCCACTGATGAAGCATTGGGACTATTTCCAGGTTATTGCTGTTAACAAAGCTGCTGTGAACATCTTCATAAAAATTGGGTTCCTGCCACCTCCATCCCTTCCACTCCTGGACACCAGCTATTTTGGTATTTTTAAATGCCCTTTAGGAGTAGATAGAAAAAGCTCTTTACCATGAATCAGTTACCTTAGAATGACAAAGATCCTTACACTTCAATCCCTTCACCAATGGTGATGAATTTATTAAAATGCAGATTCATGGGCCCATAATTATTCCTGGGTGGAGCCCAGGAATCTGCTCTCTAATTTTCCATAGTTTGATTTTGATGTGGGTGGTTTATGGATTGCACCTTGAGAAATACCTTGTTATGTGGATCAGTTTCATTTTAATGAAGGGTGATGGTGAGAGGGGGATAATATCTGTCTTACCTTTTGGTAGGGAGCAGCAGCTGAAAATAGACCTATCCCTGGGTTTATGTTGACTAGTTTTGAGAAAAATACACCAGTTCCCAATTTCATACTGGAGCGTACATAGCTAAAAAATGATATATTTAATGTATTGCATATATCTTTAAAAACCTCAAAGACTTTTCTAAAGCCTATATAAGCTAATAAGCCCTGAATTTGTTGTCAAATGGATGTCAGGGACTGTCCTTCCACAAACAAGGTTTTGAGATATGAAAAAGAGCAGCAAACCACTATGATGAGTAATAGAAAGAGGAGTAGATCCTCATAGACAGTGAATCAGTTCAGAGGAATGAAATTTTGTGTATTCCCTTCAGCTCTGCCATCTTTACCCTGCTGCTGACTGGTTCTCAAGTTGACTAGTTGTTTCTTTTGCAGAGAAACAGCTCTTTTTTTTTTTTTTTTTTTTTTTTAGCACATATGACTAGTTGTTACTCCCATCATGGATGTGTCAGTGTCACAGTTGCTATGTTTGTCACACCTCTCCCTGAACTGATTATGATGGAAAGTTAGTCACTGCTGGCATGACGCATCCTCATACCTGTGCAGACTATATTGTTTGAGTATGTTATTTTCTCTTGATTTGTCCTGATTCCAGCTGTTGTTGCCATATCAAGAACTATATAAAGGTAATCCACAAATTCTCAAATTCTTGGTAATGGCAATAAATATTTATTTATTTGAACTTATGTTATCAACACTAAGTCCCTTTCAAATTTAATGAAATTTTATGGGGAGATCCTTGGAAATATTTATGACTGGTTCAGTCTTTCAGAAATCCAACATTAGGATGTTATGGTTTATATGATGACTGCATTTGAAGGGAGAAATCATGTATTTCTCATACAAAGATGTAAGAAAAAAGTACTACATTTAAATATTAAATATAAGTAAATAAATAAATAAGTTGGTACCTGTGAAAACAAAAAGATAGTAGGATTGCAGTAGTATGCCCACTCTTATTAATTGGTGGTAGCTGTTTTTACTCCTGTTTTTGAATTTTGAGACAAGGTTAGTCTTAAAAATCAATTAATGATTTTTGTCCTGGACAACTGAAAGAGAAGTAATGACAATCTGCTGGACATTTCTGTCCCTACCCAATAATATTTTTAGCTCATGAGCTATCTTGAACATAAATCAAGAAACAGAAATAGTGGGAGGGTGGGGGAAGAAAAGAGAATAACAGACTAGAATGGGGGGGGGAGTGAAGAGTCTGTGTGGGAGAGAAATAAAAGAGGACTATTCAGGGCAGTGTGTCACCTACTGGGATCTTGGGTGCCACATGGTCATTTCAGTGCCACAGGCTGCCTATTCCTGCATTGTGTCATGAGTCTAAAGTGCTATTCTGTACAGCCACTGCCACATTCAAATTAGAGTTTTACTGTGAGTCTAGGAATCATAATAGCAGTAGATTTGAAGGGAGAAGGAGAACCAGGTCTATGGGATTGAAAGGAAGTCTAGAGAAATAGTCTTAAGTGCTTTGACACTCAGCCTCACTCAGCCTTGTCACCCCTTCTCAGTAATCACAGTATTGCTGTGGTGTTAGGTGTACTTCTGGCTGCAAGTCTCCATTTATTCATCTCTGATGTGGGAAGCCCTGTGAAAGTCATTGAGACTTACTCAGAGATGAGCAAGACCTGTTCTTTACCTTTGCAGAGCGCCAATCTGGTGGTAATAAAAGGTCCATTAATAAAAGCACTCATTTAAAATATGAGCATTATGATATATATATGAACAAAGAGCTATTAATTCTGCCTAAGGGGCCTGGGGAATTTCAGCTGTGAAAAATATTTAATAAAACTCTTCCTTAGGAGATATTTATTTTGATAGATTATTAGTAAGAAAAATAACTTGCTGTTGAAATCTAGTACTGCAAATGAATTGCAAAGTAGATACAACTTACTCCACTGTATTTATAGATTTACTAGGAAGACACTGTAATACTTTTAAATGTCTTCTTAAAGATAATGTACAACGCATGTGTTTTAAACTTAATGTAATGAACCAAATGCATGATGGAATAGAAATGTGCTGCTTAGAAAAAACAGGTTTTTACCCCCCACAAAAGCCAATCTTAATGTTTGCTGATTTGGGTTGAATTTCCAAATAAAAGGCTATTACTCAAGCCAAGATGACCCTAGAATTTTTGTGAGTACCCTAGTGAGTCCTAAAGGCAAGAACTCCTTAACAACCTTATCTTATTTCTGTAAAGTCATCTAATCAGTTTGGGACTGGTGGGTGTTAGTTTTTGCAGGTCTAATTGCTCACCAGACCATCCCCTGGAGTCAGAGGCATACATAAAGGGAATCCATTCTTCTGTAAGAATGCACTTGTATGACAGACCCATTGCCCATTGTGGATTTTCATTAAGTGGACTTTTCAGTGGGCAGTTCTGCTTTGTATGCCCAGTGGTTGTTCTATTGATCTTCTCAGGGCATTGGCAGGCATTTCATTGCTTAGGATTGTCTGAAACATTTGGAAGGAATGTTTAATTTTAGCGCTGTTTTCCTACATCCATTCTATTCCCTGCTATGAAGTCAGACCATCAGTCCTGAAGGAGCTTACACTAATTAAAGGGCAAAGTTCAAGAGAACCTGCTTCTATTTTCACCTAAAACCTTTTATATAAAGTAATAGCCCAGAGTATACAGATAAACAGTCCAATAAAGACTTTGAGTAATTTCAGTTTCTATGGTGAGAAGCTGAGGTAGTCTTTTGGGGAAGAAACACTTTAAAAACAGATCATTGTGCAGATACTATTTGCACCAGCTTCTTTAAATGTGGCGCTAAATATTACTTGAAATAGGAGGCATCGGTTTGGTCAAAATCTATTACAGATTTAATTGGGAGTGAGATGTATACAAGAAATTGTGTGGGTTGGCAATATAAACATTATGGAAAGGTCAAAAAGTCTTCGAATCTAAGAAATTCAAACAATTCAGGGTCTGACAAAAGAGATTTGAATCTATAGAGCAATTTGGGAGTCAACACAGGGTGATTTTTTTTTCTTAATCCTTCAGATATAGAAGAAAAATTTTTTTTTGGGATTATGCTTTCTGATATGATTAGTTTCTTTCTCTCAACTGCTATTTATCAACCTTTAGGCTTTTAAATAATTGCCCAAATATGAGTAAATAGAGCATATATTTTGCTTAAGAAAGGAAAGAAACAATATAAACTCTTATTTTCTTTCCTTTTTCTCTTGCTTGAATTAATATTAGACAGATCATTATTATTATTTTAGTCTGAATAAATCAATTATATCAGAGGCAGAAGGATTATTGGAGAAAATCTTGCATGATTTAGTCTGCAAGAGAATAACCTAATCTTTGACATAATGAAATACTTTACTTTTATAATAGACTTGGAATTTGGGAGTATTAAGAGTTACAGTGCTTATTACATAATAATTGTAGTGTTAGGATAAAGTTGCACAATGCAAATCAAAGAGATCTTTTGCTTATATAGTGAAAGGAAAGTCACCATTGTTTCCCAGCGATGAAACTGTAACCAATTTCTTGTGTAGTTTGTACATTCATGTATAAACAAATATGCTGTACATTCCCCAACTCCGCCTTTATACACATTGTCTGTACTACTCACTTTACCTCCTTCCCTCCCCTGCTCCTTGTCCCCTTCCGTCCCTCCCTCTTCCTCCCCTTTCTTAACATTATATCTTGTAATTCATTCCCTTTTTCATTTCAGTATATTATTATTCTTTCTGATTCCATTGTGTGGACATATCCAAATTTATTTATCCATTTTCTATTAATGTCCATTTCAGTTTTTGCAATGTTTGCTATTTTTATGTAATTATGAGTGCTTTTTTTTTAAGATTTATTTATGCATACAAGAGCTGGGGTACAGGCCAGAGCTGCGGGGGGTGAGAGGATTCACCAGAGACAGAGTGGGGAGCAGAACAGGCAGACAGATCGAGGTATACTGCTGAGGAGAGCAGCAGGCGAGTCAAGAGAGGTCTGCTTTGCCATGTAGGTTTTTCTCTGGCCCGCTGGGGATCCAACTTGTGCTGTAGAGGCTGTGGATTGCTTCTGAGTGTGGTGCTTAACCCCTTGCCCTGCCAGGGAGGCCCAATTATGAGTGCTTTTGTATCAGTGCAGATATTGATTGGAAGTTTGTGTTATTCCATCTTAGTACCTGTTTTCAACAACCAAAATAAATCTGAAGATGATTTTCACTTTTATGACCAAAGTTGAAAGAAAAGACAATATTCAGTATTTTTTTGGTGGCAAACCAAGCAGTGAGTGACACACCAAGCTGCTTCTCCAGGAACTACTTTATGTGTACTTACTATTCCTGCTTTTATTTTATATTGGTAATATTTCAGATTGTGTGAGTTATTTAGTATTCTATGTAAATTAACCTATTGTGATTATTTGACTTTTTTCTCTTTCCATTTCCATTTTACAATTTTTTTTTAAAGATTTATTTATTATCCACACAAGAACCGGGATACAGGTCAGATGCACGGGAGGGTGAGAGGATTCACCAGAGACAGAGTGGGGAACAGAACAGGCAGACTGACTGAAATACACTGCTGAGAGGAGCAGCGGGAGAGACAAGAGAGGTCTGGCGCCCCATGTGGGACCCTGGCCTGCCGGCCGGCCGGGAACAAACGGGCGCTGCAGAGGCTGTGGACAACTTCACAGTGTGGCGTTCAACCGCCTGCATCACCAGGGGAGGCCCTCCATTTTATAATTTTTTGTGTGCAGTTTTTTTTCCTTTGTTTTTTTTTTTGACATCATTAGCTTTCCTTGATAAGAGAGTTTTTGGATTTATTTATAAGTTCTGCAGTTTATCTTTTTCTTACTAGTTGCTAATATATTGTCTTTATTAACTTCTGTCATATGCTCTTTTTTTTTGTTAATCTTGCTTGGATGCTTTCATCTTATGTCTTTATACCTTATTATCAAATAGCTATGAATTTTTCTTTTTGTGCTGTGTAAAGCTATATCATTGATTTTGATATGGTGTGTTATTATAAGCATTGTTTTCTAGAAATCTGGAAATTTTTCTTTTTAGTTCCTATTTTACTCCAAAGTTATTTAAGGAAGAGTTTTTCTATTTCTTGGAATTTCTACCTTAATGGCATTGTGATTTCTACTATTTTGAATTTACAAAGATTATCTTTGAGGCTAATGTTTTCTTAACTTTTGTGAATATATATGCTTATATGAAATGCAGTTACACTCTCAATTTCCAGGATGCAATTTTTTTGTGTGTATCTGTCAGATCTCTATTGTTAATTTTTTAAATTTTATTTTATATATTTTTAATGTCCATTGTTAATGTTTATTTATCCTTCTATCACCTTACTTATTTTTCCTGAAAACAACATGTCATAAACTAAGAAAGGTGACTTACTTTCTCTTACTACTGAAGGTTTCTAGGTATTTCTCCTTGATTTTCCTATAAGTTCTGCTCTATTTATGATGCTTCTATGCTATTTGGTGCAGAAATATTTACAACAGTTATATCTTCATTGCAAATTTGACATTGTGGTATTGTGAGTTGGTTTCCTTGTCTTGTTTAATGTGTTTTGCTCTGAATTTTATTCTGCTTTCTTTTTTATTCTGCCCTGCTTTCTCTTTTTTTTGGTTTTACCTATTATACTGCTGCCAATTTCTTTATTTTCATTTTCTGAATCACTTTTTTTAATTTTAATATATAGAATTGGGGTTTAACTTGTGATTCAGTTTTTGTCTTTCAATTAGTATAGGCCATTTAGATTTATTGATATGACAAATATCTTTGCTCATAATTCTGTTATATTTGGTATTTTAAACAGTCTTTCAATGTATGATTTGTTTTCATTTAGTTTGCTTAGTGTAGTTTTTCTGATATTAAGAAAATTGTATTTTTACTCTGATTATCTTTTAGTTATATTTTTATGTAATATATTTAGTTCCACCATGTTTCTGAGATTATATTTATAAATTTCCTACTATATGTAATAACAAAATTAGTATATTCCTTCTTTCTTTCCCTCCTCTTCTTTTATTTTATCAACTTGTTTCAGTCAACAATTTTAGCTTTCTTATTAACTTTTCATTTGTACTGCTAAGTATGTTTAAATTTATAACATCTACCTTTGTTACTTCCTAGATCCTTTTATTTCCAAGTATTAAAGATGAGTCAATCAAATTTATTTCACAACTCTCTCCCAAATTTTGTTAGTTGTATTGTGTTGAAATATTCTTTCTTTGACCTACAATGAAGTAAGATTCAGTGTTCCCCATCATTTCTCTTGGGATGCTTTCTCTGGCTACTTTTTGGTTGAATGACTTTTTATCTAGTAGGTTCTTAAGAAGGGATCATGGCAATGATATTCCCAACATTTTTGCATGTTTTAAGTGGTTGACTAAAGCTTTTATAAAACTTGAAAGATAGGTTGACTGGATATTGGTTTCTCAACTCACAAATCTTTCTTTGAAAATCATACAGGTGTTGACTAATTTGTTTTTGGCACTGGATTCTGTGCAGAAATCTGAGATCAGCCTTATTTTCTTTTTCCTTTCACATATTTATTGATGTTTTTATTTGGCTGCCCCCCAAATTTTGGGTTTGATTTGGAACTCCACTAACTTTTCTAGGATGTCTCAATTTTGATGCTTCTGGATTAAATATTCCTGGGTTAGTGTATGGCTTTCGCTTTAAGAGAAAAATGTATGAGATAGATGTGTTATACTGCTTATAAAACATTATTTAAAATGTAAATAGCATTCTACCAATGTATAATAATTGCTTAAATTTTCTGCTATCAGTAAAATATTCAAACATTTATTTTGCATTTGTTAATGCCTATATGAATAATGGATGTGCTCATAGATCTACTATATCCAATTCAACAAAATTTTGAATGCCAACATATGATAATAATAGCTTATATGAATCATCCCAGGCCATTTTATGCTTTAATTCATTTTTGAAACAACCATATGTGTAAATACTGTTATTGTCCTTAATTTTTTTTTTTTTAGAGGAAGAAACTGAGGCTTAAAGGCAACAAGTAACTTGCCCTTATTAGTAAAAGACAGAGTCAGTATTGAAATATAAGCGATCTGAATCTACAGTCAAAATTTATAACTAGTAGATCATCCAATTAACTCAAGGGCTATCTATATATGTTTTTTTGATGCTGAGTTACTATGTGATCTATCAATATATCCCACTTATAAAAACTATGTGCCTGAAAGTTTTTGAGTTTTAAATCTTTTAGTTAGTCAGTTCTGTGCTAGAGGTGATTTTGCTTTCTGGGGACATTTATTAAAGTTTGAAACATTATTATTATGTTATTATAACTGGGGTTGTGGGTTTATTACTGGCTGGGTAGAGGCCAAATATGCTGACACTCAATCCAGCAATGCACAGGACAGCCCTCACAGTGAAAAATTATCCTGCCTAAAATATCAAAAGCAATGGTGTTAAGAAAATTTGGATTAGATGATAGTCTTCTGGAGGGACATGTCTTTTCTTTTACTTATAACCCACGGCTAAAGCCATTGATGGTTACAGATGGTGGCCCCTGGAGGGGGTTGCTGGTAAGGATTGCTAGCCCCAAGGAAAATGCTAAAAAGTGGATGGAGGGACTAATAAAAAAAATACTTGACTGTAGAAGGGGATGCAAGGGCATTCAGCATTTCAGGATTCAGCATGAGGGGTCAGCGGATTTTGGCCCCTACAGCACCGATCTTTCAGGGGGCTGTTATGGGCCTCTGAATGTAAGGCTTTCAGTGACCAGTCACAGAGAGGAAAAGTTAGGAGGCTTTGGGGGTAGCCGAGTGACTGAAACTGTTTCCAGTTTTGCTGCTGCTGCGGCCTGTCAGAGAAGGCGAAGACCAGGAGCCAGGCATCTTACTGAAATACGTGAGTGTTACTATTTGTGGGGTCATTTGACCTCTATGGCTGCTGTTTTGAATGTCTCTTGTCGCGTGCTGTGCTGGGGCATCTCAGTAGCTCATGGAGCATCTCCTGTTGTGTCTTCTGCTGCCTTTGTAAGTTGGAACCTGGCCTATCATCTGGCTGCCGTGTGTCTGCGTTGGCAGGAAGACGCCATCTTGGGCATGTGGCCTATTGTTTGGGAGAGGAGCTCCACATCCTTGGTGGCAGGAAGATGCAATTCTAACTGCTTTGGTTTAGGACTGAAAAACACTGGACATGGCTTTGGGTGAGGTTGATGGTCATTTTTGGCCTTACTAACTCTTTGTTTTTCCCTGGTTGGTTAAATAAATCCCTTTGTTATTGTTCTCTGAGCCTGAGTAGTCTTGCAATTGTATGCATGGGTGAAGAACTCTGAGTGACTGGTAAACTATTTGGGCAGTGTCCTTGCCCAGTGTAGTGCCCCTTGCTGTCCTGTATAAGTCTCACTCTGTACCACTTAATATAGCATGTAACAGAGAATATGCATACAAACTGTGGCTCACTTCTATTTTAACAAAAACTATGTAATTTTACACATATTTATGCAGTTCCAGGACTAGTTAGAATTTCATTGCTTTAATCCATACAAGCAATAAGCTATGCTACTTTATTCAAGATTTGTCCTGGTTAAATGAAAAATTCTTCATTTTTCTTTTTCTTGATATAATTTTATATCAATAAATATTTCAGTATTAGTTGTCTGATCATTGAATTAAAGGCTGTTCATTAAGGAACTTCATCCCCATTAATGATGAAGAACTCTAAATTAATCATTTCCTGATTGCATGGTACAGTATTAATGAAAATTAGTAAAGCTTGTTCATTTTTCTTTGGGGGTGGAGAAAGGTCATTAGAATAATGAAATTGGACAGAATTGTATGAGTTTCTATTTAAAAGACCATTTTATTAATTAGTCTTTTTCTCCCTTTAGGGGATGAGATCAACACTTACTGAAATTTGCTCAAGATCACTTTCCCTATGAGAGCTTACCTTTCCACTTCATCGTATACTTTACAGCAAATAAGGTCAATATTTCCTCATAGTTAAAATAAAATCTGGTCACCTCCATGACAAAGCTTGCTCCCAAAATGATAATTAAAGAATTTCTGAAGGTAGCCTATTCTTCCTCCTCCATAAATCACATGAATCCAAAGGAAGAACTTGTATTAGTTGCTTCTGGATGGAGGAGAGATAGTGCATCACAATTCTCTAAGCACACCGTATTTTCGTAAAAAAGTGAGCTAGTGATATGTCCAATGGGGAAATTTTTGTAATTTCTGTCTCTTGTGTTCGAAACTGTATGTTTGCAGTTTCCCTAGAGTACAACAGTAGCTGCCAGTTGAATATCTGGGAAGTTTAAAAAATATTCCAAGGAAATGATTCCCATTGTAGAGTTTTATAAACTCATAGAATGATTTTAAAAAAACCTGGTGATAAATCTTTCTTATTTTAATGAGCTCTCTTAGTAATTGATGGAAATTGATTTAGGAAGGATGAATTGTACATCTTAGCACAAAAATAAGAAGCATAACTAAGGTGTTTATCAATATGAATTCCTCTGAGAGCTGGTAAATGCTCTTTATTACAAGTTCTCCAGCTAAAGGTTCCTACTAGCAGCTGTTCAATTGTTAATTGTCTTTCTTCAACAAGTAGTACAGAAAGGTTTCATGGCTCCAGAATCCTTTCTGTGTGTCTCCTCCATCCAAATTCAAAGGCATCATTAGAACATCTGGAGGACAGTATGACAGATAGCACAATCCTTCTGGTACTTGCACTTCCATGCGTCTCTCAATGTCTTCTTAATTAGGATGCAAAGTAAAAGTGACAGGGCTGTTGCTAGTGAATAGGCAGCAGCTGGCACCTCCAGGAGAGGGGGCAGATTTAGGCAGAGATGGGGGGTGTAGCATAATAATTCATATGCTCTGACAGACAGAAACACTTTAAAAATGGAATGTTGCAAGTTACATCTAGTTAGATGAAAATTCCTTTCCTGCTAAGTTTTGCAGTTTTGTGTGAAGAAAATGAAGGGGGTCACTTAGATTCTACCAGATTTCTGATTTCTGAGACACTCAAAGTTGAATTCAGGGGAGTTGAATTTTCTTAGGAGACAGTGGGAAGAATTGAAATATTTCTTTAGAAAGGATAACTTGAATATAGTGGAGTAAAGTTGTATTCATGTCAGTCTGGAATTCTTGGTGATGTAGTTGATTGATTGACTGAATTAATGACACAGAATTTTTAACATGTGAGTAGCAGAAAAGTAGACAGGACACTTGAACTATGGTGCCAGAAGGCTGTTTGTAAATTTTAGAATACAATCTTACAAGTAGACTGGGTACTTAACATCTCCCTTCTTATTAGCAGGAAAGTCATCAATAAAGAGAATGTAATTATTGTGCTCTACCTATGGAAATCTGATTCATCCAACCAAAATGTGAAAACTCTTAGTTGAAAATCCATCAAATTGTATGCTTTTCTGCATAAACTATAATAAATGCTGAGAAAGTCACTTATAAACCAACTGTACAAAGTGACTTTTGCTCCCTTTTAAATGACCACTTTTTTTTTTTAAATTAAAATGATGTATTTGCCAAGGTGAGTATTTTAATAACAAGATAGAACATGGCTTTGATGTCTCACTATTTTGCCACCACTAGCTACATGTGAGTTTGGAAAGATCTATATTCCCTCTGAAGTTTTACTTTCTCCATCTGTAAAATGGGGCTAAAGATATTTGTTGTATAGGAGTGGTCTAAGGATTAGACAGCCCCATCTCCCCACATTCATCAGGCACATAGTGTACCCACCATAATTGTAGATAGTGAATGATTATGATATTGATGATGATAATAATGAAACTTATAATCCTGCAGAGAATGGAAGCAAAACAAGTTTAAAGTAGCATACAAGTATTATGTAGTCATTTAGAAAATACATATTGAATACTTACAGTCTTTAAATCATTGTGGTAGTGATTTGGGAGAGAGAAACAATAAATAATCAGAACTAGGACCTCCCTGGTGGTGTAGGCGGTTGAGCAGCTCTGTGAAGCTGTCCGCAGCCTCTGCAGTGCCAGTTTGATTCCCGCCGGCCATGGAGTAACCCACAAGGCTCAGCAGACCTCTCCTCTCTTGCCCACTGCTCCCCTCAGCAGTGTATTTCAGTCAGTCTACCTGTTCTGTTCCCCGTCTGTCTCTGGTGAATCCTCTCATCCTCCCGCACATTTGGCCTGTACCCCGATTCTTATATATATAAATAAATCTTAAAAAAAAAAAAATCAGAAACAGTTGATATTGGCTGGGTGGGGTCTGAAGTCTTGTTATTCCAAATCTGGCACCTGTTGTCCCTGGGCTTCAGGTGTCAGCAGTCTGCTCATCGGGCTATGGCCAAGAACATTCTCCATGGACCTTAACTTCTTTAAGTATTCTAATAATGAGAGGCACTGCTCTCTGTCTTGAGCCCATGGCTCAGCCTCAGCCAGAGTCTCTCCCAGGTTCAGGCTGGCTCTAAGGAGAGAGTTCTGGAACTGTAGCTCTGCTGATCCTTGACTTCAGATGCTCCTTACTCCCTGCATTCCTGTGCTGACCCCTTCAACTGATGGGATTGTTTTCAATATCAGGACTGGAAGAGGGTGCATATCTTTCAGGCTCCTTTATGCACTGTCCTTTGGGTAAGTAGGTGATTTCTCTTCAGGGCCAGATCTAGCCTGGTCAATTACTCCAGCATCCATTTCTGTCCCAATTAAATCCATCTTTCCTATGGATCCTTGAGCCCCTCTGAAAGTTTTACTCACCTTTTAAGACTTAGAATATCTGATGTATCTCCTGATACGATTTTGTTTGGCCATTCCAGGCCAAGATTTTCCTTCTTTTTCTTGTAAATGTCCAGAGTACTTACTGCATACTTCTATAATATTCCCACAGAAAATACATTATGATTATAGTTGCTTTTGTAAATATGATGAGTTTCTGGAAGATAGGAAATGCATACTTCATTTCTGTATTCTGGTGTCTACCAGAGATTAACACGTATTAACTGATTAGTACTTGCTTGCTAAATGACACTGATTTTAGGATCTTATCATTTGACTTCAAAAACTACACATAATGATTGTAGTCAATGTTAGGAAAATAGAATGGAAATTACTTTTACTCAGTTTTGGAGTGTGCTAAAAGAGAGGAGAGAAGGATATAGGAGTTGACAACTCAGTGTTCATATGTATTCTGGGAATTTATTAATGAAGCTATAAAGCATCTCTGTTCTCTCTGTTTAGCTCCTTACTGAAACTTCTGTTCTCCAAAGCTGTTGTCCAGATCTCTTCTTTCTTTTTGTATCAGTACAGGAAGCAACTAAATGTTTTGAAAATAAATTGTGTTTCAAAGTTCTATCTTTGTGCTGTCTCGATTTAGAATGAGGAGGAAAATGCTTCCTGAACTGACTTTTCATTGTGATAAGAGAACATTAAAAAATTCTTGGCTTCTTTCTATACAAGACCTGTGCCTCTGTTGGTAAGAAATAGTATTAACATCCTGATTTTGCTTTCTTTCTTTAATTTAAAGTTACGGTAGTGGTATTTCCATGATACTCATATTTTCATATTTCTACCTTAAACATTACATGACAGACTTGAAATCTAGTCTTGGTTCTTCAATGTGTAACCTCAGGCATATTCCTTACCTCTTAGAGCCTATTTCCCATCTGAGGTATAATAATCACATCTAGAGGTAAAGAGGTGAAACTTATGGTACAAAGGCTAGAACATAACAGCGAATCAGTAAGTAAAGTTGCCATCACTACTGATGTTATTATTTTTGTGCTTTTGATTCTACTCACATAGTTTTAATCTGTATATTTTCTTTTCTGAATCTTATTTGACCTCTTACTCTCCGTGACATATCACCATATTTAGGCTATTCCACTTACCCTAAAATCTAATACTGCAATGATTTCTTATTTGCCGCCATTAGCCACTTCAGTACAGTTCTCTCCTTGCTGCCAATGCTCCAAACATTCTGTAGACTTCTGTAGACTGAAGTCACCTTCTTTTAGAAGACATGAAGCCATATCATCTCTGTTTTTCTACCTACCTACAGATCTGTACATTTTTCTTAGATTTTCAACTTTCTACTGTTGCCACCAAGTCCTATCCATTACCCTCTTGGATTTAAATAATTTCAACAGCATGAAATTCTAGACTTTCTGTTTTCAGTCTTCTCTTCTAATACATCCTTTGCCTGACTGCTGAGGTCTATTTCCTTGAAGACTGGATGTCACTGAATAACTCAGGAATATTCAAAATCTCAGTTCTATAATGCAAGATTTTTAACTTTTTGGCCTTGTCTTTATTTTCAAATAGTGACAAAAATAATTTACTTCTAATTTATTATATACAAATTAACATTTTCAAAGGTGACCATTTTCAACTCTAAAAAAGAAAAATATATATATATTTAATTTTAGAAAAGCTCCCTCTAAACAAATACTGGCAGGGATATGTGTCATATGCACAGTGCTAGTGTTAATGGTAGGAAGTTTTTTCATAGCAGGACCTGAGCTTTGAGTTTCCTTCTTTCGCTGAGGGAAGTGGCACAGCCTCTAAGTTGATAGGATTCTCTGTCTCTCTCAGAACCTGTTCTTTTTTTCTTCTCCCTGGCAATGGTCTCGGGGTCAACTTCCAGAGTCGAGTGACACTGCAGCTCTGGCCAGTGGCTTCTTTTCTTGAACTGTTGAACTTCCTGTTTTGATCTCTTGTATGAAGACTATTCTGACAAGGACAGTCCACTTCTTATCAGCATGCAGTGGACTGGGTGTAGGGTAAGGTAAAAAGTATCAGGCTTTTCTGCCCTCCTGCCATTAGGATAGATGACAGAGCCCTGCTGTCCTGAATGCATGCCTGATGGCGGGCACCTGGAGTAGGGTGGGGGCAAATGTAGATGGGATTCCCCTGGGCTAAGACTGGACTTTTAAGGGTGGCATCAAGGGGATGCCAGCAGAAGCCGAGAGAGAGAAACAGAGAGAAGGCCTGCCAGCCTCCCGGCCCCCCAGCACCCCTGCCTGCCATATGCCTGGTAAATCTAAATAAAAGACCTACAAAAACCCACTGAGGACTCTCTAGGACTCCTCCTTCACCCGTCTTCTGGATCAGAAAAGCTGCTCCGTGGCCTGTCCTGCCCTTACACTGGGACAGTGGGCACCATCACGCTAGAGCAAGTCCACTCCAGTTTCCTTTTCTACAAAGTTCTGTGCTTTGTAAAGACCTTCCCATTCTTTCCTACTTCTGGTCTGAGTGATGTTCAACAGAGGGGATAGACAGTCCCTTGTCCCAGTTTAATAACCACACTCTCCTAGTCTCTTTTCAGTTGCCGTCTCTCTGTCAACAAACTGCTAAGGGGCTGTCCCTGGGAAAACGATCTAAATAATTCTAGTTCTCTCAAGCAATGGTGATCACCCTGTGGCACTCCTCTCTTTCTCTGTTCCAAAAAGCAACGATGGTACCATTCAATATTTACTTGACCCTATTGTCTGCTGACTTATTTCTTAGCAACAGGTTAAGGATGAGCTTTACCTTGTCTGGCCTGATTTTATCTGCTTTCTCAGCTTGGGGCAGACCCTCGTTCCTGAAACCTGCTGAGCCTTGCCCTGCTCTGGCTCCTGTAGCCGCTGCCGAGTCTCAGCTGCAGGTCTTTTGAAATAATTACAGAGAAAGACAAATATGTCTCTCCAAAAGAAAAACAGTTTGCAAAGTTCAGCTCTGCCAAAAATCACTGGGTAGTAGATTCCCACAGCGATGCTAAGTGTCTTCATTCAGAATGACTCAGGTGTCCAGGGACTGAGCTGCTGATCTTCCTTCCAATCTTTTTAGAGAAGTGATTGTAAGGAAGTTCCCCACTCCCACCACTTGAGAGAACAAGTTTGAATTGTGCTGAAGTCTCCCATAGGTTCCTTCACTTAAAATTTAAAATGGATCACTTAATTCATTTTTAAATTTATTTGCTCCTAACTTTTGCTGCTTCTGACTTGAGAGGACCTCTAGTTTCTCAGCTTACTGCATCCAGGTAAGGTGTAGGCTGAGGGAAGCTCTCAGTCACCTATTCCTTTCCCTCAACCTTGTCCTTTCCTTCTGAGAGCCACTTTACTTCTTTTGACTCTCCTTGCTTTATTGCTGTCGGAGCTAAGCAAATCTATTTTTCATTTCTCACACTCCCCTGTTTCTTATTTCTTATCCAGCTGTAGTACATTTAGTTTCTTCTTCAATCTCCTCTGCAAATACTATAGACCTCACTTCTTTCCAAACACTGGCTTTAAGCTGATATCTCCCGGGAAGATAATAATAACCACAGGGAATAGCCCCATATTATGTGCAGTTCACAAAGCACTTTTATGAATTTATCACATGAGCCTCACCTAGCCCAGTTCACTCTTCTTTTTGTTTCTTGAGAATTTGAACATATAATACTACTGTGCTTGCATGTCATGATATTATGTTGTGGTTCTCTGCTATTTATTTTTGTGCATAAACTTGGTCTTCCACAGAAATAGTAAGTTTGAAAACAGTAGCTATTTAATTTCTTTTGGAAATGATCAATTTGCATTCTATTAGTATCAAAATTTTTGATGGGGTTAGTCAAGGGAGCAGTGACTCAGAGAGTGGAGGGTGTGCTGGTGTGCTTCCATCAGGAAAGTGAGATGGAGCTGACACCCATGATCACAGCCCTGTGCTTCCACCCCAGGCCCCGCCTCATATGAAAGCCAAGCAGTGCCTGTGGAGTTGTATTGCAGCCTGAGCTGATAAGGGAAAACTAGTCATATTTTATCCCCTCTTTACTGAACACTCTGGTTTTTGTCCATCATGGGTTATTTGCAGTAATTTTGATTATTAAAATACTACATTAAAGTGTTATTATCTATCTTAATTATGGCATGTTCTGGAGCCTCACTTGTTTCACTCTCTTGCTGATATATGTTGAAGCCCTATTATCAAACATGGGAGCCTTTTGTTTGTGAATTAATGTCTGCTAAAAAGGTAAAGATCCATTACATAGAGCAGTAATCATGGAGCTGCAGCAAACATCCGAGTCACCCGCAAGACTGGTTAAAACAGCTTGCTGGGCTCACCCCACCCCTGATTCAGCAGTTCTCGGTGGATTTGAGCATTTGTATTTCTAACAAGTCCTGGGTGGTGTTACCTGGACCACGTTTCAGGAATCATTGACCTGGGGATTTCTGTATGTATGAGATTGTTTGTTATTGTTGAGGTCAGCATTCGAGGTCAGATCCTCTTAATTAGTCTCTGAATAACTTTTTCTTTCCTTTTTTGTTGTGTGTGTGTGTAAAAGAACTAATAAAATAGTAATGAATCCAATTACAGCTAATCTTATTTAAGTAAGACAATTCACAACTCTTAGTTTTTTACAATAACTTTTTTAGGAAGAGTTTTTCATTAATTCTTAAAGAAAGAAATCTGTAATATAATTTTATAGTGTTCCATTTGACAATTCTTTAAAAATTAATGTCCCTTATTTCATAGAGTAGTTTTAAGTTTATAAAACCACTCAATAGAAAGTACAGATTTCCCATATACTACTCTCCCTAGCCCCCAAACAGTTTCCTCTGTTAACAACCTGCAATTATGTAATATATTTGTCACAACTGATAAACCAATATTAACATTGAATCATCAACATTTCTTTGTCCTCTTGACATCATTGATAAAATTTATTATTATTTATTTTTATTGTGGTGACATTTGTTTACAACACTGTATGTGATTCAGAAGCACAGGATCACACCTCCTCAGATGCGAGTTACCACCTACAAGCAAGGCACCCACAGTCCTCAAGCACAGTTCATTCTGCCTACTCACCACTCTGTGCCTCTCCCTCCCCCATCCCTGTCTTGTAGCCTCAGTCAGATTTCTAGAGTCTATTATTGGTTTGGTTTTATCTGACCCATTGCTTTTTTATGCTATATTCCATTATATGTAACATCACCCAGTATTTGTCTTTCTCCTTTAGACAATTATTTTGTTTAGCATTAACTCCTCCAGTTCCATTCATGTTGTTATAAATGGTAAGAATTCATCTTTTTTTTAGTTAGTAGTATTCCTTTGTATATATATGTCACATTACTTTAATCCATTCTTCTATCATTGGGCACTTATTTGCTTGACTATTAATGTGTTGTTGTGAAGAGTAACACAACATGTAGACACACACAGTACATATTCTGGAACATAGAGAGGAACCAACATATGTTGCTATTATTTGCAGGGCCAGATTTTTACAGATGCTCTTCAAATATTGAGTCAAAGTTTCAGTAC
Source organism: Talpa occidentalis (assembly GCF_014898055.3). Lineage (NCBI taxonomy): Eukaryota > Metazoa > Chordata > Mammalia > Eulipotyphla > Talpidae > Talpa > Talpa occidentalis. Next base: position 91,280,336 of record NW_023602073.1, on the reverse strand, counting down.
CTTAGGGAAATGGCAAAGAGTGTGTATGAGAAAAGAAATATTTCACGACATATTTCCAAAGTAGTCTATTAAGTAATCTTTTAAAATTAAATACTTATTAATCAAAAATTTATTTCTAGATATTCTGTATAGTACTGGGAGACAAAACCCAATAGACCATATCCCTTGCCCTCATAGAACTTATATTCCAGAGAGGGAAGATAGACACGAAAACATATACACTATCAAATAATACCTTGAGTGATGTTAAAAAAAAAAAGGCACAAAAACTGTTTTACTGCGTATTATTGGTATCCAGTGATAGTAATCTATGTAAGAACAATTAAACATGCTTATACTATACTGATAGTAATTTGTAGCTGAATTCAAATCAATGCAAAATGAAGCTTTAAGGAGGTAGAGCCAATATTCCACCTACACAGAATCGGTGTATCTGTCTGCAAATCCAAAGCAAAATCTGCTAACTTTGGCATGGATCAATGGGGTTATACAGATTCTGGGCACTACATAACTCTAATTTTGGTTGTTGATCTCACCAGAAAAGAACACAGCTTCAAAACTATGCTTTCGCCTCCAGGACCACATTTCAGACCTCCATTAGCCAAAGGACTCACATGACTCCTGGCTACCCTGAAAATTAACCTAATGATCACACAGAAATGAGGAGATGTTAAAGAACCACAGAATAGCTGTGAAAGATTCCCATGACTCTCACGAGATGGTGAGATCTTTATATAGACACCTCGTGTCCCCTGTGAATTTCCTGCAAGCTGCTTTTCCTGTTTTATCTTTGTGTCCCTCAGGTCCTAGTAAAGTTCCTGTCACAAAGCCTCTTGTCAAAAGTCTGTTGAATCTAAGTGAATTGGATTATTAGCATTTGAGCTATTGAATCTTTAATTTTTTGATTGAGAACACTTGTTTTTAAGATCTATACTTAATTGACTTAACAGATGTCATATTCACTTTTAGTTGTTTAAGCCTAAAGGTTTATTCTATTTGCTCTATTTCCTCAGGATGTAAGTGTTTCTTTTGTTATGTTTGGTGATATTCTACACCAAATATTGGTGACACATGGTTTTACATTCTTCTTCAGATTCGCATTTCCATGTCAGACTATCTGTGGAGCCTGCTTTTGGGAGGGGGGTCAGTGTGTGCTATCTAATGATTGATACTCTTCACTGACTAGAGGAGGGAAAGATGTGCTTTTATCCAAAGGCTGTAGGCTGTTGGAGTGACATGGAGAATAGTGAACATGTGTTTCTTCTTATTTTACCGAGGGCTTTGTTCTGTATCCATAATCCATGAGCTTGCAGTCACAGTTCTAACTAGGGTCAGCATTTCTGTTGCTTATAAGCGGGTCCCAAGCACAGGGTAGGGTACATGTCTAGTTGTCTGACCCCAGGGTTACTTAACCTCCCATTAATGGCCATGCCTGGGATATGAGCATTTTTGGCCTTCTTATTTCTTTTTTTTCTTTTTCTTTTTTTAAAGATTTTTTTTATTTATACAAGCACTGGGTACAGTCAGAAGCGTGGGAGGGTGAGAGAATTCACCAGAGACAGAGTGGGGAGCAGAACAGGCAGACCGACGAAATACACTGCTGAGGGGAGCAGTGGGCGGCAGGAGAGGTCTGCGTGCCATGTGGGACCCTCCGCCCAGCAACCGGGGATCGAACCGGTGCTGCAGAGGCTGCGGGCAGCTTCACAGCCCAGCGCTCAACCGCTGTACCACCAGGGGAGACCCTGGCCTTCTTATTTCTTTCAGTATATTTTTTTTTTTTTGCAAATGATTTGATTTGGTTTGTAGTTTCCTTCTTTGATCCCATTTACTTCTATCTTTTAGGAGTCTTCCAAGTTTCTGGTCCTATGAAGCATTTCTTATTTTTTTCATTGTAGAAATAAAAACTGAACATCTTTATGTTGTTGATATTCTGGAGATGATGCTGGAAGATAAGGCTACATCTTGTACCTAGTCTGTATCCTGAATCCGAAGCCTCTACCTCCCTCCCCACCATCTAAAATTTCATAAGGGAGCAATTTTCAGCTGGACATCTATGGTAGTATGATAGATTATAGCTATCAGGAACAATTTTTCTGGAAACTAACTGTTCCTGGGTTTGATTCCTCTTCTATCACTTACTGGTCATATGAACGTACATATGTTGTTAAATCTCTATGCCTCACTTTCCTTGTTATTACTATAATAACACATACTTCAGAGAGTCGTGACGATTCAGTGAGTACCTGCTATTTTAAGTCCTCAATAAATGTTAGCCAGTATAGCTCTGGAAATTTCAAGGGGCCAGTTGGCTCAGTTGCTCTACATTAAGTTCTTTATTAATTACTTTACGAGTGTCCCAGGTCCCATGCCTGCTTTTTTTTTTTCTTGATTAGTTGACCTAGATCTTAGTTTCACTGAGTTCTGTAGTTTTGAAGTACTCTTTTCCCTAGTTCGTTTTCTTTGTTTACTTGATCATATTAGCTTCTCTCTTCCTGATTCCTTGAGACTTTTTGTTCTTCTGCTTGTGTCCATATCATTAGGACTCAAGGGTTGGGTGATGCTTCTGTTTGGCCTTCCATTGTAAATCCGAGTCCCATGTCATGAATTGCTAAACTCTGCTGCTAGCACTGGAGTCTAATAGGTGCCACTGGCAATGAAATAGCATTTTATCCATGCACATTGCACTGAGTTATACTTCTGTTTTTTTCTGGTTTTTTGTTTGTTTGTTTTAATTTGCTTTCATTTTAATGACTTACAGTTTCTCCTTTCTGTGGCTAATCTCACAACAGTATGGATATTTATGAAACTCAGCCACCCGTTCAAACCAGAATATTGGCACTTTCAGATCTTCAGCCATAAGGCTGAGCAGCAGGTTCTGTTTCCAAGTTAGCCTTCTCAGCATCTCACAACCACACACATTCTGTTTTTCTACAACTTGTAACAAGGAAAACAGGATTCTTTCTGAAGATTTTCTTGTATCTTTAAAAGAGCAAGCATAAAAGCTGGATAAATATTTTTTAGTTCAAGCTTTTAGATGGGAAGGGGCAAAAAAAAAAAAGAAGGAAGGAAAGAAAGATCAGTGTATAATAAATTCAGACTGATCTGAAATTATTTGATTAGAAGCCACTCACTGATTTAAAAAGTTCCATTTTCCAGTAGATTGAAGCAACTTATTGCATGGATAATACTCTATGTAGGAAAGAGTGCAGCTTGTATATTATTAATACTTGCTTTTTATAAATAGGATTTTCATGGAAATGAATTTGAGTGAAAATAGCAATATGTATTATTTAAAAGCAGAGCTTAAATTGTAAAGTGCTGTGTAGTCACTTTCAATAGTTAAAATGGTTTTAACTATTATGTGTAGTGCTGGGTAAAATATTTGGGACTACAGAGGATTAATACAGATATCCTTCTGTCTGCTTCCAACCAAATGAATTCTTTCTCTTTTATGAAATGTGGTAATCTTAGATTTAACTGTGTGGAACACATTTCTGTAAATAAAGATACCACTGAAAGTCAATCTGAAATACGAATAGCTACAGGGAAGCTATTATCCAGATCCTTAAAATTATGGTTTTAGCCAGAACTTTCTTACAAAGACATTGATTTCACATCTGTAATTACTAAGGTGTATAAATAGCCCCCAAATTAAAGCACAGTACTTTCTTTATTTCTTCCGCTTGGGAGATTGAAGTAAACTCCACCCGAGGGTAAGACCTCATGGGTAATATTCTTGTGTCACTATGTTTGCTTTGCTCAATTTAGACCCAAATGGATTGTATCTGCCTTTATAGTTGTTTTGAGGTTGCCTACAATTAAGTTCTAACTATTAGATGAATTTTTAAACCTGCAGAATAATAAATCTTACAGTTTTTCTGTCTTATACCCAAATCAGATATTACCCTATGTGTCTTCCATTTAGTAGATTCATCATCAAACTAACACCAAGCATGGACTAACAGGTTAAAATAAATCCCTTCTTGAGCTTTTTTTGTTTTTAAAGATTTATTTATTTATTCATACAAGCACTGGGTACAGTCAGAAGCCCGGGAGGGTGAGAGAACACACCAGAGCCAGAGCTGGGAGCAGAGCAGGCAGAAGGACTGAAGTACACTGCTGAGGGTGGCAGTGGGTGGCAGGAGAGGTCTGTGAGCCATGTGGGACCCTCCTCCGGTGGCCGGGGAGCACCCGGGAATTGAACCAGCACTGCAGAGGCTGTGGGCAGCTTCTCAACCCAGCGCTCAACCACTGTGCCACCGGGGAGGCCCCCTTCTTGAGCTTTTATTAACCATGTAAGCCAAGATAATTTTAAAGATCATAAGAATTCAAAATGAAATGAAGTAGCTCATCTTCTCAATAGATGGTAACCCTTTTGGTATACCCTGATTTCCCAGGATTACATGTATTTTCATTTGATGAAAGAGCAAGAACATGGTCACAAGAGCTGTAACAAAAATATTCTTGGCAACTTTTCTATGGGTGTCGGGGGGACATCATGGGGGCCTTCGAGGGGAGGAGGTCTGTCATTGGAGAGAAGGCTAATGGCCAGATCCTACCCTGTTCTAAATCCACGTACATTCAGGCCTCCCCTGGTGGTGCAGTGGTTGAGCGCTGGGCTGTGAAGCTGCCTGCAGCCTCTGCAGCACCGGTTCAATCCCCGGCCCTCAGCGAGGGTCCCACATGGTGCCCAGACCTCTCCTGCTGCGCCCACTGCTCCCCTCAGCAGTGTATTTTGTCAGTCTGCCTGTTCTGTTCCCCACTCTGGCTCTGGTGAATTCTCTCACACTCCAGTGCTTCTGACTGTACCCAGTGCTTGTATAAAAAAAAATAAATAAATATCTTTAAAAAAATTAATACAACTCAACTAATACAACTCAAGAAAATAAAAAAAATAAATAAACCCACATATGTTCACCATCACATACACACAAATTTTTCTTGATTTTACGTATCGTATGCTTCACCATATAATTTCAGTTTAATAAATATTGTCCTTAAACTAATACTGATGTTTTCAAAGCAAGTATGTTTCTTTACTTTCTGAGTATGAATATGATGTTATAGCTAAAAAGAATTTGAGAACTTCTAAAGGAAATATCAGTCAGATAAATTGAAAACCCACTGTTTTGTGAATGCTGCTTTAGGGATTGAAGGTGGATGGGGTGGGGACTGCAAAAGAACTGGAAAACACATATATTTGACTTTAAGGACTGGACATGTCTAGCTTCAGATTATATCAGATTCATATTCAACATTTACAGAACTCTTATTATATATCCAGCCCCAACTGATCAGTTTTTATAGATATTATCTTACCCATTCATCATAGCACCTTTGAGGTATGTATTATTGTCCCTATGTTGTAATTGTAGAACAAAGGCTAATGAAGAATAAATGTTTTGTGCAAAAACACAGCTCATCAATGGTAAAGCTAAGATTTAAACCAATCTCCTCAAATGTGTAGTTTCTACTACAACATAAGTTAGGTTTTAGACCCTACAACGCAGGGTCTAAAATATGAACAGAGAGGCCCCGACAAAATATATTTATATATATATAATTCTCCTTTAGTAGGTAAATAAACTGATGTACATCCAGACAATGAAATACTACTTAGTGCTACAAAGAAATGGGCTACAGACTCATGGACAACCTTAAGCACATATTTATAAGTAAAAATTCAATCTGAAAGGGCTATGTATACTGTATGTGTCCAGCTATAACATTTTGGAAAAGGCAAAACTACAGAGATAATGAAAAAATTAATAGTTGGGTGGGTGGGGGGAGATGAATAAACAGAACACAGAAGATTTTAGGGGTAGTGAGAACACCCTAGATGATACCATAATATGAATACATGTCATCATGCATTTGTCCAAATCCACAGAATGTACAGCATGAAAAATGAAACATATTATAAATTATGAACTTTGGGTTATTATGATATTTCAATGTACTTTCATCAATTTTAACAAATGTACCACTCTGGGATATGTTGATAGTGGGGAAGGCTGTTACATTGTTGAGGCAGAGATATATGGAGAAATCACTATACCTTCACTTCAGTTTTGCTGTGAATTGCAAACTTCTCTAAAAATGTTTTAATTAAAAAAAGATATTACTAAAGAAAATAAAATTCTACTTTGGGTGAAATGACTCATTTATGTAGTGACTTCATGGACATGTGTTTGATTTTTCCACATCTTCCCATTTTTACAAAAATAAGCCAATAAGACCTGGGGAACTTTGAGAAATCAGAGTGGATGAACACTCAGGTTCAAAAACTCATGGTCTGTTCTGAAAATCAAGAAAACTATCTGCAGCCCCAAAACATTGGCAATTTTGAGGTTTTTAAAATTGGATCCAATATTGACAAAGTATATTTTATATTTTTAAAGATTTATTTACTTATGCATGTATGAATTGGGGTGTAGGCCAGAGGTGCAGGGTGGGTGTGTGAGAGGATTCACCAGAGACAGAGTGGGAAACAGAACAGGCAGATCGACTGAAATACACTGCTGAGGGTTGCAGCGGGGAAGTCAGGAGAAGTCTGCTGCATCATGTGGGTAGCTCCCTGGCCAGGGATTGAACTTGTGCTGCATTGGCTGCGGATAGCTTAATAGTTTGCATTTTAACCCCTTGTGCCACCAGGGAGGCCCCAACAAAATATATTTTAAAGGGCTATATTAATTTTATCTTGAAAGAAATTTCCCATCTGGTTTGCAAAGCAGATTGTCATAAAAAGGTAGATTTTATTTATGTGTTTATTTAGGGTCTAGTAAAATTTTCTAATTTCTCAATATGAGTGTATTTGATAATGTCTAAGTAGTTTATGTGTATTTTCTAAAGTTCTAAAATAATAACTATCCAAACTATCCCTGAAATGTTTTTATACATCAAATATATTGTACCAATTTTTTTCTCAGCATTATTGTGCAATATTATTGTGTTCATGCTTTAAAATTTTTTTTTTGTATTCCTGTTTTGTATTTATAAAACACTAAGCACAATCTGGCTTGGTAAATATAACAGATATTGCAAATATGTTTTTAAAGAAATGAAAACACTGAGTCAGCAATGCTGCAGCAAAATTAGAATCACATAGAGACTGAATGTGCTTTCTCTTTCCTCTCACATCATTGAATGGCCTCTGGTTTTTTTTTTTTTTGAATGTCCCCCCGAATGTCACAGCAAATATTCTATGCCTAAGCTACCTATAATTTTCTTACATCAAAAATATATTTTATTTTAACATACAAGTATGTATGTATATACAAATAGTCTTGTGTTTTCAAAGCTATGAATTGTCTAAGTGAGATCATAATTTCCTTGTCACTGTAGAATGGTGAGAATCTGGTCAGTTCATGGCCACGAGAACCAAAAATATAAAGTAAATCTCACAGCATAATCATTCTCTGTGTCACCAATAAGTATATTTCTTGAGTTGTGTGGAGACTATGTCAAAAAATAAAAGACAGAAGGATGACAAGGCCCTGTGATGAAAAGTGTCCAGGAAGTCCTGTGTCCTGAGTTCAAAGCCTAGTTCTGTTTCTTATTAACTGAATGGCTTTGGGAAATCTTATCCTCTCTTTATGCTTTAATTTTCTTTTATGTAAAATGATGCTAGTAGCTCTTAACTCAGAGGAGCCTGACACTAATAGCTCCTACTTAATGTGTATTTTTGCCCATGCCAGTTAAGTGGAAGAATGGTATAATACATTAGATTGTTTCATCTACTCAACAATTCTTTGGGGGTAGGTATTGTTATCTGAATTTTACAGTTTTCCAAGAAATTAATCATGCTTGAAGGCACATAGTGTGCATCTGAGCTAGATTTTAACATATTTTCCTGAACTCCCAAGTCCTGTGTTCGGGCAACTGTCAGTTGCCCTAACTGGAAAGCATTATCATGGGTAAGAGGATGGGGAAGGCAGAGTGGAGCAGAGAGGACAGGAGAGAGAAAAGATGGAGGGACAGAAGAGGTAGGGCAGGGTCACTCATGCCTGTGTTCATACCTTGCACACAAACTCAAGGGAGCCCTAGAGGACAGAGCACCTGGGTGTTGGGTGCTGCTTCCATATCACATGCCCACGGTCAGCTGTACACACACCTCCATAGTGTGTTAGGATGGTGTCTTCCATTACATTCTTGGCTCCTTGGTATACAACTTTTTTGGGAAAAGATACTAGATTCTTCCACATGTTTGCTTTCTACCCTGGAAAGTCCAGATTTATGCTAAAGATGTCACCTACTTCCTCTGAGTGTCCAGATAAATGAACAAGTCATGTGGAAAAGGTAACCTTCACCAAGCTCCTGTTCACATAGGAAACCAGTTGGACAGATTGATGTAGGAGGAGACAGGGCTCACCAGCTGCCTCCAGAACCTCTGGGCCTGGCTATGGGCTATTCACACAAGGGATTATTTTCCAGTAACCCTAGTTTTCACATGATAATTGAAATTTGGATATTTGATCAGTTAGAAATTGATCTCCAGAACAAAAATGCTAAGATCCTTGCAATTTATGATCTTCTTTAATGTTCTCTTATACTTTATTGCAAAGACCCCTGTGCGGATGCTTTCTGCTTCCCTTCTCATTCCAAAAGGAGGTAGCCACTTGTATAATAATTTCCATTTTACTGGAGAGGGGAAGGAAGATTTTTTGTTTTTGCTATTGCAGGTCAGAGCCACATGAGTAATGAAACCTTCAGTAGCTGAGTAATCAGTCTTTAATAAATGGGTATTTTCTGTGCTCACAGAGGACTTAAGTGAATGGTAGCATTTTACAGACTAGAAAGTGTCTGATAATAATAACTAACGATTGACATTTACCTTGCATTATTGAGTTTATAAAGTATTTCCAAAAGTCTAATGTAATTTTACCTCTAGCATTTAATATGATTTTTAAAAGTAACAGCAAGCATTCCTTAAGACTTATTACATGTCAGGCAGTTATATTAATCCCAATCAATGCGTGCTTCCTTAGTCTCCAAGACAACCTCTGCTTTCTCCATTTCATAGATGAGAAAACTGAGGCTCTGAGGCATTGCCATTTTGAGTCAGACTCATCCAGGCTGTCATCAGTACATGGCACCTTTCTATTTCTTTGCACTCACATTGCCTGCGGATGGCTCTTGTTGAGTCATTATCTGAGAGGCTAATCCACATCTTGATATTTGGATGGTCTTGGGGGACCTGAGGGGTGCTGTGTCATGTGTTCTGTGAACTGTCAATTCTGCAGGGCGTTGGGTGCTATAAGGGGGACAAAAGCTCTATGGTGAAGTGCATTTTTGAACTGCTGAGTTACAAAACTGAACAAAGTATTGCTTTTTTAAAAAAGTTGCTTCTCAGGACCCTCATGTTTCTCCAAACACATTTTGCGGGATGCCAACGTGAGTTATTCTCCCAAAGAAAGAGGTTATAAAAGCAGCACTGAAAGATGGAATCACTTTGGTCTCCTATGGTCTGCGACCCTTTGCTTTTTCTATCCTAGAAGATAGCTGGAAGAAATAGTGAAATGAAAGTGACTTCACTTAGAAAAAGTATATTAAAAATACCACTGCCCAGAGCAATATCTGTATGTGTGTCTCCCAACCCACATCAGCTTCTGTGCTCTGGGCTGACACCTCCCAGTGCTCTCCCACCCTCTGCAAGGCAGCTCCAGCCTAGACCCAAGACTTGGAAAGAAGATGGCTTTGGGCTTTAATCCCATCTCTGCCACTCCCTGGCACTGTGACTTCAGTTATGTTATTAACCCTGGGCACTTCCATTTCAATGTCTATAAAATAGGAATAACACCTGTTTCTGGTGGTGTTTGTGCAGATTAAAATTATATAATAAGGCAGCTAGTATGAAGTCTGGCAGTGAGCCAGTGATCAATAAAGGTAACTATTCTGGAGAAATAGAAATAGAGTTGGCAAAATAAAAGCTGATCTTTGCTCTGGTCTTGGCTCGGGCCTACCAAAGAGATTCAGCAAATATTTGCTTTACTGACTCCTTCTTGTCTATAGTGTACATTGAATAACATCCAGCAGTTCTTAATATTACCCACAAATCTCCATGTTGTCCCTTAACCAAAAAATTAAAAAATGTTTTTCTTTCACACAACAGTAAGATCACAGTGGATAGTCCTTCTGGGGTCATTTTGTGTATCCTGAGCATGATGTATGAATTTAAAGGGAACATTAAGTAGAACAACCATCTCTCAATCCCATAGCGTGGCGACACTTATAGCACTTTCCACCGTCAGTGAAAACCTTACTGGTCTTTTCTATTAAGAGGAAATCTTATTCCTCACAGAACCTCATTCTTTTCTCAAGGACTTTAGAGAAAGGGGCTGCTTTCTCTCCTTCAGGCTATACCTTCTGATCTCTGGCGGTAGCTACTATGATCTCCCCACAATTGCCTCCCCACTTGTAGGTAGGGAGAACAAGGAAAAGGCTTGCTAAAATCATTTCCTAACTATTTTACCTCCAGTACTTATATCTTTCAAGCTTTTTTTCCCCAACTAGAGGTACTTTTCAAAAAAAAAAAAAAAAAAAAAACCAAAGAAAAACTCTTGAGTCTTCTGTATCCCTAAATGAAACCAAATGCCTCTGGCAGTCTTCACCATCTCATCACAACCTACCTTTCACATTACTCTCTCTGATCTCCTCCTCCTTTACCCACCCAAGTAGCCCCACACTCTTTTCTCTGAATATGGCAAATGTTTTTTATATATTAGTGTCTTGTTCAAAGTGCTTTCTTTGATAAGAATATTCTATTCCTGTTCTCTTCTAGGCATACTCCTATTCATTCTTTTTTTTTTTTTTTTTAAATAGAGACATGTTTTATTTATTTATTTATTTGTTTGTTTGTTTGTTTATACATGCACTGGGTACAGTCAGAAGCGCGGGAGGGTGAGAGAATCCACCAGAGCCAGAGCGTGAAGCAGAGCAGGCAGAAGGACCGAAGTATACTGCTGAGGGGAGCAGCGGGCGGCAGGAGAGGTCTGCGCAGGCGCCATGTGGGACCCTCCTCTGGTGGCCGGGGAGCAGCTGGGGATCGAACTGGCGCCGCAGAGGCCGTGGGCAGCTTCGCAACCCAGTGCTCAACCGCTGCGCCACCAGGGAGGCCCCTCCTATTCATTCTTAAGTCTCAATTTAATTTCACAGCCTTTAGCTTCTCCAGGTAGTTATTTACTTCTTGCTGTGTATTACCATAGCATATGAGCATATCAGACAGGAACAGTACTCACAACATTCTAAATCAGTGATATTGTTTATAATCCATCTGTCCCACTAGACTGTGAACCCCTAGAATCATGGGCAGTACCTTCTCCCCTTTGTGCTCTAACTACTTAGTGCAGTACTTGGGGCAGCCTGGTCCATGCCTGAAACATGTTGGCTGAACAATAAATGAAAAGCAGAGGATGAACATATCCTCCTACTTTATGAGTTGACAACAGAGCAAGGTGGGCTTCGTGAGTTGAGACCCTAATATTCTGAGTGGAGTCCCTAACATTGGGATAACTACCTCCCAGATCTGGTCACACCAGGAGTATTTGAGGGCAAATGTATGAAATAGGGAGAAGTGACTGTCCTATGTCCTGTCCTTGCTGACTGGAGAAGGGTCTAGCTGCTGCCTGAGGATCTGTGGAAGAATATTCACTACAATGGTAGTAAAGTTTCTTGAAAATTCAGACTTTGTGGCTTTCTTTCCCTGTGTTGCCTCATCATATGTTTCTAAGGACATGGAGAGTGAGTCCCCCAAACGGGGTTCAGACAATCAGAGCAGAAGCAACTGACTGGGAAAGGAAGGTGTAGGATTTACTGAGAGCAGACCAGCCTCCCTGGGTGTTGTGCCCTGGATCTGCACATGGGCACTGTGTGCCCATGTGGTCGACCAGAAGAACAGCTCCCCCTGCAGGGTTGGCTGTTGTTTAAGTCTGCAGCTTAGCCTGCTAACTTCAGCGAGTTTCTTTGATGGCAGAGGAGTCAGGACCAGAAAACAAGTCACGACCCAATTAAGTGATCCTAGAATCTGAAACGGCGCCAGCTGCCACAGAACAAAGCAGGTTTTCAGGGACTTGAGGGCCCCTCAGGAAATCAGGACAAAGCTGTTTTATTGGTAGTATGTAAATAAACTTTCTCATTTGATGAATAGGCATTGCTCCAAGTGGTCAAGCAGGGGGATTTGTTACCTTGGGGGTGGCTGTGGAATTTTCTTTCCTAGGGATTTTAACAGCAGGTTACATTTTTATCTGTCTAGAGTTGTTCAGCTGTGAGCCATCCTGGAAGCAGAGAGGGGGTGGCAGCTAGGAGAGATTAGTCTGCCCTTAATTATAGAAGCTGCTTTAGAGGAGGTATGAGGGGAATTGTGTATGATCTATAGATATATTTTTACCACAGGCAAGTTTCCCTTTGGTTAGCCTTTGGTTAGAGGAATGACTTGTTTTCTATGATGATTCAGAGTTCTTGGGATTCAGCACGCTAAATGAGTCCCTTAATCAGCATCCAGAATAGTGAAAGAGTTCCGGAAGATGAACGGATAGATTTAAACCAAAAAAGTTGCTTTTACTCACCCTGTAGGCTAAAAACAACTGTTTAAAAGTCTGAATTAGTAAGATTATAAAAGGTTGTTAGAATAAGTAACCCCACATTTGATGTGAGAGACAGCATGCTGTAGAAAATTAGCTCTGGAGCCAGACTCTAGGTTCAAATCTTAACTTTTCCTTTTATTAGCTGTGTTTAATTGGTCACTTTCTTAACCTCTCTGTGCCTCGATTTCTTCTTATAGGAAGGAGAAAATAACAACTTTTGCTTCATATAGATATTATAAATATTAAATAAGTTCATTCAATAAAGCACTTAGTACTGTACTTAGCATAGCAATAATACCAAATAAAGTAGTATAAGGTAGCTGTTATGTTTGCGAAAATATTTGTGTATATATTCCTTTAGCTTTTGCATTACTAAATTCTATTTGAATCTATTCTATTTGAATATCTCAGTGGTTCCCACAGTGAATAAAACAATCATCAGTCATGATGAAATGATTTATCAAATTTGTATTATCGGCACAATTGATAAATATATGTTAAAAAGTATCCAACATCTTCACATGGGTTTTGGAGCTTTATATCTCATTTCTTCCCTACTTCCCTTCTGTACTTCAGTCTGAGTGGGCTGTTAATTTCTGGGAGGCTTCATACCCTCATCTCCATTTAGTCCTTGTCTTCAGCTCTCTGTTCTTTCCCCCAACATGTTTTTTGCTTATTAAAATCTCACTTATTTTTCAAGGCCCCATCAACTCCTTAAGCCTCCCCATGTCCTTCCCACACTGCTCTGAGGAAGTGGTTTCCTCTTCCACATCTAACAAACTTTCATGTGTTTTTCAGGGTACTTATCTTTTTCTATATTATTTTATAGCTTATTGGTGCATTTGTCTAATTTGTCTAGAAGAAAGTATCTTGTACCTCCAAAATCCCACAGCATAAAGCCTTCTATGTCATGACTGCTTGAAACCATGCATTGAGCTAAACTGAAGTCAATCTCTAATGCTTGAAAAACTTCTATTCTTGGGATGTCAAGGTTGAGTATAACCACCCTGTGTTTCTGATAACAGGCATTACTAGGGAGAAAAATTTTTGTTCTCATGTAGGAAAAAGTGGTGTTTTTAGAAAAGGACAAAAACCTTTGCGCTGGAGCCTAAATGTAACATAATGTCGTATTGTGATCAGCATATTTTAAGATAGACTTTGATGAAGTAAGATAGTGTCGGAAACAGTGAGAGTCCCTGGTTGAAATGATGGTTGTACCTCTAAATGAAGAGGTGTAGAAATGGGAACGCATAGCCTAAGTGCGGAAGGTTCTCATTGCCTTCAAATATTTGAAGAGTTGTCATGGTGATGATGAACAGTTAGACCTCTGAAAAGCTTCAGAGAACAAAACTAGGACCAGTGGGTGGAAATTACCAGGAGGCAGATTTCAGCCCAATATTAGAACATTCTAATAACTGTCACTTTTCATCAGTGGAAGGAGCTGCTTTAAACAGTGTGAGCTCTCCAAGTGGAGGTTTTTAAACACAAGTCTGCCTGGATAATCTTCTGGCTGTGGGAGTAGTGGGTAGGAGGTTGACCTCCAAGACCCCTTCCACCCCAAAGATTAATTGATTTTATGGAAATCTGTATTTGTGTAAAGGCGGTAACAAATATCCTGCATTGTACTGCATTTGGAGGCTGGCTAAGTTAGGGATAAAAAACGTTGGTGGCTTATTTCTTTGCTTTTCTCAAAGAAAGGGATACAAGTTTTCATTTGGGGATTTTATAAAAACTATTTAGTTTGATTTTCTTGTCTCATGGCTTAAGTGCAAGAAGGTACTGACCATGTTTTCCACTTGCAAACAGCCTGAACGTCATTGCCACAAATCGTTCCCTGTACATCTTGCTTTGAGTCCCTATTTTTTGGCTGTGGTTGATACCAGGGCTGTATTTCTGTCTTGATGATTAGTGCAAAGATGTTCAGGCTCTGCATGTTAGGGGACTGAATAGCTATTTGCAATCTTGTACTAACCTGAATTTCCTGAGTGACTGGAACAGTTTTCACACACTATCTATACTCCTGTGGATAATGACATTGCTAGCTTGCCCCCATGCTGTTAATGTATTCATGTGTATTCTGTTTAGTACTGAAAAAAATGTGCAGTATGATGGCTGAAGTGGTCCCTTTATTTCCTCCCCCTCAGACTCTTCTAGACAGAACAAAGTCTTTCCAAATATTGATAAAGACTGTGTTTTCATTTTCAAAGTAATTAACAATGGCTTCTTTTGCATATTTTTCTATACCTCCTGTGTCTTATAGTTATACCATCAGATGCAGAGCTTACATTTGTACCTACTAATGGCTAAGTCCTTTATACCAGAGACTCATGTGTTCCCCTTAACCTTCCCACAGTCTCTACTAGATATCTCCCACTAAGTTACTGGAAAAATGGGAGGAATTTCTTAATTCTGATCTAACAAAACAAAACAAAACAAAACAAAACAAAACAAAACAAATGTCCCACCTCGACCCCCTGCTCTGCACTATCTCTAGGCTCCTTCTTGAGTTGGAAACAGTAAGATTATTCTGGAAATTCTGGTATTGCAGAGCAGTTGAAAACAGGAATTGTCATGAATTAAATTTAACACAGAATAAACAGTCTTTTGGTGGAGGGACATTCGCCTTGCCTTTTACCTGCAACCATTGTGACAGGGCAGGGAAAGTGCCCTCAGCACATTTACTTTGGAAAAGCTTGTTGCTAACAGTGTTCTGATTTCATTAACCTGAAGGATCTAGAATGGAATTCAGTTAATTTAAGCTAAAATGGGGGACCTTTTATATATTTATGATCTCCATATTAATTTATCTTATCTTTAGAAGCTATTCTCCTTAAAATAATTATTGAATTTTACAAAAAGAGATTCTGAACAAACAAAAAACACCTCAAGCTGTAACCTGGAAGAGGAGATGGGAAGGAAAGAGACTTTAGTCATGGTATTCTCCTATTACAGCTCTCTGTTCTCTGTGTTTGTGGGTAGTGTTTATCCTTTTCTCAAATTCACTAATGACAGAAATAGGAAATAGGGATTTTTTCCCTGTTATTTATTTATTTATTTTTCTCATATCAGTGGACATAAGCTGCTGCAAAAAAAACAGCCTCAATTTTCTAGTTCTTCCTCAGGATCAGGAGATAGCCGTGTAACACATTGCTTCTCTCCGTGATTACATTTTGTGCTGTTCTGTATTTTATTTTGGTTATGATTTGTTTCACATACCACCAGATAGAGCAGAGAGAGAAATAATTTCCCCAGGAGGTCTCCAAGCTATTAGGATATTACTATAGAAACAGTCTGTCAGCATTGACATTCTCACACATCAAAATTTGTTTATATAGAAAATGAACTATATAAAACCATCCCGGTTGCACTGGAACCCCTCCTCCAACTATGAGAGGCAGAGAATCCACTCCTTTGGATCTGATGCCAACCTCACAATTATTTATACCCCTAAATTAAAATGGGTAGGTTTCTCCTTATACACTACACCCACAGCAGGCACCACTGTAACCTGCATAGCGGGTACGTGGAGCGTGTCACTCAGCTTCTGTAATGTGATCAAGAACACCATCTTATTTTATCAATGTTGGAGCATGTTAGCTGTTCTTCAGTTATATTTTTATGAGCAATGTTGTAATGTAATCATCACCAATTTTAATTCCCAGAGATCAGGTTCTCAGCCACATAGTACAGGGTGCACATGCTGTCATCTTTAGAATAAAATCCATAAAGCTTTAGAAATTCTTAGTTTAGATATTAAACTTAGATTTATGTGCTTACTAAATCACCAAGGTTTTCCTAGTGTCAAATATCTTTTTCTAAGTGAAATATTCAGGAGGAAACTTTTACAATCAAAAAGGGGAATTAAAATTTCTTCAGTCTGGTCTACAAAGATGCTTCTTACTAAAATAGGTTGATGACATTATCCCTTGTTTGCTTAAGCATGTCTTTTTCAGTGACATCACCTAGCCTAGGCTTTTTGGCTCAGTGCCTTATTTTGGGCACTGAAGTATTGGGCCATTGTGAGCCAGGTTGTTGGTAGACTACAGTGGATGGAAAAATACAATCTTACGCAGAGACTGCTGCCCTCCAGATGTGCTTGGGACTTCATAACATCACCATTGTCTCAGATTCACATTGACATAGCAGCACAATAGCTAAATATACTAGTGATATTTGAACTTCAATTATTCCAATTATTCTTTACTTAAGGTCAGTTCAACTTACCTGAAAGAGATTTTCCTGACCCAGAGAAAAGGTCAACCCAAACCAAACCAATAATAAACTCTTAATGCCTGGCTGTAAAACTGAGGTAACCAGAGTGGGAGGGTGATGGGGAAGGAGTGGGGTTGGGAGGGGGCCCAGTGGAATGTGGTGGAGGATTGTTGGGGCACTGGCAGTAGGCAAAGTGTGAAGTCTACATTTGGAAGAGTTTGGACCTATAACCCCCAGAACAGATGCAAAGGTGTAAACCTAATTTGGGAAAAGAAAATAAAATCCATATCATCTTCTAGAAAACTGATAGCATCAAGGTCTCATTTACTCTGTTTATCCTATCATTGCTTGCTAAGAGAAATTTTCAAGCAGTGACAAATGTCACTTTTGTAAATAAAGTCTGAATTATTGCTTTGGATGGAGTGTTTATTTATTTATTTATTTATTTATTTATTTATACAAGAATCGGGGTACAGGCCCGATGCGCGGGAGGGTGAGAGGATTCACCAGAGACAGAGCAGGGAACAGAACAGGCAGACTGACCGAAATACACTGCTGAGGGGAGCAGCGGGCGAGACAGGAGAGATATGCCGCACCATATGGGACCCTTGCCAGTTGGCTGGGATCGAACCAGCGCTGTAGAGGCTGTGGACAGTTTCACAGTGCAGTGCTCAACCACATGCGCCACCAGGGGAGGCCCTGGAGTGGAGTGTTTTGAGGGGGACAACAAAAATGTCAAGGTTGAGATTTCTCATTCTTTGTGTAGTGTAGACATCAGAGGCCCGGCATGTAAAATTCATAAAACTAGACACATGCACAGAGAATGACTTGGAGTGTGCCAGGGAGAGGAGACTGAGGAGGAAAACCTCAGTAATGGCAAAGGGGATACACAATAGATTAGGGCTGTGAAGTAGGTGGACCAATGCAAAACAGAGCTGCAGTAGTTTATTTTTTAAAAGATTTATTTTTTTATGCATACAAGAACTATGGTGTAGATTAGAAGTGCTGGGGGAGGGGGCGTGGGGAGGGTGAGAGGATTCACCAGAGACAGAGTGGGGACCAGAACAGATCTACTGAAATACACTGCTGAGGGGAGTTCTCAGGGGAGGTCTGCTTTACCATGTGGGTTGCTCCCTGGCCAGCAGGGGATTGACTCTTGCTGCAGTGGATGGCAATAGCTTGATAGTGCTGTGTCTTTAACCCCTGTGCCACCAGGAAGGCCCAGAGCTGCAGAAGTTTAATGCTAGAGAACTTAGCTTTTACTTTCTCTGAGAACAGAAGTTGTAAATGGTAAATCTCTGGCGTTTGTCTCTCGTGTCCCTCTCTGCCATTTCTATGCCCTTTTCCTTCTGTTTTCTGGCTTATGAGCTCAGGCAGCTGCTTTTATAGGCATCCATGTTCTAGTTGTTCCATTGTAAGTGTTCTATATTTAAGTTATGCTCTACCCTCATAACTTTTCTCATTTTCTTAATTTATCTTATCCCATTTTGAAATACAAGATTACAATTGTTAGTTGCTTTGTCACCCCATATAATTTTTATGGTATGCAGTAGCTAACTCAGTATGTGACATGGACCATTTCTCCTCTTTCCTTGTATGCTCATGGGACTCCATCATGGCCCTCTTTTGTTCCTCATTGCAAAATAAGAGTTGTCCTAGATTTTTTGGCATTCCTTTATGTTAGATGGGAGTTGGCAAAGTAAGCTTCCCCTGACTTGTGACTGTTGACAGACCATATGTAATACAGCCACTTTTGCTCCATTCAGACCCTCCCTGGATGATGCCCACCTGCACTGAGGGGATCATTTTCCTTACTCAGCCTACTGATTCAAATGTTAATTTCTTCCAGAAACACAGACAGAGACTCACAGAAATAGTTTTACCAGCTGTCTGGTTCTCTCCCTTAGCCCAGTCAAGTTGACACATAAAATTAACCATCACACCATCCTTCTCCTCTTGTTCTTTGGATTCCTTCTTTGGGTTCCTGCATTTCAGTTCACAACTCTTTTTGGGCATTCTCCTCTGATGATGATTTTAATGCATTTTTGTAGTTCTCTCATCTAATTTCCCTTTGTATGTTGTCTTCAAGGGCTATATTCTCAGCTGTTTCTCCAGACTCTTTTCTGGGCAATTTTTCTGTACCCACTGTTTTAAAACATTTTTCTCTTTGGTGCATATTTTTTTAATATATATCAAATTCATATTTCTCTACTTCTGACCCATGCTTCAGTTTGCTGATCAGATGTACAACAAGTAAGTTGAATTTGGAAAATTCCCATACTAAGTGCTTCAGCTTCACACCAAAACCTCTTTTACCTTAATTCAATTGGCCAGAATCAATCGATCAGAAACCAGATAGTCAGATTTTTCCTAGCCTTAACTCCTCTATGCTGGCCTATCTCTAACTTCCTGTCAATTCAAGTGCTGCTATGAATGGAATGTTTGTGTCCTCACTCCCACCGCCCATTTTCCACACACAAGAAATTCATGTGTTGGAATCCTAATCGCAATGTGATGGTATTAGAAGGCTTTAGGTAGGACCTATGCAAAGTGATTAGGTCATGATGTTGATGACTTTTTGAATGAGATTAGTGCCCTTATAGAAGAGACCCCAGAGGATGTAATGTACAGTGTGGTGAATGTGATTAACAATACAGTATTTTTAACTTGAACAGTGCTAAGAGAGTAGATATTAAAAGTTCTTACCATATGAAAAAATTTGTGAGATGAGGGATTTTAACTATATTTCTGGTAGTAATCATTTCTCTCTCTCTCTCTATATATATATATATCAGATCATTAAGTTTTATACCTTAAACTAATAAAATGTTATATGCCAGTCATATCTCAATAAGTCTGTAAAAACTTTAAAAATTGAAAGATTGGAATAGAAAAAAATTCTACTGTCTATGTAGATGATCAAGTTAATATAGCCTAGTACCATTAAGATAAGTTATATATGTTTTGACTAAATATATTTATATGAAAGTTTGGTAAGCATGTTTAACATGTTATATTAAAAATTGAGCTTATCTCAGTATATGTCAATATAATTTTGTAAACATCATTAGTTTTTCACATCAATTTTTTTTTACGATTTATGTAATTGAGCATCAAAACAAATGAAGACAAAGGTATTTACCAAAAAATAAAGTAGTAAACTTATTGGTATAAGATGAATTCTTGTCATCAATAAATTATTGCTATACATGGGATATGTCTGCTCTGTAATATTGCTGGGAAATTTTTTGTCACTTTGAAATGCTTTCATCTTGCTTTTATTTTTTTTTCTGGCAAGCAAAACACTGTTCAGAAATTCACTTTCATAAAAGGAAAAATTTATTTCTGATCTTTTTCTCCCTGAGTCGAGGAGCTTATATGTTCCTCTTTGACATTCTCTTCTTTTGAAGCTTTATTTGGAGTCTCAATTTCCTCACATTTGAACCAGCTTTTCTAATGCAGACTTTATTTTTTCATTTTTAATACACATAATTCTTTTTCAACATATGAAGTCTCTTATCAACCTATTTTGTACATATATGCAAAATTTTTTCCCTTAAAAATGTTAATTGTGGTAAAATACACATCAATTTTATCATCTTTTCTAATAATTAAATCAAAAATTTTTTATTCATAATCAATGACAAACACTATCTCCTTATACATGAGTAATATAAAAGGAATCATGTGAAGTCCCCCAATTCATATTTAAAATAACTTCTTTATGAAACCAGTCATTTTTGAAAGATAACTTTCCATTATTTAGTTTAAATTTCTTCTTACTGATTTGAGGTAACACTGTTTTATAACATCATATAAGTTTCAGATGTATATTATGTCGACATCTGTATATATTACATTACATTTACCACCAAAATTCTAGTTTCCACCTATCACCATGCAATTGACCTATTTCGCCTGATTTACCCACTCCACTTCTGTTTCCTTTTTGTAGACTACTATTTTGTTCTTAGAGTCTGAGTTGTTTTGTTTTGTTTGTTCATTTGTTTTGTTTCTTTATCTGCCAAATGCATGAAATCATGTGGTTTTTGTCTTTCTCATACATATTTAAGCATAATGCTTTTATTATGTAGGTGCCCATCTGTGCTGTTACAAATGGCAAGATTTCATCTTATCGCTGAGTAGTATTCCATTATGTGTATATACCACATCTTTTTTTGGTGTCAAAGAACAGAGGTGTAGGTGAGAAGTTTGGGGGGTGAAAGGATTCACCAGAGACAGAGTGGGGAGCAGAACCTGCAGATCTACTGAAATACACTGCTAAGGGGTGTAACAAGTGAGACAGGAGAAGTCTGCTGTGCCACGTGGGTCATCTCCCTGACCTGGGATTGAACTCAGGCTGTAGAGGTGGTAGTGCTGAGACTTAACCTCTAGGCCACCAGGGAGGCCCTGTACCACATCTTTATCTAATCACGTGTTGATGGACACTTAGGTTGTTTCTAATTCTTGGTTACTGTGGATAATGCTGTGATGAACATGGGGGTGCATATATCTTTCTAATTAGTACTTTCATATTCTTCAGATAAACACCCAGAAGTAGGAAAGCTGGATCAATGATATTTCTAGTACTAATTTTCTGGGGAAACTCCATACTGCTTTCCATAGTGACTATACCAATTTACATTCCTACCAACAATGTGCAAGTGTTTTCTTTTCTCCACATCCTCTCCAATACTTGCTGTTTATTATCTTTTTGATAATAGCCATTCTCAAAAGTGTTATCTCTTTGTTTTCTTAATTTGCATTTACCTAATGCATCATCCTTAAGATGTTGAACATAATTTCATGTGCATTAAATGACTGTCTTAATCAGAGAAATGTCTGTTTAGCTCTTCTTCCATTTTTCAGTTGCCTGGTTTATTTTCATATAGTTGAGTCATATAATTTCTTTATATATTAACCCATTATCTGATATATGTTATGTAACTACATCCTTCCATTAAGTAGGTTGTCTTTTATTTTTAAAAAGTGCTCTGTACAAACTGTAGTTTGATGTAGTCCCATTTGTTTATACATGCATAGGAGCAAACTCTTATCACTTGCATTATTATGATATTTTATTTATTCCTCTCCACCTCTCCCCCTAAACCCCCCACTCTAGTTCTCCCACTAAGTTAAAAACCCAGGATTGTGCATCTCTACTTTCATTCTGAAACAGCCTAGTCTAATGTATTTGTTGTGATAGTTCTAACTTTTATTGTCTAAGAAGACTTGGATGGCACCTTCTGATGTGAAAGAGATGTTTACCACTAGCTCTCTGATCAGTATATATTTAAAATGTTTTAATATTAATTTATTCTTAATAAATCTTATTACTTAAAATTTTCCTTTAAAGACTTTCTTTCATTTTTCAGTTTTAAGTTATTTTTTGTTGTGGTGAGAATATTTGAAAAAGATAAATATCTCTTAAATAATATAACTCTTTTAAAAGAAATGAGTACTGCTGAAGCAGTTGCAATTCATTGCCAGCCTAGAGTTAAGAAAAGGAAAGCCATTCTAACATATTTTGCAGACAGAAGAGTATTTTTAAATAGACACACCAAATTAATTCCAGAATGGAAATCAGCCACTAGAAAACTTAAACATTCAATTTTGCTTTACAGCAATCTGATAAAATCATATATTAAAATGAGCGGGGGGGGTCAGAAGTTCAACCCTTCTCTAATGAATGGGGATATTTAACATTTTTTAAATGAAAGGAACATCTAATGAGACATGCTTATAATATGTAAATAAAGAATTGCATCTGATTTTTTGCAAAATCTAAGTCATGCAATCATTTTAAATTTAAGAATGTTAATGGAGAAGATTGGCTACATTTTAAAATGCAGTTGGCCAGATTCTTCAAATCATCAGGGCCTACTCCTTAGAAATTGGCTGAGCCAAATTTTAACTGCCATCTTACACCCAGGACTATATTGACAAGGGCTAAAACTTTCCTATGGATATGTTTGTAATACCAATTTTAGGAACTGTAGGCATAAACAGATTTTTCTTCAGATCTTTGAAATACCCTTACAGGCACATTATTTTTATAGTGGTATAATATTACTGCAGGGAAATTGGCTGTGGATTTATGAAGGTATGAGACATAATTTTTAGTTTAGACAGAGTGGGAGTTAGAATATTACCAACTGAAAGTTAAGTAAAAAAAAGAAGAAGACAAAGAAAAGTGTTGATAACATTATTATTTTACATCAATTCCCATTTTCTCCCCATCCCCCAGGCCTTTCTCTCTCCAGCTCACTGAGAGGTGGGGTGGTAGAAATTATAACAAATCTCCAGGCCCTGGTGTGGGTGGGGCAGGCCCTTGTCCAGTCAGGAGGAAATGGATGTCACACAGGAGAAAAGGGTTCTAGGGTGAGCAGGGATGCTGTGGCTGCCATAGTAACACTCTCACCCCCAACCTGTGCAAGAGTCACTGGTAAGAATTAGGTCCCAAGAATCACCTGGGAGAAAAAGCCAACAGATTTTAATCTGATTGTCATCCAGTTATTTCAAGATTCTGTTCAAATTGCAGAGAAGGTAGAATGGAGATTAGTTGTATGAATGTATATATGTATGTAAGTCTGTATTGTCCACACAAGAGATATTCCAGGCTATAATATAATCAGGAAGGTATTTATTTGAGAATTGGAATCATGATATGGGTGTACCACTGAGGAGCAGTTGTAAGATGTGTAAGCATCAGGTCAGGGCACAGGGGATTTTTAAAGGACCCAGCAAGGAGATAGTCTGATTTAAGTCATTTGCTATGAAACTTTGGATTGGTTTCAAAGCTCATCTATTTGTCAATGATTGGTGGGCAAAAGTTGTCAAATCAACAGATAAATGTCTTCTGTTTATCTTAGAGTCACTGAATTACTGATTCAGCTGTTTAATTTTCACCTGAAAGTCTCAACATTGCAACTTAGAGAGAGATGGTGTCTGTTTGGCTCAAATTAGGTTCCATAATATGTCCCTGTAAGCAAGCAATTACATTTATTTTCTATGTAAAGCTACAGGCATGTTGTCCTAAATAAAGGATACGACAAGGACTGTCATTCATTTCCTCAATATGTAATTTTTATTTATCATCTACTCTAATGTTGGCACTGGGCTACAATAGAAATGCAACTTTTAGCAAGACCAATACAGTTCTTTGTCCTCAGGCTGATAGTCTAGGCAGGGGGACAGACAATAGACCATATTGAAAGAGTTTGGTGTTTGCTAAAAGTGAACACGGCACTGGGCACTAGGTGATAAGATGTCACCTTTCCCATAATGGCATGAGGATGTTCAAAGGACACCATCTCATCTCTGAGGTGAGATTTAAAGGATAAAGAATGGCCAAGTTAAAAAAAAAAAAAAAAGGTGATAGAGAGGAAGGGAAGGGTGTTCCAGGCAGAAGCAACAAGTCTAAACCAACAGAGAATGATTTTGCAGAATGGCAAACCTCAGTATAGCTGGAACATGGACTCAAAAGGAGTAAAGTAACTTTGTGGGAAATTTGGAAAATTTGGGCATAGACATGACCTTCACTTTCAGGGTGTTGAGATAAGTGGTGGCTAGAGATTGAAGACCACCTATGTCAAGGATTCCTGTTCACATATTTTTCTGAATATGTGTCTGCAGAAAAGGATCAAGGTGAAAGTAGAGAATTTTTGCAGTCTGATTTTCCTGGGCAAATCCTCTCCTTGTCTTATAGCCAGAAACACATCTAGTACATAGCAAAATGGGAATTCTTAAAGACTTTATGCATTCTGAGAGGTTGTTTTAACTCAAGAGAGTGATTCTATTTGTTCTAAATAACTGAGTATGTGATCTGTGACCTTCGCAAATGAAGAAATGAAGACCAAGCAAGGTGAAGCAATGGTACTGTAGCTACATCTTGGCATTTTTTTTCATTGAGTAATGGGACAAGTGAGTTTCACTTAAGGGCAAATGAATGTGCTGAGTGCTTGTCCCTTGATCTGGAGGCATAACAAAGTGAGGATGAAGTATCAGTCAAGGTATAAAAGGAAGGATGTATCATAGTGATCCACATGTTGGAATTTGATAATGTAAACCAAGAAATTTAGTTGTCCAAATATACAGAGTTCAAGGAATAAACTAAAATGCCTTCTTTGATAACTTGAGCAGAGCAAATCATTAACTAAAGTTTTTTTTGTTATTTACAGAAGACTGATAACTTACTTTGCATACTATCTCATAATAGCTCATTAAAAATGATGTACCATGTAGAAAGTAACATATCATCTAAATCACCAATGAAGCAAAGGCATTCACCTCCCCAAGACTCATGTTTTATTAAAATTAATGTGACCATAAAGTAGTATTTTCTTTAAGAATTTTATGCTTGTTTGTATATTAGTTTTATAAAATTATGATGAAGGGAAGGTAAAAATAATCCTAAAATCTCTATTTCACAGTGGCTAATTCTCCAAGATAACACAGAGGCATTTTTAGTGTGATGGTCCTGAGTTCAAATCCCAACTCTGCAACTCCAGCTGTTACATACTTGAGAAGTTTATCTAAATTCAGAAGGTCTGAGCATCAGTTTACACTCCTGAATATATTTATTGTAACACTCATTGTAAATTAATTGAGCTATTTGTACTTGTATATGCACATAATAAATGCTCAATAAGTGTTGGCTGTTATTGTTATTATTATCTCTGAGTAGTGGAGAGCTAAATGTTTTGGTTCCTTCTGAGATTTATATGAAAACCATGGTTGTATCCATAAAAACCACACTAATACATAGGACAATTTGCATATAATTTCAGGAGTCTCCTCCACTCTTGAGGTTATTCATAATTAGGAGCTGTATGGAGAGTAAGATCTGATGAACAAGGGAGGGGGGAGGGGAGTTGCTAGATAAAAACAAGAGTAATGATCACAATTAAAAGTTGGTAAATTTGGTAGTGAATGAATGTGGAATTCTCTTCTGTTTGCATATATGTTCTCTTTGAAATAAGAAGCAAAGCCATTGGTTGACAATGAGAAAAGCAGTACTCACTGGAGGCTTGAAGGAGAGAAAATCTGTGTATCATTGCTGGGGAAAGTGAGAAAGTGATGCTAAAGGAAATATAGCAGGATAGCCAGGCAGCACTGAGGGTCCACTTGAGGTTTGTAATCACAAATTTATTTTTTTCTGCAGATATTATAATTTATTTTAATTTATTTAAATATTCATTACATCATTCTTCATATTTGTACAATGTATGATTTCCCCTTGAAATTTCCACCACCAATTTACCCGTGCACCATCATCATAGTTACTTGTGCTCTCCCCACCCCATGCCGATCCTTCTCCTTCCTCCTCCCCTACAGAATGTCTCTGATCTATAGTTGCCTGTTGATTTTGAGTTTTACTTTATTATAGTTAGTTTTTTCCACGATCCCTTATTTGATTCCTCTACATTCCTCCGATAAGTGAAACCATCTGATATGTTTCTTTCTGGCTTATTACACTGAGCATAATCCCTTCCAGCTCCATCCATGTTGCTGCAAATGGCACAAGTTTAGCCTTTTTGATTGCTGAGTAATATTCCATTGTGTATATATACTATATCTTCTTGATCCAGTCATCTATTTTTGGGCATTTGGGTTGTTTCCAAAGCTTACATATTATAAATAGTATTGCAATAAACATAGGGTGTAGGTGTTCTTTTGAATTAATGTTTTGTGTCCTTTGTGTAGATACCTAGGAGTGGAATTCCTGGATCATATGGAAGCTCCATTTTTAGTAGTTTGAGGAACCTCCACACAGCTGTCCATAGTGGTTGAACCAGTTTGCATTCCCACCATTATTGTAGGAGAGTTCCTTTTTCACCACATCCTCGCCAACATTTGTTGTTGCTAGTTTTATAGTATGTACCATTCTCACTGGTGTAAGGTGGTACCTCATTGTGGTTTTGATTTGCATTTCCCTGATGTAATCACAAATTTAAAGTGAGACTAGGCAACTTTTTAGAAACCAATGCAGAGTACACAGATAGTTGAGTGTAACCAAAGTTGTTTTTTTTTTAAAGATTTATTTATTTATGCATACAAAATTTGGAGTACTGACCAGAGGTGTGGGGGATGAAATGATTCACCAGAGACAGCGTGGGGAACAGAACAGGCAGTTCGAATGAAGTACACTGTTGAGGGGAGCAGCGGGCAATTCAGGAGAGGTCTGCTGTGCCAAGTTGGGTTTTTCCAGATAAGTAGCATGGAAAGCAAGGCAAGGCAACTGTGGTGTACAATAATGTTTCTTGTATGACTTCACCTCCTCATTATTGCTTTCACATGTGGAATCTTGAGTCATGTGCTGATGCACAGACCCTCTGTTATAGTGATGTGGTACAAGATCCCTTACAGAGAGGCAGGAATTCTTTCATGTCCTTCTGCCTGCCCATTTGTTCCTGTCAGGAGCTAGAGGTCTCAGCCTCTTGTTCCTGCGTTGTCTCAGATGGAAGAAATGCCCTTCAGAGATGGAGGAGAGAGGGAATTTGTATTTTAAGGTGAACACCCATGCCTCTTTCTACCTATTACTATCTAGATGGATAGGCAACAATGTTACTTAGAATAATTCTGCTTTAAGTAATTGCATTTCTGACATTGCATTGTTTTGTTGGATGTATCCTCTTTGATAATCTAGGTATTTATACATTTAATACACATTTTCCAGAAAGAAATACTTAGCTCATAACAGGTCATGTTCATATTGAATTCCCATGACTTAAAAGGGAAGGACATGTGCTCCATTTCACTGCCTTAAAGGGAAGGAAAATAAAAACAATGAAGTTAAGGGTTATAACTCTTCCTTGCTCTTTTTGGAAAAGTGTACTCAACTTCACTCTATATTGATTCCACTGGTAGTGTTTTATTTTCTCCGTCAACTTATTTCAGCCGAGTCCTTATAAATAGGCGTTATAAGCAATTTCCTTTCCATTACCTGCAAAATTTCCACTGTGATGAAATGTGGCCCAGAACAAAAGGCAGGCCAGTGGTTTCTGCTTCCCCCACCTCCACAAAGTCTGGGTTGTTCCTTTCTAGATA
Source organism: Talpa occidentalis (assembly GCF_014898055.3). Classification (NCBI taxonomy): domain Eukaryota; kingdom Metazoa; phylum Chordata; class Mammalia; order Eulipotyphla; family Talpidae; genus Talpa; species Talpa occidentalis. The sequence continues at coordinate 91,252,494 of NW_023602073.1, read as the reverse complement.
GGAGTCCAAGATTAGGACTCTTTTTTAGGACGCTTGTAAACAACCCTTTCTTTCTCAAGCAAAAGCTATCTTACCAGCATGAAATAGCGGTGAGGAGACAGATTTCAAAGTTGCTAGACCTGAGCTGGAGTACTGATTTATTATCAGTGCTTAATTTTTCTGAGTCTTACATATAATTAAAGCTTTTATTTTCTCCCCTACCCCTCCTCCTCCTTTCCAGGATGTTCCAGCCACATGTGAAAAAAGCATTGAAAACAAACTGCTTTTAACCATAGATTTTATTTCCTTAACTGGAAGTCCAAGCGATGGCTTCCAAGTGACTAACCCATGGCCCTTGCTCCCTGTATTTGTGTTTCTTTTGTTCTTCTCTCTTTTGTGGATGGACTTCATTCCCAGATTCCTCACAAGGAAAAAAATTTGAGGAATTTCCAGAGTATCTTCCAGAAAGTGGGAAGAAATTTTTGAGAAACTTCTCCCTGGACCCAGTGGGTCACATGACAATTTGCCAACTTCTAGAAATAAGGATGGAATTTTGTTTAGATAGTTAAGACCCACTCTAGGAACAAGGGATGAGGTTAACTTTCTCTGGGTTGCACAGGGAAAGAGAAAATCCATGGAAAGAAATTGAGATTTTGTTTGGACAAAAGGAAGGGATACCAGGAAGACAACCAACAATCTAATCTACCAAGATCTCATGCAATGCTCCCTCTCTTAGCTCTTACATTTACACAAGAAAGTTCCTCTCTCAGTTTGGTTAAAACTGTGCAGCCACCTGATGCCATACTCTCTTTTTTTTTCTTTTTTAAAGATTTATTTATTTATTTATACAAGCACTGGGTACAGTCAGAATCACGGGAGGGTGAGAGAATTCACCAGAGCCAGAGTGGGGAACAGAACATGCAGACTGACGATACACTGCTGAGGGGAGCAGCGGGCGGCAGGAAAGGTCTACACGCCATGTGGGAACCTCGCCCGGCGATTGGGGATCAAACCGGTGCTGCAGAGGCTGAGGGCAGCTTCGCAACCCAGTGCTCAACCGCTGCACCACTGTGGAGGCCCACGCCAGACTCTCTTATGTCTACCAGTAGAATTTCCTGTGGTAGACCTTCTGCGCACGGAGACTGTTCAGAACCTTAGAGATTCTGCCTTCTTCCTTTGCTACTCAAGTCTTTCTTTGAGCTTTCGGCAGCCTGACTGTTCTGAACAGGATTCTGTCTTTTCTTTTATTAATTAATCTTCTCCTTGGCACTCTTACCATTCATAGCTTTGAGTTTTCCATTTGAGATGCCTGTGCTCTGCCCTGTGAGTCATTTCTGCCAGGAACTCATCTGCTTTTACTAACTTTGGCATCAACTATAAAAAATCTATATCCTAACGATCTTTGATTAATCTCCATCTACTATACCAAATTATTTCCAGTTTTCACTATATTTTTATTGTCATCATCTAGGGGCATGAATTGAGTAGAGGAGAAAAATGTGAGGGTAGAAGAAAAAGTCTGGGCAAATTCAGCACTGCTCCTTTGGAAGGAGCTGCAGTTGTGATTCCTTTAATGCCTTTAATCTAATACGAATGACTCTACTAAAGGGAAACCTTAACAGCTTACAGACTGGAGGACAAGGTTCCAGATCTCCTGTCTATAGCTTGAAGGAAGGGTCTGCTTACTCTAGGGAATTGCTGCCACTGAAGAAAGAGAGAGCTTTCTGTCTATAATCACATCCTTGCTAGTGAATAATTTCATAGGATTTTAAAGTATAGTCTCAAGTTTTCAAACAACATAAATTAAAAACTGATTTACTACAAGGTGGTTTTTCACTGCTGACAGCAATTATACATCATAATCTGTCAAATCCTTTTCCCTCCAGGAAGGAACATGTATTACTATGAATGAGGAGAGTGAAGCAGGTGCCTATATTATATTTTCTTCCAGAGACAATACATCATTTTCTCTCTTGGAGAAAATAATGGCACTAATTTGGTGCTTATAGGTGCAAACTTTAAGACCTTTACATATGTTTGAGACACTTGTAAAAAGGGTAAAGATACAAGTGACAGTAGTATCATGATATTAGCCTAATTTATCTGAGTATATACTATGTACTGAGTATTAAGATGTGCAATTTATTTAGTCTTCACAAACTGCTACCAAGGTAAGTGGTATTATTAACTATCTGTTGAAGCTAGGGCCCTGAAGTATTAGATAATTAGCCCAAGTTCACATAGTTGATAAACTGCAGAACTGGATTCAAATACGGCACTCTGTTTCCTGAGTTCTTATCCTTATTTGGGAGCCTGTCCTTCTCCTTTCTTTCATAACACATTACTTTTGTTACCTTTAGAACAATTCCTTGGTTGTTTCTTTTCTTGGCTCCTTTGCCCTCTGCTAGTCCTTCCCATAATTTCTATATTCTTTCCATGTGGCGGGAGGTCTATACCAGGAAGGAGAGGTCTGACAAGAATGTCTGAGCTTGAGGGTTGACCTGGGAAGACTTGAAAGAAGTGTGTTTGATTGAATGAATTCAGTGAGTAACAAATTGGCATAGAGGTAGCAGTATAGATAAGAGGGGTTCAGGGTCTTGGTAGATAGAGTCACACACAGTGGCCCTAGTAAGTGATCAGACACCAGAGGATAAGACCATAGGCCTTCTACTTCCATTTTGGCTTGTCTACCAACTGATTTACTTTATTTACTCAAAGTTCTAAAGACCAGATCACCTACATTTCCTTTCTATCATTTTTTTCTTTAACACAATTTTCTTTTTCTTTTGCCAAAACTATGTTGGCTTTATTATCTGGAAGGGTGCCTGCATATTCCAGCATGAAATACAAAAGATGAACCTAGAACAGAAGCTGTTTCTTAATTTTTCATGTATCAAGAATTTATTGAATACCACTGTATTTCTGCTCTTGCCTTTGGTTCAGGATATTATTCAGATGATCAAGATATCTCCACCCCAATGATAGAGGAGAAAAAAACTGGAAAAGAAGACACTTTAAAACTTCAAAATGAACAAATTCTGATTTATATCAGGTGATAATGTTTGTCTCAACCTCAAATCTAGACCAAGTGATAAAATTTGTCTCCACCTTAAATCTAGACATTTCTTTTCATTAGGAGATCTAATCTTAGTCAATCGCCATTATTTTCAAACTCCAGGGACCACGTTTGTGTCACTGCCACTGTGTCTCAGCATTCATCATTGTGCCTGAGATGCAGCAGTGGCAGCAGTAAGCATTTATTATAAAAGACCACTGTTCATAAACCAGTGTGTAATATCCGCATGTTCTTCCTATGGATTTGTTTTATCCCTTCTTCCAACATGGCTATATGCTCTTTTAGACTTTCCAAAGCCTTTGTTTATGAGAAGCACCCAGAAAATAAATGATCAAGGCACTAAAAAAAAAAGCTTCTCTTTTCTGGAGAAAAGTGAAGCTGACCAAGAGAGTGAAGAGAATGAGAAAATACCAACATTGAAATATAGGAAAAGCTGAGACACATTCTTGCCATAATCCCCACCCTGACATGATGCCACATAATTAGGAGAGAACTCTGAAGTCCCAGCTCTGTCAGATAACTGAAGGGCTTGAACATTTAGCACCCCAACTTTTAAAACTCCCACTCAAAAGATGGGTCCCCTAAATACATAACTATGAAAATCAATGAGGTTTGATCCAATACTATAGCAAATAGAAAAGCAGTTTTTAATGGCAGCACGAGCACTCCCTGTGGCTACCCTTCCAGGGCTCAGCACGGAGGGAGTAGGCAAAAATCACCCATTTGCAGTCTTTCCCTGAAAGTGGCCTATCTGCATACATTGAAAGTTGCTGTTTGAGGGTCAAGCTTCAAATTTAGGTGTAATACTTCTTTTATTACATCGCTGTTAATTTTTGGGCAGTATGTGACTTCTCTCTTTGGTGTGGTCACCATAGTTCTCCCACCACCAAAGCAACACAGTCCATTACCACGTTACCCTGTGTTCTTCCACAATCTGTTTTCACCCCTCTTCACCTCTGTCCCTCCCCCTTCCCTCCTGGATGTTTCATTATCAATGGTCACTTTTTATGGTTTTTCTTTGTTTAACATTTTGTCAAACTTCAAATTTAGCATACATATAGGAACTGGCTGTCATCTTCTTAAAGACCGGGAAAACCAATGGACACCCTCCTTATAGTCCTCTCCAAGTCTTAAATATCCCTGGAAGGAGCTTGTACATATGCTTATATCCCAAGATTTTACTCTTACCCAAGAGTAGGGTCATTGGGTCTCCTGATTCTGGTAGTAAGCTTCCATTCATAGTCAGCTTCCATTCATAGTCCTCTAAGACTGTGGCAGTTTAGAAGTAGATCTTAATGGGTGCAAGAACACACACTCACTGTGACTATACACACAGGTCCAGTGCTTCCCTGCCCAAGACTATGATCTCTTTTTTTAAGATTTATTTATTTTTATATAAAAACTGAGGTACAGGCCAGATGCGCAGGAGGGTGAGAGGATTCACCAGAGACAGCGGGAACAGAACAGGAAGACTGACGAAATGCACTGCTGAGGGGAGCAGCGGGCGAGACAGGAGAGGTCTGCTGTGCCATGTGCGATTCTTGCCAGTTGGCCGGGATTGAACCCACGTTGCAGAGGTTGAGGACAGCTTCACAGTGTGGCGCTCAACCGCCTGCGCTACCAGGGAGGCCTCAATTTGTTTTGTTTTTTTTTAACAGATGCTTTGAAGGTGAGAAGGGAGTGGCATGACATATCCTAAAGGCTGAAAAAAACAAAGCCTGCTGACTAAGAACAATCTACCCTGCAAAGTTGTCCTTTAGAAATGAAGGCACAATAAAGAATTTTCTGACAGTTAGAGCAAATGATGTCTCAACACCACCATTCATTAGGGAAATGAAATCAATCTTCAGTGGCATAGCACAGCTCACCTGTTAGGACAGTTGTTATCAAAAAGATGAGATAACACATGCTGGCAGGGGTGTAGAAAAAGGAAACTATTATACAGTGCTAGAGGAATGTTAACTGGTACTATGGAAAACAGTACGGAGGTTACTCAAAAAATGGAAAATTGAACTATGATTCAGCAATTCCACTTCACTGTATATATACGAAGGAAATGAAACCATGATCTTGATGCTATCTCTCTATTCTCATGTTTATTGTAGCACTATAGCTTATTGCATTCACAATAGACAAGGTGTGGATAGTCCAATTTTATAGCAATCAATGAATGGATCAAGAAAATTTGGCATATGTCCAAACAAAACAAAGCAAAAGAAACTATTAAACTATAAGAGCAATATAGTTGGTAACAAAAGGGAAGGGGGAAGAGAGTTTGGTAAGTTGGGTTTTCAAAAGGGGTCAGTTGTCTGGTGAAGGAAGGAAACTAGGCTTTTGTTGAACATAATGTAGTATATACAGATGTTGATTTATAATTTTGTATACTGGAAACATACAATGTCACAAGCCAATCTTATTTCTGTAAGAGCTTTAAAAAACTCCAAATTTGGTGTGTGTGTATATATACATACATACATACATACATATATATATTTATTTGTATATGTAAAATTCAGTCTTTCAAAAAAAAAGGAAATCCTGCCTTTTGTAACAACAGAGGTGACACTGGAGGACATCAAGCTAAGTGAAATAAGCCAGAGAAAGATAAATACTGCATAATATCACAACATGTGGAATAATAAAAAGTCAAATTCAAGGAAATAATAGAAAAGTAGCTGCCTGGGGCTATGGGGTGAGGGGAAATGGGAGAGGTTTTTAAAATGGTACAAACTTTCAGCTCTAAGTTAAAGGTCTGAGGATTTAAAATGTACAGCATGGTGCCTATAGCTGAGAACACCGTATTGTGTAATTGAAATTAGTACTTAAAAGTGTTCTGAAAGTAGGGCTTAAATGTTCTCACCAAGAAAAAAAGAAAGAAAAGAAAAATGGCCAATATGTGAATAAATGGATATGTTAATAACCTAGAAAATATTTAAAAATTTTATTTGTCCATTATATGTCAATAAAATTGAAAGGAAAAATGCCAGAAAGTTTCTGAAGACTTTTCCTGTGATGGTGGAAGCAGGCAGAGATGGTCTAGGGGAGAATTGTATGTGAAATTTTTGCTTAAGCCCTTGGAATTAAAACTGAATTCACCTTTCATCACTACATGTGATGAGTGTTATATTTGTCTTTATAACTTCTCTCGTTTTCCCATTGTGTTCTGCTATAGGAATTCTGAGGCAGGAGAATGAGTTATAACAGATTTTAGAGACTGCAAGTATGTGACGTAGAGGAATTATGACTGAAATGCTGCCATTACAGGTGCCACATGTATGTGAGGAACAGGAAAGGTGTGGTAAAGGCTGTGAGGGGAGGTTGTTTACTTGCTACTGCATGTTTGTTTTTACTCTAGTGAAAATGTACAATTACGAAGCATGCTGGTTTAGCACCATTTTAGCACTAGAGATCAAATTCTCAGAAAAAATATTAACCACTTCTCCATTTATTGAAAGTCAAGCAAACTATGACTGAAAATGTTTAACTAAAATTTCGATTCTGAGGGGGAATCCATGCTGAACAGCGGTTGCTCAAAGGACCATGAGGTTTCCCATTATCATTGGGGCACTCACTACACCATCCTGAGTTACACCCTTCTCTCCCCTGGCCTTCTGCTCTGCTGGCTTGTGGTCTCTATCCATTCTCAAGGTTAAGTTACAAACAGGAGTGTTGTCAGCTGGAAGTCTGGGATGTGAGAATCTTTCCCTTCTGGTTCTAATTCTGAATAATGTTCATTAGCAATCCAAGCCAGGCTTTACATCCATAAAACCAATGTGATTCTCATGCTTTCTTTCTTCGCACCTTACTGACCCTTGGTTTTTCACCTATTAAATGAAGAAACTTGATTACGAAGTTTCCTTCCACTTCTTTCCTGTGGAATCTCTGCTGTGACTATCCTGGGAGAAGAGGTCTAAAGGAGATCACCAAATCGGCAACTCAGTGTGGCAAATGACTTTCTACAAAAACAGCAGAAAATTGTATTTTAAATATGCCCAAAGAGATTTTTGGAAGAAATTTTTAGTGACCTGCTTTGGAACATTCTTTTCTCCAACTCACATAATTTGATGTGTTATGATAGTGTGACTTAAAATAACCACTTATCTGTTGTTTTCTGTCTTTAAAATATATACTTGTTTTGCCATGTGCTTGTTAAATGATAAAAGCATCAATAAAACCCTTTATCTTTGTGGTGCTGTGTGGAAATCATCTGAAGACAAATATACAGCACTTGCCTCTGGGAGAGTGTCTGATGTGGCAGTTGTGTGTATAGATAAACAAAGGACAAAAAAAGCGATGCTTAAATTACAATATTTTAATTGAGTAAAAGAACAGCAAATATATATATCAAGTGATATAGTGAGTGAATTTTTATCCTGTGGAAAGAAAAAGGCACAGTCTTCTATAGTAAATTAAAGATCACAGCATGAACGATGTCAGAATTTATGAACCATAAGGGGGCAAAGAGAAGCCTCATCAATTTAGGAAGAAGAAGACCTGGGCATCAGATAACATCTGGAATACTTGAAGAATATTGTGGGATTAACTCATTCTGGAGAAGACACAGTCTTCTTTCCTGGGGCAGGCAGAATAACAATTCCCCAACATGCCCAGGCCTAGTTATTGGAACTTGTGAATATGTTACCCTATGTGGTAAAAAGTTAACTTCCACAGATGTAGTTTAATGTTAAAGACCTGTGAATGGGGAGATTATTTTAGATGCCCTAGATGGACCCTGTTTAATCATAGAAGCCTTGAAATCAGAGAACCTTTCCTGGAAATGTGATAACATAAGGGTCAGAAAGATGGGATATTGCTGACTTTGAACATGCAAGAAGGGGACATGAACCAAGGAATATTGGTGTCCTCTAGAAGCTGGAAGAAGCATTGAAACAGATTTTCTTGAGCTTCCAGAGAGAAATATAGCCCTATGACATCTTGATTTTAATTGCTGAGGTACTAGACTTCTGATGTACAGATCACAATAATACGTTCGTGTTGCTTTAAGCAACTAAGTGTGGTAATTATTTTGGAGTGATAGGAAAGTAACACACTTATTCAAGTTCATAGTCACATACATAAAAACACTGACATTTCTTTTTTTAATATTTTTAAAATTTTTTTTACATCATTGTTCATTTTTAAACAATATTTGCTTCCCCCCACCTCCTCAGGTGTAGTCCCCATTGAGTTTCCTTCACCAATGCACCCGTGCACCATCACCTCAGTCGCCTGGTCTCCTCCCTCCCTCCCTCTGATCCCTCTCCCTCCTTCTCCCCTGCAGGATGTCTCTGATTTATAGTTGTCTGTTTTTGCTTTGTTGTGTTTTGTACTGTTGTCATTTTTTTACACTGTTGGTTCCCCTATATTCCTGCTATAAGTGAAACCATCCAATATTTTTCTTTTTCCTTCTGGCTTATTATGCTGGACATAATTCCTTCTAGCTCCATCCATGTTGCTGCGAATGGCATGAGTTTATCTTTTTTAATTGCTGAATAATATTCCATTGTGTATATATGCCACATCTTGATCCAGTCATCTATTTTTTGGCACTTGGATTGTATCCAGGTTTTACCTATTGCAAATAGTGCTGCAATAAACATAGGTGTACAGGTGTTCTTTTGAACCAATTTTTTTTGTGTCCTTTGGGTAGATCCCTAGTAGTGAAATTGCTGGGTCGTATGGTAGCTCCATTTCAGCAGGTAGAAGAATCTCCAGACAGCTTTCCATAGTGGTTGGACCAGTTTGCACTCCCATCAGCAATGTAGGAGAGTTCCTTTTTCACCACATCCTTGCCAACATTTGTTGTTGCTTGGTTTTTTGGTATGTGCCATCCTTACTGCAGTAAGGTGGTATCTCAACTTGGTTTTAATTTGCATTTGCCTGATTATGAGGGATTTTGAACATTTTTTCATATGCCTGCTGGCCATTTGCATTTCCTCTTTGGAGAAATGTCCCTTAAGTTTTTCTGCCCATTTCTTTACTGGATTGTTTATTTTGTTTTTGTTGAGTCCTGAGGGTTCTTTGTATATTTTTGAGATCAGTCCTGTATCACTTGACTGGAGTGCAAAGATTTTTTTCCCAATCAGTGGGGTGTCTCTCTGTTTTGGTTAATGTCTCTTGCTGTGCAGAAGCTTTTCAGTTTGATGTAATCCCAGCTGTTTATCTTTTCCATGACTTTCTTTGCTTTGGGGTATGAGTCTTTAAAGATGCTATTGTGATGTGTGTCTTGTAGTATTTTACCTATATTTTCTTTTTTTTTTTTTAAAGATTTATTTATTTATTTGTTTGTTTGTTTATTTATACAGGCACTGGGAACAGTCAGAAGGGCAGAAGGGTGAGAGAATTCACCAGAGCCAGAGTAGGGAGCAGAGCAGGCAGAAGGACTGAAGTACACTGCTGAGGGGAGTAGCGGGTGGCAGGAGAGGTCTGCGCGCCATGTGGGACCCTCCTCCGGTGGCCGGGGATTGAACCGGCGCTGCAGAGGCTGCAGGCAGCTTTCCAACCGGGTGCTCAACCGCTGCACCACCAGGGAGGCCCCTTACCTATATTTTCTTATGTATATTTTATGGTTTCAGGTCTTATGTCCAGTTCTTTTATCCATTTTGAGTTGATTTTTGTGCATGGTGAAAGGTAGTGGTCTAGTTTCATTTTTTTGCATGTGGTGGTCCAGTTTTCCCAGCACCATTTATTGAACAAACTGTCCATGTTCCATTGCATCATCTTTGCTCCTTTGTCAAAGATCAGTTGTCCATATAAGTGTGGTTTTATTTCTGGGCTCTCTATTTGGTTGCATTTGTCTGTGTGTCTGTTTTTGTTCCAATACCAAACTGTTTTAATTATTATGGCTTTGTAGTGTAGCTTGAAGTTTGGAAGTGTGATACCTCCTTTCTCCTTTGTTTTCATCAGTAGGGCTTTGGCTATTTGTGGGTTTTTTTGTTTATGTTTTTTTTTGTGTGTGTGTGTGTGGTTCCATACAAATTTCATCAGTATTTGTTCTATTTCTTTGAAGAATGTCATTGAGATTTTTATGGAATAGTGTTGAATCTGTATATTGCTTTTGGTAGGATGGACATTTTAATAATGTTAACTCTTCCAATCCATGAGCAGAGGATGTCTTTCCATTTCTTTGTGTCTTCTTCTATTTCTTTTAACAGTGTTTTATAATTTTCTTTGTATAGGTCTTTCACTTCTTTTGTTAGATTTATTCCCAAGTATTTGATTTTTTTTTGTTTCAATTATAAAAGGGATGGTTTTCTTGATTTCTTCTTCAGATTGATTGTTTATGTATAGGAAGGCTACTGATTTTTGTGTGTTGATTTTGTATCCTGTACTTTACTGAACTGGTTGATTATTTTGAGTAGTTTTTCTGTGGAGTTTTTAGGGTTCTCTATGTATATTATCATATTGCCTGCAAATAGTGATAGTTTTACCTCTTCTTTCCCTATCTGGATTCCTTGTATGTCTTTCTCTTGTCTTTTTGCCCTGGCTAGGACCTCCAATATTATACTGAAGAGCAGTGGTGAGAGAGGACATCCTTGTCTTGTTCCTGATCTTAGAAGAAAGGCCTTCAGCTTTTCACCATTGAGAATATTATTGGTGGTGGGTTTGTGGTATATGGCTTTTATCATGTTAAGGTATGTTCCTTCTATCCCGAGAATTTCAAGGGCCTTCATCATAAATGGATGTTGGACTTTGTCGAATGCTTTCTCAGCATCTATTGGTATAGTTATATGGAAAAACACTGACATTTCAACATCAAATGACTTATCAAAAGAAATTAAGATTTCATTTTCAAAATCCCTATGTTATACTCTTAACAAGGACGTGTTTTTGTCCTACAATGTTGAACCAGATCAAAATAAAAAATCGGTGCTTCTTTAATTTCTCTGGTCACCCATAGTCTTTCTTAGGCTCACAAAGACTGACTGTTTTTCTTGCTCCATACTTGTACACAGAGTTCCCTTCTGGGGATGGTGATTCTTTTTATCACTAATTTGTCCTACAAATCCTTCAATTTGGATCTTGCTTTTTGACTTAATTTTGCTAAGTAGTTGAAGATTGTTGTGGAAAGTAAGATAATGTAACTTTTCCTTAGAATTTCTGCTTTAAATTTTCATGCTTATTATTGTAAAAATGTATATTGAATGACCTCAATTTTCTGGGCCTTTGTTCTTGCTTCCTATGGTCAAATGCTATTGAACTTGAATATTGAGTTAAAGTATACTGTCTCATTTGGAGATATTTTGTGTCATTTGATGTGCAAACAACTCTTTATTATAGGGATTCCCAGATACAGGGGTCTCCAGGAAGATGTTTTTCTTCAGATTCCTTTTCAGTCTCCTACTTCAAAGAGACTGGGATGACTTATATATCAAAAGTCTATCCTTTTAGCGTCTTCTTCAAAAGACAGTAGAGTCAACCTAAGCAGCCTAGAGTAGTCAGTCAGTTCTCATTCTTGCTCATTCTTGTCCAACAGTGAGGATAATTCCAAAGCAATGGATTCCAGCAACTCCATACTACTTCTCTTAGTATAAAAGAGGAAAGAGAATATACTGTTTGTCCCAACACTGCTTGCTGTATTACTGAGTTCTAAGAGCATGGAAAACATCCACTGATTCTAGAACTTCATCTATATAAGACACCCAAACCATCCATCTCAGTCACAGTTGTTTTATTTGCAAAGAACAGAAACCCTCTACTATGGTCTAAATGTTGAAGTCTTAATAGCCAAGATGATGATATTAGAAAGCGGGGCCTTTGGGAGGCAATTAGGCCATATTGTTGGAGCCCTCATGAATGGGATTAGTACTCTTATTAAAGTCAGTAGAGTTTGCAGTGGATTAAATATGGAGCATGAGAGAAAGAAGTCAAGAATAATTTAAAGTGTTCTGGCCTATTTGAGTAAATGTTGATTCTATTAATTGAGTGAATGAATACTTGGAAGGAACAAGTTTGAGGGAAAGAGGAAAAGAGTCATATCAATTAAGTTTTTGTAGCATCTGACATACCTGATTTCTTCCTAAATCATTTTCTTCACTTGACTTTGGAAAACATATCCTCTTGGCTTTTTTTCCTGCCTTACCACTCCTTCTGTTCTGTTTTGTTTTGCCCTTAGTTATCTTCTACTTCCCTATTCACAAAATTGTAATAATATAAGGGTAGTCCTCATATTTTCTTCTTCCTAGGTTATATTCAAGGATTTAAATACTACCTATGTACAATTTCTAAATTATATCTTCAGCCCAAACATTTCCTTCTAAATCCAGAATCATATAACTTCTTTAAGATCTTAACTTGGATATCTACAAATTATCTGAAACTCTTGACTCCACCTTTTGAGCAAAAATTGATATTTCTCAATGAACTTCAATATCCTACAGTGGGACTTTATGTATGCTGTAAACTATGTCCTTAGATTATACTGGTAGCGTCCCTAATTTCTTACACTTTTTAGTGATATCATCTCATTAACTAGGGCTTTTTCTGGCCCATTTTATGCTACATAAGTTTTATTCAAAAAATACTGTTGGAGAACTTTATTAGGGTTTCTCTTCTCAGGCTATACTGCAAGTAGTCTACTGAAAGTGTGTTCATGTAGAAGCAACATGACTGATGACATTTTATTATAACAGTAGCTACACCAGTCTGAGTTTATCTGTGAAATTTAAATCTCTTCACCATGACTAGTGGAGGTAGTAATAGACAACAGACATTTAATAATTTCACCAAATATGCAGGCTTAGATCCACTGGATTGTCTCATTTATCTACTTGAATATGGAATGAAATCTTTTCAGCATATGAATCCCAGTAGTCAGAATGATTGGAGAGTAGTATTTCTGTAGTAATTTGATATTTCTTCTTCATTGTGGATACACCATATTTTTCATATTTGAATTTTACCAGGCTTAACTTCAAAATGGATAGAAAGAATGATTTCTAGGAGCCATTCTGTTTGCCAATATGTTGAGGAGAAGTCAAATATTTTCAGAGTTCAGTGGTTAGATATTCCTGGATTCAAATTGCAGTTCTAATTACCAATTGTGGGAACCCGGACAACTTGTTTAATTTCTCAAAGCGTGTTTCTTCATCTGTGTAAAGGAGATAATAGCTGCTGTTACAGTGAGGAATAAATCAGCTGGTGCACAAATAGGTTAGCACCCTGTCAGCCATTTGGTTACTTCCCTTCCTTTTGTACCTCCTTTGTTACTTACACAAGTTCTTTTACATGGTTTCCTCCAAATTTCAGTGTGGTGTGTCTTACCAAGACACTTGAAATTAGATTCTGCAGCCTGCTATTCAGCATTTTTCTTTTTAAGTAGCATCCCAATCTTGTTGCCAAATAATCATTAATGTATTTTTTTAATATTTTGAGTAGCAGGGGTCCCAGATTAAATCTAAATTATTTGCTCCCTAGGATTCTAGGAATATTTGATGGAGCTTTATTTTATCAAACAGAAAAACTTCACAGCAAAGAATTCAGTCTACAAGAGGGAGAAATGGGGATAAAAGCCTGGTTTCAGGTCTGTGAGCTTGGGCTTGAAGGGGCCGAGAGCAAGCTGAATGTGGAGCTCTGGGCCCAGAACTGGGTTTCAACCAGGAAAGGCTTTTATTTATCATATTTTCTCAGAAGACTTTTATTAGAAGCGGCTTTTTATATACTAGAAAGTTTGACTATAGTTCCGCTTTTATTATCTTGGGAACTGAGCACAACTTAACTCAGAAGTTGAAGTGAATAATCCTTATGCTAACTTTATGCTACCATTCTCCTCATATGCCTTGGTGTTTTACAGGACTTAAGATTTATTTGTATCTAACATTTGACAGAATTTTTATTTTTAAATTTATAGGTAATTTTAGGATCCTCCATCTAGCTTTCCATAGTGGTTGGACCAGTTTGCATTCCTGCCAGCAATATCAAAGGGTTCCTTTATTATAATTACTCTTTTTCTTGGTCCCTTATTTAGGTTTTCTAAATTCCTGCTATGAGTGAGACCATCTGGTATTTTTCTTTTTCTTTCTGGCTTATTTCACTAAGCATGATGCCTTCCAGCTCCATCCATGTTGCTGCAATGCATGAGTTTATCTTTTTTGATTGCTGAGTAATCATAATAAGGTAAAAATCAAAATCAATAAGCAACTATAACCCAGAGACACACTATGGTGGGGGGTGGCAGTGGAGGAGGGTTAGGGTCAAAATAAGGGAGGTGGAAATTGTATGGGGAATATAACCAAGATGAAAATGCATACATTGTGCAAAAATGAAAAATGTAAAAAATATATAAAATAAAATAAAAAATTAATTAAAAAAATAAAAATAAAGTAAAAGGGTTCCTCTTTCTCTCCATCCTCACCAGCATTTGTTGTTAGTATTTTTTTATGTGGGCCATTCTTACTGTTGTGAGGAGATATCTCATTTTGGTTTTGATTTGCATTTCCCTGACTGTAAGTAATGTTGAGCATTTTTTCATGTGCCTGTTGGCCATCTGCATTTCTTCTTTAGAGAAGTGTCTTTTTAGCTCTTCGGCCCAATTTTTTTTTTTTTTTTTTAAATGTATTTCTTTTTTTTTTTATTTTTTTTTTAAAGAGGCACGTATTGTATTTATTTATTTGTTTGTTTGTTTGTTTATACATGCACTGGGTACAGTCAGAAATGCAGAAGGGTGAGAGAATTCACCAGAGCCAGAGCGGGGAGCAGAGCAGGCAGAAGGATTCGGCCCAATTTTTGACTGAATTTTTTTATTTTGTTTTTGTTGAGTTGTGTAAGCTCTTTGTCAATCTGTGATATCAGTCCCTTATCAGTTTTGTGGAGTGCAAATACTTTCTCCCAATCTGTGGGATGTTTCTTTGTCTTAGTTATTGTCTCTTTTGCTGTACAGAAGCCTTTTAATTTGATGTAGTCCCAGCTGTTTATCTTTCCCTTCATTTTTTTTGCTTTGGGGGATGAGTCTTTAAAGATGTTTCTGAGATATATGTCATGGAGTATTTTGCCTATGTTTTCTTCAATGTATTGCATGGCTTCAGATGTTACATTCACGTCATTTATCCATTTTGGGTTGATCTTTGTGTATGGTGTGAGGCAGTAATCTAGTTTTATTCTTTTGCATGTAGTGGTCCAGTTTTCCCAGCACTGTTTATTGAAGACTGTCCTAAAATTGAGTCTGCAAAAGTTTCTGTTTATTTCCATTTCCCAATATGACTTTTAGAAAGAATTCTTTTTATGTAGTATCTACTTCTCCTAAGTGTGAAAACATTTCTTTGTTTTTGAACAATTGCCTTGGTTAAAACATGTGCTTTACAACTCTGTTAGAAGTACAGACATCCCTCCCCACCCTTTTTACCCTAGTCAAAATGGAGTTATCAGTTTTGTCTTCCCTCTTTTGTATTTTCATTGGTTTTATAGTCATAGAATTGGCTCCTTGTCCCTGTTTCCAGTTTTTGTTGACTTGTCTTTTCTATACACCTGCCAGCTTCACCCCTTCTCTGTTGTGTCTCCTTTATATACTTATCCGGTGCCCTTTCATCCCTGGTCTTCTCATTCATCCTACATTCTTGCTTATCAGACTTGTAGACTGTATTATCATTTTTGCTCCTGTTTGCTCACATATCCCTTTTCTATCTTGAATATCACCTCTCTGATTTTCTCTACTCTCAAGCTTGAGCTCTGATTCTATTTTTATTTTTTATTTATTTTTTTTTTTTTGCTTGACCAAATTCTGCCAAATCCCATTCATCCAAGAGGCCAAGTTATAAATGTCTACCAAATTTTATGGAAAAAGGAGTTAGTTTTCCATTCCTAAAAGTTGTTTTAATCAAGTTCTGTTTTTGCTATTGCTGTGAAGGCCTTTGAGATCTATGACTGCCTGCATTTGGTGAAATAATTCATTGATAAATGGAAAATTCCTTGAAGTGTAATTAGTGTATAATGTAAAATTATATATATTTAGATAACACTGGGGCAGTAAGAAGCAATCAGCATGCCATATACAACCTGCAATTACAAATAATAATTACATATTAGTTTTTTTATGTCTAAACCTGGAAGAAATTATGTAAACCTTAAAAAGCATCTATAAGCATCTATAAGATTTTTAATGAAAAAGTCCCATCAATGAACAGTTCTTCATACTAAATGATATTTTGTACCCTTATAAACATCATTTCTATCCACTGTAGGACTACATAAAAATCAAGTTTGTGGATAAATTTGAGGAGCTATATAGTTTGGAGCTGTGTCTGACATGTTGTTTGAGAATTTCTTGTGCAGTCTAATTCTGAGAGAGGAAAAGTCATGCTTTGTAGCTCAAATATTGTTTGTCTGAATTTAATATTATATGTTTAGTTAGGTAAAATTGGAATTATGGCTCTCAGGGAGCCTGCAAGAATAGTGACATTTAAACACTTTAATTTCTGACTAGGAAAAATCTACATGGTACATAGAACATGAACCATTATAAAGCAAACCCTTTCTATTTATAGGAGTTCAACAAAATCTAGATGTTTTTGACTCTAGAGATAACTAATAGAATTAAAAATAAAGATTAGGAAAGTTCAGGAATAATTCTTTCAGATAAAGCTATGACCCAAAATGAATATTAAACATTATAATTTAAAAGTAAAAAGTCTCAAATTTTTACAGAATTTTTTAAAGTAAGTAATTCTGGCATTTTTATGACTGGAGAATAAGGCAAAAACCTGGGCACCTTGTGGGTACTGGAAGAATGCAAAAACAGTTTTGTTTTTTCCAGGTGGCACCTCCCCTTCAAAAAAAAAAACAATCAGAAGAGTTCCAGATTCTCAAAGTGGGTTCCCCTCTCGATAGTGGACAGAAATATTCTCTTTATTTGATTCTTAACCACCCAAAAAACATCCTCTGATTTTTGCTTTATTGTGATATTAAAGGATAAATTAATAGAAGTCCAATAAGCATTTGATCTTACTGCACCATTAAAATTTCAACCTTTGAGTGGAATTTGACTCACATTATATTCCATACTCTCTGATTCCTGAAATTCTTAATTAAAATTCCCTTTCTAGAAATAATTTTCAATTTCTGTATTTTATCTTGTTAAGTTGCTCATAACTTAAAACAAACAAACAAACAAACAAACAGAGGAAAACATCTTTTTAAAAAACTTCCAGGAAAATGGTAGACAAAATATTCAAAGGTACTAATCAGTTTTTGGTTATGATCGTAACATTTAGGGAATTTCCATATTGATCTAGATCAATGGTTCTCAAAGTGTATATTCCCCGCACCCCCCCCCCACCGCCCCAACAACAACTTTGGCATCACATAAGGCAAATTCTCAACTCTTTCTCCAGACCTACTGAATCAGAAACTCTTCAAGTGGAATCCCACAATCTCTTGTTAACTAAGGCTTCCAGGTAACTCACTGCATTTTGAAGTTTGAAAATGGATTGGTGTGTCTGTCAACTCATCCATCCATTTATTCATCCATCCATTTGACCAACCATTCAATAGTTAATTGACACTAAATATGTACCAGATAATTCTCAATTGATATGAAGGAACTGAAAGGCAAGAAAAGTGATAGGGGGAAAGGCAGTCATCTGGATCACCTTTGGAGACTTGTCAAAAATAAAAATGCCTGGATACCACCACATTGTCATTGAACCACCAACTTCCTTGTATTAGCTAAGGAGTGGGGTATGAAGAATGGTGAAAGCTTTCCTGGTCTTTGATGAAAGGACAAAAATTTATGGAAGATCCTTTTTCTGAGAGCAAAAGGCCGAACACCAAACAAGAGAAAGGAATACTCCTCAGTAGAGGTATCATTTTGTGGCCAGTCTATCTACTACATTTGCAGGAAGGGAGAGGAGAGGAAGCAATAGAGATAATAGGACTTCTAAGGGATAGGCATACATTTTTAGGCATCACTCAGCTTGGGATATGTATTTTATACTCCAGATAATTACAAAACTCTTGTGGTTACTGAGGCACAAAGCAAAGGGATCTGGCAGACCATGTGTGGAATCTTTTTTTTTTTTTTAAGATTTATTTTTATTTATTTATACAAGCACTGGGTACAGTCAGAAGCGCGGGAGGGTGAGAGAATTCTCCAGAGCCAGAGCGGGGAGCAGAGCAGGCAGAAGGACCGAAGTACACTGCTGAGGGGAGCAGCGGACGGCAGGAGAGGTCTGCACGCCATGTGGGACCCTTCTCTGGTGGCCGGGGAGCAGCCGGGGATCGAACCAGCGCTGCAGAGGCTGCCGGCAGCTTCGCAATCCAGCGCTCAACCGCTGCGCCACCGGGGAGGCCCCATGTGTGGAATCTTAACAGTACCTAAAATTCCAGCCAAATTGGATCATCCTCTTCCTATTGCCTAGGCTTTCATTAATTTCTTTTTTCCATGCTTCTACCTCATTTCTATTTGTTAATGCCCCATAAAATCACCAAAGCACAGTGAAAAATCCTTTCAAAAATACTGACCTAATCCCTCTGCATCCCAACTTCACACAATGTCTTCTTCCTTCAATTCTCACAGCATTTGGTGTATACTTTTATATTGTGGACCCCCTATACACACAGCCTCATGTACAGAAGTATAAATGGTTTCCTACAAATGAATCTAACTTACTCATCAGCCACCAATCAACTGTAGACAACACTTGATTTTACCACTTCAAGTTTACTCAATCACTAATCAAATCAGGATTCAGATTCAATGCAATTAAGTTTCACACTTTTTTAACAGGGTTCGTATCCCATCAAAAGTGTGCTCTTTTCGATTCCAGCATCCAGAAAGGAAGTGCAGTGGCCTCATGACATGGGACACACACGTGTGCCTCGTTGGCTTTCTCAGAAGTCTCCTTGTGTCTGTTCTGGAGGTATTTCTGGCTGGCATTGGTCCTCATCATTTTTGTTGGCATGGGCACAGTCTCTTCCCACTATCTTCTCCCCAATCTTAGTCCCCTCAGGCTGCTACCACTCTGATGCCCTTTGATGATGCTATAGTTCCTGCACCTTGAAGACTTTGCTAAGGAACCCTATTCCCAATGACACAGCATTCTTAATTAGGCTTGAGAAATCTTTACATTCTTCATTCTCAGATGTTTTCCTTACTTCTCTGAAAGGGCTCCAGAAATTTTCTGAATTGGTTTCACTTTGTGCTAGAATGAAGAGTGGGACTATGTCTCAGACATCCTTGACCTAATCACAGATTGTTACCAGTTCTACCCTGCCAGCCTTTGGTGGATAAGTTCACTTACTGAAGAGCTCTGGAAGGAAGTGATGTTCAGTTCCTCTGTGCTCTGGAATACTCAGCCTACCTGGTTCTGCATCTTCTTTCTCCACCCAATGCTTCCAGCTCCAAAGGGGCTGACACAGAAACATTTCGACTCTAGCTCTTTCCTCTCTTTCTTAGATTTCCTCCCACAGTTTCAGGGTGGACTTTCCTGAGACCCCTACACTGCCTCTCCCTACTCTGTGTGTACAGATAAAACTCTACAACCCAGTCCTCTATGCCTATTAAATTGGCATTTTCTAAATACATGTGTAATGGCAGGAAAGCCACTGATCAGGTTTTCTGATCCAGCAAACTGGGTAAAGGAGGAGTCCTGGAGAGTCCTGGAGCCCTCAGAGGCTTTTGCAGGCTTATTGGGATTTACCAGTGTAGGGTAAGGTAAAAGTATCAGGCTTTTCTACCCTCCCGCCATCAGGATAGATGATGGATCCTTGCGGTCCTGAATGCATGCCTGATGGCGGGCACCTGGAGTAGGGTGTGGGCATAGGTTGATGGGATTCACCTGGGCTAAGACTGGGCTTTTAAGGGCGGCGTCACGGGGACGCCAGAAAGAAGCAGAATGAGAAGCAGAGAAGCAGAAGAACCAGAGAACGCCAGAGAACCCAGAGTGAAGACTTGCTGGGGGCTGGGAGGTCTGACAGCCTCCCGGCCCCCCAGCACCCCTGCCTGCTGTGTACCTGGTAAATCCCAATAAAAACCTGCAAAGCAACTGAGGGCTCCAGGACTCCTCCTTTACCCGGTCTGCAGGATCAGAAAACCTGCCTGTGCCCATTCCTGCCCTTACAACCAGGTACACAGCAGGCAAGAGTGCCGGGGGTCGGGAAGCTGGCAGGCATCCTAGCCTCCAGCAAGTCTTCACTCTATCTGGGCTCTCTGACCTTTTCTGGTTGTTTCTGCTTCTCTGCATCTTCTGGCGTCCCCGTGACACTGCCCTTATAAGCCCAGTCTTAGCCTAGGTGAATCCCATCTACCTATGCCCACACCCTACTCCAGGTGCCCGCCATCAGGCACGCATTCAGGACCGCAGGGTTCCGTCATCTATCCTGATGGTGGGAGGGCAGAAAAGCCTGATACTTTTACCTTACCCTACAACATCTTTGATATTTCTTAGGAAACCATCTTTCTCTTTCAAGTATCTGGCTCTTTGAAAGGGAGGGCCTTTTGTGTGTATTGTGAACCATATAAATTAAAAAAAATTCAGAGTGTGGCTGTGATTTCTTTATTTTAGGCACCCTCCCACCGAAAACAATGAGTTACTTGGCTTTGCTCTGTATAAAGCCCCAGGATGGCATATTTGATTGGGAATGAAAAATAGAGAAAGTGAAAAACAAATGAATTTTTTTTTCTAACATCTCTTTTGGCATCTCACATTTTGTCCGTTATCATTCTTACATATCTTCTTGTTTTCACATACTTCTTTCACTTTTCTATTAACTCTCACCCAGATTGTCAGTTTGATGTGAGGGTGGGACCAAAGCCCTATTCAGTACTAGGTACTCTTTAGCACCTAATGTGACAGTATCCATGTTCATGACTCTTGAAAGTATTTGTTGTCTTGTATTCAGTTAATTGAAATATTTTATTTAGACTTTCTCCTATAAAATAGCTATTTATTGAAAAAAAATTTTTTTTTAATTTGCTATTGAAATCCTGAGTAGATAATAAAATTCTCTCAGGAATTTTCCTCTAATTCCCTGCAGCCTCTACTACCTTTATTTATAGTGATGATACACAAAACACCACCTGGATTCTGCTTTAAAATGGAGAGGAGGGGCACCAGTAGTCATTAGCTTTGCTTAATTAAAGGTGTGTTCGAATATGCTTCCCATAGCTATTCACTATCTGTGTGTTCTTTCTTCTCCCTCCTTCCTTTCTCCCCTGCCCTCTTTTCCCCTCTCCTTCATCTGAATCTCACCTGAATATGCATTTGAGCGAAGGTGTATACACAGAGGAGCCTTAAACACACAGGTATCTGAGGATATAGATCTAGACAGCTATGATAATGAAAAAGCCATTTTGGGTCTCCTGTGTCCCATCATCTACTGGAACCTGAGTCTGGCCCTTGAAATTTATAAGTTTAGAAAACTATTAGCAGATTTTTTTCTTGGGCCAGGATTCTAAAACCATAAACGTGTATTACTCAAACACATAAAAAATGTGGACTACCAAAAGAAATAGCTACTTATCTGCAGTCTTACTATAGATAGATGCATCTACCCGACTATAGTATGTAGTTTGACACTGATTTCAAACATCAAAATATGAAACCATGTTTCAGTCTGTAGTGGCAGGTTTTCTAGGATCCGGCAGACCGGGGTAAAGGAGGAGTCAGGGTCCTCAGTGGCTTTTGTAGGCTTTTATTGGGATTTACCCAGTACACAGTTGGCAAGGGTGCTGGGAGGCTGGAAGGCTGGCGGTTCTCCAAGCCCCCAGCAAATCCTCGTTCTCTCGGCTTCTCTTTCGGCTTCTTCTGGCGTCCCCGTGACACCACTCTTAAAAGCCCAGTCTTAGCCCAGGTGAATCCCATCTACCTATGCCCACACCCTACTCCAGGTGCCCGCCATCAGGCATGCATTCAGGACCGCAAGGATCCATCATCTCTCCTGATGGCGGGAGGGCAGAAAAGCCTGACATTTTTCCTTACCCTACACAGTCACAGTCTTAGTGTCAGCATATTTATTTATTTATTGAAAGATTTATTTATTTATTTATACAAGCACTGGGTACAGTCAGAAGCGCCGGAGGGTGAGAGAATTCACCAGAGCCAGAGTGGGGAGCAGAGCAGGCAGAAGGACCGAAGTACACTGCTGAGGGGAGCAGCGGGCGGCAGGAGAGGTCTGCGCGCCATGTGGGACCCTGACCCGGCAACCAGGAATCAAACCAGCACTGCAGAGGCTGTGGGCAGCTTCGCAACCCAGCACTCAACCGCTGCGCCACTGGGGAGGCCCAGTATCAGCATATTTAATAGAAAGGAGATTTATTTAGAAGATAGTGGGTCATGCATGGAAAGCATTACTGGGAGTCTGTCGGACCTGAATCAGCCTCTGTGTCCACAGAGTGTTCAGTGCTGCATTAGGATGGCACAGTCATCTCTGCTGAAACAGCTCTGAAACCTCCTGATATTGCTGCTGCCTGGGAACCTGATCTTTCTGCCACAGACACTACTGCAGAAGCCATCCTCTCCCTTCCAAGATCCCTGCTCTTTGATATTGCAATTTGGAACAGCTGTGCCTGATGCAGTCTGATGCTGGCATCCTGGCTGCAAGGTTGGCTTGGGAAATGAGAATCTGATAGGTTTAACCTGAACAGTGAGAGAGTGTTCTGCTCCAAACAGGGTTCACAAGGTGGGAACTTTCTCAGACAAAGGAGAGGAAGGTAGCTTTTCTAAATCAATGTTATCTCAAAAAAACAAACAAACAAACAAACAAACAATAAAAATCCTCAACATATCTGAATGCAAAGAACTAGGCAATAGAGTATATTTTATATTCCTTAGTTTTTAATTTTTAAGCTTTTTTTCTTAACCTTTTCCATACTCTGCTCCTTCCGAAGCTCTGAAATCCGAAAGATTCATCACTGGTATTTCAGATGCATAGACAATCTTATATTAAAGGACTCATCACACTGGGAAAAAAAAAAGTGAAAGGTGGTTCAGATGAAATGGCAGCAAACTGTGAAGAGATATGGACTCCAGTGTAATTAGAAGCATGAGAGCCATTTGTGTCAAGTAGAGTTCTGCTTCCGGGGCCAGATTTCTATGTTCCTGTTCTTAGAAGAACACAGAAAATATTGCAAAGAAATAGACACCTTGGCAAAGTTTGTTGTCTAGTGCATTAAATTCTTCATACTTTTACGTCATCATTATTTTCTTTCGTGTTCCAAAAAGAAAACTTTGGATTGAAAGTTCTCTTCCTTAGGGTTATGGCTTTGGGTTATGGGTTATGGGTTTTATATGTTAGTATTAGCTTCTTGGCATAATCTCCTTCCACATTTTGGCTTTTTATGCTATCTCAATATCTGCCTCTCTCATCTAATAGAGTTGAGATATATATTTATATATAGAGATATATATAAATTCCAAATGGTTAAAGGAACTGCAAGGGAAAAAAAGAACTGTTTCCTTTTTTATTTCTTGCCATAGCTTTTCTGGTTTCCTCTGCAATAGGCATCTGAAGAAAGAAATAAATACATCATTTAGATGAGAATTCATGCTGAGATTATGAATATATGTCAGGCTTTTTCTAATTTGAGGAGAAAAATTGTCTGTCCTCACTTAAAAAAATAAACAAGAATCTTTTCAGTACTAAAAGATTACTGATGTTCTCTCAGTTATAGGATGGGAAATAATGATGTCTCTGACCAATACTCCTCCCAGAAGTTACCCCTAAACAAGAAAAATAGAAACAGCAGCAAAATTACAGGTGTTCAACTTTATATATGATTTAGCCAGAAATATATTAAACTCCAAACTATTAGAAGATTGGAAAGCAGATGAGTAAGTATTCAGCCATTTAGCAGATCAAAGTTAAGTCAAATCTACAGAGGTGAGTGTGGAGTGGGAGAAGGCTAACAGTGAGAAACTGGATGATTTATTCTGCCAAATTCCAGGAGTTATTAAAAATTGGAAGAACTGTGTACCATGAACATTTGAGGAGAATACAAGACTGAAAATAACAGGTTAATTTGTTTAAGGAGCAATTGGTTCTACTCCCCAATTTCCACCTTCATTCTGATAAGTTAGACGATTATGCCTCCTGGATGCTATAAAAAGTGAGAGTCCATTTCTTGGGAAAATTTGAGAAACAGTTTTTGGATTTGTGGCTACTAAGCACAGAGGAGGGCGGTGATTTGGTTCTAGATGGAAATCTAGAGAAATGCAAGGAACTGCATATTTAATAAGGATGCTACTAGTGTCCTTCAATGGTCTTACTTGAGAAAACCAACAACCAGGCCTTTATCCCATGGAGGCAATTGAAGGCTGATTCTCCTCGGAAAATCAGAAAGTGACCAGACCTAAATATAGAAATATTGGCAGTGTCTTAGTGAAAGAGCTGGATTCCCAGTTGATTATCCTATAATGAGGTCCACAAGTTGTCAAATCCTGAACATATAGCAGGGCTTAAAATCAGCATTTTAATGCCTCATTCTTAAATATGAACAAATAACTAGACATTTAAAGAAAACTTCCAACATGAAAGTCCCATGTCCACCCTCCCTGCAAAAAAAAAAAAAAAAAAAAAAGAAACTCAGAGATAATGGATGTAATGCAGGGAATTGAAGAAAAATTATAAGTTAACTTCAGTTAATATCAATTAAAAAATGTAAAGCTGCAAAACAAGTATAGTTAGAGCAAAGAGCACTTATAAATTTAAAACGATGCTTTAGAGTAAAAATGCTGATCATGATTTGATGAAGAGAAAGTCAGGGAAAGCTTTCAGGAAGAGAAAACATTTAATAATAATAATAGTAATAAAATGGGAAGAATGGGAGAAAAGCTAAGATGACTAGAGGCTTACTCTAAGAGGTCCAGGACCCTAAAAATTGGTAGTTTCATAAAGAGAAAATGATGGTGACAACATCCACAAAGTAATGTAAAGGAAAATTTCCTGAAGTATGAGCCTCCAGGTTAAAAGTGTCCATTGTGTACTAACCAAAGTATGCTCATATGAGCAAATTATTGTGAACTTTCAGAAGGATAAAAATATAACTAAACATTTTTGAGATAAAATACAGACACACATACAGAATTATGAATCAGTGGTAGCAGCCCTCTCAACAGCAGTGCAAACTAGCAATAAGTTTTCAAAATCCTGGGCAAGAATTATTTTCTCTTTGCTTGAAGAGTCACATGTGTTTTATTTATTTATTTATTTTTTTATTTTCAACTCTGCCCATTCTTGACCCAGTTAAACTATGAGTCAAACTTGAGGAGAGAATAAAGTAATTTCAGAACTACAAAGCCACACACAAAAAATTTACTACCCATGCATCATTTTCCCCACAATGCCTGAAGGGCATGATCCACTAAATGAAAGAGTAGACTGAGAATTTCATGAACTGAGGTCCAGGACAGAAGTACAGGAATTCCCAGAGCTGTAGGTATGTATCTGGTATGGAGAACAAGCCAAATAGATTGGAATGGGAGGCTGGAGAACTCCAGAATGTGGCTTCTGGTTCATTTGATAGGTTTGAATTTAGAAAACTACAGAAGTATTAACAGAGTTGTTGACGGGTATATGAAAATTTAGCCTAGTTTCAAATAAAAATGAGCTAATGAAGAGGAGGCATCAACGAATTCCAGGGGAAAACAGAAAGCACAGGAAATAAAATGTAATCATAGTATTTGACATGGTTCATATACCGTGGTATGGAGAGGTTAGGGGACCAAATAGAGGAAAATCTAGTTGAGGTAGGGAAAAATCATGATAATCAATAATTTCTTGACCAAAGAAAAGCAAAAGAAGGGGGGCAGGGGCTTTGCTAACTGTTACAGCTTTAACGTATAAGGCATCAGTCAATCTTAGCTTTGGAAGATATTCCAAGAAGAAAAGATAGGGTGTATTGGTCCTCTGATGTCTATTAAAGGGGTAGATTTTGAGTTGAGCCAAATAAAAAGAGAATAAAATTAATCTGGTTATGTCTGTGTGTTCATGTTATCTGTTTTGCTTGAATCATTTATCAAATTATGAAGAAGCCACTATGATTGTCTGTAACTACCCAGTGAGACTAAAGCACATGAAATGGGAAGTCGAGACCTGAGTCTGAGTCCCAGTATTAGCAATTGTACACATTGAGCAAGTAAACTTAAACTTTTAAATTTTCCAAATCTTTAGTTGTGTTTCTTAGGGTTATGGTTTTGACTATATAACCTGTAAAGTGACTTCCTGATCTAAAATTCTATGTATAAATGTATTTAAAATGTTCAGCCTAAAGCACACACAAAGTAGTGTGCTTCCTTTTATTTAAGAATTTTTTTTTTGAGGGGGGGGCTTCCCTGGTGGTGCAGGGGCTAAAGTCAGCACTATCAAGCTATCACCAGTCACTGCAGTGTGAGTTTGATCCCTGGCCAGGGAGCTGACCCACATGGTGCAGCAGACCTCTCCTGTCTCCCCATTGCTCCCCTCAGCAGTGTATTTCAGTAGATTCACCTGTTCTGGTCCTCACTCTGTCTCTGGTGAATCCTCTCACACCCCTCTGCACCTCTGTCCTACCCCTCCAGTTCCTGCATGCATAAATGATCTTCAAAAAAAAAAAGAAATTTTTTTTGACATGAATGTTATATGAAAAATGAGAAGATAAAGAATGAAAAAAACAAAAGCAGTGAGGAAGAAAGAGAGTGTAGAACTCTCCGATTAAACTTTAGTTTGATTTCTATTTGGAACTATACCAATATTTTACATAATTCCAAGAGAAAATATTAGAAAAGCATTCTCAAAAATTGAAAGCAAATGAACCTATTAATAGGGTTGGTGGCATAATAGAGAAAAACTAATTCAAGTAAGTATAAAACTCAGTAATTTGATCATACATTCAGTACAATATACCCTAAGGAAGAAATAAGTTAATAGTTAATATTTTAAAAGTGATGTTTAATAAGCATATTGTTGGTGATAACTTTCATATTCTTATGGAGTCTGATGCACATATATTATATATATAGCATATTATTATTGAGAAATGAAATTTTGGCATGGAAGAGAATTTTCAGGCTGGTGAGATTAAATACAAATGTATAGATTATATTTGATTGGATAGGGCAGTATAAAACTATGATATTTTCTATCTTTAAAAATCTGTTTTCGGGCCTCCCTGGTGGTGCAGGGGTTAAAGACAGTGCTATCAAGCTGTCATCAACCACTGCAGCACAAGTCCGATCCCTGGCTGGCTAGGGAGCAACCCACATAGCAAGGCAGACCTCTCTTGTCTCACCAGCTGCTCCCCTCAGCAGTGTATTTCAGTAGCTCCACCTTTTTTGCTCCCCACTCTGTCTCTGGTGAATCTGCTCACTCCCCGCACTTCTGGCTTGCACCCCAGTTCTTGTATGCATAAATAAATAAATCTTTAAAAAATAAAAACAAACATCTGTTTTCCCCATCTTTGTTACTGAAAGGTCTAGAAGCAACAACCTGCCCTTTTGCAATGAGCACACTAAACACCCACATCAAACAAACCTTGTTGTCACAGCAGGGAAAGACCGTGGCATTTAGGTTTGGTGAGCCCTGATACCACTGTGTGTATGGATAGTATTTCCCAAGTAACTATGCATGCAAGAGCTGGGGCACAGGCCAGAGATGCGGGGAGGGTGAGAGGATTCACCAGAGACAGAGTGGGGAACAGAACAGGCAGGCCAACCGAAATACACTGCAAAGCGGAGCAGCGGATGAGACAGGAGAGGTCTGCTTCGTCATGTGGGTTGCTGCCTCGCCACGGGGTATTGAACTCATGCTGCAGAGGCTGCAGATTGCTTCATACGTAGTGTGTTGCTTAACCCCTTGAGCCACTAGGGAGGCCCCTTTATATATTTCTTATATCGATATTTTAATATTTATTCATTACACATTTAGATTTGAATGTTTGCTTAAATGACACATGATCTAGAGTGTTTATGTTTGGATGAAGGGTCTTTAATTCTGTCCAGTTTTGTCTTCCACAAATTACGAACCCAAGAATAGTGCAAACTAATAACAACAACAGCAACAATACCAAAGTGGAGACTTGTACACTCTCTTTCAAGTTTACTGGAAATCCTGTTGGTGTATATGTGACATCTTCAATCCTAAAATCCAAATAAAATTTGGAGTAGGGTTGATCCTGCTTCTATGGAGTGGATACAACAATCCATTGCTCAAATTATTTTGATACAATTTTGTTGTTATGGTTATTTTGTTTTGTTTTTCACATTTTGTGGACAAATGTGAATAGAAATTGTGGTCATGCATATTCAGACGTGTATGAATCTCAGGTAAATTTTATCGCTACTTTGGCCTGGAGTCATGATTCTGGAAGATGCGCTCAGCAGTGATGGTGATACAGCCCCACCAAGGAGGGGCGAGATGAGCAGGCCTATGGCCCCAGGGAGGAGACAGGAATAAAGGCGTAGCTAGACAGAGGGACACAAAGACACCCAGTTGTATTTTAACATAAAAAAATAAAGAATTAAAAAAATGAAAGTAACTTACATGTTGTTATGACATCTAAAAATTTAATAATAAAAATCAGTTATATGAAGAAGCTAGACTCTCCTTGTTATCTATAAAGACAATTTTGGTTATGACATCTATTTATCAGTCACAGATGAACCTCGTTTTTTAAAATCAAAGTTATTTTTCTAAGTATAAAAAAGTTTGTTAAATAATGTGAATAATATAATCCGAAGGAAAAAACTGTATGCTTCAACTCTGCGAGCATGAAGACGTGGGAGGATACCAAAATACCTTTGTGGATTATACTGAGAACATTATTTTTCTTTGTACACCTTTATTTTCTGCTTTGTTAAAATGACAATACTTTCCTTATGGAAATTAAAAGGTAAAAAATTTAAAATGAAGTACCCCTTTCCCACATTTTTATTACAAACATTTTCAAACATGTAACAACATCAAACACATTTTATAACAACATCTGAATATCCACTGTCAGTCTATTGAATTTTTGATGTGTTTCAAAATAAATTGTGGGTATCAGATACTGCTCATCTAATTAGCAGTTATTTCATTAATTTGTTCATGACTTTTTTTTTTTTTTTTGGTGGGACCCTCGCCGGTGGCCTGGGATTGAACTGGTGCTACAGAGGCTGCGGGCAGCCTCGCAACCCTGCGCTCAACCGCTGTGCCACCAGGGGAGGCCCTGTTCATGACTTTTTGAAATGACTTTTTAATTATAAAAGTAATACATATTCATTTTAGAAAATTAAGTTACAGATAGAATATTGTATAATTGTATCAGTATTTCTTTGTCTCAAGTATTGTGCTATAGCCTGTACTAGGATCATCTCATTTAATCTTTTCCCAAATCCTACAAAGTAATATTATCCCCATTTCACAGGGAGGGAATCTATTTATAAGTGACCATCGTGGCAGAGTTAGAATACCATGAACTAGGCACTTCCCAGCCCCTTCACTACCTGCTACCCCCCCACCCCACTGCACTCAGAACCGACCCCTCCCCCCACTGGCTCCTCTCCAGACACTTTTCTAGGTGCTTCTATTTCCACAAATACATTTTTCCATAAAAATGGTATTATGTGATGTGTGCTATTTTGTAACAAATTCTTTTTCATGCTTGCAAAACTCTTCCTCCAGCATTTTGTCAATGGCTGCAGACCATTCTGCTCAACAAATTTGCTATACTTTATAACTATCTCCTGGATGAATATTTTCCCAGTTTTTGTTACTCAGTTGTTCAGATGTAAGTCTTCAACTACCCCACCAATTACATCCTTAGGGTCACAAATAGAAAAACTGGGTGAGATTATGTGTAGTTTCTATTCAACACAAATTCCCAGATTTGGGAAATTATTTTTAGTTCATCTACCCCATCATTATGGCTAGCAGGCTTCCCCACATACTACCTGATCCTGACACTGAATATACAATTTAAAAAAATCTTTTCTAACTAGATAAGCAAAAACATTTAAGTTGTGTTTGGCATACCTATGATTATTAATGAGGTTGAACCTATTTTCCCTTATTTATTCATCATTTAGATTTCTCCTTTCAGATACTGCTAGGTCATGCTTGCGCAGTTCATTTTTAAATTAGTCTCTTGAAAAAGAATTTCAGCCCATTTCATATTAAAGCTTATGTTAAGAATGAAATTTTATTTTTTGTGCAGAGTTTACTTTTAGAGAAGTGCAGTAAAGGCAGTCACACTTGGAGAACCTTGTGACAGCAGAAAGGTTTATGTTTTCCTCTTTGTGACAAGATAAATCTCTGTGAGATTGCTATGAAGCATGGAAGGATTTTAGAATTCATTTGTACAGAGGCTCCCACAGCTTCCCATTTGACACAAGTAGCCTTGGGAGTTTCGCCTGGGCAAACCACAAAGTCAGAGGGTCAGTTAATTAAGTAGTTGGCTTTTGAAACAGTGTGAGGGCCTGGTGCCCTTCAGAGGAGCAGAGAAGAGCTGCATTGGGGATGTAGACCCGCAGGGGGAAGAAAGGAAGACTCTGGGGCAAAGAGGCAAAGGAGTTTAGTTACTTTCACTGATTCATAATCCTTACCCCTTACATTCTGCTTAACTCTGTAGCCTTGAGGGGCTACACATTGTGGGGTGACTTGGAGGCTCCTGTCCAGCATTGGTTCTCAGATATCTAGTGAGATAGAGTCTTTTGCCTGGCATAGTTAGTAAATTCACTGATTGTTTGGTCAGATTTCACTTAGTTTCACCTATGCTCATTCTCTAATTTACAGGAGAAAAAAGATCGAAAAACACAACTTAAAATGTTAATATGGATATATAATGGGTGATGATGTTTTTTACTCCTGTTTTTTCTTACACTCCGTAATGGATGCATTTATATATATGATGGAAATAATAATACTTTGGATTTAAAATTTCTCCCCCTGGGTAAGTCTCTTTCCTGATGGTTAGACCCAAGGAACAGGAAATGCTGTTGTTTATAAATTGTCTCTTGTTGAGTATAGTTTCTTCTATATTGGCGTATTGGTAATTTAAGTACTAATAGGACAGGCAGTAATTTGGTAGAGTCATAATTTAAAACCAGTAGTGAGAGTTCCAGATCCCCCAAGTCCTCATATGGATATTATGACTGGCAGCATGTGCTCTTGTCGAGGTACTGAAGGAGTCTCTGCTGAGATCTATTACATTTGCTCCCATCTTGTGTGTGGCTTTTTGTTTATATACTTTAATCTCATAGAGTATGGATTTATCTTTTCCTGATAAGTCCACCAAAAAGTATCTAGAAAGAGAGACTATGCTTAGGGGAAACTCACAAATGTGGTGTTATCACTTGCCCTCACATTGGTGCTGGACACGGCAGTCAGGGTGAAAGTTCAAGTCGGTCGCTAGTGAGCCGTGCGGTATCCAAGCAGCAAAAGCCGAAGTGTAAAAGGTTCTTGAAGGAAACATGGAAAAGTTTCTTGAAAGCTGAAAAAAAGTACCATTACACCTTTTGTCGGCTTGAAATTCTTGGCATATTAATTAGTCTATAAAAAGTGTCTTTTCAATGTCATAAGGCAAGTTCTAACAGCCTCAGGCCTTTAAACTTGAAGTAGTACAGTGAAGGACAGACCTTACACAAATGCTTACAATATATTGTAAAAAGTGACAAAAGTTGATTAATTACTTATATTAAAATTAATTTGCAGCAACAGTATTAACATTTTGAAGCCAGTCATTTCCTTCAGTTTGCTTTTTGTGGTTGAGAACCTATCTGCCTTCTTGCTCCATTCTTAAAGGAACCATCTTCCAATGTCTGTCTTTTTGGTAACCTGTTTCTTCCAAACACTGCAAATATCTGAGATTAACTTATCTAATCAAGATCTCCTTGATAGAGGTTATTAGAGAATTCAGTATCAAAAATGAATTATTTGTTTGAATTAAAATTATTACTAAAAAATAAAGAAAGATAAAAATGGAAGACGGCAAGGACTTTCTCAAGTTGGGTAGGATGTCTGGAACAATTCCACTAAGTAGAACATATTAAGGAAACAGCCTATATCAATCCCTTATTCCCTCCCTCCAGATTTCAAGCAACTATTTCAACTTATGAGTCTTTGTGAAACTGTATTTTTTACTAGCAAGTTTTCTCTTTTTCTGGAGTATCTCTCACACATCCATAAGTGATACAAATGCTCAAACTTTTAAAAACATAACGTATGTAAAATGATTGTCACAGTGTCTTACCTGTAATAAATGAACAATTAAGAGCAGTGATTAATGATCTCTGTCTGCCCCTGGAGTGAGTGAGGAACAACGGGGAACTCATTGCCCACTGTGCTACAACTGACCGGGGATAGCAGGGCCTCCTGGATGAATAACATGAGAGAACTGAGAGGTTTTAATTGCATTCGTTCATTTTTGTGTTCTGTGGTTTCCCATTGAGCAAAATTTTGCAAATGTGTTCAATGCAACACTGCTCCTGTAGACTAAGAAATATACAAACTGATATAATCAAGAAAAGTGTTTATTCAAGAATAGGAACCATGATTCAGTTTCATGTCCCAAGGTGTATTCCACTAAGGTCAGGGCATAAGGATTAAATAGGGAGTATTTTAACTTAGGTGATTTGTTTTGCAACTTTTGGATTGGTTGAGGAGTCTTCAGGCAGAACATTACCATGTGGGCTCTTATCTCTTGTTTCTTGTCTAATCATTGATAAGGGGAGAATGGGGTGTTGCAGTTCCTTCCTAATAAGAGATAAGAAGTCAGCAAATGCTGTTCTTTCCTAGTCTCTAATAGGCAGTTGAGCCAGGCTGATAAATCAACTTGCTTACTTTTTACCTACAAGTGTCAACATGGCAGAATAGAGGACAGATGGCATCTTACTCAAAATAGTTCTGTCTCAAAGGAGATTCCACCAAAAAAAGGTTTACCTGCTCAGTTGAATTTGGGCAACATAAAGAGTAAGTATTAAGTTCACAATTTTTTGCCTAAACTTGAAAGGCAATGATTATACACACCTCACTGGTGTTGATAAATAATTATGGTGATTCTGCCTTATTCTTGGCCTTTAAATGTTTGCAATGTAGTGAATCCTGTGGTATAAGGTGCTTGCCTCCTGGTTTCAACCAGACTCCTTCCCTTTAGGGCAGTCTTTCTCTCAAATCTGACAATAGTAATCTCTACAGATTCCAACGAGTTTAACAAAGCTGACTAGACATTAATGGACTCTCTTGTAACTCTGGTGGAGTGATAAAACACTCCAAATTTTATATTCAATTTATGATGTGAAATCAGTGATGAGATCTTACTTTCTTCTCCAGGAAGCTTTTAAAGTGCATATTTCTCCATAAGAAAAATCTGGCCAGAAGGGAGACAGTCTTTCATAATCATCTCAAGTCTGACTAGCTGGGTTTGACTATAGATTTGCCATTAATTATACATTCAATGGAGGACAACTACTTAAACATTCTGTGCTTCGTTTCATCACCTATAAAATGTGAATAATGAGAGCACTTCATAGGATTATTGTGAAGATTAATGAGAAAATATTAATAGGAACAATTACTGGCACATGATTAGCAATAGTTGTCATGGATATTATCATCCTAACTATTATTATTCACTTCTCAGAAGTTGGGGCTAGAGTAACATGCACCTGATAATGCTTTTTAGAGTGTGTCTATAATTGAATCTTTTTGGTCTCTTGGAGGGTATATGAGACAGTTTATATTTAGAGTATTGAGTCCAGAGGAACTACTGTTGAA
Organism: Talpa occidentalis; assembly: GCF_014898055.3. Classification (NCBI taxonomy): domain Eukaryota; kingdom Metazoa; phylum Chordata; class Mammalia; order Eulipotyphla; family Talpidae; genus Talpa; species Talpa occidentalis. The sequence continues at coordinate 91,218,782 of NW_023602073.1, read as the reverse complement.
ATGATAGCACTTTGTAAAGCACTTTAAAAGTGACCAGGTCCCATTCATTTTTTTAAACATTTTTATTGAAGTCACACTGGTTTATAACATCATATGGCTTTCAGGTGTACAACATTATAAATTAATATCCATATATACTACATTAAGTTCACCACCAAAAGTCTAATTGCATCCTTCATCATACAATTGACCCCTTTTCACCTGATTTACCCACACCTTTTCCTTCCCTTCTGATAACCGCTAGTTTAATTTTATAGTCTAGAAGTTTACTTTTACTTTATTTAATTAATTTGTTTTGCTTCTTTATGAACTATAAGTGAATGAAATCATGTACTGTTTATCTTTCTACATCTGACTTATTTCACATAACAAATATCCTCCAGATCCACCCATGCTGCTGCAAATGGCAGGATCGCATCTTCTTTACTTTTTTTTTATAGCTGAGTAGTTGTCAATTGTGTATACATACCACCTCTGTATCCAATCATCGTTGATGTCAAGTCCCACTCTTCGCAGATGAAGATGCTCAGTTCTAGAGAGGTGATGTGACTTTTCTAAAGTGCCATGGTTTGCTGTATGTAGAGTTGACAAGAGAACCTAAAATTCTTGATATATAGTCTAAAAGTTTACTTTTATTATATTTAATTCTTTTTTTTGGTTTCTTTATGTACTATAACTGAATGAAATCTACTTGTTGACTGCTCTTTTTTTTTTTTTTTTCATATTCCCCTAGTTCTGGAGCCCTCAATGTGTGCATGATGATGTCTTGTGCTTGAATTTGATTTTTTCAGTTAATCTTGATGTTCCTCAAGCATAATGAAGCAATATGAAAGGAGGAGGGAGACATGGTGGAAGAGACACAGGTTTAGAGTCAGAGTTTCTGGTATGTGACTGTGTCACTGTGGGTGAGCTAGCGACTCTCTGTGACTTTCATTTCCTTCTGTTGTTTGGGGGTAATAATATTTGCTTCTCTGAGTTACTGAGATGAATAAATGAGAAAATATAAAACTGCTTTGAATATAGTAGATAATATATTGGTGGTAATTATTAAAATTTATTGGTTTTTTTTTAAAGATTTATTTATACAAGAACCGGGGTACAGGCCAAATGTGCAGGAGGGTGAGAGGATTCACCAGAGACTGAGTGGGGAACAAAACAGGCAGACTGACAAAATACACTGCTGAGGGGAGCAGTGGGCACGACAGGAGAGGTCTGCTTGCCATATGGTACCCTCACCGGCCGGCTGGGATCGAACTGGCACTGCAGAAGCTGCGGGCAGCTTCGCAACTGAGCTCTCAACTGCTGTGCCACGAGGGAGGCCCCTAAAATTTATTGTTAATGAGAGTTTGAATAGACATCACTCCCAGAAAAACTACCTGAGAATAACAGGCAATATTCCAATCTTACTTAACCCCATGCTTCTTGAACTGGGGTATGTACAATCCAAGAATAAGCAGCTGTGTGCAAGTGGTAAAGTGGAAGGAATATTAATTTTATTTAAAATAACTTGAAGAAATTTTTAGTGTTTATAACTGAGAACATTAAAAATTACATCAATATTATATGGAATAAAATTCCAAGTTAAACCTTCAGAAGAAAAATATGAGGCATCAGATAAATCTTAGTTTTGCAGCAGATGGTCTCAAATCTATTGCCAGCCTCCTCTTCCACCACTCACCCCAAATTCGAGTGCTCATTTTCCATATCTGTTCCACATCTGATATTCTGATGAAAAAGTTTGAAAAGCATAGATTTAATCTGTCCTTTTACTGCTAGGTTGTAAATCTAGCCACCGAAGAAAAGACAAACAGAGATGATGTATGCCTGACTGCTGAGCGTCACCAAGTGGGGTGGTGACAGACAAGTAATTTTGGCTCTCAGATGCCTGAACTCTAGACCCACACATCCACCTTGCTGACAACTTCTCATTTCTGAATGGCCAGTTTTCATTGCGGGGGTCTAGGTGAGATGGCATCCATGTTTTTTTGCCTGCTGATCATTTGTTCTTCCATCTGCTCCTGATTTTTTTCACTCTTGCCCACTCAAACCCAGAGTCAAGGGACTGACTATTGGACCATGGTGGCCACATGAGCCAAATCTGGCCACAAACTTATTCCTTTCTTCTCTGACTCTTGTGGCGCTTTCTTTCTTCTGAACTTGAGGCTGGAAGGCTATAAGACTACTGCTGCCTGATGTTGTGGGTGGAAAGACATATTAATTAAGTCCTGTGTTGTAGGAGTTGAGTTTTCTGTTATTTGCATCACTCTGCATTAGTATTTACCCTGGGCTTTTCCACCCTAATCAATCACCAGAATGATTCACCTGTATTTATCTTGACGGTTAATCATTTTCCTTCATACATTTATTTATTCATTCACTCATTCATACTTATAACAGTCATAGTTTGCCTACTGTGACAGACACTGATAGCTGTATACCGAATATCTGTTCCCCATTCTTCTTTGTTAACAGAGCTACAATTTTGTTGGGAGTAATGATGTACTTCTGGAGACCATGGCTGACAATTGACCTAAAGTTCTAAGTTTTGTATTAACCATACCAAACTGATCTCTACTTTATTTGTATCCTTTGTAGCTAACGGTGGCCATATAGCCCAATTCTGGCAACTGAGATCTCACCTGTAGTTTGCTGAGGGATTTCTGGAAAAATTTGCTTTCCCGATTAAAGATTACATACATGACTGACCCAGTCCTCAGGATTTTCCTTCCTGCAGCTATGATTATGAAGCTATAATCACCAGCTTACAACCTTGAGGTCCGAAGTGTGAGAGAAAGACAGAATCACCGAGAAGCCACCCTTGAAATGGTGGAAGTGATAACCCCCTCTTCTACTAACTACTTACATTAAGGTTTATTGTATGAGATAACATGTCTATATTATGAAAGTGTCTTCTGGCTTTTTGTTACTTGTAGAAGAAAGCATTTCTAAAAGGTAAATCTACTAAAGAGCAAGGTAATGAGTTAAATGCTAGGAAAAAAGTAAAAAAAGATCCTATTTCAACAAGTTTGGCATGCAACTATCCAGTTATCATGGTGTGGTGATGTAATTGCTACAGTGGAGGTAACAGAAGGCCACTTGGAATACACAAACTTTGAGTTAACTCTTAAACAGGAATGGTTTTTTCTAAATGGACCTAGGATTGGGGGACTAGGTCCATGGAAGTTGGGAAATGTGTATACAGGTAGTTCAGGAGCTTTAAGCATTTATAAATTGTAAAACTTGGAAAGAAAATTAGTGAGTCTGGGGACTAGGCTCCAGATCTTAATGGTCTTTATTTTTGATGCTAAAGAACTTAGAACTAAACCCTTAGGTAGGTGAACAGCAACTGGATGAATCACCCGTAGGCCTTAAGAATAGCATTTCCCACACTCTAGCCTAGATATACATCAGATATACATGGAAGCTGGAATCTGTGTTGTTTGAACTTGCAGGTAATACTAGTTAGTAATTACTGATACAGGTGATAGTGACAATTTTGGATCAGGGGAATTATAAGATCAGATTTGTCTTTCAGAAAGATGCAATTGCAGGTCTAATTTATTGGAGAAAGAGTGCATTTTAAAGATACTTTCCTTCTCTATATGACAAAACAACTTTCACTGTTTTTAAAAGTTAAGAATATAAACTGGTCCAACCACTATGGAGAGCTGTGTGGAGATTTCTGGACCTACTAAACATAGAGCTTCCATATGATCCAGCAATTCCACTCCTAGGTCTTTACCCAAAGGACACAGAAACATCCATTCCAAAGAACACCTGCACCCCTATGTTTATAGCAGCACTGTTTACAATAGCTAAGCTTTGGAAACAGCCCAAATACCCAAAAATAGATGACTGGATCAAGAAGATGTGGTACATATATACCATGGAATATTACTCAGCATTCAAAAAAGATAAACACATGCAATTTGCAGCAACATGGATGGCGCTGGAAGGGATCATGCTCAGCGAAATAAGCCAAAAAGAAAAAGAAAAATACCGGATGGTCTCACTCATAGCAGGAATCTAGAAAACTTAAATAAGGGACCAGGAAAATGAATAACTATAAGAAAGTGAAAATCAAAATCAGCAAAAAACTATGAACCAGAGACACTTTTTGGGGGGTGAGGGGCGGGAGGGGAGGGATTGGGGTCAGAATGGGGGGGCTGCAATTGTATGGGGAATATAAAAATAAAATTTATTATATAAAAAAAATAAAAATAAAAATGCAAAAAAAAAGAATATAAAGAGTAAATTTCAGTTTTAAATGCATTCAAATTTAATAAAATTTCATGTATGAACTGAAACTTACATTTACTGAATAATACCTTCTTTTCTTTGTATTTTTCACCATTTGGAATATTAAACACAAATCAAAATTTCAATCAGTCACATAGAATGACAGAATTGAAGGTACATGTCCTGTTTGTCTTTATAATCACTATATTATCATGTTATGAATTTACTATAGGCAGTCCTTGCTTTCCATGGTTCCGATGAAAACTAACTTTAGTCATCAAAGTTTAGTGAAATAACACCAGTTCCTAAGAAGGTCCAAATTTCAGTTACTAGTTTAGTTTTTCAACTGTGATCAATTGTATGAAATGTAAACATAAAACCAGCTCCTCAGCCTACAAATCACTTTATAAATAGCAGATCATGGTCAGTGACCAATCATGACTCTTCTTTAAAAGTTTTTGGCTACTGGACACTGTTATCTGTTAGTTGGTTCATGCACATCCAGTAAAGTGGATAGTTGAGTTAATTACATCCTTTTTTGCCCAGTGATAAGGCATACAACACTACAAGAATGTGAATCAGAAGAGGAAATTGACCAATAGAGATGAAAGTGTAGCAAAGAAAGGAAAATGATAATGCTGGAAGTGAAATTCAAATCTGACAAGAACAGAGCTACAGAAGAAAGAGCTGACCACATGGGTGTTGATGCTGCCTCATTTGTGACTCTGCAGCCTGAGGAACTCAGTGAAGGTGAATTCACTGACATTAATGAACAGGTGGTTGTGGTGAAACATACAAAGTTATCCCTGAGGAAGTGACACTGGCAAAAACTTCACATTAAAGAAACGCTTGGAGATATTTCATGACATTGAAAAAGCAAAGGATAAAATCTTGGAAGCTGATCCAGACTTAGGAAGGAGTCGGACAAGGTGTTAAGGCATTGAAAAATGTGCTCATTCCACATGAGGAGTTCTAGGAGAAAGCAAGTGCCATTCAAAGTGCTTTTGATAGAACTTTATACAGAGAAAAGAACACCTTTAATTTGCAATGTAGCTAGTGCTTTACATTACAGAGTACTAAATTAATATGAATTTTGCTCTTTTTTTCATTTCCTTAATCATTTATAATTGATAGTGAGAGAGTTTTTAATTTTTCAACCAACAAGTTTAAAAGTCATAGAGCAAATCACACATTTCCCCATTGATTATCAGGATTGTTTTGCATGGTTTCCCCTTAAAACCATCATTTTTAGTACCGCAAAGCCAAGCAAAACAAGGACTGCCTGTATGTAAATGTTAGATGTGTGGTCCTCTGTGAGGCTGGAGCTACAAGGTATTCCTGAAGTGAGCTTGAACAACATTGAACCATTACAAACGTACCTGTGAGAAAAACACATTTAGAGTATTGACTGTGTAACTGGGAGTTTTCTGAACTAATTTCCATATAAAATGCTTATTAAAAATGGGTTTATTTGAAGCCTATGCAGATCTTGTCAAAATTCAGTAGTAACCATGGCAATTATTTAGAATTTTGGGAGAAGATATTTTGATGTGAGGAGAGGTTTATCACAGATATTGTTTAGACTCACTATCTCAGAGATATTACAATGCAGACCTACTTTTAGTCAGTTTTATTATTGTGGTAAACTCTCAATAAATCTGCCTATCTTATTACCTGCACCATTCCTACTCCCTTGCCATTGATGTGTCACTGGAATTATCACTACCTCTGAAGAGAGGGTGATAAGAAAGCAGTGAGCTTGAAAAGCACTTTGCAGAGAAATTGATGGAGAGGACTTGAGCTAGGATAGTGACAATGGAAATTAGCCTATTTTAGGCTATTGGTCTTTGTAATGATAATCAAGTTTAATTCTTGTCTGAGTTGACCACTGCACTGCCTTTTAAACTTTCTGGCACTATTCATCCTATCAGATCTATCCTTTTGCTGTTTGCATTGCTGATTACTTTGGAACTTTCCTTGAACTTACCTGTGAACTCTCTAATTGCCCTTCAACTTGTCACCAGACTTCCAGCTTTCCCTGAATCTGCATCTAATATTGTGACATCAATGCCTTCAGTTGGGTTTGACAGTCTAAACAATCTAGCCTACTATTAAACCACTACATGAATTAAAATTGATAGTGAAATAGATTGTAGAATTTCTTTGCATTTAACATCTTTTAGACTCTACTAATTTTTAAAGTCAGGAATTTGTTTCTACCTCTCCCCTATTTTCCTGAAATGACTATGATTTGTTCCTTTCTACAACAAGCTTTTATAAATTTGATTATTCTATCACACTGCAGACACATCTGTTTTAATTATATATCTGAGTATTCTAGAAAAATTTCAATAACAGTAATGAAAAAACAACAAAATCCCATAGTTTTAAAATGTAGTTAGACCCAAAGTTACAAATTGATGGACTTCAGTTCAAATTCCTACTACAAAAGAATGTAATTTGGCCCAATTACATTTTTTTTCAGTGTTAATGATACTTAAAATTGGGAAACTTCACATAAAAATAATGTTTTATTGCTTTTTCTTAAAAAAAAATTATTGATACTGGGTTTACTTTTCCGCAGGCTAAATGATAGCTACCAGCTTCACACTGGGTTCCTCTAAACTTGATTCCTATTTTCCTTGGATCTTGTTTTTATGGCACTTAATTGATCTCAATAGATATTTTAATTTATAATTTATGATTTATAATTTAGAGAATATATTATTATCAAGAGCTGCATTAACCAAACCTGTCTCAGAATAAATAAACTGTTGACTGTCTACTCTTCAAAAGACCAGCTAATAAATTTAGATTTGATCCGCATGTTTTTTGGTGATCTTTTCAACTTTTAGTGTTTATGTATAAGGATAGGATCAATTTTATTTTGTAACAAAATTTAAATGAAAATGCTGAAGAGATACATATTCTTCATTATGCACGTGGGAATAGTTAGATATCTTAAAAGTTTGTTTAAATTTCTTAAACAGTGACCACACCTTGTACTGGTCCAGTCTATCATGGCCTAGTTCTGGCAAATAATCTGCAAATATTTATCCCTGAGGTCCTCCCCATCTCCACTCAAGAACATCCAGTAATTTAAATCATTCATGCATGTGCTTTCTAAAGTGAAAAACAAAGTCTGCCTAACCATAAATCTGCCTGACTTACTCTACCACCAGTTTAACTACCCAAACTGGTTAGCTCCTCTCTCTGAAATACTTGCTATTTGGGTCAGTTCACTTCAGTTAGTTCTTCTCAAGAACAAAAGAGCTACAATGGCTTTATAATTTTCATAAGTAAAAGTTGTATTGTGTTTCCCAAAACAAAATTTTAATTCAGAGCTCATTATTTTAGGAAACAAACTGACACTAGATTTTATGTATTTTTTAAAAGTAAAAAATTTACTTATATTTAAAATTGTGTAGTTTTTTTTTTTGAGGTAATGTTAGCATACAATACTTTATATGGTTTAGGGGTCACACCTCTTCAGATGTATATTTCCACAACAACATTTTCTTTTACAATAATTTTAACTATAAAAAATGTTGCAAAGACAGTACAGAGCTCCCATGTACTCCTCATTCAGTGTCCCCTGTTGCTAACATCTTAGATCACTATGGTGTATTTGTCACAACTAAGGAACTAAACTTGGTGCATTATATTGAACTAAACTCTATATTTTATTGAATTATACCAGTTTCCCCTAAAGTCATTTTTTCTATACCAGGATACCATTACCACAGGAAACACATCACATTTACTTATTGTGTCACGTTGGGCTCTTTTTTCCTGTTTCTCAGGTTTCCCCCTTTTTTGATGATTTTGACAGTTTTGAGAATTCTGGTTGCATATGTTGTAGAAGTCCATCAATTTGGGTTTGTCTGATGTTTTCTTTTCAAGATCAATCTGGGGTGATGAGATTTGAGAAATAATACCACAGATGTAAAGTACACATGACATCAGGGAACATGCTATCAACATGACTTGTCAATGATGATGTTAACCTGAATCATCTGTTTGATTCTCTACTATAAATTTACTACCTGGATCCCTTCCCAATCTTTTTTTCCTGGGAATTTATATTTTTATTTTTAATTTATTTACTTAATTAACTTATTTATTGAAGTAACATTGGTTTACAACATTGCATATGATTCAGAGGGATAGGATCAACCCTTCAAGAGTATGCTACCACACCACTCATACCAAGGTACTGAAAATTCTTCACCATAGTCCACTGTGCTCCCTCCCCACTTTGTACTCCCCTCTTCCCTTCCCCTTCTGGTAGCCTCAATTCTACATTCAGATTTCTAGGGTTTCTTATAGGATTGATATACCTGACCCTTTGTTTTGTTTCTCTGTAGTTCACATACAAATGACACCAATGGTATTTGTCTTTCTCCTACTTCACTTAGTATCTCCCCCTACAGTTGCATCCATATTGTTGGAAAAGTCAAGAATTTATCTTTCTTTATAGCTGAGTAGTATTCCATTGTGTGTGTGTGTATGTGAGTGTGTGTGTATACCACTTCTTCCTAATCTACTCATCTGTCTTTGTGCACTTATTTGTTTCCATAGCTTGGCTATTTTGTAAATAGTGCTTCAATTAACAATGAATATGTGCCTTCCTATTGGTGACTACCGATAGATATCTAAGAGTGAATTGCAGGATCATATTGTAGATATATTTTTAATATTTTGAGAAACCTCCATACTGTTTTTCACAGGGGCTAGATCAATCTACTTTTCCACAATAGTGTAATTGGTATTTTTCTCTATATCCTTGCCAACACTTTATATTAAGAGTTGTTTGAATGCAGAAATAGCTTAATGTCTTTCTGGAGTAAAATAAATTTTGAATTTTTTGAAAAATGCTAATGCAAATGTATATGCAAAATTTTCAGGTATCATTAGATGGAGGCAACTAAAATAATGACTGTTCTTCTGGGAAGGCCTATAGTGCTTTTTGAAGGATTGATCATATTTTCCAATTTAAGTCTTGTTCTGGGTGTTGTAACTATGCTAGAGACAGAATGTGAGACACACTTTATCACAGGAAGATGGAGAACAAATATTAATAAACCCTAGCAAACCATTGAAAGAGGCCAAAGAAGATCTTTAAAGTTCACGATTAAATAAAGTATTGATACACTATGGAATGTGAGGTGAGACTATGATGGCATTCCACTAAGCTTTCATAAAATACATGATTTATTGCCTAATACATTAGTTTGCCACTTTTTCATCCAAGTCAATTAGCAAATATTCCTAGTTTTAGCAAACAATGTTCACTGCCTGGGAAATTATAAGTGACAGTGTTAACTTTCAATAGGGGGTCTTGGAGCTACCTCCAGTTCTCTCTGTGTCCTCTTGCATGGGTCGACAACACCCATTTCTGCTGGAGACACATTTACTGCCTAATTTTTATTATCATACAATATTTGGGATGGAAGAGCTACTTAGAAACTTAAATATCACTGCAGAGAGGTTTGAGGAGAAAACTCTGCCTGGATTGGGTTAAGTTAAATAAGAGCAAATAAAATGGATTTAAGAGAGGGCCTCCACGGTGGCGCAGCGGTTGAGCCCTGGGTTGGGAAGCTGCCCGCAGGCTCTGCAGCGCCGGTTTGATCCCCGGTCAACTTGCGAGGGTCCCACATGGCGCGACAGACCTGTCCTGCTGCCTGCTGCTCCCCCCAGCAGTGTGCTTCGGTCCCTCTGCCTGCCCTGCTCCCCGCTCTGGTGTATTCTCTCACTCTCCCGTGCTTCTGACTGTACCCAGTGCTTGTATGAATAAATAAATAAATCTTTTTAAAAAAATGGATTTAAGAGAGAACTGGGTGAACGTGTAGGAAAATTTGGAAAGGTTATTTTGTTTGTGGTATATACTTGAAATATTTGATTCACTGTTGAAACCTACTCCATATCTTAAAATGGAGGATTATTTATGGGTTAAGCAACCTTCACTGCCTGCATTAATATGTATAGCCAAGAACTGACTGACCAGCTGAACCTAGTGCAACTGTCTGATTAGGTGTAATTCACAGGCTTAGTGAGATTATGTGTCTGTTATGATCTTATAATCATCACCTTGGGAAGCACAAAAACAAAAATACTGATATGCCCTTTTAAGATATTAAAAATGGATTCTTTTACAAGGCATAGTTCATCTTTGCTTAAAAAAAGGTTATAATATATTCCTCATTGGTGTGCTGTGAATCTGTCAAATTGGGTAAGTACAAAATTAGATTTTATCTCTTTATATTCAGTAGTGAAACTCTATTTTATGATGTGAAGTGAAGAAAATGATATTCTATATTACATCAATAGTAAATAATTTCAAAGTAGGATATTTACAAGGTTGTTTACCTTTAATGAAACATTTGTACAATCATTGTTTAACCTGGAGTCACCAAATAGTAGAAATGTAAGATTTAAAAAATATTTTCTTAGAAATTTTGAAAGAAAATTGTTCTTTTAAATGTATTATTAATATTTTATTTATTCACATATCTCCTAACCCCAATGATGTTATAGTGTTACAGTTTTAACTTTAAAGTAATATAAAGTTTTAATGACTTTGAAACTTATTAACAATTCAATGAATCTTCATCATAAGAAATATTTGATTAAAGAAAATTCTTATTTGAATTTAATACAATTCAATCCAACTGTTTTAACTGCATGATCACCATGTAGAGCATGTTGTGTTGGGGTAAAGAAATAAGGGATATTATGGGTAAAACGACTTCCTGTCCTCAAGGGTCAATAATCACATACAAAATAAAAGCAGTCCAGTCTCTTTTCTATGGGTAGTGTGTGGGTGTCAAGATATGGACAAAAGAAACTGATACTAAGTCGAATATGATGATGTTAAAGAAAGGTAAGCAATCTACTGTGCGTTTTCAATGGAAGAAGATAGAGCTCTGAGTTGGAAAGATTAAGAAAGGTTTCATGGAGGTAAAGTGTACATGGGCTTTGAAGAACAGTTTAATTTAAAGAGAAGAATTTTAAACATAGTTATGTGCATAAACAAATGTATCTGAATTGAGGCTGTCTCTTCACTGTAAAAGACAGATGTAAGTCACCATTTTAACAAGAAACAACATAAAGTATATACACAGAGTCTTGTGATCTGGGATATCTCATTCAATTTTCTTGGGAAATTCTGGTCCAGAAAAGTTAAGTGACAGCCCATAAATCTTTGGAGTTCATTAAAGCAATCCATGAAATCAGATTAGGAGCCAGTCGAGCCACTGTAAATTCAGTTGACTTACAAAACAAAACAATGACACAAAGGTCCCTGATTCTTAAAGTTTTTTTTTTTTTTTCATTCCTTGGGATGGTTATAGAAAGAAAAAGAACGCAAGTGACTTTTTTTTGGTGATAGGAGGTGTGATCTAAGGCTATTTTTTCTACTATTGATATTGGTATGCGAGACTTACCATAATGAAAATATCACAGATGAGGTTACTTGGACAAGAGAAAGGTTGTATTGTCCTCCCAAGGCCCATCTCTTTGTCTTATAGACGCCCACCTTCTTTCTGTGTCCTCACATATCTCTTTTCTGTGCATGCACAACCAGGCATCTCTCCTTATAAGAGCACCAGTCATATGTGATTAAAGTCTACTCACATGATTTCATTTACCCATAATTCCTCTTTAAGTCCTAACTCCAAGAACAGTTAATTCTGAGGTATTAGGGGTTTGAGGACAAAACAAATGAATTTAGGGATACATAATTATGTTCATCACACCATGTCGCAGTGTTGACCAAGAGGAAGAAATAATAATAAGTGATTTTACTAGGAGAGAGACATTTTGTATGTGCTATCTCATTTAACCTGCACGACAAACAGATAGGCTGTTACCATATTGTAATTTTTATTACGAGGAAAATTATTCTACGTTAGCACTACATACTTAGAAAATGGTGGCATCAAGATCCAAGCATATTCTGTTAATTGTGAGGATCTACATTGCCATTTTGGAACAAACATAAATGTCTGAAGGCATGGGATTTCTCTAGTCCCTCTACAACTACTCTTTGTTTTCTCTAAAGCAAACAAGTTTATTAAGATACACATTTAAGGTAGATTTCCTTTAATATTTGATCTGTAGGGTATTTTTTTTAAAGGATACAGAATAATTTCTTCCCTGAGAAATGAAGAAAATACAATTCATGTGATTACTAATGAATGGGGGACTATTGTTAGCCATTCCTATTTAATTTATTCTCTCTAAAGGAGGTGTTTTTAGGGAGTCACCTGCCTTCTTGCTCATAGCTAGCTCATAGCATTGCTCATAACTAGCTCATAGGTTTCCAAGACCTAGAATCACTGCTTTACCCCACTACCAACTGCTGTCAGACAGAGTGCCCTCTCCTGACCAACCCCTATCAGGACACTTTCAGTGCTAGCATATGGGGTCATTGCTCTTTGTGGAGCGAGAAGTAGAAGGTAATTTTTTTTTAAGATTTATTTATTTATGCATACAAGAACTGGGGTACAGGCCAGAGGTGCAGGAGGGGGTGGAGGTGAAAGGATTCACCAGAGACAGAGTGGGGAACAGAACAGGCAGATCTACTGAAATACACTGCTGAAGGGAACAGTGGGTGAGACAGGAGAGGTCGGCTGCGCCATGTGGGTTGCTCCCTGGCCGGCTGGGGAACGAACTCATGCTGCAGAGGCTTTGGATTGCTTCATAGTGTGGTGCTTAATCCCTTGCACCACCAGGGAGGCCCAATTTTTGTTTTTTTTAAGAGTTACATTTTCCTGGTTGAATGTAAAGTTATTTGCTAAGGAGATGTCTGTGAGAAGTGAAGTTTTCAGTTGCGCACAAAAATGGAGAAAAGCAAACTGGAGAATAAAGTTTCACAGGTACAGACAGGTGTCCTGATAAAGTGAGGCAATTCTCTCAAGCATCTTGCTCTTATTTTATTTTTAATTATAGAGAGTTGCAAGGTTAGTCCTGCTCTTTGGTTGTACTTTAATTATTCTCCCATCTTGTCTTTCTGTGTTATGATCTCTTTAACAGGCATGAGGAAACAGACATTTAATTAACCAGATGCCATTCAATAAATCTTAAGTGTTATTCTCTAGATGAGAAAGCAAATGCAAACCAGTGAAAAACAGACTGAATGTTAAACTTACTTGACACAGTTTAGGGCTTTTACAATGATGGTGCTCATGTAAGTAAAACCAAAAAAAAAAAAAATTCAAAATGGGGATAGAAAAGAATTTCTTAGGGGTCAGATGAGAAGAATTATCATCAAGTCATTATGTCCTCTATCTTTCTATATGTTTAACTAGTACCCCTTTCTTTGAAGAAAGGAGGCTGATAATAGATGCAACAATGTCAAAGTGGAAAAGTGGCGGACTTTTTTGTTCACTCTCTTATAGGAGTTTCTTTTTCTAAGATGGTGGGATTCTTCCCTGAGCAAGGAAGTACCTCTTGATTGCTTTAATCCAGTTATAGTGACCTCATTCACTTTCCCGGGTAGTTGACTTAAACATATGCATGCTATAAGCTCTGAGTGTCGTGGTAAATCTAGGGAGGGCTCTTGAGGTTTCATACTCCCCCTTACTGCTAAGAAGAGATGAAGGACAGGATATATGTGTTTAGTGCCTTTAGGAATACTTAACTGTCAGCCAGACATCTTGAGCTAAGCAGTGCTGGGGGTGAGCCTAAGAAAACAGTCAATATGCTAGGATATAGCCTTAGAACAGCAGAAAATGGAAAAAACCAACTTAAAATTATTTTTGGTTACAATTTTTTTTTGAACTGGGGTGTAAGCCAGAGGTGTGGATGGTGAGAGGATTCACCAGAGAGAGTGGGGAGCAGAACAGGCAGATCTACTGAAGTGAAACATACTGCTGAGTGGAACAGGGGGAGAGGCAGGAGAGGTCTGCTGCGCCATGTGGGTGCTCCCTGGCTGGTGGGGGTTCGAACTCCTGCTTCAGTGGCTGGTGATAGCTTGATAGCAAAGTCTTTAATCCCTGTGCCACAAAGCAAAAACCTTTGGTTACAATTTTTTTCTTTTTAACAGACTATATTTTAGAGAAGTTTTAGGTTCACAGCAAAATTAATCAGAAGGTACATAGAATTCCCATATGCCTCCCACGCCTATCAACATCCCTCCACTAAAACGGTACAGTTGTTACAATTGATAAACCTACATTGACACTTCATTACTATCCAGTGTACAGAGTTTATTTCAGGGTTCACTCCTGTTGTGCAATCCATGGGGTTGGACAAATGTATAATGACTTGTTTCTAGTTATCGTGAAATAAAAGAGAGTACTTTCACTTTCACTGCACTAAAAACATAAACAAAACAAAAACAAAACAGGGCCTCCCCATTGGCACAGCGGGTTGAACACAGCGCTGTGAAGCTGTCTGCGGCCTCTGCAGTGTGGGTTCGATTCCCAGCCAGCCAGGGAGATTCCCACATGGCGCAGCAGACCTCTCCTGCTTCTAACGCTGCTCCCCTCAGCAGTGCTTTCGGTCTGCTTGCCTGTTCTGCTCCCCACTCTGTTTCTGGTGAATCCTCTCACTCTTCCGTGCCTCTGGCCTGTATCCCAGCTATTGTATAAATAAAAAATAAATCGTAAAAAAAAAAAACCAAACAAAACAGCTCTGTTTATTCATCCCTCCCTCTCCCATCCTATCTCCTGGGATCTGCTGATCTTTTTACTTTTTACATAGTTTTACCTTTGATCACATAGTTGGAATCATGCAGCATATATAGCTTTTTCATATTGATTTCTTTACTTAACTATGCATTTAAAGTTCCTCCATGTGTTGTAGGAGTTGATAGCTTATTTCTTCTTAGCACTGAGTCCACTCTGGATGACCCACAATTTCTTTATCTACTTACCTCCTTGTGCTTTGTTCTTCTCCAATATTGTATTGGCTATCTAGTTTTTTATTCCTCTCTCAATAAAATTTGAAATGTTTGTTGATATCTGCAAAATAACCTGCTGGAATTTTGATTGGGATTGTATTGAATCTAAGATCAAATTAGGAAGAACTGGCAGCTCGTAGTGCTGACTTTTCCTATTAATCTGGAATATCTCTCCATTGAATTAGTTCTATGATTTCATCAAGAACTTGTGGTTTAGGGCCTCCCTGGTGGTGCAAGGGGTTAAGACGCAACCTATGAATCTATCCACAGCCACTGCAGCACAAGTTCGATACCCAGTCAGGGAGCTACCCACATGGCACAGCAGACCTCTTCTGACTCACCAGCTGTTCCCCTCAGCAGTGTATTTCAGTCAATCCACCTGTTCTGCTCCCCACTCTGTTTCTGGTGAATCCTCTCACATACCCCCCACACCTCTGGCCGGTACCCCAGTTCCTTTATTCATAAATAAATAAATCTTTTAAAAAAAAAGAACTTGTGGTTTACTTCAGGTATATTTTGTACAATTACTGTTGGATTTATACTGAAATATTTCTTTTTTGGTATTAATGTAAATGTTACTGTGTTTTTAATTTCAAATCCCAATTATCAATGTTGGTATATCAGAAAGAAATTGATTTTTATATATTAATCTCATATCCTAAAACTTGTTATAGCCACTTATTAGTTCTAAGAGTTTGTTGTTGATTCTCTCAAATTTTCTACATAGACCATCATGTCATTTTCAGTTTTATTTCTTCCTTCCTAATCTCTATACATTTTATTAACTTTATCTTATTGTTTTAGCTAGGACTTCCAATATATTGAAAGGAATATGAGAGAGGACATCTTTGTACTGGCTCCTGATCAGTAGGAAAGCTTTGAATATCTTATCATTAAATATGACATTGCTGTAGATTTTTTGGAAGATGTTTTTTATCAAGATGAGGAAGTTGCCCTCTATTTCTAGTTTACTAAGAGTTCAGATGATGAAAGGGTGTTGGATTTTTTAAAAATTAATTTTTCCTCATTTTATAGATAAAGTTAAGTTATTTGCTCAAGTTTAGTTATTGAAGTCTGCTTTACTCGTTGTGGTGGTTCTCAAAGTGTGATCATAAACCCCTGATGTTCCTCAAGAGCCTTTCAGGGATCCAGGTAGTTAAAACTATTTCAAAATAATACTAAAATGTTATTTAGGGTTTTTACTTTACTGACATTTGTGATGATGGCACAACAGCAATAGTGGCTCCCAGCTGTGCTAGATGTCACTGTATTCTTTAACTGCCACACAGAGAAAAACTAAAATGCCAATTTTGCTTAAGATGTGCTTGGCTGAAAAATAAAAATTATTAATTTTATGAAATCTTGACCCATGAATGCATGTTTAAATATCCTATGTGATAAAATGGGAGGACCTGTAGAATAGTAAACTATAATGCCATCCTGAGGAAAACATTTGTGCAATTATTTTTGTTGTGAGCCAAGTTAACTGCTTTGTTTATGGCACAATGATTTTACGAGAAGGAATGACTGGACCCCAAAGAAATTATTCAAACATGGGTGTTCAGCAGACATTTTCCCTAAATAAATTAAGTATAATTCATTAGGTATACAACTAAATAAAACTCATTAAGTATAACTGAAATAAAATTTTTTCTTTTAGCTTATATCTTCAAAGAACAACTGAATTTTATTGTCAATTAGAAAAGTGAAGTTTTTATGTGAAAATGGGAATATTGGGAAACTTTTTTTTTTTTTAAGATTTTTTATTGCATAGAAGAACTGGGGTATAAGAAAGAGGTGTGGGGGCTGGTGGTGAGAGGATTCACCAGAGACAGTGAAGAGCAGAACAGGCAGATCTACTGAAATACACTGCTGAGGGGAGCAGTGGGCGAGACAGGAGAGGTCTGCCCGGTCATATGTGGGTCAGCTCTCTGGCCAGGGATCAAACTCAGGCCTTAGCAGTGATAGTGCAACCCGTGGCTGAAGCCAAAGACTGTTATAGGTGGTGCCCCCTACAGAGAAAATGGGAACAAAGTATCGGTGGGGTGGAGACTCTGATAAGAAATATTAGGGACTGCAGAAGCAGCCCTGAGCATTCAGTGTTTGGGATTTCAGCATTTTCAGATCTTCAGTGATTCCCAAGGCAGTAATTTCTGCCTCCACCATGTTGATCTTCCAGAATGCTTTTACGGGCTTCTGAAGGATGTGGAAAGGCTTCCAGCTGCCAACCTCAGAGAGGAAAAGTCAGAGGTTTTGCAAGTAGCTGAGTGACTGAAACTGTTCGCAGCTTAGCTGCTGTTGCATCCTGGCAGGGAAGGCGAAGACCCGGAAGCAGGCGCCTCGCTGAGCAGTGTGAGTGGAGCTGCTTGTTGGGTGGTTCAGCTGCTGCAGCTGCTGTTTTGACGGTCACTTGTCTGGTGCTGCACTGGTGCATCTCGGCTCTGGTGAGCATCTCCTGTTGTGTCTCCTGCTGTTTTTGTGAGTTGGATCCCGGCCTATGGTCTGGCTGGCAAGTGTTCCAGGTTGTCAGTGGCAGGAAGACACCACCTTGGAAGTGTTTGCGTTTAGGACTTTAAAATACTCGACATTGCCTCAGGTGAGGTAAATCGCCATTTTTGACCTAGTAAATCTTTGTTTTTAGCTAGTTTGTTAAAAAAAAATCCCATAGTTGTTGTTCCCTGAGCCTGAGTAGTCTTGCAATTGTGTGCTCATGGGTGAAGAACTCGGACAGTGACCAGTAAACTAGCTGGGCAGTGTCCTTGGCCAGTTTGTTGGGTTAGTGCCCCTTGCTGCTCTGTATCAACAGTGCTGAGATTTAACCCATAGGCTTCCAGGGAGGCCTGGG
Organism: Talpa occidentalis; assembly: GCF_014898055.3. Lineage (NCBI taxonomy): Eukaryota > Metazoa > Chordata > Mammalia > Eulipotyphla > Talpidae > Talpa > Talpa occidentalis. The sequence continues at coordinate 91,200,792 of NW_023602073.1, read as the reverse complement.
AAACTTTTATTTTTTACTCTGTTTGACAGCTTCTCAGTACTTGATTTTCATGTTGAGGTTGGCAGTGATATTAATTTGATTTAAACACATATTGTATAATTAATTATGACAACATTTAGAAGATCTGTGCAGCTCACTGAATCAGTATTTTCCAGATGATCAATATGCAATGTTTAAAAAATGTGTGGGTAAGCAGATTTATTCAAGTTCAAGACAGAACAATAGCTTAATATAAAGCATGAAAAGTTCATTAATACTTTTTTCAATTACACATTGCAAACATCATTTAAGAAATTACCACTTGTGGACACTTGGTATTGTATTGAGACAGAATATCCACAATTATCTGCAAAAGCTACCAAAATACTCCTCCCTTTCCCAGCTACACATTATTTGAAGCTGATTTTTCTTCATCTCTCTTTATCAAAACAGTATCTTGTAATACATCAGCTGCAGAAGCAGATGTGAGAATTCACCTGTTATCTAATGGTAAAACATTGCCTATCAATTCATTATTTTGAAGGAAAAGTTATTTTTCATAAAAATATTTTATATAAATATGTAGTTTATTATTTAGTTTTAATATTTATTTAATTTTATTTTTTACATCATTTTTCATTTTTGCACAATGTATGCATTTTCATCTTGGTTATAGTCCCCATATGTAGTGGGCAGGAAGGGACAGAGCAGGATCTCTATTATCCAAGCAGACAGGTGAAGGAGGAGAGTCCTGGAGCCCTCAGTGGCTTTTCAGGCTTTTACTGGGATTTTACTGGATACACGGCAGGCAGGGGTGACGGGGCTGGGAGGTTGACAGGCCTTCACTCTGTCTGGGTTCTCCAGCCTTCTCTCGTGGCCTCTGCTTCTCTGCTCTTCTGTTCTATCATTCTCTTTGCTTCTCTGCTCTCTGGTCCTCTCGTGGTTCTCCTGGCGGCCCCATGAAGCAGTCCGTATAAGCCCAGTCTCTCAGCACAGGTGTATCCACTTACGAATGCCCACACGCTACTCCAGGTGCCGGCCATCAGGCATGCATTCAGGACTGCAAGGATCCATCATCAATCCTAATGATGGGAGGGCAGAAAAGCCTGATACTTTTTCACTTACCCTACACTGTACAATTCCCACCCCCCTTATTTTGACTGTAATCCCTCCTATCCACCACCCCCCGCAGTGTGGCTCTGGTTTATATTGCTTGTTGATTTAGATTTTTACTTTATTATAATTAGTCTTTTTCCTTGTCCCTTATTTAGGTTTTCTAATGAATTAAATATTTAAAAATTGTTTTAATTTTAGTTTCTCATATGGCAAACATTGATATGTATGATTCATTTAAGCAGAAGGTCTGAAGCGAATTTGAAGAGTTATGGGATTCTGAGCCTGTGTTTATCTGTCAGCATCACCTGGGAGGATCAAGCAAAGCTTCCTAAAGCACTTGATAGGGTCTCTGTGAATTGGTTGGGAATTTTGCAATTTTAAATGGGAGCTGTTCTAGGCAGCAGGATAATGTGAGTTGGTGTACAGATGTGTGAAAGTTTTGAGAAAATTTAAGAAACAATGAACAGTCCATTTCAACACATATCTGTTGTGTTTTTCCTGTGCTTGTTGAACATAATGTGTATAGCTCACAGGTTAGACTGATAGGAAACCTGGATTTTGAGTGGGAAAATAGTCAAGGAGGTATACAAGGTTTGATCTCAACACTACTTTCATAGTGCTTTTTTTTTTAAGATTTATTTATTTATTATTTATTTATTTATTCAAGCACTGGGTACAGTCGGAGGCGCGGGAGGGTGAGAGAATTCACCAGAGCCAGAGCGGAGAGTAGAACAGGCAGACTGACGAAGTACACTGCTGAGGGGAGCAGCGGGCTACAGCAGAGGTCTGCGCGCCATGTGGGACCCTCACCCGGCAGCCAGGGATGGAACCAGCGCTGCAGAGGCTGCGGGCAGCTTCACAACCCAGCGCTCAACCGCTGCGCCATCAGGGAGACCCCATAGTGCTTTCTTTACAGATAACCAGTTTGCATAATTTCAGAGTAATTCTTCAATTATTACTCTGTGCAAGAACTTATGTTTAATTAACCATAATGGCCTTGAATTCTATTACCTAGAAAAAAAATTCTTTAGCAGCAACCTCAGCTTTCCCTTGTGAGTACCTTTTTCCTTATGTAGTCAGTTTTACACAGGTGAAATTCTTCAGGTAATATATCTGAGCAAGTTGTGTCCATTAAATTCTTCAGCTCATATGTATGACAAGTTATGTCCATTAAAATTAATGGTAGCTGAATACGTGCACTGAGGGAAGGGTATACTTCAAAAAGTCAATTTATGCAATGTTCCTCATTACATTCTCATTGTAGGATTTCTATTTCAATTAAACTTAATGAATTGTATTGGATGCCCCTCTCTAAGGTCAGTGACATCAAATATGCTTCCAGTTATGTTTCATGTCTCGGGCTGTCCAAAGCAATCTTTTAGAAGTAGAATTAATCTTCACGCCTGTGATGTTTAGTTAAACTTAGCGGTTTCCAATATAGTTCAATGTCATAGTCTCCACTAAGAGAATACAATGGAGACTAATAAAAGAGAGATAACAGATCACTTATATAACAAAACACAACTTTAAGAGATAATAAATGACATTATTAAAGGATCATTTCTCATTAGGAAAATAGACAAAAACCATCACACAAATACAGGGATATACAAAGCAGGAAATGGACCTTTTCTTGTAGGTTGTACATAGTTTGTCAATCTTAGTTTCATTAAGGATTGTTCATCTTCATACTAATAAAACAAATTTGCTGAGTGTAGGGTAAGGTAAAAGTTATCAGGCTTTTCTGCCCTCCCGCCATCAGGATAGATGACGGAACCCTGCGGTCCTGAATGCATGCCTGATGGCGGGCACCTGGAGTAGGGTGTGGGCATAGGTAGATGGGATTTGACTGGGCTTTTAAGGGAGGAGTCACAGGGACGCCAGCAGAAGCCAAGAATGAACAGAAGCCGAAAGAGAAGCCGCAAGAGAAGCCGAGAGAGAAGCAAGAGAAGCAGAAGCAGCAAACGAGAGAAGGCCAGAGAGCCCAGAGTGAAGACTTGCTGGGGGCTGGGAACACTGCCAGCCTACCGGCCCCCCAGCACCCCTGCCTGCCGTGTACCTGGTAATCCCAATAAAGACCTGCAAAAAGCCACGGAAGACTCTGACTCCTCCTTTACCCTATCTGCTGGATTATAGGAAAGCTGCACTGTGTCCTTTCTGCCCCCTACACTGAGAAACCCAGAACAACCTGATGGCAAACGTAAACAACAGATTTATATTATATCCACTTATTGGCTTCAGGATACAAACTGAGGCTGTGTTGACCTGGCTGTCACAGACTTTCATCTAATAGGCTCAGGAATTGCCTGGGGCTTTCACTCATAGGAACCAATGAATAGGGTCATCCTTTATTATTATTTTTTTTTTTAAGATTTATTTATTTTTGTACAAGAACTGGGGTATAGGCCAGATGCGTGGGAGGATTCACCAGAGACAGAGCGGGGAGCAGAACAGGCAGATTGACTGAAATACACTGCTGAGAGGAGCAGCGGGTGAGACAGGAGAAGTCTGCCGCGCCATGTGGGATTCTTGCCAGCCGGCTGGAATTGAATCCCTGCTGCAGAGGCTGCGGGCAGCTTCACAGCACTGCGCTCAACCCGCTGCACCACTGAGGAGACCCAGTTGTTGTTGTTATTCTTAATAATCTTCCCTAAAATCTTCCAAAGGAACATGTAATGGGTGTCCTAACTGTCCATCAGCACCCACTGACATTATTATTATAGGAACCTTTCACAATTTCTTTGCCATTCTGCTTCTGGGGCCTTAACTGGTTCTTGGAGAGCACCAGTGTAATATTTCAAGGAGTCCAGAAAGTTTCCTTGAATTACATTTTTGTAATTAGAGCTTTTGATTTTAAGGGAGGGAGTATGGGAAAACTCTGAGGGTGGTCAAAATAAGTCCTCTTGCTTTTATGCACAGATTTGGTTCAAAACATTTCCTGCTATCAAAACTTTCCCCCCACTTTCATTACCTTGGTGGTGGGTATGGTGTGGTAACATACATCTAAAGTGTGTGATCCTACACTTCTAAATCGTACACACTGTTGTAAACCAATGTTATCTCAATTTAAAAAAAAGGACTAAACCATCTATTTTCCTTTCTTTTGAGTGCTTATGTACTAGGACTATGCAAGGAACTCTTACAACTCTGAAGAAAGTCCTATGATTAATCTCTTCCATTTTAAAGTTATGGAAAATGAGACTGAAAGAATCTAACCAATTGGCATGAAATTGCACAGAATTTGAAACCAAATGGATGGACTCCCAGCTTGGGTTAGTGACTACTCACGAACAAGGCCTCTGTCTCATCTGCTACTCATTCCTTATAGAAACTAGTAGCTATAATTACAATGTCAACCTAAAATTCAGGAGGCAATTAAAAAAGACAAAACAAGTTTATTTGGGATAAAAGAATTGTAATTTGAGGTACACAGGTAGCAACCTAAAATGTAACCCCAGAAGGAAAAAAGAGGTTTTTGTGGGAGGAAAAGAGGAAGTTGAAGCAAGTGGTTACAAAAACAGGGTTGGTTAGTGGTTAAAGAAAAGAGTTGATTAGTGTTGACAAGCTAAAACTATTCTTGGCTACATGTAATTGGTGACTGGTTCTCTAAATGAATGAAAAGGAATGTGACTGATTCTATCCTCTAACTAAAACTATATAACCATCAGTTTTCAAAGAGTTGTTTACTTGATGGTTTTTAAAATCAATTGCTTTTTGTCCATCCAAAGGTCTTTGGCCCAGCTCAGAGAGGTCTTTGGCCCAATTCAACCAAGAGAGATAATGTGATTTCTCTGTAATAGTTCCCCAGTGCCACATTAAATGGCTTCACAAATGGCTTTTCTCTCTCTCTCTCTCTCTCTCTCTCTCTCTCTCCACCCCCCTCTCTCTCTCTCACACACACACACACACACACACACACACACACACACACACACACACAACTACCCTACACTCTACGCTGAGGAACTTGCTTCAAATCTTTTTGAAAGTAGAATATAAATTAAATAATGGGGAGTGACATGCAAGCATGCAGAGTTTTCTAAACATCCTTTGTGTAATCTTTTTTCTAAGTAGAGGTTTGTTTTTACATTGTTAAGCTTCTGTGAGGCGTGTGGCTCAGGCTCACATCAGCTAGACCTCATTTGTGATCACAGCTGTCCTGACTGACCACACGATAAGAACAGGTAACTAAACCTCTTTGAGCCTGAACGATCCCCTTTGTAAAACAGGGATAACCATAGCATTATCTCACAGGATGTTGTGGGGATTGCATGGACTCCTGTGTAGAACCCCAGCATAACATTATTACAAAGAATGTATGCTAAGAATGGTACTATTTTATTGTTAGCTTTTACTTTTAACTTTTAGCTTTTCACTTTATCAATCATTCTGGTTTTTAGAAAAGGTTATTCACGCCTTCGGGCATTCCTTTTGCACACGTGATTGCAATAATTAACACTTACTCTCAGAGTTTTTGGTTTAGTGATCAACTAACAGATATTTCATTTTCAATGAAAAAGTTAATTTAAAACATTGACTCTGTACTCAATGTTTTTACACACTCATATTGACATAGTAACTGTAGGGTAAAGAAAATGTCAGGCTTTTTCTGCCCTCCCGCCATCAGGATAGATGATGGATCCTTGTCCTGAATGCATGCCTGATGGCGGGCACCTGGAATAGGGTGTGGGCATAGGTAGATGGGATTCAGCTGAGCTAAGACTGTGCTTTTAAGGGCGGCGTCACCAGACGCCAGCAGAAGCTAAGAAGCCAAAGAGAAGCAAAGAAGAGAAGCCGAGATCACCAGAGAGCCCAGATAGAGTGAGGATTTGCTGGGGGCTGGGAGGCCTGCCAACCTCCTGGCCCCCCAGCACCCCTGCCTGCCATATGCCTGGTGAACCCCAATAAAGACCTGCAAAAAGCCACTGAGGACTCTGACTCCTCCTTTACCCGGTGTGCATGGGATCAGAAAAACCTGCACTGTGTCCAGTCCTGCCCTTTACAGTAACCCTCTGACCCAAAAAAGGAAATCAAAAATTTTATTCCATAAATAATGCCTTTTTGTTTAACAAACACTCTCCTTTGTGAAGAGGGTGTTTCACTTCATTGGGTGTGTTAGCTGGAGTGTGGTGGTGCTGCTTTAGGATGGGGGTGCCTTTGTTCCCTCTAAGGAGTAGTGATGGGCTACCCTGCAGATTCTACGTACACGGTCATGTTTGCATATATTCCTCTTCCTTTTCATTTTCTTGTAACTTGTTTACCCCACTCTGTCCAAGACTCCTCTTAGGAACTATTGGTTTCCTGGTAAATTTATTTCGATATTATTTTTGTGCTTTGACTTCTCTTCCCTGATCTCTTAAGAGGCACTCTTGCTCCCTTCTATTTGCTGGTGTCAATATTTCTGAGGATGTGCACTATAGGAATTGTTCACAGGGAACAGTCTATAGCCCCCCTTGGGTGGGTCTCAAACATCTGCAAGGAGCAGAACTAGCACCCAGAATGAGTGCTGGGGCTTTGCATGGGGTGATGGGATAGGAGCTTAGTTTTAACTTGAAAATTTATGATTTGAACTGAAGTGTTTGGGGAAGAACACGTAAATCAATAGATTTTTAGCACAGTGTAGAGGCAGGAATGGACACAGTGCAGGTTTTCTGATCCAGCAGACCCGGTAAAGGAGGAGTCAGAGTCCTCATTGGCTTTTTGCAGGTCTTTTATTGGGATTACCAGGTACACAGCAGGAAGGGGTGCTGGGGGGCTGGGAGGCTGGCAGACCTCCCAGCCCCCAGCAAGTCTTCACTCTATCTGGGCTCTCCGGCCTTCTCTCTCGGCTTCTCGGCTTCTCGGCTTCTCGGCTTCTCGGCTTCTCTTTCGGCTTCTTCTTTCGGCTTCTCCTCGGCTTCTACTGGTGTCTCCGTGACGCCGCCCTTAAAAGCCCAGTCTCAGCCCAGGTAAATCCCATCTACCTATGCCCACACCCTACTCCAGGTGCCTGCCATCAGGCATGCATTCAGGACCGCAGGGTTCCGTCATCTATCCTGATGGCGGGAGGGCAGAAAAGCCTGACATTTTTCCTTACCCTACACACAGTAACTGTTCAAACAGTGGTAGATATGGAGATGGGGAAGGAGAGTTACATTTAAACTTGTTGGAAGGTCTCCAGGTACTAGAATGAAGGAAATGGAATCAAAACACAAAGTGTAAATGTCCATTTTAAGATAAATTTAATGTAAAGAGAAAGAGAGTGGACTCTACTAGTAGAAACAATCTGCCTGCAAGTCTATTCAAAACACTGTTGAATAGATGAATCTCAGGTTTTGTGTACATGGAAAATTCAGCTATCAAAAGAAAACTCTCTGATAAGAGCAAACAATTATTGCTGTAGTTTCTTTCTGGTTAAACCAGCAATCTTTTTTTAAGGATTGCACTCTCTAGCTTCAGTTTCTCACAGATAAGTACAGTTCCTATTTCTTCTTCGCTCTCAGTAAAAATATTGCATCAAGATCTGGAATGGTTTTCTTTTATTCTAGGAAACTGCAAGTATTTTGAGAAAACAATACCATTCAAAACATTTATATTATTTAGATTTGGGGCCTACTGTGATACTAGAAATAAAGAACAGAAATATCAATTCAGGATATACGAAAATACTGCTTATGCAGCGCCATTCCAGTTACAACATCTATGCTAAAAACAATCTGGCAGTTTTGTTTTTGTGTTGCCATTGTAGTTTGAGGCAAAATTGCATCAGTAAGTCTCCTTACCCAGAAATGGACTCGTGGGTTGTAAGTGAGGGAGGCAGTTTGCTATACTTTACCAAGTCTTATTCTCTGAATTTTGGGGCCTCTGCACCCATAGACTTTTTGCGAACATTCAGCACTCTAACCTTGTGTGGATCCTCTGCAAGGTGTTATTTACTCACATGCTGCATTCACATTCTGATTCTCATCCTTTCATGAGTTTGTGGTTTGTTCCTTTTTAGCACTGTAGTCGGTTATTAATATGCGTCATCATGATTATTGTCTTAACTACCTTCCTTTAACTACTGTTGAGAAGTAAGATCTGAAATTCTTGTAAGAGAACAGCATGTTCTACTCTCCTACTATTTTGGAGGTTTAATTAAAAATCAGAGACTTTTAGGCTTGTCTTGGTTTGTTCTATGATTATTGTAGTCTGTGATATAAAATCCTGAAAATAAAAGCATTCTAGCTATCTTTAATTCATAGATTTCTATTTATTTGAATTGTAGACTTAAAATCTTAACAAATGTTTGTAACATTTCTTTACACTTTTGAGATGCTTTTCTGTATTAGAAAGTAGAAACCCCACTGCTGCATGCACATGCACAGACATGAAGCTTGCTTTTCCTGCCTCCTTCATATGGGTGCCTCTGAAAGTTTTAATGAAAATATAGGATGTAGAATACAATGACTTAATCCACAACCAACTTTTATGTGATAGTATCTGTGTTGTAAAATGGGAAAAATTGGTTTTACTCTTTGGGTCACCACTCCCATTCCTGGGGATGAGCATGGGTAAAATCTAATCTGTGATTCAGCCGCCAATCTAATTGGGTGAAGGGGCTCTTTTTTTCAAAAGGCCCATCTAGAAAGGTGATTTTACTCCCTAGTTTCTACAAATGACATTCGTTTGATAGCTGTAGCCCCCCAAAAGATGCTTTTAAAAGATAAAAAATTACCCTTTATTTACCTTTTTAAATAAATGCAACAATGAGCTCATTGCCAAGCAAGACAACTATGATGTAAAATCCCTTATATTTCTTGGAGTATCAAAATGTTTCCCTTTCCACAAACATTTTTGTAAACACACACAAACACACACATACACACACTTGCACACACAAACAAGCACACATGTTAATTACGTTTCAATATAGCTGTAAGTCCATTAGCATTGTATTATACTGATAGCCTAGAGGGTTGAAGAATTGTATAACATATCTGCTGTACATTCAGTTGGAAAAATTGATTGTAGAATCATATGGGCCCACACATTAAGTTCAGAAAACAGTTTGTTTAAAAATACTGCAAATGTCAGGATAATGATAATTAAATTTGCGTCCCTGTAATCCAGAGTCACAGCATTTACAGTGTTATTAACAAGCATCACTTATACTCCATTTTGATCAGTAAGAAACAAGGGGCAGTAAATAAATTGACAGGGAATTCTAGAAGTCAGCACTCATTGTGTTTTGACTAGAGCTACCATAAAATATTTCCCCTAAACCTGGGCTTTTGAAAGTGAAAAGGAGACCTGTGTTGAAACAGTAGGTATTAACTGGACTATTCCAGGTATGTTAGAATATGCAAAGGTAATAGATTATAGAATTGAATTAATAATTCAATAATATAATTTATACACTATATAATGTAATTCAAGAATTATAAATAATTCTGAATTTCTTAAGCATGCACTAAAAGCTTTATGGGGTGCAAGTTCTTGACATTTTAGCATGTACAAGTATGTGTCAAGGACAAAATCTGACATCAAGGAGGATTACAATCAAAAAGAATGTAAAGGATAGATATGCAAAGCCTGGTTTGACTCTTTAAGTTATTGTTTCTGGGCTATTAAAATGTGTCAAAACACAAAAATAGAGAAATAGAGGATCCCCACACCCAAGTGCGTGCTTAAAGCTTTGGTTCCCAAGCTGAACCCGAGCCTCTCAACTCACTGTGTTCTTTTAGCTACATATGTCCTCACTGCCGCCCCCACCACCCCGCCACACACACACACCACCTTCTAGTCTCTGGCTGGACTTCAGGTTTCTCCTACTTGCTCACTCAGGGTCCACTTCCCAGCTTTACCCCTCCTACCTCTCCCTACCTTGCTGATCTCATCCTTCTTTCTTGTTCTTATCTTTCCTAAGCTCAGCAGAACTTGACTACCGCCTTCCCTCCAACCTATCTCTCCTCTCCGACCATTCTGGAAAAATGGCAGCTTATCACATGCTTTATGGATTTCTTTTTAGCCTTTTATAGCAGAGATTAATTTTATTTGCATATGTATCGATTTGCTAGTGTGGGGGAGATTGTTTATTAGTCAATTTTCTTTTCAATGATATATTTAAAATTTTCAAACCACAGCTGCAACTCATTTTGAGTTTTATTATGTATTATAATTTTACTTTAAAATTGCACCATGCATGTAGAGACCTCTCCTATTTTAACTTATTTTTATGTTATCTCTCCCTGGCAAAAGTAGTGATTCTTTTTATTGTTTTCTGTCCAATAGAGCAGGAAAAGAATAATAAAACAAGCCAATTAAAAAGAAGACAAGTTATAAACTTCTCCCTGAGATAATAATACTCTGCTTACTGAACAATATACCTTAAATCTATTTCCATGAGACTCTTACAATATTAGATGATCATAATTTATTTTTTAGCATAGAGTATTTAGAAGATAGTGACTCTAAGGGAAAGAATGCTAATTGCAGAAAGTCCAATATGAAATCCAGTGATGACTGATTCTATATTGCCCCAAGGAGAACAGATATTGCCTTAGTTTGATCAACATATACATTCAACATGGGTAATTCAGGCCCTAAATAGAAAAGCACCCTCAGTGTATCTCCAGAGGGACCATTTGTGAAATTTATTCAATTCTAAGAGTTTGGAATTACAAAAGAGAGCAGAATTTTGTAGGCCAAATAGTAGAGTATTGGGGGTTTAGCACAAATAAACCAGAGCGCGTCCCTGTCATTAGACCATTTCAATGCAGTGCAAGGAAGACAACGCTGACCATGAATTGATGAGTGTGATGAATACTCTGGGAACTAGTGTGTAGGTACATGGGAGCTCCACAGACGACTCAGAGGCTGCTAGCCATTCGAAATTAGAAGGGTGATTTTTGCTACTTAGTGCAAGTTCCAAGTGAACTTGTTTCTAAGTCATGAGGTGGACTTAGAGTGCAGCAGGTAGAGCAAATGTGGACAGAAGGCAAAGGGCATGGGGAAAGGAAGAAGGGAAGGTCTCTAGAACACAGCTCCGTTGCAGCATAGATTAAAGTCCTATTTCAACTGTCCTTGAAAATCTGACCAAGCTGTGTTAGTGTTTCAATTGGCAGATAACAGGGTCACTGAAGGTTATTTTGTTGCTGTTTGTTTGTTTGCTTGTTTTAGCAGAGAAGTGGTATCAGAACTACATTTAAAAGAGGATTAATATGATAGGAGTGTGCTCAATGGACTGGAATAGAGGATTTTGGAGGGTTTGGCAGTCCTGGAGAGACAATGAGATTGAATTAGGATGATGACAGTGCGGCTGCAGAGGAGGGGTGTGAGGCAAGAGACATGGCAGAAAATGGTGTGGTTCTTCTTTAAAAAGAAAAACTAGAATTATGGTAAGATTCAGCAATTCCATGTCTGGGTATAACCAAAAAAGAATTGAAAAGTGGTTTCTTGAAGAGATGATTGTACATCCCTGTTCATAGCAGCATTATTCACAATAATCAAAACTCAAATGTCCATTGGTGAATGAGTGGACAAACAAAATGCAGCATGAACATACAATGGGATGTGTATGCTTAAAATGGAAGGAAATTCTGACATATAGAACAACATGGATGAAAACTGTGAGTATTATGCTAAGTAGAATAAGCTGAAAAGACAACTACCGAATGATTCCATTATAATCAAAGCCATATAGGCAGAAAATTGAATGGTGGTAACTAGCAGCTAGGTAGGAGAGAAGGGAAAGACATACTGGTTGCAAAAAATGTGTGTATACTTAATAATACTGACCTGTACACTTAAAATGGATAAGGTGTTTAATTTTTCATAGTATAATTTTATTATCTACAGTCATTGTATTGTATATTAGATCTCTATGGTTTATTTACTACTCATTTCAAGTTTGTACACTTAAACTTCATCACTCTCATTGCCTGTCCTTCCATGCCCTGATAACCACCATTTTACTCTCCGTTTTCTACAGGTTTAACTTTTTTAGGTTCCATGTATAAGTAATAACGTACAATTCTTGCCAGTTTGTCACATGTCTCACTTTCATTATGTGTTCAAGGTCTATCTGTGTTGTTGCAAATGAAAAGATATCCTTCTTTCTCATGGCAGAATAATATTCCATGATGTAGATGTATCACATCATTTTTATTTATCCACTTGTTGATGAGCATTTGGGTTGTTTCCCAATGCAAATATCTTGGCTATTGTGATAGTGCTGCAATAAACTTGAGATTGCATATGTCTTGTCAAAACCCTATTTTTATTTCCTTTAGGAAATGTGGAACTGCTGGACGATGTGGTAGATCTTTTATTTTTTTTTTTTTTTTTTTTTTTTTCAGAAAACTCCGTATTGTTTTCCATAGTGGTTGGACCAATTTATATTTCCACTAACAATGTATAAGGATTTTCTTTTCAGCACATCTTCACCTTCCTGGTTGTAAATTTTATGTTACATGTATTTACCATAATTTTAAAGAGAGACTTGTAAGAGGAGATCATCCACAGAGCTTAAGCAGTGAGAACTTAAAAGAAGGGATCAAAGTGGACTTTAAGGTTTCAAGTGTACGTAGCTAAGAGAAAATGCTGACATTCATAATGAGAGAGAAATCAGGAAGATATAGCTACTTTGAGGAGTTTGGGTAGGAAGGAGAATTTGGTAGCAATGATAACTTGGGTTTTAAAATGTTGCCTTGAAAGTGCTGGTGGGACTTCCTAATGGATGTAGTTGGAAGAAGCAGAGCTTAAAAAATTTTATTGTCCTCTTTTAGATTAATAAAACATACATATCTTGTGTATCTGATTAAGTTATCTATTATGATGTTGAAATGGCTCCTAAGTAATGACTGAGGGGCATTATCCCTTTCAAAACAAATTATCAAGACTTTATGCCTATGTTGCCTAAAAGTGACCCTAATGACAAGAATTTCAGGAAAAATAGCAAGGTTGGATATCATGGGGAAAAGTCTTTTTATATTCCTTAATTGAAACTTGATGAAAAATGAGAGACTATTAAATTCAACCTTATTACATGAAGCAAAATTACCCACTACAGTGTTTTTGTCTCTCTAGTAGTCATAGATGATGACTGTATACAATCTATCTCCTTTGAGTGATAGCCATGTTGGTCTAAAATCTTTGGATATTTCTCAGTAAAATTAGGGTGATAACAATAATATTGACTAAACAATAATAATGTTTATTATGATGACAATGAATTCCCTTTGATTTTCCTACTAGCGTATGAACTACTTAGGGGAGGGGTTCATATTGTCCTCATCTTTGTAATTCTAAGAGATAGTAAGGTGTCTGATGCACTACAGCAGTAAGTTGATGGCCCTTAACAATAGAGTCACAGGAGATTCCAGTGGGAGAAACTAGAAAGCCATGAAATCCCTTTGTTGTCAAATAAACAGAGAGGTGGGCTGTGCCAGGAAGGTCTAGTGGGCTCTTTGGGACTAGAGCCTGAATCTCTTGACTCCTAATCCAGTTATACTTCTGCCTTGCCCTGTCATATCATTAAAGTTTCTTAAGCTTAAGAACCTCAATATATCTCATTAGATCTGAAGGACATGGTCTCCATGGTCTACACTGAGCCTCTGGCTTATGCTTTCTGATCACGTCAGCGTGGCAACAGTGAGGACAGTGAACGTGCTGACCCAGCAAGACAAATTGTCTATCTGTGGTTATTCCTTTCTATCTTGCCTGGGGAATTCTATGCCCAAATTGAAGCCCATGGTATTTTCGATTTCGGTTAGAAACATTGAACTAGCACAACGTTGTTCTTGGAATCCTCTTTTGAAGAATTTCATCCCAAATCTCCATGTGTCTATGACTTCAGAGTTATACTCCCATGTCCTTCCATTTCACTTATCTCATCAGCCCCAACACAAATATCCAGACTACTGGAAACATGGAGGTCCATGAGAAGAAATGGAAAGAATAGAGAATTTTACAAAATTTGTGATTTTTTGCAAAAGGAAGGCAGTTAACAACTGCCTTACCTCCATTTCAGGTCTTTGAGACCAGATTAGGAAGAGAAGATTTATTTCTTCTTCTATTCAACAGTCATCTTTAACACCTAAAGCTGTCATAGGTTCTTTAGTTTTGATGACTACTTCCCATCCCTTAGACAAGACAAATATTTTGAAACCTCAGTAACACCAAGTTGTAGGATTTGCTATTTTAACTGAGGAATGCTTCTGAGAACTTGACTCACACAACACACTATTTCAAAAATTTTGTCAATAATATTTCTGCATTTTGTTCTGGAAAGTGGTTTACAATGAGGTGCTACTTGGCCAAAATTGAATTAAGTCTTATTCTATATTTGAAAACTGAGCTGTTTTATATGAGTTCAGTTTTTTATATAAAATGCTGACTTATTTACCTGTTTAAAAAATCTGTAGTGCCATATAGAGAGCACAGTAAAAAATAGTCACAAATAACATTTAAATTACCAGTATATGAAGTATCGCTTCACCCATTAAGTGTTATAAATACCATGTTTAATAGAATTTACAAAGTTTTCAAATGTGGAGTTAAAGTTACAAAAAGTGAATTTAGTGTTAACAGTGTTAAAAATATAAATTTCTTTGGCCCTAGAAAATATGGTGAAAATGTTTTTAAGTTTTTAAATCATTGAACTTTGAGTTGGGCAAATTTTATATTATAACTTTTGTCTTCCTAGAGTGGGTTCTCTGTTATTCTGTCTTACTTCTGCCAAGCCATCTATCCTAGGAAGTGCTGGTGATGATGATTGCTAACATTTTATCAGCCACCTAATATTTACCAAACATTTTGGTTAAGGGCTTTTTAAATACAGGCTATGTCATTTAATTCCACACTTTAAAGATGAGGAAACTGAGGCTTAGAGAGTTTAATTAACTGATCTCAGGTCTGCCAGCTGGCATATGGTAGAACTGGGATGCATAGATCGGCCACGCAAACTTTTGGCTTTCTCAATTTTGCAGCATTATTTGGATTGCAGTTTCTTGTCTGCTACTGACAGGGAATCTCCACACATTATTCTGACATTTGAAATAATGCCTTTTTGACCAAGCCCATAGTACACTCAGTATAGGTGATTAACAAGGTAATCAGTGTGGTTAATCTGCTTGGTGACTTAACTCCAGCTGGGTCATGCAGAATTGTAAAAAGCACACCCAGCTGTATAAGAGAATGAGTGGAGTTGTATCTTTAAAAGGCTCAACATATATCCTTTCTTCTTTCCCCATGTTCTGTTTTACAAAAGACATGGGTTTTATTTTTGTTTCTCCATACCCACCCCCCTCCAGATGCCCACTTCCACCCCAACTCTATAATTGAGTTCCGGAAAGTATTGATCCTCTGTAAAGGCATGAGACACTAGGCAAATGATAGCATAAAACATAGAGTGGGTTATCTGAGAATTAGGTAATAGGCAATGGCTTCCAATGTGATTTATCATCATGTTAATTAGACTTTGACTCCATCAGTCTGCCAAAGAAAGTTAGACTCCCTGGAACAGAGGACACATTCTTGATCTTAGAATGAGAAGGGTAGATGAGTCATTTCTGTTATTAATCAGTCATGACAGACAATGTCAGAAGCTCAAGGCCAATAAGTCAGTGTCACTTACTGAGCCCTAACCTGGCCACTGTATAATTACTCCTGGGCTTTTCCCCTTGAGTGCACCAATGTCCTCCTATTTGACAAGGAATTAATTACTGGACCTGGGAAGTTCAATGTGTCTGATTTCACTCAATCACTCAAACTCTTGTCAGTCTCCATGCATGTTATAATTAGACATGGGGAGTAAGGCTAGTAAAATAAGGACTGTAAAATAAAGACTTTGTAAAATAAGGACTAACTCGATCTACACTATTTCTTCAGGCAAACCTTAAAAATATACATTCTAGGATGTCAGAAAATTTTAGGAGTTCATGCCATTCTGTGTTTTCATTGTCATTATAACTGCTATTATTATCATAACTAGAAAATCTGTCACATTGTAAAATATGTGGTTTTTGCTATATTTCACAACTGGAATACAGCCTATGAATTGGAAAAAAAAAGAGTTTATACAGATTTTACCTGATTTTCAGAAAACATATTATTGAAGTTCAAATGTAGAGTAAATTTTATAATATACCTAGAGACTCATTTTAAAATCTTTTCTCTATTAAACCATTTCTGGTTTAGACCCCTGCCTTTTGTATCCACATTATATCCACAGTCTGCCTCTTATGGCAATGTAATTCTTCTTCCTATATTTTTCCCTTAACCCATTTCAAGCGAGTAACCAGAGCTATTTCAGGATGGTTTATGTTTCTAGGCCTGAAGCCAAAGTTCTCTATAAGACATATACCTTCTGGGTTTTTGAAAAGCCTAAATCCACTGAAGAAATTTGCAGGGTGTGATGGGGGCTGAGAGCAAAGAGAAGATTGGACCTTTGAGAAGCTGTAAAAATGAAGATAAAGGAGAGTTAGTGGAATCTGGAGGATGAAGGGCATACATCCCAGGAAGAGCACAGACATGCATTCTCCTCATGGCAGTACCTGAGAAGGTGACATAACTCAAACAGAAGAACTGGGGGATGAACTCGACTGGTGGTTTCCCACACAGGCAGAGCATTGGATCTGAAGGCACTGGGCAGACTCTACAATAGGTGCCTTTGCGCTAGTCCGGGAGGACTGCTGGCCAGTGACTGCAGAGACCTCCTGATGGTTTAGTCCCAGGTAAGATCTCGAGTTGTCACCTAGCCTTGTTGGGTTAGTCCCAGCAATGGTTCAGACTATCCTCTATTTGCCAGTTTAAAGTAACTAACACCTGTATATTGGGACTGACTGCTCTTAATAAAAAAAATGTAACTGTGCTTTCCTAAAAGGTAGTGGTAAGAACTTTACCTTCTGCTTTTAAAGTCTTGGGTTCCAGGTTTAGTGCATTCTTTCTTCCTAACCTACTTTGCAATTTTTTTTTTTTTAAACCCACTCTGTCCAAATACAATTCTTGATTCTCTAGGGAACTTTGGACTCCTGCTATGAACTGGTGATTCTGGGGACTCCAGCCCTTTCATTGACTTTAGTCATTGTGCCCAGCTACTACCTGAAATAGATACATTATTTAGAATTAAGTAGCTTTGTCCATTGTGGGTGGGCAGATGATTCTAGAAAGTAGGTCTAGAGAAGGCAGAATGGCTCCCAAATAGGAATCATCAAAACAGTAAAGCTGATCAAGCAAAAAACATACAGAATTTAGCTGAGTAAAGGGAGGAGCAATGTTTACCTTAAAGGGTTTCTCTCTACTTCTGGGGAAATCTCTGCAAAATAGAAGGCTGGAAATATATTATCAGCATCTGCTTTTTTTTTTTTTTTTTTTTTTTTTTTTGGTAGGGGACTTAGTAAGTTCCTATCAATAAGTGAACAGGATCAAAATGATAGCAGTCATAATCAACATTATTAAACCTACTTTGATAACTTCTGGAATCCCCAGGCAGTCTAGGTGATTTCATTGATGCCAATAGAGACCCAATAGCACATTGACTTTTGTGGTTCCTCTACATAGCTGTGTATTACTTGTTCAATTTCCTTTGTATCTTGAATTAGTTCCCCTGTCTCCATTGGCATCATCTTCCTTAAATCATAAATGCCTAGAGGTTAGGTACAATGTCTGTTTAATTAGCTTTGTAAAATATCTAGCACAACTCTACACACAGGAAATTATTAAATGTGCTTGGATAATGAGCCAATATTTGAAAAGTGGAAAAGGTCTCTGAGTCACTTAAAATAAGCACCATGTTTCATATAATGCTTCTTAGCCTCTTTTGGGAACTCTTTAGTTTACAGGAAGTATAGGGGTATCACAGGGAGCACATGAGGAATTGGTGTTCATTTTTGTAGAGAAGAATGTTTCCCAAGTTCATAATTATGGACCTATATTGAACTAAGTCCCCCATGTATGTCATGTTTGGGTGCAAGGAATGCTTGAATCCAATCCCTCTGGGCTCCCTACTCCCATACCCATCTTCTCTCAGGAGGCACAGGGCAGCCGGCATTGACACATGCTTATAGTCAGTGTGAGCCTGGCCACAGGGGAATGAAACAGATTGTCTTGCTTGCTCACTTGCACAGGGCAGGAAGAGTGAAACCAAGAAACTAAGCCTCTTCCCCCCCACTCCCCCTCCCTCAAAACAAACCCAAAAGCTTGTTAGCTCAAGGAATGACTACATCAATCAGTATTAAAAAAACAAACTAGCCAAACTTCTCTGAGTGGTCAAATTTTGGAAATTCATTGCCTTGAAATGTAAAGGATTTTGAATGTATCCATGACAGAAAACCTCAGACACAACTGGAGCACAGGACAGAACTATTGTTGGCTTTGACAATGGAGAGGAAGGCATTGAGCTCACACAGCAGAGAGAGCCTCAGTGCTAATGAGATCAGTGGTCCAGGAATTAAAAAGGAAAAAAAAATCTTGAAAAAACCCTTAAAACATTTGCCTATAATTGTTCCAGAACAGTTATCACAGGTTGTCATGTCTGCAGGCTCTATTTCAATAACTGCTTTAAGTGTCCAGCTTGTTAGATATCACACACTTGAAGACTTTCCTTGGCAGATATTTACTGAAGGTGACAGCTAGAAAAGGCTCCAAATAGGCTTGTTAAACTATGAAGACCTTGGAAAATGGCCTGGAAAGAGAGATGGTTAGTACAGAAAAAGGACAAGTCTCTGGAAGTTTTTGTCCCATTTGATTAATTACCCCAGGCTTAATTGGAGGATGAAAAAATAACAGGCAGCACTTGAAGTAATGGATGTCCAGAGAGTACATTTTACAGCCCACCAGCCATCTAGGGGACCAAGCACTTCAGGGGGAGTCAGCCATAGAGGTGCTAATTCCAGCCCTCTCCTCTTCTCTCTGCACTCAGCCTCCAGATCTCATTGGTGTTATGTCTTCAACTGACTATCAGCTTAAAAGAGAAGGCTTCCACCTCTATGTCTCTGCCATCGATCTTTCTTCTGAGTCTCTGTAGCACATTTTAAAATATTCACTGAAAGTTTCCATTGGGAGACTAAAAAAACAAAAAACAAAAAACCCCCTCACTCCTCTCCATGTATAACTGCTTGATTTCTCCTAACTTATTCTATGTCTGAGGGATGTCCAGTCGCTTCTTTTTTTTTCCTGTAACACCAATAGGAAATCTTGATGTCACTGTTGACTAGGTCCTAGTACCAACTTCTTCGTAAGTAATCAAAACTAGTTGGTTCTTTCTAATAATAGCCTTCTTGCAACCTGGGCATTTCAGGCATTTCCTGGCAGACTTGGACTGATTTACCCATCTCTGCACTATGCCAGGTTATGGTTTTAGCCCTCCATAAGAATGGCGTTTGTGGGACTGAATACTTTCACACCCTTGATAACTCATTTGTTCCTCATATAGCTCTTTTTGATATAAAGAACCTTTATCCATGTAATATAATTTAGGAATCTCATTAGTACCCTTGACAGCTCCTCCCCATCCCTACTAATGAGAGTCTTAGAAGCCATTTTGAGAAATGGGGAACACTTACAGACTGTGGTAATGACAGATCCAAACACCAAGTGCTCCAGTGGCTTTGGGTCTGTGATTTATGTGACAGTGGAGTAGATGGATGCAGCCATAAATGCAAGGTCACGCAAGGTAGATGGAAGAGTTGTGGAATCAAAGAAGACCATGTCAATAGAAGAGTCTCAAAACCCTGTTTCCCAATTCACTGTTAAAAAGAATTTTTGTTTAAAGAAGACACTGCAGAACATCACCTAAGAAATGGGAAAATTAAAGTGATTGAAATCATGACTGATCAAGGCAGTGGCAAGAAAAGAGGCTTTGCTTTTGGATGCTGTGATGACCATGATTCAGTAGACAAACTGTCTGTCAGAAATACCATATTGTGAAAGACCCCATCTGTGAAGTAAGGAAGCCCTATCTAAGACAGAGATGGCCAGATCCTCATCCAGCCAAAGAGGTCGAAGTGGTTCTAGAAATTTTGATAGTAGCCATAGAGCTGGATTTGGTGGGAATGACAGTTTGGGTTGTGAAAGAAGTTTCAGTGGTAAAGGTGGCTTTTGTGGCAGCTGTAGTGGTGGTGGATATGATGGCACTGGATTTAGTAATCCAAATATGGTGACAATACAGTTTTGGGTTTCCAGTGGAGACCAATACTTTGCCAAACCATGAAACCAAGGTGGCTGTGATGGCTCCAGCAACAGCAGCAGATATGACCGTGGCAGAAGCTATTAATTAACTGCTAGGAGACAAAGTTTCACAGGAAAGCAGAGCCAGAGAAGTGACAGGGAAGCTACAGGTTACAACAGATTTGTGAACAGGGATGGCAGGGCTTAACTGCTACAAAGACATGTTTTAGACAGTACTTGTTTATGGGCAAAAGACTTGACTATACTTGTGATTAATTGTAAAACAGGTTATTTTAGTTTCTGTTCTGCATAAAGTGTAAAGCAGTCCAACAAAGGGTTTTAATGTAGATTTTTTCATGCATGCTGTTGATTGCTAGATGTGATAGTCTGATCATAATCCCGAATAATGTGTCTTTGAAAAAAAATGGAAAGAAATCTAGGTGGAAATAGACCAATTCTTTGAAAGACAAAATTTGCCAAAATTGTCACAAAAAGAAATAAACAATTTGAATAGGCCTGAATCTATTAAAAATTGAATCAGTAAGTAATAATCTCCCAAAAAGAAAGCACCAGGTCCCAGGGTGTTCTACTAAATATTTAATGAAGAGATTATACCCATTGTCTACAATATCTTCTAGAAGATAGAAACAAAGGGGATTCTTCTTAAGCTAGCATTACCATAATACTGAAACCAGATGAAGACATCACAAGCCTACAGACCAATATTGCTCATGAACATCAGTGCGAAATCCTCAACAAGTTATTAGCAAGTGAAATTCAACATTATATAATAATATGTTACCATATTATATAAGATATATATTACCTGTATATATAGTAAACAAATGAGATTTATTCCAGATATGCAAGGCTGGTTCAACATTTAAAAATCAATTAAAGCAACCCATCACCCCAACCAACTAAAGAAGAAAAGTCACATGACTATGTCAACAGCTGCAGGTAAGTATTTGACAAACTCCAACATCCATTCATGACAAAATCCATTCATGACAAAAGAGAACCTCAGTAACCTAGGAAAGATATGAACTTCCTTAACTTGATAAAAAAAAAAATCTACAGCTGGTATTGTGCTCAACATTAGAAGCATTGCTGTTAAGATCCCCTCTCACCAGCTATTCAACACCATAGTGGAAGTCCTATCTAATATAATGAGATAGGAAAAGAATGTAAAGGGTATATTTATTGGAAAGGAAGAAATACAGTTGTCTGCTCTCAAATGACATTTTTTAGAATATCTGAATTGTTCAACATCAAAAGCCTTCCTTCAGCTAATAACCAATTATAGCTAGAATATAACATACAAGGTTATCAAAATAAAATCATTTACCTTACTATATATTAGCAATGTAGGATATAAATCTAACAAAATGTTTCTCTTGATATTTCTTTGATGTATTATGATTTATAAGTGTGTTGTTTAGTCTACACTTATTTGGGGTTTTCCAGCTATCTTTCTGTTAGTGATTTCTAGTTTAATTCCATTGTGGTCTAGGAGGAAACATTATGATTTCTATTTTCAAACTGTTAAGGTGTATTTTATGGCTCAGAATGTTCTGTTGAGTATTCCACTTCTATAAAAGCTTGAGAAGAATGTGTATTCTGCTGTTGGACGAAGCGTCCTATAGGTATTAGTTAGATATAGTTGGTTGATGATGTTATTGAGTTCAACTATGTCTTTACTGATTTTCTACTGGCTTTGTATATTACTAATAGTGGGGTGTTGAAATCTTTAACTACAATAGTGTATTCATCTTTTTCTCCTTGCCATTCTATCAGCTTCCCCCTTATATCATCTCATCATTTTCATTCAAACATCTAGTTTGTCCCTCCATACACCCTCCGCTGGACAATATGGCCCAATCAAATGTTCTGCTTATCCTGGTGTAATATTTCCCCCTAAGGTTCTGCTCTCCTTGTTCTCAAATACTGTGACCCTAGGCAAGTTCAAGCCTGATGTTCTGACTCAATCCTGGTTCCTTAGATCCTACTGCTGGGACGGGACGACTCATTTTGTTACATGAATGAATTCTTTGTTACTGGATGCCAACCTTTTGTAGGCACATCGTGTGGCAACATATATGATCTCAGGGTCATAACATTAACAAAATGAGCGTGGGGCAGGTGTCCTGTCTGTTGATCCCTGCACTTTCTAGGAGGATGTTTGACATTTAGCACCTTGTTTGTTTTAGAGATGAAAGAGCGCATGCCTGTATAGCTAGAAGGAGAGATTTCTATTTGAAAGAATCAAGATAAAACTCCAATTCACTACATGATGTACCATCATCTGATGTAAACATGCAAACACCAACTGATATAAAGAATACATCACTGCATACTCTGAAAAGAACATTGTATTTACATTTATTTAGTTATGAAATCTAGACATGAGTTCTAATTCCATCACCTCGTGCACTTATCTTTTGCAAGTTTTAAATAATACTTGCTTCATGGAGTCATTTTAAGAATGCAATAAGATACGATGCTTTATAAATATTATTAAATATTTCTATTAAATCTTTATTAAGAGTGAGAGTAAGATAACGTCAATTATTCATTCACAGATAACTGTTTGAAAAATACTGCTTGAGCAGATGTATACAAAACAGAACAGCCTCTGACACAAAGTTCACTTTTTCATTTTTGTTTAGAGAAGAGGTGAATCCTGATTTCATTGTTTTACTTGGCTTACATAAAAACATTCCACATTGTATTACTAGTTTGTAGAATTTGAGATTAATGCTTAATGGATGTTTACAAAGACACATTTTTATTTCTGTAGCATGAGTTCATGCTATTGGGCTTACACCATCTGTCTAGTATAAGCTCGCTTCAATTCTCAGCTCCTAATGTGTTTCTAATTAATGAATGTGTAATGGAAGCATTGAAAAATCTCCTCTTTCATCATGAAGAAGTGAGGCCTGAAATTGTGCATTGGTTTTCTATGAGCCTTTTTTGTTTGTTTATTTAAGTTTTATTGCCAAATGGAGTTTTATTCCCTGTAATGTCTCAGCTGAACTAGTATTTTTCCATAATAGAATTTCTGAAATATCACTTATGTATATGGGCTTTCTTAAAGTGTAACTAATTTCAAGGAGGTCTTCTTCCAGAACCTGAAACTGTTTAATGTTTATTAATTATGCTTTGAAAACAAGTTCAATTGAAGCCTCAGTGAGGAAGAACGTTTTTAGTTTAGCAACTCACTTGTTAATTCCTGTCTCTTCCCAAAGGAGGAATCACTAATTAATGTCTTCCAATCCAGGCTCTGTCACCCCTAGTCAGCTCCAGCCATGAACCAATCCTAATTATGCAGTCATGTCCACACGTAGAAGGACTGGGAGTCGGTCATGTTGCTATAAAACCGACCTGCTGTGAGCCCTAGATAGTTCTTTTTTTTTAAGATTTACTTATTTATTTATTTGGAGTGGTTAAGATTTTTTTATTTATATATTTTATATATTTTATATATCTATGTAAGGACCTAGATAGTTCTTTGTGCAATGTGCAAAAATGAAAAATGATGTAAAAATATATAAAATAAAAAAAATTAACCACTCCAACTAAATAAATAAATAAATAAATAAATATTTTTTAAAAAAGAACTATCTAGGGCTCATAGCAGGTCAGTCGTATAGCAACAAAACTTTTGCTTTGATCCTTCTTCACGAACATCCCCCATCAAGCCCACTTGGGTAGCCCGTGGTACTCTGACAGATACATGTAGTTAAATCCCCTCTATTGTACATGAAGCAGGTAAAAAGCACTTAACTTCCCCTAAAGCAATAGGATTATTCCAGAGGAGAGTAATAACAATGCCATTTAGCAGCGTGTTTGAACATGATGTACCTATCTGGTGGCATATAAGGAATCACTAAAATTTTTTTGGAGATTTTTAGAGTAAAGGAAAATAATCATTATATATTGAAAAGTTAAGAAATGTAGACTACATTACCATATAGAATTCTAATTTAAAGAAAAAATATGTGTATTTCTACATCAAAAATATCTAAAAAAACGGAAATACTTTAATGTATAAGGGTGGTAATCTCTGGGTAATGGGATTGTAGAGTTTTGGGCATTTTAAAAAACACATTCTCGTTTTCCAGTTTTATTTTGAGTATCTATTACCTTCATAATAAAAAGTAATTTTTTATATAAAAAAACATTATTCCACCAATCAAACCATATCATTTCTTTAAAATTTGTTATGGTGCTAGGAAGGTTTTTAGCCTGTGCCCGGAAGCCTGCCACAAGTTTAAAGCACCTTCTGGTGGGAACCCATAGAAAAGGGTCAGAAACAGACAAGTGTGGGGGGAAAGAGCAAAATCGAAATCAAGATAAAAGCAGCCATTGTTAACCTCCACACGGGTCTTTCACTCACATCTGTTCCAACCAGTCCACGACCAAGAAGCAAGTGCAGCTTCTTCACAAATCTCTCTGCTCCATGTGCTTCTTCCAGGCCTCCTTCTTGCTCTTTTCTTCTTGCCTCATTCCTTCCCCAGTCTCCTCTCTAGCTTCTTCTCCTGCTTCATCAGTTCCACCCTCTTTTGGGTGGGACAGGGAACCTGGAATTTCCCCTTTCCCTGGGACCACCCTTTTACAAAGGGGAAAGGAAAGCAAAGACCAAATAGATGGCACTAGTGATGGCTGCCCTGCTCGACTGAAGGCTCCCAGGCACTGGCACAGATTCCTTAGTGCAGGGAACAGAAGCCTGGTCACCCTTGCACCCTCCCCAAGGAGAGCACATGCCCCTGTGCAATCTATACCCACATATGCTCCCCCACCCCTGGAGGTTCATGCACCTAATGCTGCTCTGACAGCAGCACTGGCTGCCCAAATGTGATGAGGGAGGTTAAGGTAGATCTTGAATTATTTAAGGGGAGAGAAGTTTTGGAAATTGGTAAAAAGTTTTGGGAAAATCTCACCTCTTTTCAGTTAAATCTTTCTTACAATGGGTTAAAACAGTTAAGCCTCATGCTTGTTCACTCTTGATTACATTTTTATTTTCCCAAGTAACTAGCAGATAAATGCTATAATTGTAAATAGCTAACTTGCTGCAGTGTTCATAGCATATTGTGGGGTTTTTTGAGCATTCTATCATGTATGCCAAGGAAGTACATGAGAAAGAAGAGATAGGTTTAACGAAAAGATTTTGGGGAGAAAATTTGAGGGCAATAGTAAATATTATATACCATGTTTATAAAAATTTAGAGTCAAATTCAACTGGTACTAAGGTTCAATACCTCCAAAATTATTTAGTTAAGTATATTAGTAGGTATACTACTAAGTATTTAGTAGTTATCCTAATAATTTAATTGAAATTACTATTTCTAGTAAAGCAAACACTTCAATGTGGAAATTTTCTTACAAAGTCTAGACAAATTTTGAAGAATCACATATCAATTCCCTGCCGCTAACTAGAAATTTTACAAAATTTTATAGCGAACATAGATTGATTTTATCTTTTGGTTTAAAGTTTGTTACTATTCTAAAATATACATAGGACATTGGTGTTTGATACCTTGAATTTCGAGAAGTTGCCACAAATCTACCATTGCAAGATAGTTGGTCTTAAAAATGTAAAGCTAATGTAAGACAGTGGAAGGAGTCCTGAGTGCTGCTGTTAGCTTTTCCTTTACATGCTTACTCTTCTTTGAAATTAAAGTAATATTAGACTTTCTGGTTGAAGATGTTGGAATAAAGATCTTTCTGTCCTTTTCTCTAAGTAAAAACCAACATTTAAGAGAGGAGAATTTGTCTTTGATGAGATTAGGAGATATTCTAAACTTTGCACTGACAAGTAAAAACTGCTGAGTACAGTAAACAGCAGGTCAGGGTAAGGCTGTAGGTGGTGGGGGATGAGGAATGTGAGAGAGAACTTTTTTGCTCCAGATCTCAAAGAGTGAAGTATGAAAGACTCTCCAGTGTGGGCAGTCTGCATAGCCTGAGGCACAAAGTTGGGGTGTTATGTGGACCACAGAAGCTCTCTGACCTCTAATTCCTGATATTGGAGACGTAGGTGGGGCTAAATTCCTAACTCTAAGCAGGATCCCATCCGGGGTACCTCATTATATTTAATCAGTGTGTCTCCTTATATGCCTGAGGGTTCAACAAGTTTCATGAATTTTTGTTTCATTTTTCATGACTTTGACAGGTTTTAACAGTTCAGGGCAGGTATTTTATAGACTGTCCCTCAGTTGAGATTTGTCTAATATTTTTCTTGTGATTAGACTACGGTTATGGGTTTGAGGAAGGAAGTGTCCTTCTGGTCATACTGTATCAGAGCACAGACTATCAGTGTGGCTCATTCTGTTGATATGAAACTTGGTCTCCTGGCTGAGGTAGTGGTTGTCAGATTTTTCCACTGTAAAATGGAAATGCCCCCCCCCCTTTCCATACTGTATACTCTTTAGAAGAATGCCACCATTTATTCAATTTATAAATGAGGGAATTAAAGGGGGAAAGCTGAGGACATATTAAGTAGCAAAACTAAGACTCAAATTCAGAATAGTGACTCCCAAACCCATGCTTCCAGCCAGCATATTCTTCCTTCTTGTGTATGTTGTTCTTTTGAGTCAGGTCAACATTGTATTTCACTCAGTGGACTGGACATTCCTCCTTGGAGACTAGAAGGTGGTGCTTAATATTCATTTTTCCATTCTGTGATATATCCTATCTTAATGATTAAAAATTTGAGTCAAGTGAAGTATGACTTGCTCACCAACTGCCATCTTTATCTATCCTGCCTAATGGCATTAGAAAAATGAAGCTATAAAAACAGGTTTCAAACTTTAAAGTACAATCTACATTTATGAATTACAAAGCACCTCCATGCTTCCTTTCACTAGATGAAGATACTGTAAATATTTTCAATTGACAGAGAATCTTTTATTCAAGAATTTTACTCTCTCTGTCACTCATAAATCATCAGACCAGTTTGGGAAGCAGGGGAATTACTGCATAAATGACCCTCATGAAATTTTAAGTTAAAATATTTAATTCTATGATATTTTAAAATCTTTCTATTTTTATAAATAGGAAAAATAAGTCATGATTTTTCAAAAACAAATGAGGCTTCAATGTCTGAGGTCCTTTAAAACCTCCTCTTTTTTAAAATCTCATCTTCTAAATTTACAAAAGTAATGGAAATTTTAAGTTACCATCTATGTGCTTAAGTATATTACTTGCACTTATGAGAACAGAAACAGTATTAATGTCAGCCACCATGATTTTCTATGTTATTCCTGTTATCATCCAGGTCCAGGACTTTTCTTCTGGTACCATGTTGTTGCAATAGTTGCCTAACAGGTGCACCTATCCTTGGTGTCCTTTCCTCTTCTACAAACATGGGCAGTATTGTGCTATTAATTGTGTTCATCACTTCCAAGCATCTCTTTTGCTTTCTGATGGGAAAACAAAGATACAGTCTCATATTCCACAGAAGGTAAATAATATTTTAATCAGCAGACTAGATTGGAACCCTACTGGCACTGCCAAGTAAACCTGAACAAGTTACTTAACCCAGCTAAGCCTTGGTTTCTTATTCTTTGAAGGAATCTTTTTAAGGTTGCCATAAAATTACATGAGATAAGTCTGTAATTAAATATTAGTTCTTATTTCTCTAGCCACAGTAGGACTCCAACAGAAATTTATATATGCTGAAATTAAAATATTTTTCTTACAACTTTTCTGAATATGAAATATGAAATGTTCATGAGTAATGATTTGTTCTTTTGTTTCTGTGTTTTCTTTACCTGCAGAATAGAAATAGAAGTCACCCATTGGTTTCTTGTGGGGTTAAGTGATACAAAACAGGGCCTCCCCTGGTGGCGCAGCGGTTGAGCGCTGGGCTGCGAAGCTGCCCGCAGCCTCTGCAGCGCTGGTTTGCTCCCTGGTCACCAGCGAGGGTCCCACATGTCGCGCAGACCTCTCCTGCCGCCTGCTGCTCCCCTCAGCAGTGTACTTCGTCAGTGTGCCTGTTCTGCTCCCCACTCTGGCTCTGGTGAATTCTCTCACCCTCCCGTGCTTCTGACTGTACACAGTGCTTGTATAAATAAATAAATAAATAAATAAATCTTAAAAAAAACCCAAAACACAAAAAACATTATAAAAAAAAAGTGATACAAAACATGAAGAAAATGTCTTAAGTGGTGCCCATCACTTGATAAATGTGTTTCTTTTTACTTTGAGATTGGTGATGGGATGGTGGCAAGTGTTTAATGAAGACTTAAGGCATACTTTGATTTTTTTCTTGACTGCATCTACTGACTCATTGGTTCCACCTGTATGAAGTAGAGAATGTCCAAATACTTAGAGTTGACATAGTTCAATAGATCATTGTTCAGATGATCATTCACCCATACAATGAGCACTTGGTGAATCTTCTAGCTCTTTACTTCTGCACTTTGATTTTTCCACTCACTAGTTGAGGTCATTTATGTCTTCCTCATTGGGATATTCTAGAGCCATTAGGCAAGATCTAGTTGGATATAACTTCCAAGAAACAAATTGTAAAATAAATTTCCTTAAGAGAATGAGAGGAAAGTAAACAAGAACTTTCTCCTTGAGATGTGTCTGGGTTTGTAAATGACTGAGCGGATGTGGGCCATGAATGGGCCTTAGCATTACTTCCAAATGAGAATGAAAATAACAATTTCTTTGGGAAATTTTTCACACTGTCAATTATATCTTACCTCCTGGAGAGATTAACCAGATAGAATCCATTGACAATATGTAAAAGAAGCATCTTAAGTGTCTCAGTATGTCCCCAGAGCTCTAGTCACTCATAACACTCATAACACTCAAGACTATAAAAACATCGTCCACAATTATTTCACTTTTTTTTAATTAAAAGAAATCCTTGACCTTTCTCAAACAGTTTTTCCCTAGCAAATTTCCTTTAGCTGAAGCCATACTTTATGATGGCCTTCCAAACAAGCTAGTTTCAGTGAAGCAGGTTTACTCATATTCATTTGAAAATGGGAAAAATAATAGCAGGGTGTTTGGAGCCATAAAGTTATTTTCTGGATTGACTTCCACTTGAATTAGATAAAACAGAGTAGGAATTTGATCACTAACATGCACTCACATGTCTACCTTACCCTTAGGTAAATTCTGTACATTTTCTATACTCCAAGAAATCTTTGGTATTCAATCTCCTTTATTATAAGTTAAGCGAGACCTCAGTCTTTGGTATTCAATCTCCTTTATTATAAGTTAAGCGTGACCTCAGTCTTAGAGAACTTAGTAACTGTTATGGTCATACAGTATACTTTTTCTTTATGCCCAGTTTCTGTTCTGATTGATTGGTGCCCAAGTTAGATATTTGGAATATCACCCTGGTTTAACAGTCCATTTTAACACTAAATTGTGTGATACACGGTCAAGAAAGTGCATGAAGTGTTTAGAAAATTAGCACAGCACTTGGAAACATTTTATTTCTTATAATACGGGGAGTGAAAACCTCAGTTTTTGGCAGGAATAAGAAAACTGGGGGATAATATTATGCCATATAACCTCTTAGGTTTGTTTCCTCATTTATGTCCAGTTATCCCAGGTATCCATCATGAACCTTTTTTTGTGTTACTCCCATGAAACTTGGGGAGACAGGTAAGTGGCAGTAAGTGACCATGAAGCTCTGACCACTGCTTTTGCTGTAACAAAGTCCTCAGTCTCTGACCTAGGGCACTCATGCTCATTTGTTAGTTTGTAAGTAAGGTAGAATCTCAAGCCCCTACATGGTTCCTTATACTTTGGGAACATTTATACCCATACTCCCTGGTTGGCTGTTGGATACAGTTGCAGGGTATAAAGTGGGGTACTTAAGATGCTTCTTTTACATGTTGTCAATGTATTCTATCTGGTTAGTCTCTCCAGGAGGTAAGATATAATTGACAGTGTAAAAAATTTCCCAGAGAAATTGTTACTTTCATTCTCGTTTGTAAAGGGCAGGAATGGGCACAGTGCAGGTTCTATGATTCCAGCAGACCAGGTAAGGAGAAGTCCTGGAGCCCTCGGTGGTTTTGCAGGCTTTTAATGGGACTTACCAGGTACACGGCTGGCAAGGGGTGGTGGGTTGGCGGGAGACTGGCAGTCCTCCCAGCCCCCAGCAAGTCTTCACTCTTTCTGGGTTTTCTGTTTCTCTGCTCTTCCATTTTTTCTTCTGGCATTCCCATGACGCCACCCTTATAAGCCCAGTCTTTCAGCCCAGGTGAATCCCATCTACCTATGCCCCCCACCCTATTCCAGGTGTCCACCATCAGGCATGCATTCAGGACCTCAAGGATCCATCATCTATCCTAATGGCGGGAGGGCAGAAAAGTCTGATACTTTTTATTTACCCTACAGAAGTAATACTAAGTAATGCCTATAATGGTTATACTATTTTAAACAATTACTGACCATGGCTACTATAAAAACTTTTTTCAGATCCGTCTCAATTACTAAGTGAATGAACTTGAGTACGTTTTTGTTGTTGTTGTTCCTGTGGGATTCATTCTTCATCTGTAGGATGAGGTAGTTCGACTATACCATTGTTTTTTCACTTGTGTTCTTGGAAACTCAAGACTAGTTACTTTAAGGGTTTTCTCATTAACCCCTGGTTGGGGCTGTTGGATACAGTTGTAGGTAATGATACTGTTATAGTGACTTACCCCTTCTCCTACTATCAGCAGGGCCACCAGCTGTGCAGCAGTTACTGTGAGTTTTTTTTTTTTTTTTGTTGTATTTCCCTTAGTCACCATATTTTCTACATTTCTCATCTCTTCTAACTTTATTATTTCCTGTTTATCAGGAACAAAAATGCAGATAACCAGAATTTTTTCCTCTGTATCTCTTTACCCCACTGACTATTTTGTGGACATTACTAAAGAAAGATGACTGGTTCTTCTCTACTCTCACATGCCCTAACCTGCCTGCCATCCTATTATTGCTTTAAGGGCTTGACTCTTGGAAAGTCACAGGACCTCTTGCTCTTTAAGACTCTTTCCCTCCAAGACCATGGATGTAGCAAAACAGGGAGTGAGAAAAATAGATTCATGCTAGTGACTGACATAGTTTGCCTGGAAGCCAACTAATATTTTATTTAATTTATTTTTTTAAAGATTTGTTTATTTATACAAGCACTGGGTACAGTCAGAAGCCTGGGAGGGTGAGAGAATTCACCAGAACCAGAGCGGGGAACAGAAAAGGCAGACGAAATACACTGCTGAGGGGCGCAGCAGGGGGCAGGAGAGGTCTGCACGCCTAGATCCACATTTTATAGTATAAGGTTATGTCATGCAGCCCTCAAAGATTAGGGTGTTTAAAGCTCAAGAATTTAACTTTCTCCCTAGGATTTTGCTCTAACTACACTATCCCAAGGAAACAAATGGTTTTGAATTAATAGGAGAAGGAGAAAGGTAAGAAAACATAGTGGGAAATGCTTGCTAATATAAAAAAGCATTACCCTCTGCTAAGTGAAGCAAGTCAGAAGAAAAACAAATACTGGATGGTTTTACTTATATGTGGAGTATAGCGAAACAACAAAAAGAGCCAGATAAAACAAACCAACAACAAACCCGAGAAAACTGAGTGTGAAATAAAAGCTACAAGAGGGGGAGGAGGGAAAGTATAATGAGTAGGGGCCCCCAGGGACCATGGGGGAGGACTGTGGGTTCCTTGGTGGTGGGTGTGGTGTGAGGACATGCATCTGAGAAGGCGTGATCCTATACCTCTGAATCACATAGTGTTGTAAGCCAATGCGATCTCAATAAAAAATAAAAATTATCCTCCTGTAGTTATCTTATAGATTATAAACTAAAGTGGTTCCATTTTGCGATCCTTTTCTACTGAAGTCCTAAATTGTAAGGGTGAAAGTACTTATGAAAATGGATTTAAAGTAATGGCCCGAAATAGTAAAGGGCAAAAAAAGAAAAAAGGAAGGCCCAGAGAGAATGTATATCCATGTAGTAAAAACAGCTATCAGAAAATAAAATTAAATATAAATAATAGGGGTTATATCTGGTTGTTGGTTTCTGTTTTAATATTTACACTTCTTTGTATTTCAATTTGTCTATAATAAACACATATCATTTTTATAATTGGAAACACTTCACTAAACAAAGCTTAAGATGAGAAAAAAGAAAAGATTTGTCAAAGTGTGAAAGACCGTGTTAATAAGTGTTAAGATTTCATGTTTGGGACAATGGGAATCCACTGGTGATGTTTAAAACAAAATAACTTATACTTTGTATCATAGAGCATTTTAGATCAGATTTTTCAAGAAATCTACTGATATGTATGCAGGTATTAGCCTGTCTGGGATATGTGAATATAAAACAAAATCTTTTGCTTTCAAATCCAAAAGAAGTAGCAGTTCAGGCCCTCTGCCTGTTCAGAGTCTGCCAAATATTTTCTCTTAGGTGAGCATTTCTCCTGTTCATGTGAGCTGCCCTTTTACTTCATCAAAATCATTTAAAGGTCATCTAGAGAGCTTGTTGAAACTGTCAGCTTCCACTGCCTCTGAATTTCTGGTAATCGGAGGGTTTCTGTGATAACTAGCCTCCTCTCTAAACACAGTTTTTGTGAGTTGGTTTTATTATTTTTTTGGTACTAATTTGCAGTAGCATACTAGTACAGTGCAATGAGGAGTTGTGCAAGTAAGTATGGGATATTTCAAGTTTTTGTTGTTAGAGCTGAAACTTCTTGTGATTCTATAATCATGTACAAAAGACAGAATTTTAACAGAAAGAATAGAGTGGT
Organism: Talpa occidentalis; assembly: GCF_014898055.3. Lineage (NCBI taxonomy): Eukaryota > Metazoa > Chordata > Mammalia > Eulipotyphla > Talpidae > Talpa > Talpa occidentalis. Next base: position 91,167,810 of record NW_023602073.1, on the reverse strand, counting down.
TTCATCAAGAAGTGTTCATAGGCACATTAATTAATATGATTGTTAATATCAAAATATGAAAAGAACAAAGAATCAGATTAAGAATTCATTACTTACATTAAGTTCCATTTAGGCATGAGAGTTGGGGATTCATGATATATGCTAAAAGTTATTGAGCTTTTTGCAACACTAGGAAACTGAATCACTAAATTTCTCTGAGTGACACTGGTTTGTATCTTCAGAGTTAAAAGCATATTACTGTTTTGTGTGATTCTTTGCTGTTCTGCATTTTGAATGGTATTGTCCAAAAGGAATTTCCCGTCTGCTGCTTGCATATCATATAGTTGTCATCTTACTAAAACATGAAATGATTTAAGCTTCGCAGCTGTTATTATTTTCAATGGAGCAGCTGCCCAACACTTCCAGGGACAATGCCAGGTGCACAAGGAGCCTCTCTATGCAAATTACAGTGAAAATTTGAGCAATCATCTGGTGGATGTGATCATTACAGACAACCAGTCTAAATAATTTAGATACAGATAGTAAAAGTTAGTTTCATTGGCCAGGGCAATGCAGTAAATTGTTTCAGCTGCTTCATTTGATTTATGTGATTTTGGACTTAGCCTAAGTGATCGACTTAGTAATCAAATTCACAAGATACTGATGTATGAACCCAAATGTCAATTTAGAAATTTATAATGGGCACCATATTTCATGCCAGGAAATTTTCTTTGGGTAAGAAGATCTATGTATGAAACCAAATATTATGATGAAAAGATTTGCTTATAATAATATCTTGAGCAAGGACAGTCAGTTATTTTAATCAATAATATTCTCATGTGTGGGAATTAAACTGCCCAGTGATAGAGGATTTGAACCCAGAAAGCATGACTACAGATTCACTTAACCACCTAACATTTTGTCTAGAGCATTTTTTTCTTTATTTGTTTTGGTCTTCCTTTCAGAATTTTATTTTATATAGCTTAATTCACTTGAGTATTTACTAAGTCTTTGTCCCAATTTTGCACATATTTACAAAACCCTGAATCATCTTCAAATGGAAATCCTATTCACTGGAATTTTTCTGTTTTAATTCTCAGGCATTAAATTTCTGAGTTCTGGGGGCCCTTTACTTTGGACCTGGGCACTAAGTAACAGAGGGCGTAAGGGTTTCAGAGCACAGTCAATAAAGATTATAAAAATTCAATGGAAAGAGAAATCATTGTGGGCTAGGATACATTGGAAAAGTGGGGACATGACCTGGACCTTCAAAAGTGACATTCTGAAATATAGGAGAGCTCTGAAGAATGTGACTAAATCCATTTGCCTCTGTATAAGGTTAATGCTATAGAGAAATCCAGATAGGGTTGGAAATGCACATTAGCACCAGATTCTTAAATGTCAGAATAGTAAAGATGGATGTTTTTTAGCAGCTGACTGGGGACACTTTAGAGGAATGACATAAGTCCAGGGCTTGAAAAAAAGAAATCTAACATCATTTTTCAGAAGGGAGAGATGGTGAGTAGAGATCAAGAGAACAGGTTGGAGACTATAACAGTAGTCTAGATGAAGATGAAACTGAAATGGGTTGAAATCACTGTAATGAACTTATTGGTTTCTTTTTGCTGCTGTAAATATTACCACAAAATTAGTGACTTAAACCAACACAGATTTATTCTCTTATAGATCTGGAGGTGAAAAGTATAAAGAAAAGGTGTTGGCAGAGCTATATTTTTTTCTAGAAGTTTCAGCCACAAATCTATTTTCGTGTCCTTTTCAACTCCTGGAGGCCATCTACATTCTTTGGCTCATAGCCACTTTCTCTGTCTTCAAAGCATGTCACTTTGTCCCGTATCCTCCTTTGACCTTTGATATTCTTGCTTCCCTCTTATATGAATCCTGAGACTATGTGACTCTGCCCGAGCCAAGAATCATGACATGATCCTAACCTTAACCTTCAATCTAGAGTTCATGTTAATGCACCATGCACCATTCCTTAGGAGACGGTAATGGGTTGATTTAAACTTAACAAGATATTTTGTTCCTTCTGAGGATGCTGATAACATTTGTGCTTAACAAACACCTGCAGATCATTTTAAACTGACCACACAGAACAGGGCAGCTATTCCAGAAAAGTTATCAACAACCCTGTGACTCACTGCCACTAGAATGTTGGCACCTTCCTGACCTGAGAATGAAGAAACCCTCCCCATACCTCTCAGGTACTCACATTTCTCTTTTCTATATAACCTTCTGTAGGGTAAAGAAAATATCAGGCTTTTCTGCCCTTCCGCCATCAGGATAGATGATGGATCCTTGTCCTGAATGCATGCCTGATGGCGGGCACCTGGAATAGGGTGTGGGCATAGGTAGATGGGATTCAGCTGAGCTGAGACTGTGCTTTTAAGGGTGGCGTCACGGGGGGACGCCAGCAGCAGAAGCAGCAGCAGCAGCAGCAGTAGAAGCCGAAGCCGAAGCCGAAGCCGAAGCCGAAGCCGAAGCCGAAGCCGAAGCCGAAGCCGAAGCCGAAGCCGAAGCCGAAGCCGAAGCCGAAGCCGAAGCCGAAGCCGAAGCCGAAGCCGAGAAGCAGCAGAACAAACGCTAGAGAGCCCAGATAGAGTGAAGACTTGCTGGGGGCTGGGAGGCTGGTAGGCCCAGCCAGCACCCTTGCCTGCCATATGCCTGGTGAACCCCAAATAAAAAACCTGCAAAACTACTGAGGACTCTGACTCCTCCTTTACCCGGTCTGCATGGGATCAGGAAACCTGCACTGGTCCTGTCCTGCCCTCTACACCTTCCTTCACTCAATTCTCAAGAAGACAAGACGGTTATTCTTTCTTCTCCCATGGTGGCACCATGTTAATAAAGGGTTTTCTTTGGGGAAATAACTTCATATCATGGTTCTGAGTGTGGCTTTCTGAGTGGCAGTGATACAAAACTGGTAAGTCAATAACAATTACATTGCACCCACCTGGATAATTCAAAGTCATCTTCTCTTCTCAAGATCCTTACCCTAATCACATCTGCAAAGTCTTGTATGCCATGTAGAGTTAAGTGTTCTCAGGTTCTGGGGATAGTGATAGGGATATTTGGAGAGGGGAAGCACTACTGAACCTACTATAGAGACATAGCAACAATGTTACCTCTCAAAGACAATGCTTTCCAAAGATATATGATCACATATCTAAAAAAAAAAAAAAAAGCTTGCTTTTTTGCTTCTTTGCAATTCTGCTCTTTTGTTTGCCTAGAATATTCTTCCTTAATGTTAGTGCCTTCAAAACCCAGATCAAATGCTTCCATCTTCCCAAATCTTCTACTGCTCATTTACTTCTCTCCTTTTAGCCATGAATTGAGGAAGATATTTCTCTTTACTTTATCTTACGTGCGTTATATATTGCAAAAACATTTTCACGCTTGCAAAACTAGTGCAAAGAATTCTGTACACTGCTTATCCAGCTCTGCCAAATCTTAAGCATTAAATAATCATAACATAATGATCAGAATCAGGCAATTAATAGAGATATAATTCTATAATTGATCTACAGGCCTTTTTTAGAGTCCAGCAATTGTCCCACCAATGTCCTTTATCTTGGTCCTGTAACTGGCATGCTTCCTTAATTTTCTCAAATCAGAGACTGTTCCCCAGTGTTTGGTCTTCATGACCTTGACACTTTTGAAGAGTCTGGGCAAGGAGCAGGTCTTTTGTAGAGTGTCTCTATTTCTAGATTTGTCTGATGTTTCCTCATAATTTAATTCAAATTGTTTATTTATGGCAAGAAAATCACATGGTGATATACTCTTCTAAAGTCATAGCAAAAGTAAACGATGTCAGTGTATCTCATTACTGCTGATGTTTAACCACAAGTTTAAAATAGAGTCTGCTAGGTATCCTATTATTCTTAACACATTTAGCTTTATGTTAAATTTATTTTTGTAATAACAGTTTTGAACTGGAGAGGATCAAAGAAATTGTAGGGGAGCAAAAATCTGTCACCCCAAAATAAATCTTTTGGCAAGAGGTTTATTACATGGGAGGGACTCTGAAGGCTGAATCAAAGTTAATTTTGATATTTATCTGTAAACTTCTCTCTGTAAGGACCTCTCCCTGGAAAACCAAATCTGCTTATCGCTTTTCAATTGAGAAGGTTAGAACTCATATCAGTATTCCTTTGTTTTTCCAATAAGCTCCCTAACTGAATTTTCTTTCTCCCCCAGCCTCCCTTCTCCTAGTTAAGCTGTTTAAGAGAGTGTCTAAAGCCAGGTGGGAGAGTTACTCAGTTAATATGACTTTTTTTCTCTTATCTTATTAATCTGCCTGATGTGTGTTTGATTATTTGCCAGCCTAGAAAAACCCAAAGAGATATGTGATGATTTCCTCTGCATCTGGACAAAATGATTTGTCAGTAACATTAAAAGTAGCATAATATCAGGTGATGCACTAAGGACTTATTTTGTGCTAAGAACTGTATACATTAGTTTACTTACTCCTCAAGATGAATCTATAAAATCTTTATCAACTCAATTTTACTTATTTGGAGAGGACATTCCTGATTGACAAGTGCCTACCTTACAGTGGAAATATAACTCACTTTTCATGTCACATGTTGTCTAGCACAGTGCTTCACACAGTAAATTACACAGTTTAAACTGACTCAAAGTTAAATGAAAGCATAGTGTTCAGAGTGTGTAGCTAATTATAAACGTCAACAAAGGAGAAAGACTCGAAATGGGTGAAAGAGAAAGGGAGTAAAGTCTAAACAAAGTAGAAGAAGTAAGATTGTATGAGATTATAGTTAACCAATTTGCAAATCCTGATGAATACAATCAAATGAGGTCATGCTTGGGGCCATGATTAAATTCCAAATGATATTTTGGGGAAATTGAAAAACACATTTTAAAACGTTGTTACAGGGTTTTTGTTTTTTTTTTTATCTTTTTAATCCTTAATTTAGCCAATTCACAATTATCCATAGTAATAGAAGAGAAAAATGTTGATGTAAATCAGAAGAATTGATAACTCCAAATACATAAAATTACTTCAAGTGCATTGTATATGATTTCTGAGGCAGCACCCTTTCCTTTCAATGTTTGCTAAATTTAAATGAGGAACAGCTTTTATTTTTTAATGCAAAATCTGAGTGGTGGAAGGGAAAGAGAACTGGAACTTGAAAAGTGGTCATATGTTTATACTTGTGGGCTTATTATAAATATCCCTGCTTCACATTGCTCTAAATGTAAACTTGTTCTGGCTTTATCTATCTTCAAATTTTACAAAGAGGGAGATCAGATCACTGGACCAGAACTGAGATCTGGTTTCTATTCTTAGCATCACCAGTAACTAACTGTACTGCAGCAAGGAAATTCATTCAGACTTTTTGTGCCTCGGTTTTCTAACCTAAAAATGAAGAGGTTGCCTAGATGATCTCAATTATGCCTGCTGGAACTAAAACTACAGATGGTTTTGCTGTTTGGGGAATTTGATCTAAATTACTAGTTTGCATTTCATACAAATTTTATTTACTAAATCATTTCACATATGTGAGTGCTTCCTTAAAAGCGGATTTTCTAGAGAAGAATATAAAAGGGGAGATTTATTGCCAGGACTACATAACATGGCAATTGTGGAATGAAAGTTATATAAGAATAGATTTTTAGTTAAAATAAGCTTGGCATTTTCCATTTGTTTGGGGTTTTCTTGGTATTGAGGATGGCCCTTGCCAATTAGTTTTCATTGCTAAATCCCTGGATGAGCTGCTTCTGTGTGAGAGATTGGTCTTGAAAGCCCAACACAGCCAGGAGGAAGGATATTGAAACTAGAGTGCTCAGTGATCCTTCAAAGAGGACAGATGGAGACGGGTAACTAAAGTGGGGAGGACCCTGACAAAGGAATGAAATTAATTTGGATGGGACCCTGGAGATTGGATAGAGTTAAATAGTCTAACAGTAGGAGGCTTATTTTGCAGCCAGAAGTAGTTTTCCTCTGAAAGAAGAGTCTTTTACTCTGGGAAACATTCTTTCTTCTTCCATGGCAATCTCTGTTTGGAGTCTTTATTCTTGCCTTTCCCCTCCTCAACTTTGTCTTTCTTCATGCCTCCCTTCTCTCTCGCCCCCTCCTCTCTTGTTAGCATGTCCTTTCATGATTAGATTAATTTGTTTACCAAGCAAGGGGAAGAATGAGAGTTTGCATACTGGTGTGGACAGGCTTCCATGCCCAGGGCACAGTAACACTGAGAACACTGAGCTCCCCTCTGCTCTGCAGAGCTTGTGAGCAACAAAAAAAGACACTTCATCACAAAGCAAAAGAAAAAGTTCTGGGATATATTAAAATCTAAACCAATCAAAATCCTGAAGTGATGTGAGGGGAGAAAAAGAGAAAGGGAGAGAGTAGACCAATAGCTCCAGGGACAGTCGGAGGTAGTCTGAAGTGGAAATGCCACAGGGCTCTGACGAGTTCTGGGGAACACTGATGCCATGGGAATGGAGGGCAGAAGGAAGAAGCCAAGAGCTACCCTTAAGTAGGGGAGATAACCTGAACAGAATTTATTTTTCAAATACAATAGTAAAATTTTGATTCTGCCAAGAAGTGGGAGTCTGTAGTGAGTCTGAAAACTGCTCTCACCTGAAGTCTGTTCCTGTAGTGCCAGGAAGGGCACAGAGCAGGTTTTCTATGATTCGACAGACTGGGTAAAGGAGAGTCCTGGAGCCCTCGGTGGCTTTCTCAGACTTTTTTTTTTTTTTTTTTTTTTTTTTTTAAAGATTTATTTATTTATTTATACAAGCACTGGGTACAGTCAGAAGCGCGGAGGGTGAGAGAATTCACAGAGCCAGAGAGGGGAACAGAACAGAGAGACCGACGAACATACACTGCTGAGGGGAGCAGTGGGCGCGGCAGGAGAGGTCTGCGCGCCATGTGGGACCCTCCCTGGCTGCCGGGGATCCAACCCAATCAGCGCTGCAGAGGCTGCGGGCAGCTTCGCAGCCCAGAGCTCAACCACTGCACCACCAGGGGAGGCCCCTTTCTCAGACTTTCATTGAGCTTTTGCATGTAGTGCAGCAACAAGGAGTCTTTACATGGCTGGCAGGCCGGCAGGCCTCCAGGTCGGCGGCAAGTCTTCACTCTGGGCTTCTCTGTTGTTCTTTCTCCCCTTCTCTCCAGTTCTCTTTCCTGCCTCTTTCTTGGTGAATATCTCAATTCTGCTGCTATGGCCCACAGAAGTAAACAACCCAACTTATAACAATGTAACAAAATACAGGTGCCCCATCAGGGTATTTGTGATAATTTGATAAGATAACATAGGGAAATACTCAATTCTTTGTTCCCTTGGCTGCTGGTTATATTGATACTTGGAAAATAATAACAACTTTGTAAATACTGACTTTTGAAATTAGCGTAAAAGCATACCTACGAATTTGAACTTGCTAAAAATCACATAATAATACATCCCAAATTAAAATGGAAGAATATTTTATGTGATTTGATGTATTTCATATATTCTCATTAATTTACATTTTAATCATTTAGTGCTATGTATGCATGGCAACCAAATAGATCTTAGTGCTGGGAGAGGGGGGTCAGAAGCCCCCTATTGTGATATACTAGACAATGACCCTTGAATTATTGGACCAAAAGGAGTTTTGGGGAGGTCTAGGTGCCAAGGTTCTGGGGGAAACAGGAAAACTGTGGAGGATTTTGGGGTAGTCACTCTTTACTAACTGATATGAAAGTATTTCAAAATATTTACAAATAAAAGGCAGAGTTTCCTGCTCATCTATAACTTCACAATAATCTCATGCAAACAAACAAACATATTCTTTACTAACCCTGTTCCCCTAAATCACCAGCTCTCAAACATTGTAGCATTGATTAACAAGTTTCTGAATGGGCTTTCAAATCACTGAATCTTATTCTTTTGGTTATCCCACAAAATATAGATAAAATGGGGAATTTCCTTAAATGGGATTCCAGGATAGTCATAGAACAGTGGCTTGTGTTAAAAAAACATGTACGTTATTCTTGACACTTTTCTATTAAGAATCAATGTCCATAAATAGTGTTGTAAAGTCTGGGCCCATCAGTCATGCTTCTTTTAAGATACTTATTCAGTTAATTATACTGAGGACCTGATAAAGATCAGGACATGAAAGGAGAAGAGAGATTATTTTGAGGAATGGCTTGGTTTGGAAGAAGGCAGACATGGTGAAGCACTACTTTTGGGCATGTGGAGTTATGGAATAAGGATTCCCAAGAAGTAGGAGTTTTCAAGCACTTTTCTCTGGTGACTGACCCTTTCCATATACATGTCTTGCTCTGGGCATGCATAGCATTTGCTGACATCAAATGCTCCAGGATGACCAAAAAAACCCAAACCAAAACCTGAAAAAATGTATATGGCAGCTCTGGGTGAACCCACAGCATGGGCAGTGCTGTCTGCAAACACAGAAAAAAGAATGGAGTCAAAAGTTAGCCGAATGTTGTTTTTTCTCTAATTGCAAAAGCACTCATGAATTAATCTATAAAATTTCATGACCAGGAACCTTGGTTATGAGGAGAGGCCACTTGAAGGGAAGGGAGACTGGGATAGAAAGAAGAAAGAGTTGCATGGAGTCCTAGTCATTATTTCATTAGGAATTCTCTTGGGAGATAGTAAATAGCTAACACATCCACACCATTCCTGAACACTTGAGATGGCCTATCTGGAGGGTATGTTCAATGAACAAACCTTGCTTGGTAAGAAACAATGTGAGGATTGTAGCAAGACATAGAACTTCCAGCTAAAGTCCTCAGTAGACATAGATATTAGTTTAATTTTGTAACTAAAGCAAACTATCACTAATATAATGCTTACACTTTTGGAGTTCTATTGTGCTGTCTTCTTTTTATCCAGGATTCCTAAAAACATTATATAATAGTGGACTATTTTAGTAGACTCACATTTAGTACTATATAGAGACCTATAATTAAAAAGAATAGAAATGTAATAAAATACTCTAAACAGTACAGTAGTTATTTTGTGATTTAAGAAGCCATTGAGAATCTCATAACATCAAGGGTCTCAGGTCTAGGATGTGATCTTAATCTGATTATCACAATGAAATGTACTTGAGGAATTGTTTTTAAATGATTTTAGCTAATTTTCCCCCCAATTTTCTGGAGCCTGGAATGTAAAACTGTATAAAAGTCATCAAGGTCAAATTATGTATTTATACCTATATACATTTAGATATGCTAAGATTTAATTTTAACATTTATGCTGAATAAAAAGTTATTTTTTTTCAAGAATTTTTAGTTGTGAACTTGTTTACAATATACCTTTGATCATGATTTAAGAGACAGTATTTTCTAATTTCTTTCACTAGAGTAATTTAAAAAAGAATCATGAGTGGATAACAATTGAGAGAGAGTTTGAAGGTGACTTGACATCAATACCACCATAGACTGATAACTGAAGGTATAGTATGGTGAGATGTTCTTCAAAGATCTAGGGTTTTGTGAAAGGAAGAAAGAAAAATTTTCAGAAAATAGAAATGGATTAAAGAATACACCAGTTCTCTCTGGTAATGTGACAATTGCACGTGCCATCTGGTATCACATGGGATATGAGGGCTCTAGGGGAGGAGCATACTCAGGGAGGAGCTAAATTTATTAAGTGAAAAAGTTGAAATTATTACCTAGGGAAGATTTGGAACATCTAGAATTAAAAGAGTGCATTTCAGAGAAAACAGTACAAACATTTAGGAGATCAAAGATTTTGGATTAGGGAATGGACAGAACTATATGAAGGAATGAGTGAGAGATGAAGGAGCTTCTGACAATTTTGATGTGTAGTGGTACCTGAAGTAAACAAAGTTTGAAACTGAGTGAGTTTCCTTCAAATAATCTCTTATGGGAAGTGTATGATCAGTTCTAATTATAGCATTTTTCCTCATAATTATATATAATTAGATTACATTATGTCTCCACACAGGCCAAGTCTACTATTTGCAGTATAATTTTTTACATCTATTAAAATGATAGTTGCTCACCAAGATTTTTAAAAACATGTTTTATGTGTTTATGTTCATTCAAACATTTAACGTCTGTTTCTTCAACTATTTAGGAGTAGCATTCATTCAAGAAACACCATCTTGATCAACTTTTTCCTTTAGATTTCTTTGTCAGAAATCTTTAAACAGAAGATTAAAGAAATCTTTGTCAGGAACAATAATAAGAGGGGAGTGTCTATGTTGAAAACATAAGAAAATGTGTATTTATTAACATTAGGTTCCAGGCAGGAGAATTAATGTGTTTTACACTTGGATTAATGTAAGACAGTTTTTGTATATGATTGTATCTGGAAAGCTGGCAGATATTCTTCTCTACTTCTTGATTCCTTAACAAGAGGGTTCATCAATTCTTGTATGTTAGACCATTACCTTTCACAGCTGCCCTGCAGATTAAAGTATCCACTTAGAGCCCCTTTCTCTCTGATCAACAGCTCCTATCTACCTAACATTCAGATGTATCAACTTAGATATTTTTTTTCTCCTTGCAAGTTAAACATGGAAAAGACAAAAATAGAAGAGCTCATTAATCGATGTAGGAAAAACATGTTAGGGTGAGAGAATGAAGTTATGTTATAGGGGAAAGCACAGTGTTGATTTTTAGCAAGTTGACCCAAGATCATTAAATAATTATAATGTAGGTCACAGTGTGGATCATGCCAATACTATGACTTACAAATTTATTATTGATGAATAATAATGTAAATTAATATTGATGAATCAATAATATAAATTTATTATTGATGAATGATAATATTAGTAATAAACCTGAACTAGACTCAGCTGCTTCATTTGGTATTATAATGCTAATAAACTATGTTGCGATAACTAGGAAAAAGCAATAAAAACAATTTCCCAAAGGGTCCATTTCCCACTTGATATGACAGTTTTCTATGCCTTTTTTCATTTTATCATTTATTACAACAGTCCTGGTTCTGGAAGTAAATAAGGTTATGTGTAAAATTGTAATTACGTTTTTCCTCAAATTCAATCACAAATTGTTGGGATTAGAGGCAAAACAAATGTTTAGTTGTAAAGCAAGTGGTAATCTTAATTTAATCATAAGAATATAATAAGCCTGACTTGGCAAATTTGAAATAAGAGAAGAAAATGTAGCCTTACTAAAGTGAGTATCAAAAAAAAAAAAAAAAGAAAGAAACTAGACCACTACCTCTCACCGTGCACAAAAATCAACTCAAAATGGATAAAAGAACTGGACATAAGACCTGAAACCATAAAATACATAGAAGAAAATATAGGTAAAACGCTACAAGACATACATCTTAGTGATTCTTTAAAGACTCATTACCCAAAGCAAAGTCCAGGAAAAGCTAAACACCTGGGATTACATCAAACTGAAAAGCTTCTGTACAGCGAAAGAGACATTAACCAAAATAGAGATCCCACTGACTGGGAAAAAATTTTTGCACTCCATACAACTGATAAGGGACTGATCACAAAGATATACAAAGAACTCACACAACTCAACAAAAACAAAGTTAACAATCCAGTCAAGAAATGGGCAGAAGAACTTAAAAGACACTTCTCCAAAGAGGAAATGCAAGTGGCAGATGAAAAAATGTTCAGCATCCCTGATAATCAGGGAAATGCAAATCAAAACCACATTGAGATACCACCTTACACCAGTAAGAATGGCACATATTAAAAAAACAAGCAACAACAAATGGTGGCAAGGATGCAGTGAAAAAGGAACTCTCCCACATTGCTCGTAGTAGTGCAAACTGGTCCAGCCACTATGGAAAGCTGTCTGGAGGTTCCTCAACCTGCTAAAAATGGAGCTACCATATGACCTGGCAATTCCACTCCTAGGGATCTACCCAAAGGACACAAAAACTATGATCCAAAAGAGCACCTGTACACCTTTGTTTATTGCAGCACTATTTACAATAGGTGAAACCTGGAAACAACTCAAATGCCCAAAAATAGATGACTAGATCAGGAAGATGTGGTATATATACACAATGGAGTATTATTCAGCAATCAAAAAAGATAAACTCATGTCATTCGCAGCAAAGTGGATGGAACTAGAAGGAATTATGCTCAGTGAAATAAGCCAGAGGAAAAAGAAAAATATTGGATGGTTTCACTTATAGCAGGACTATAGGGGAACCAAATAAGACATCAGTGTAAAAAAATAATAGCAGTATAAAACACAACAAAGCAGAAACAGACAATTATAAATCAGAGACATACTGCAGGGGAGGAGGAGGGAGAGGAATCAGAGGGAGGGAGGGAGGAGCACATGGGACTGAGGTGATAGTACACGGGTGAATTGGTGAAGGAAATTCTATGGGGACTACACCTGAAGGGGTGGGGGAAGCAAATACTGTTTAAAAATGAATAATGATGTAAAAAATAAAAAAAAATTGAAATTAAAAAAATAAAGTGTGTATCACAGGGGAGTAAATAGAGAATACATTTTCTTAGTATCTAGAATAATTTTTTGATATTAATTTGCTATTTTTACCTTTTCTTGTTTGATTTCTAGAAGGTAACAAGTCTTTGTACTCTGGGAAGTATTGTGTCACAGTGTGGAAGAAGAAATTGCTAATAAAGCAGAATATTAATGATAAAAGGAACACCATATAACTAGCTTAAAGAGTGAGACTCTCAGCAATAACACTAGGGACTCTGAAACTGAAGGGGTCTTCTCAATGCTTTTGTTCTTGATAAGACCCCATGGACCTTTGTAGGACACTGATAGAGGAGTCTTCCAAAAACTGGAGATTAAATTTGCTACCAACTTGGAAGGATGCAACTAGTTAGTGGAATTATTTAATTAATTAATTATTTATGTATTCTTCTAATTATTATTCTCATTTATTTTCCACCCGCCAACACCAAAAGTTATAATCTCTGGTTTATCATCTACTGTCATTGCTTATTCATGACCTTCATTTATTTTATGTCTATAATTTTATGTATTCATTAAGAATATGATGAAATTATATCACTTTCCCAATTCAAGAACTGGAATCCAAGATACACATATGTGCTCCTCCCTATTCAATTTTTTTTTTGATCTGCTCTTAGAGTAGTAATTATTTAGAAATGTATGCTATCCTTATTCTGCCTTAAAGAACAATGATTATATACATATATAGTCCTAAAATATTTTAAGTTTTCCTTCTTTCTGAATTTTATAAAAAGGGTATCACTCTACATGGGGCTTGCATTTTCTACTTGTAATTATCATAATAAGATTCACAGCTGTGTTACCTGTAGTTTGGTTCATTAATGCTTTGATACTTAATATTTCTGTGATTGTGCTACAATCTATTCAAACTCCTTTCAATGGGCAATTGAATTGTTTCCAAATTTGTGCTGGTAGGAATTTTCTGGTGCAGAGTTGCTAAACTTCTCTTGGGCAAATACTTAGTGCAATTGCTGGTTCATTAGGAAATGCTAGTTCATTTATAAGATAATGCTAAATTGTTTTCCAAAGTTATATCCCATCAGCAATGTGTGAGAGCCCATTTATCTGCAATCTCTGATATTGTCAGCTTTTTAGTTTTTGCCCATTGAATAAATGTAAAATAACTTCTTGCTCTTGTTTTACTTTTCCCTGATTATTAGTTAGACTGAAGCGTTCTTCATATGCAGTTTATTGGGACATGTTTTCTTTTCTGTGAAATGCCTGGTTGGGTCTTTTGCTTATTTTTCATTTCTTTTTATAGTTTTATTATTGACTTATAGTTCAATTTATTATTGGCTCTGAGTTCTTAACTTATATAATTACACTAACTTATATAATTACAATATATACAGTTGTTACACAGGCATAAGTTGTATTATGGCATAATATAAATGACATCAAAATTTTAGTCTTTTCTTTCCTATTATTTCTGTGGTGACTTAAGAATGCTCCATTTTTTTAAAGATTTATTTATTTATTTATACAAGCACTGGGTACAGTAAGAAGCGCAGGAGGGCGAGAGAATTCACCAGAGTCAGAGCAGAAAGCAGAGCATGCAGACTGAGGAAGTACACTGCTGAGGGGGAGCAGCAGGCGGCAGGAGAGGTCTGCGCACCTTGTGGGACCCTCACCCAGTGGCCAGGGATCGAACTGGCGCTGCAGAGGCTGTGGGCAGCTCAACCGCTGCGCCACTGGGGAGACCCGAATTCTTCGTTTTTAAACCATTTTTAAACATAAGGTTGGAAAGACATTCATCTATATTTTCTCTTAAAATTTTAAACTTTTTGTACTCACTTTAGCAGCACATGTATTAAAATTCTAAACGTTTTATTTCAACAGCTCATCATCACTTTTATTCAACACAGTACAGGAATTTTTAACTCTGCTCTGTAGACAAAGAAATGAAATTAAAAGTAGTAAGAATAGAAAGGGGAGAGGAAGGGAACTGTCATTTTCAGATGATATGATCATCTACTTGAAATTCCCCAAAATTGAGTAAACAAATGATAATAATAAAAGGGGAGTTGAACAAGATATCTGAACATAAGATCAATGTACAAATGTTGATTATACTTCTATAAACCAGAAATGCTTAGAATAACAATAACTGAAAAACATATATATGTTTTTATCATCTATAATGATAAAAATACTAAGTACAATATTTAGAAATAGATCTAATAATAGATTAAGCGCTAAGCCTTTATAGTAATCTATACAACATTGTTGAAGACTATTAAAAAATTCTGATACATAGAGAAGTCTCCCATGTTCATCATGGGGAGATGTTATAAAGACTTTTAATTTTTTCTAAACACATCTATAAACTTAATGTTAACTCCAGTCAAAATCCCAAAAGGATCCCTGGTATAACTCAATAAAGGTTAAAAATAGCTCAACATACTTCTTTAAAAAACAAGAAGGAATTGCTGTTTCAGATATAAAGGCTGAAGATGTATTATTCACATTGGAAAAACAAATTGATGCATGAAATAGAATATAGAGTCAATAAAATCCCCATGTATATGTAGAGCTTTGATATTTAATAGAGGTGGCATGGAAAATCACTTGGGAATGAAGTTATTGTTCAATAGTTGCAGCTGAAAAGTTGGTTAACTATGTGCAAAAAGGCATAAAAATTATTTTTACCACACATCACATGTGAAACAGCTCTCCATGGTTTAAGAATTTAAATGGCAAATGCAAAAGCTAAACACTACTGTTAATTTGTTTTAGAGAAGATAAAATAATGTGACATTTCTATACACCCCAATGTTCAATAACATATTCATACCTGGGTTTAGTATCAAGCCCATGTTTATACAGTTTGCAGGGAATTCCTTGAATAAAAAATTCTAAAGTTTCTATTTCCTATTATGAAATTGAATGGTAAATTTCTCTATTGTGCTCCCCTTTCCAATCCTTTTGAATACCAGAGGGGAAAACTCTAGAGTAGGTATTAATGTCCTTAATTCATTTTAAAATAAGGGTTGTTTATCTAGGGAAGATGAAGAGCTACTGGAACAGCACTAAGAGGAAATTAGAAGCAGCAAATGTGGTGGTGGGTGTGGTGTGCTAACATATACAGGAAGTGTGTGATCATGTATCTAAATCATATGCAATCATAATGTAGTGTTGCAAATCATTGTTACCTCAATTAAAAAAATTTTCAATTTAAAATTTTAAAAACCCAACAAATTTTGAATTCTGAATATATGTATTTGCAGATATAGTTAGTTGAGTTCCTCAATATCTATTCTATTTGTCTTCCTCCATTTTGGGAACTAAACGTTTGTCAGACTTCATTTTAATTAAGAGTAGTCTTGTGACTTGCTTATGGCCTACTAGACATAAACATTGAAATCTCTTGGTTCTGCCTCTTCTTCCTCCTCCTTTCTACTGCCTGGAATATACAAATCATCTCAGAACTATGTACAGTCATTACTAAGGTAACAGAGTAGAAGAGCAAGGATCCCACTTTTTCTTTTACTGTATTTTAAAATTTTTTTAATTAATTTTTATTTTTTATATCATTGTTCATTTTTAAGCAACACTTGCTTCCCCCCACCCCCTCAGTAAACTCAGTCCCCATAGAGTTTCCTTCACCAATGCACCCCTGCACCATCACCTCAGTCCCGTGTGTCCCTCCCTCCCTCCCTCTGATCCCTTTCCTGCCATCCTGCAGGATGTCTCTGATTTATGGTAGCACTGAGTCCCTAACACATCCTAACTTCACCTATCTATACTTTTTTATTATATAAGTAAAGTAAACCTGTTCATAGCAAGCACCGTTGATAGTACTTTCTCATGTTCACTACTAAATGCAATCCTGATCAACATTTGCAAATAATATTTAAATCACGTGTCTGTTCCTGAATACAGTGATAATCATTCATCCACATGAATATATGCAACTCCAGTATACTCTCTCATAATTTAACACTTCTGGTAGACAAAGACTAAATAATAAAGAAGTAGAGGAATTGAATCATATAAATAATACATTGAATCTTATAGGTATAAATATGCCCTTTATGAAACAATACATAATTTTTACAAATTCTGGAACTTTCCCAAAAACTGATCATGAATTTGATAATAAAAATGCTAAAGTTTTAATGTTTTTATTTATATTTTATGGGTCACATATAACTCTATAATATTTGAAATAAATTATATTAAATACATAAACCAAAAATCTGATTATATAGAAATATTCTTCTAGAAATATTACATTGAATCAATAAGGAAGTGTTAAAGGAATTACTTGGCTTATCTGGTAAGATAAGACAATGAGAATACTTAAATCCCAAAAATCTGTGGAAAAAAGATTAAAAAATGAAACAACCAAATATCTAAGAAACACAATAAAAACTACACTCTGGAAAGAAGTTCCCTTAAATGTCCTCAATAATGAAGAAGAAAAATAGAATTCATCTTAAGAAATCAGAAAAGGATTGCCAAAATAAATCATAAGAAAATAGAGGAAACTTAAAAGGATGGATTATTGGATTTAATTTATAACTAAAATAAAAAGAAGACAGTCTTAAAGATGGTTTTTAGAAAAGGCCTATAAAGCAGACAATGATAGAAAAAGAGTGAAATATATATATATACATGAGAAAACAGACATAGATACAGCTATAAAAAAGATTGATAAGAATTATAGAAAAAGCACATAAATTTTGACAATAAATTTGGAGACCTAAAGGAGGTGGATGATTTTCTAACAAAGACAAAATACTAAATTTGACCTAAGATCCTTGAATAGACCAATTATTAAAGCAAGATTGAAAAGGTGAATAAAGATGTACCACTCAAGCAGACACCAGGGCCAGATGGGTTCTCAGCAAAGTTTTAGCTAACCTTTAAAGAAAAGTTTATTTTAGGTTATTTAAACTATTTCAAACCAAAGGAGAAGCTATAAATCTTCATATTTTATTTTGTAAATCTCATAAATTTAGCAAAATTTTACCAATTACCAGAATAGTACCTTAAACAAAACAAAACTAATTTATTGATATACGAAAGTGTTCTAAATAAAATGTTGTCAAATAGGATATATCAAAAGAATAATGTGTTATCACTAAGAGGTAACTCAGAAATTCAAAGGTAATGCAACAACAGTATAATTCATTATAATATCAATAAATTATAATATCAATAAATTTAAGAAGAAAATGGTGAGCTATTATAAAAATAGGTGTTAAAAAGGCATTAATAAAGCAAAGCAGGGTTTTCTAATTAAAGACAGTAAAACTAGAAAGAAACTGCTTCAAATATATTAATATACGTACAGCAAATGCCATTCAAAATAGCAAAATATTAAAACTTTCAATTAAATAAAGAAATTGAACTTATAATCTCACAAAAAACATACATAATAGATATTATAATTCTAATGTTACAGGTGCGAAAACTGAGAACCAGAGAGATTAGATAATTCATGCAATAGCACAATAAGAACAACTGGTAAACTTGTGCTTTTAAGTTGCACGGTTGTGCTCTAAAGACCATGCTCTTAGCCAATCCAGTGTATACTTTGCCACTAACCAGAGTTTCTTCTTATCATTGTTTCTATTCAATATTAGCTAGCAACTATAACAAAATAAGAGAATACAAGTAACATTAAAGAGAATACAAGTAAATTAATGTTGGAAAAGGAGAAAAAATGACATTTTACAGATTATATTCTTTGAAAATCAAATAGCATCTAATAAAATGCCACAAAGATTACTAAGGATATTTGGTAAGGTACTGCTCTTAAAGACCTACTCTTAAAGACCTAGCAATGAAAATGGGAAAAATATTTCACTTTCAACTGGCAAAAATTTGAGAAGAAAACAAACAAATTAAACTATAATCTTATATAATGACAAAGAACTTTTTTAAATTTTTTACATCATTGTTTATTTTTAAACAATATTTGCATCCCCCCACCCCCATAGTTTCCTTCACCAATGCACCCGTGCACAATCGCCTCAGTCCCCCTGCGCTCCTCCCTCCGTCCCTCTGATCCCTCTCCCACCTCTTCCCCTGCAGTATGTCTCTGATTTATGATTGTCTGTTTTTGCTTTGTTGTGTTATTATTTTTTTACACTGATGTCTTATTTGGCTCCCCTGTATTCCTGCTATAAGTGAAACAATCTGCTATTTTTCTTTTTCCTTCTGGCTTATTTCACTGAACATAATTCTTTCTAGTTCCATCCACATTGCTGCGAATGACATGAGTTTATCTTTTTTGATTGCTGAATAATATTCCATTGTGTATATATACCACATTTTCCTGATCTAGTCATCTATTTTTGGGCATTTGGGTTTCCAGGTTTTACCTGTTTTAAATAGTGCTGCAATAAACATAGGGACACAGGTGTTCTTTAGAATCAATGTTTTTGTGTCCACAAAGAACACTTGAACGAATAAAAACATCTCAAATTGAAATACTAATTATGTAATAGCCTAATTCTCTAAATTAATAGGTAATTTTAATGAAATTCTAGTGAAAATTTGAGGGGCTTGGATAAAGCCATTTTAATGTATGAATAAAAGAATAAGTGTCTCAAAATAGCCAGAAAAAAAGTCTGAAATGGATGAAGAGTGAGGGGAAATTTCCTTTCCAGAAATTCAACAAGCCATGGATCATTTAATAAATGGTAATTACACAATTGCCTATCCAAGTGTAATGAAAAATATAGGGTAGTCTTTAATTGGTCAGGCTGTAGTTTCTCAAGTGGTAGAGACCAAACAGCCTGATCACTGGCTGTAGTCTGAGAGTTAGTAAAAATATAATGAAGTTCATCAAAAGAAATATTGGTTCAAGCTATGAGAATTTTGAGTTCTACCTCTTGAGTGAATCAACCATATCCACTTTCAGTAACAATGTTGAGGCTGAAAAGCCACACATTCCAATGGATACCACTAGGTTTCAGCTTAGACAAACCATTGGTGAATTAGGTCCAGGTACCTCTGTGAACTTCAGTGAACTGAGGGACCCATTGAGGCAGCAGTTTCTTTCATGTGGTAGAGTAGGGGTAAAATTTTCTGAAAGAAATAGCTATTATTTTTTCAGATAAAGCTGAGATGCCACTCAGATCTTGCAAGTTTTGTTCTTGACTATACCATTTCGATGTGACAAAGTTTACAAGACCTTCCCCCATTGTTAGGCACTTCCTGTGTTAGAAAGGGGGCAAGTATAATACTACAAGAGACACCTTTGTGTAATGGCAGCCCTTTGCCAGAGGGCTTCAATAGAAAACATCATCAGTCACAGAGACTTTTAGCTCAAAAGGGTTATTAGAGCAACGGAGCTCCACAGGTTCAGAGCTTGCCACAGATTGCTAGACAAGTTCCCATGCCACCCATTGGTTTAGCCCCCCTGTTCAAAGAATGCTGATTTGTAGATTAGCTGATATGGACACCCAAATAGAATGCCCAAGTGAGGCATACACTATCTTCAATATCAGAGTCCCATAAAATGTTATTCTGTTTTCTGGTGGCTGGTAGCCACAGACAGCAGTTTTTCCTTGACCACCAAAGGGATTGAACATTGTGATTCTACCTGCATAATGACAAGAAAATTTATTTGCAAAGCAGACCCCTGAAATTTTTCTCAAAGTTTATTAGCACCACTAATGGCAGAGGTGAGGTTATACTGCAGTTTCAATAGTTAAAATTGACTCTTCTCACATATTCACCGAAGAATATTATCCTTATGGTGATTGTTTTGGACATGAGAGGTATTTGTACTAATCCTGATTCAATGACTAGTGGCAAATAGTAGGGGAGTTTAGAAACGCTGTGGGGAAGATTGAAAATTTATATTATATGTCTTTCTACATGAATATGAATTGATTTTGGCCCAAGGGGGCCAATGAGCTGGAAAAGAAGGTGTAGGCAGTGTCCTACCACCGATTACCATCAGTTTGTGCAATGACTTCAGCTGCAAAGTATATAATAGCCAGCACTTTGGGAAAAAACAATTGAATTCAGTTGTCTCCCATTAGTCTTTTTCACTGGCCAAGTAAGTATTGTACAGAGATATTTTATTTTTCACTAACCCTGCAATACTGTAGCTGTGATTTCCTTTTTTCTTACTGGGCTATAATACTGTTTTTTGGACTATGTGGGGAGGGACAAGGGGATTAAAGAAACAACTTACAGGTTTCCTTATCATTTCTCTATATATGGTTCTTCACAATTGAGAGATTTTCTTGTGGCATTTATGGGGTAGGGAAGTACAGGATCTAACACCTCAGTTCTTACTATATATTTGTATGTGGAAGAAATCGAAAGAGTACATTGATATGGCCCAAAGTTCCCCAAAGTATCATCACAAAGTCTTTTCTTCCCCACTGCAAACCCAGTTCAAACCCTGCAAACTAAAACTAAGTGCTCTTTCTTTCCATAGGTCTAAATAGAATAGTAACTTTGTTACCTATAGCCAAAATAGCCTGGCAAATTTGAATACTTCTCACATAAAATTCCCCAGGAAACTCAAATGGGTGCATTTGGCCTTTGTTTTGCTCTTTGTGATGGGGGAACCTCTCCTCCAAGTCTAATTATCTTTCTTCTTGAAATGACTGAGGTTGGGTTTGGGGGGGGGAGTAGTAGTGATCAGGGAGCACAGCACAGAGCTGCTCCATGGCATTAGGGCTTTAAATTTATGTGTGGTTTTATTTTTGTTTTGTTCTGTTTTTAATTTTATTTTATATATTTTTTACATCATTTTTCATTTTTTCACAATGTATGCATTTTCATCCTGGTTATAGTCCCCATACAATTCCCCCCTCCCCTTATTTTGACCCTCATCCTTCCTCCCCACCCCCACCCCAGTGTGCCTCTGGTTTATAGTTGCTTGTTGATTTTGATTTTTGCTTTATTATAATTAGTCTTTTTCCTGGCTGGTGGGAGTGCAAACTGGTCCAACCACTATGGAAAGCTGTGTGGAGATTCCTCAGCCTGCTAAAGTGGAGCTTCCATATGATACAGCCATTCCACTCCTAGGTATTTACACAAAGGACACAGAAGGGCATCTGCACCCCTATGTTTATAGCAGCACTATTTACAATAGCTAAGCTATGGGTTTTTTTTTTTTTAAGATTTATTTTATTTACTTATGCATACAAGAGCTTTGGTGTAGGCCATATGTGCGGGGTGGTAAGAGGTTTAACCAGAGATAGAGTGGGGAACAGAACAGGCAGATCTACTGAAATACACTGCTGAGGGGAGCAGCATTCGAGACAGGAGAGGTCTGCTGTGCCATGTGGGTCAGCTTCTTGGCCAGGGATCAAACTCGTGCTGCAGTGGTTGGTGATAGCTTCATAGTGCTGAAACTTAACCCCTACACCATCAGGGAGGACCCTATGTGTGGTTTTAAATGATGTAGCTGCTGCTATCACCTCAACCAGACAAATATCTGATGTCTTGTCTCCTTCCCCCACAAAGCCCCATGTGAGTGGCAATGTGTCATTGTTGGCAACACTGTCTATTTCTGCTATGGTGACTCCTTGATTTAGTGGTAAAAGTGACATTGTTTTCTGGCTGCTGTTGTGGGGTTTGTACCCTGTGGTGACTTAAACTTGACTCACATAATGATAACTTTTTAAACAGAAGTCATTTTAATTGGGTCAAGGGTCAATCCTTGCTCCATTGTCATAACAATGCTTGAGTTTTGGCCCAGCTTTAACAGGAGAGTTAGGGGTGTCTTTCACTGCAATAATATTGACCATAAGAATATATCTAGAGTCCTTTGAGTTATTTTCTCATTTTCCATTGATTGACTTATATCAACATTGTAATCCTAATCTGGGATAAGAACTCCCCTATGAGTTTGTCAAAGGTCATCCATAGTAGCAAAGACCCACTGAAAAAAATTTTGTCTTTTCTAAAAGAACTTAAATTTGGTTTGGTGGCCTGTAGGAGGAGCTAAGAAATCCCAGCTAATACCATTCTTATTTAACAATCATTAGCTTCCCCACACCCTTGTCTCCCAAGTGATTCAACTAGACCAATAGCAGTTAGTCGGGTTTCTGACACAGTGGTGGCAAATTTGCCTCCTTTACATTCCATGTAAAAGCTCATCTCTGTAACTGTTGGACTGGAGTCTTCTGCACATCCAGGATGAATCTTAGTAGTAGTTGTCACATTGTGAAGGACTTAGGTGACAGCACAGTTGGTAAGAAAGCCCACCCATTGAAGTGGAGTTAACAACAACCTAGGTGTCTTTGGGGCATCTGTCTTTGTACTCATTTCCCGGTATACAACCACCTCATCATTTCTTCCTCATTAAAAGCCACAAATTAATGTAACATTAATTGGCTAGTTCACCAAAAAAATAGAGTCAATATATTCACTGCCCAAATTATGGACTTCCCTCAAATTCCTTTAGTTAGCCCAAAGGGCCCTTCTCTTTCACAAAGCCTAACCTCTATCCAACATCTAATCACACAAAAAGAACTTTGACAAGTCTGAGCTTCAAACTTATTTTCGAGCTCATATGTTAGCCTGTCAGCATTTAATGCAAGGTGGTAGAAAAAAAACCTCTTGGGTAAGAGGTAAAAGATAGTTTATTACATACAGCAATATTAATAAGCAGAGTATTGGCACTTTTTTTTAAAGATTTATTTATTTATGCATACAAGAACTAGGGTACAGGCCAGAGGTGCAGGAGGGGGTGGTGGTGAGAGGACAGAGTGGGGAACAGAACAGGCAGACTGACTGAAATACATTGCTGAGAGAGCTGTGTGCAAGTCAGGAGAGGTCTGTTGTGCCATGTGGTTAGCTCCCTGGCTGGCTGGGGATTGAACTCGTGCTGCAGAGGCTGCTGATAGCTTCATAGTGCTGTGCTTAACCCCTTGCACCACCAGGGAGGCCCAGTATTGACACTTTTTCATTGAGTCCCTGAGCCCCAGATGATACCTGTACTCACAGTTGTGTTCCAGGAGAGAAACCTTGACCTGAATTTTTAATAATGGGCAGTATGTATGTCTGAACCTTGGCTCCAAAAAGAGATGCTATCTTATCTTCTAAGACTGTAAACTTACTTGTCCTCTGCCCTTGAGGGAGACATTATCTCCATCTTCCAAGTGTACTCATTGTATAAATCTCCTTGAAAAGTTAACCTATAACTGCCTTGTCATGCTGAAGACATGTAATACAATCAATCAGTGGAGTATTGTCTCCTAACAATGAATTTATATTCTTTGCCAGAATTAAGTAAAATTGATGACCAATGGACTAAAATTTTTGCAGCATTTAAATCAAGAGAAACATTTAAAAGGAATCATATTTAAATAATTTATTTGATGAAAACTTTTATGATTGATGGAGAAAAGTCAACTGAAAGTGTCAACAAATTCAAATATATGGACTAAAATAAATTTTACGACTTTTGAAGATTATGGCAATTTCATGAAAAGGATGATTTTTTAGAAAAATACTAGCCATACAGTATTTAATACAGATGTAGTACAGATATTATTTTGTTTATGTAATTTTTAATATTTAGATATTATAAAGTTTTGAGGAATTTACTTCAAATATACACAGATATAAGTCATTTTTATTTTCATAAAGAACTTTAATTTTCACAGTAGCATCTAAGTAAAATTATTTATAAATCTATCATTATAATAAAAAGCAACTAAAATAAAAATATTTCAATAAAAATATTTCCTTGAACAACAACTGTTTTCAATTTTAAGGATACCCTTTCAGTACCCTGAAAAGTATCCTGGATTAACTGACAAATGATCTGTTTGTCTAAGTATAAATGAAATTTACTTGGTGAGAGGAAGAAATTCTGAGTGTAAGAAGAGGGAAAGTTTTTAAAAGCTTCCAAAAGTAATGTGAAAGTGATCTCTAAAGTATATTCACAGCACAGTGTTTTCAATTCAATTATATTTTTACCAAACATTCAGAGATGCTTTGAACTTTTGAGATAGAAACTTAGAATTCAACTACTTTAATGTTCAAGTTCATGCAATATCTTTTTAAACATCCCTTACAGATTTAAATTTTATTTTAAAAGCATTAATTATACTTTTAAATATTTTGGTGGCATGTGAAAAAGTAATATGCTGGATATATACAATATAAAAATATACCCTACTCATACTGCTACTGTTTAGAAGAATCTGCTATATATCCTTTTTAAGACTCACTTTCTTCTTTTCTGCTGGGTATACATTTATTTGACTGTTTTAATTAAAAAGCTGCTTTAATTTGGGGCATTTTCTACACCTGCAATAATACCAGCATCTTGATGTCGTCTTCGTTTCTTTAATTGCATTAAATTTTAACACCACTTTTGGTTGCTGAGTAATTTAGTCATAAACATTAGCATGATGGGAATATAGTGAAGTTATTAAAAGCTGAGCCTCGGGGGCCAGTTAAAATCAAGTTTGAGCTCTAGTTTTACCCATATATGTCACCTGACTTCAAATTATTTGATCTCTATAAGCACCAACTACATTACCAGTGAAATGGGGGTACTAATGACAATATTTTCTCACTGAATTCTTATGAAGATTAAATAAGTTAACGTTAAAGAGCTTAGCACAGAACCTGGCTCCTGGTTAACACTCAATAAACTTTATTGACTATGATGACAATATTGACATAATACAAAAATCAGAGGGTAAAAACACAATGCCATCTTAATAAAAAGAGCCTTTTTATTTGAATTTAATTCTACCTTTTTATATTTTATATATACATTTAGGTATTGCCTCACATATCGCGAGACTATTTCCCAAGGGGTGCCTGATATACCATGCTTTCACCCGCGAAAAATCTAGTATGTGGGAAGAGAGAGTGAATAATTTGATTGGAAAAGGGGTGGTATTCAAATGGATGGACAGAACAAGTACATCCTTTGCTTGAGTGTGATTTTTGCAGCCTGATGGTTTTGGAAGCAGTTGTAAAGCTGGGGTAACTAATCTGAACCATAGCCCTATTAGTAAAGTCAATATTTTTATCCCTGTCTAAAAGATAGAGGAACTGAGCCAAGACATGGTAAATGTCTCTGTCAAGGTTATGTAGAAAGTCAGGGGCAGGACTACAGATTTATTTCAGAGTCCTGATTCCAAAGTCATTGGTTGTATAATTCTGGCAATGTGCAAAATAACTGAAAACACACTTTTTGTGGTGGTTGGATCTAAAATAGAATAATGCAAATTTCATTTTCAAAATCTCCAAATCAAGGTCACACCTGTGTAATCACTTATTTCTAACATTATTATTTAAGCTGGTGATAGTTGAATCATGAAAGAAAATATATTTGCAAAAAGAAACTACTAATTATATAGATAAAGCAACCTTTGGAACAGAACTAGGGCTGAAGAGAGAAGTGCTATAAAAGGAGGGACTTAATACATTTAACAAATTCATACCATATGCATTTTAATATTGAACTGAAATTCATGAAAAAAATTACGGTTGCCATTTCTCAGTGACATAATGGCTGTTCTGAATTTCTTTCCCCTTCTGTAGCTCCAGTTCATCTAGGTCTCTGTGGCTAAGCAAAGGAGAAACTCAGGCTGCCTGAGCGAATTCATCACAAAATATAGTAATCCTTGTCCAGTAGAAAAGAGCTATTTATTTCCTCTGTAAAACTGGGTGTGGATAGACACCTTAATTAGAAACACATTTAGATGCAGAGAATAAGTATATTTCCTTTCTCTATTTTAGTCTTCAGTCTTTTGCTGAAATGTGTGATCAAGCAGCTCCTGGAAACCATTTTAAATTGGCATAGATGGATCTTCCTTGGCTAAATTTAGCAGGATAGTCAAAATTTTTAGTAGTCTGTCTTACCCACTCTCAGTTAATTTCCCACTTAGCATTTGTGCCTGCTAACTGGCTGTTGTTTGTGTAGCAATTTATAGTTTCGCTTTCCAAGAGAAAAGAGTTGGGGATGGGGTGTAGTCAGCCCTGAAACAGTTCCTATTTCAGGATTAGACATTATTTTCATCTTCTAGGGGAGATAAGCCTGGCGTGTACAGACAAGCCTTCTACCAAAAGGCTGGCTCAGAAAAGCCCTCTTTAGAACATATCCACTTTCAGGATTATTTCAGACCAATTGCATCTCTAAATACTTTATATAAAAATTTTCCAGTTGCTAAATTTGGCTGAAAAAAATAATATGCCATTTGGATGGTGGGTAACAGTATATCATCTTGTGACAGTGATACCAAAAAAAAAAAAAAAAAAAAAGTCGCACATGAATTACTAAAAAATGAAAAAAAACAATCAGGCTCTGGGGGCTAATTTCAAATACTGCTTTTGTGCTGAATAATGACCATGTCAGGAAGCTGGTTCCTGGCATCATCGACAATAGGAATTTGAATTTTAGTTGGTCACTGTTGCTGTTAAGTATCACACTGGAGTCCAAATAGTGCTCTGAGTTTTTTTCCCATTGATCAGAGGAGTTAATGAAAACGAAGTCACTTATCCTCTCACTCTCCCCTCTCCCCCCGCCAAAAAATAAATAAATAACAGCAAAATCCCTGCATAGTCCGGTTGCCACAACCCGCTCCCGGCTCATCTTTCAAAGCTGTATCTGCTGCAGCACACCAGCCAAAGCTTCTTGAACTAGTCACATCCACCTTTGCATGACCCCTAAAGGGGCCCTTTTTTCTTCTCCTGGGAATGTTCCTTCTGTTGTTTCTGAGATCCACTCCACAGCACCTGTTTTTATTATCTTTTTATTATCTTTGTATAATATATCCTCTTTGGTCAGAGTATTTGATGAATTGCTTCCCTACCCCACCCCCAACTATAATCCCTTCAGGAGCAGGGATTATTCACCATTTAGTTCGGTGTCCAGCAGCTATAGAGGAGAAACTCAATAAGCATTCGAATGAGTAAATTTTAGAAGCACTCTCTTCAAATCAAATGTCAATAGAAGAACCACCTCTATCTAAAGTAGGGATTAGTAGCTTCACTGAGATAACAGGAAACAGGTAGAAGAGGCTAAAACCTTAAAGACAGTCTCCTCTAACCTCACTGTTACTTAGGGCTCACTCTGCTACCGAATACCCAGGTGCCTTGGGACATGGTTACATCATTAGTGTCAGATTTTGAAGACTCCGATCTATAAAAGAACTGTTTCCACAGGAACTTCTTAGGTAGAGTAATAGAGTGATTTCTTTTCCAGCAGGGCTTGATGAAGTTAACTACAGCCTAGACTGAGCGAACTGAAAGGAGTCTCAGGAGAGGTACAACCAGATGGAAAAAAGTTTGGAGCAGCAGTGCCTACATGAGATTTGAATTCCAGGGTCACAGTTTGAGAGAATTGAGGATGCCCATCTTGCTAAGAGGGACCCAGGTAGGCTTCCTTTTCCTTCGCTGTGTGATGACGGGGGTCAGATCTGAGCAGACATCTTTGGTCCTAAACCCCTGCAAACCAACAGCCGCGGCAGTTGGGGTCACACATGGAGGACAGGTGAGGGTATGTATGCAGCACGGAGCAGCAACTGTTTCCACAGGAACTTCTTAGGTAGAGTAATAGAGTGATTTCTTTTCCAGCAGGGCTTGATGAAGTTAACTACAGCCTAGACTGAGCGAACTGAAAGGAGTCTCAGGAGAGGTACAGCCAGATGGAAAAAAGTTTGGAGCAGCAGTGCCTACATGAGATTTGAATTCCAGGGTCACAGTTTGAGAGAATTGAGGATGCCCATCTTGCTAAGAGGGACCCAGGTAGGCTTCCTTTTCCTTCGCTGTGTGATGACGGGGGTCAGATCTGAGCAGACATCTTTGGTCCTAAACCCCTGCAAACCAACAGCCGCGGCAGTTGGGGTCACACATGGAGGACAGGTGAGGGTATGTATGCAGCACGGAGCAGCTCTTGCTGGCAAAACACATTGTTAGTTCTCTTTGGTAGCTGCATTTTCCAAGGTGTAATCCTAGGCATCAGATTCACCTGTGTGCTTTTTAAAAATTCAGATTTGTTCCAGTCAAAAAATGGGCAGAAGAGCTAAAAAGAAACTTCTCTGAAGAGGAAATGAAAATGGCCAACAGACATATGAAAAAATGTTCAACATCACTTGTAATCAGGGAAATGCAAATCAAAACTACCATGAGATACCATCTCACACCAGTGAGAATGGCACATATTAAAAAAACTAGCAACAACAAATGTTGGCGAGGATGTGGAGAAAAAGGAACTCTTGTGCACTGTTGGTGGGAGTGCAAACTGGTCCAACCACTATGGAGAGCTGTGTGGAGATTTCTGGACCTACTAAACATAGAGCTTCCATATGATCCAGCAATTCCACTCCTAGGTATTTACCCAAAGGACACAGAAACATCAATTCCAAAGAGCACCTGCACTCCTATGTTTATAGCAGCACTGTTTACAATAGCTAAGCTTTGGAAACAACCCAAATGCCCAAAAATAGATGACTGGATCAAGAAGATGTGGTACATATACACCATGGAATATTACTCAGCATTCAAAAAAGATAAACACATGCAATTTGCAGCAACATGGATGGCACTGGAAGGGATCATGCTCAGCGAAATAAGCCAAAAAGAAAAAGAAAAATACCGGATGGTCTCACTCATAGCAGGAATCTAGAAAACTTAAATAAGGGACCAGGAAAATGAATATAAGAAAGTGAAAATCAAAATCAACAAAAAAACTATGAACCAGAGACACTTTTTGGGGGTGGGGGGCGGGAGGGGAAGGATTGGGGTCAGAATGGGGCGTTTGCAATTGTATGGGGGAATATAAAAATAAAATTTAATATTTAAAAAAAAAAAAAAATAAATTAAAGAAATTTTTTATTCAATCTGGCATGTGTAAGAATATAGCCTATGGATATAGCCATGAAGGTGGACAAAGATTAATGAACATAACAATGTCTTAACAAAAAAATAATTGAAAACAATTTGAGAATTGCTGTCCTACAAGTAATCATAGTCAATCCATACCAAGGATGGTCACACAGCCACAAAAATAATAATGACATGGGAAAATGCTCACACTATTACATATTAAAGATGCTTAGATAGTGAGATTACAACTACATGAAGATACATTAAAAACTAGGAATAAATATGTCAAATCAGTGGTTACCTGTGCTGAGAGAGATGATGAATGATATTTTTCTCCTTGCTTTTCTGTTATCTTAATTTGTATATAGTTCATTATGTGTATTATATAGCCTAATAAAAATAAACATATAGAAGAAAAAAAAAAATAAAAAAATAAAAATTCAGATTTGTGCCTGCCCAACCCCAAATAATCAGAATTTTCTGTTGGAAGAGTTGGAGGTGATTGAGGAATTGTGATAGTTTGCTCAGGCTGTGAAATACTGTAGACTGGATGACTTAGATAACCAAACACTTACTTTCTCACAGTTTTGAAGGCTAGAGGTTGAAGATGAAGGGTCTGGCAAGGTAGGTTTCTCTTGGTGCCTCTCTCCTTGACTTATGGATATCTTCTTGCTCCCGTTTCACAAGCTCAGCCCACTCTGTCACACAACCCTGGTATTTCTGTGTGTCCTAATCTCCTATAGGCGCACCAGTCAGATTGGATTAGGTCTTACACAGAGGACCTCATTTTTGCTTAATTACACATTAAAGGACCTGTATCCAAATGCAGTCACATTCTGAGGTATTGTGGGCTGAGGCTTCAACATACAGTTCAGTCCATAACAGAAACATTAATTAAAAAAAACTTCAGAGGCTTTTAAAAGCACCAGTTTGAAAGTCAGTGGATGTATTTTACCCCTGCCTTATAGAAAAATGTAGGGCTTTTCCTAGTCCTTGGCAGAATCAGGAACCTTCTGTCTCTTGCTGGAACTCATCAGACACATCTGTGAGTGTCACAACCATCAAGGCCAAGGAATGCCATGTACTTTTTAAGCTAACGTAATGACTCTTTCATTTTAAGCTTAACTGTCCTTAATTAGGAACTCTCAGAACATTGAACAATTTAACTGTTCAACTAAGGCATATTTACATGTGCGATTTTTAATTTTGCCTTTATTTTTATTAATTAACAATTCCAAATGGAGCTGTTAACCTCCATCCACTCATTAAACAACATCTATTGACATTAATGTACCAGGAACTTATTGGTACAGACTAGCAACCAGTTTGCCCACCCACATGGCACACAGGATTCAGTGTGCCCATCAAACACTGCAATTATGGGAGATTTGTCTATGTTTGTCTCATGGCGTGTAGCACGTTACATTATTGTTAGTTTTCTATATATTTGTCTTTTTTGCCAGCTGGTACATTTCTTGAAATTCCTATTTACCTTTGCAATTATATTGAGATGCTATATTTACATGACATAGAAGCTTTTAAAAGTTATATTTTGAAATCATTTTGTAATTTCTTGAAACAGTAACTTTTGTTACAGTATTTTTAGTTTAAGACAGGAATGTGGGGCATTTACTAGACATCAAAATGTCACACTGGGCAAGCAGAGGAGGTGCTGAGAGTGATTCAAATGAATAGAGTTATAAACAGTACTAACAGTATAATACTTCATTTCCTTAATATTTTTGATAATTCTGATAGAGTTGAAGCTGAAGACAATGTAGGCTTATAGAAAAACACGATTTTTTTCTAATTAAGAGATTGTGTAAACATGACAGATCAGTGTAGGGGCAGGATGGACACTGAGCAGGTTTCCTATGATCCCATGCAGACTGGGGTAAAGGAGGAGAGAGTCCTGGAGACCTCGGTGGCTTTTGCAGGTCTTTTATTTAGATTTACCAAGCATATGGCAGGTAGGGGTGCTGGGGGGCCAGGAGGCTGGCAGTCCTCCCAGCCCCCAGCAAATCCTCACTCTCTCTGGGCAATCTGGCGTGCTCTCTGCTTCTCTTCTTCTCTTGGCTTCCGTTCGTTCTTAGCTTCGGCTGGCGTCCCCGTGATGCCGCCCTTATAAACGCAGTCTCTCAGCCCAGGTGTACCCACTTCTGGTACCCGCCATCAGGCATGCATTCAGGACCACAGGGTTCCCTCATCTATCCTAATGGTGGGAGGGCAGAAAAGCCTGATACTTTTACCTTACCCTACAATCAGAAAGAACACATAAAAGCCCATTTGATGCCTATGCTATTTTCAAGTACCTTGGCCTAGCAATCCTATGTAAATTAGACATAATAATATAATATAATGTTCCTATTACTGCTTTTATTCTTTACCCTCCTCTTTATTATTGGGGAGATCATTTTTTAGAAAAACAATATGTTTAATCATGCCTTGGGAAGTGCTGGATATTGCCAAGAACAAGGTTGGGTTTACCTTATAAATTCTCCACCCTGAAAAAATGAAGAATGTACCTTTGCTCTCCAGAATGGATCCAGGAATGGCTTCTCATGGTTGCTTTGATAACAATGAGCAGTAGCTGGAAGCAACTGAGATTCTCTGGGAAAACTGAGGGGAGAATCAAGTTTGTAGTATCCATTCTAGGATAACACTGGACAGCCTGACAGGGACTCAAAGAGACAGTGAAGGGATATTGTGGCTAATTTTTTTTGGATTTTAAATGTTTAGAATGGGCTGCTTATGCAAATTAGATATGGGTGTTAAAGGTATCAATTTCTTTTTAAAAAAGACTTTCCCCTTTCTGCCAGAGGCAGAAATGTTATGAACATAAATTCACTGTATCTTCCCTTCCCCACACAACACCACGCCCCATCACTCAGTAGATTCTTGTGTATAAGTTAGTCGTGGCTGAACTTTGTTGTTTAATTGATTAAATGTGTGACATATTTTGTGCCAGATACAACAATTCAAGTCTTACACTGTGTCTTCTTCCTGCAAACTAGCCATCCCCCCCATAACTACCATCTGAGAACCTTCCTAATTATGATCACCCCCTGCCTCTCCCCATCCATTACATACAGTGTGGCATTAGGAAATGGTAGCTCTCATTTTAGAGAGGAAATAAAGTTTTTCTTTCCCTTCCATTCTCTATACTTGGTGTTCCCAAAGGGTTAGCTTTCCACTGATCATCAAGCTTACTAATGTAAAACAACAGCAGTATTTTCAGTTATATTCTCTCATTACCCACCCCATGTCCTAATGAATTTACTTGAATATGTACACCATTGGTCTCAAGAGGAATATAATGGCCTTGCTTAAAAATAACCACCCTTTCCCCATGCTGTGCTAGTTCATTCTCAGTAAACACTCTATATTAGAAAAGATATTTTGCTGTGTAGTAACTGTGTGAGGAAAAATTTAGCAAATATTGCATATTGATTATTGTTGAGAAAAATATGAAAATTAAATGTTAGATTTTTCTAATCTAACTATTAGGCATTGAATTAAAATAATAAGATTATTGGGCATTTGCTTTGTTGTTTATACCAGTATTAAGATTTTTTGCTTGACCAAAATTCTTGATAGATTTATGTCCTGGATTCATAGAATCTTTGAAGTAACCTTATAAAGCTTCTAATCCAAATTTAATTTGGCTTATGAGTTTACCAAAAAAAAAAAATCCTAATAGCATATTTATGTTCCTTTATTTTCAAATTTAAAGATACTAAATGAACTTGTAATTCTAGACTATAGATTTAAATAAGTTGCAAAGACAGTATAAAAATATCCTATATAACCAACTACATTTTCCCCTACTATTAACACCTTGAATGAGTATGGTACATTTGACACAATTAACAAACAAATACTGATAGATTTTTATTTACTAAAGTCAACACTTTTGATTTAGATTTTCTTAGTTTTGCCTAATGTCCTTTTTTCTGTTCAAATATCCCAATCAGGATAGTACATTACATTTAGTTTTCAGATTTTATTAGGCTCTTCTTGGCTGTGCCAGTTTCTCAGACTTACCTAGTGGTTTTTTTTTTTTTTTTCTTCTTAATGAACTTAACAGTTTTGAGTAATGGTCAGATATTCTAAAGAATGCCCCATAATTGGGATTTGTCTGCTGTTTTCTTATAACTAGGCTGGAATGTGAGTTTTAGTAAAGACAATCACAGAGGTAAAATGGTGTTTTCGTCACATCATTTCAAAGTGGAATACTATCAATGATTTAACATTGCTGATATTGACCTTGGGCACCTGGGTCAGGTAGTGTTTGGTGTTTGCTCTATAGGGCATTGTGTGTGAATGCTGTAATTTATGTAAGCAACATTTGAATTCCTAGTTCATTTCATCATTTTTGAAAGACTGGGATAATCCTACCTGCCTCTGCCATCTCTCTCCCTTCCTTTCTTCATAAAAAGTAACTAGCAATTCCTTTCATGTTAGTGAAGTTACCACTTGATCTTTTACTGTGCTTTAGATGGCATTAGATGGTAGCTGATTATAAAGCAATATTCAAATTACATTTTTTCCACTTTCTTGATGTTGCTCTTCTTTTAAATATATGTAATCTAAAAATCTTGCTGGTTTCCATCAAACTAACTAGGCTGCACCTGCTCATTGCTGCCTTCCAGTGTATGGACAACTAGAGATGAAGAAGGCCTTTCTGATCTTGATTTTAGATCCTGGAATTTTTTTCCTCATCAAAAATCATTAGAGTCTTGTAAAAACAAAATATAATTTAATTCACCAAGACATTTATTCATTTATAAGCCAAACACTGCAGATAATGATCATACCCAGATCATCACTCCAGATATGGCAGGCAGCTCCTGGTGACAGGCTGTAAGAAACTACTACCTTCTTCCAGGGTAGGTACCAACATGTCAAGCTCTTTAAACTAATACATCATAATAATCAGTGCTTTTAAAATACCAAATGCTGTATAATGCAGACACAAAAACACTGGAAGTCTCAGCAATGCTTCACTCTAATTGTCACGCAACTGAAAGCCTGGGATCCCCCAACAGCTGGAAGCTGCTGCCATGGAAACCTTAATGTTCTATCATCTAAGAGATTAAAAATTGAGACTATTAATGGACTCGATAGTAGTTTGCATGTTTCATTAGTAAAAAATGCCATTATTCTAGGGCTCAGGGGAATTGGATTTTTGAGTGATGTTTTCTATTCTCAATTAAAATGGTCCAGGCATAATTTGGATGGTATAACAAAAGAAAGAAAACAACCAGGGCAGAATTAGGCAATTTGGCAAATCATTTCTCCCTCTCTCTTTGACCTTCCCCTGCTGGCTGATTGTTTAACTGGACACAGGTGGGGCTGGAGGCAGACAAGAAAATGAAGGAGAAGCCAATTTCAGCTTCTATTCAAAGCCAGTGAGTGTTCTTCATGATTCCCAAGTTCCTTTGTTTAGGGGGCTGCACAAATTAGTGCAGTGTTTGGAAAACTGAAGACCACAACCCATTTCTTGATCATAAAATAAATTATGTGAGGCTCAATCAGAATTTATTAAAAATGGAATAGATAGAATAGAAAGGAAAATACTGAAAGTTGCTCCCCATTGTTAGGATAAGTGTTATTTTATTTTATTTATTTTTAAAAGATTATCTATGCATACAAGAACTGGGGTACAGGCCAGAGGTGTGGGTTAGGGGTGAGAGAATTCACCAAAGACAGAGTGGGGAACAGAACAGGCAGACTGACTAAAAACACTGCTGAGGAGAGCAGCAGACAAGAAGGAGAGGTCTGCTGCATCATGTGGGTAGCTCCCTGGCCAGCTGGGGATCAAACTTTTGCTGCAGAGGCTGCGGACAGCTTCACAGCGCTGCACTCAAACCCTGCACCACCAGGGAGGCCCGAAGTGTTATTTTAAAAACTCTTTCTATTTATTGTAAAGTTACTTCTTATTGTGAATCTTGGCCAAAAATGTTTGGAAAATGTGGTTATAGTGCAGGATTAAGAACCCAGGCTAAAAGTTAGTCTTTTTGGATCTGAACCATGATTTTATTCCTATTAGCTATATAAGCAAGTCATTAAGCTTCTCTATATAAATGTTGCTAATCCATAAGTAAGGAGCCATAATTGTGGAACCATACGGTTGTTGTAAAGAGGAAATAATTAAACTGTGAGAAGTGTTTAGAATATATCTGACACATAGAAAGTGCTCAAAGGAGACTTAGATATTGAAAATACATCATTGATTGCATCTTGAGATCATCAGACATCTCTATCCTTTCATATTTGTATTTGTAAAATAGGGTCAATTCTTGCCAGTTTGGAAAATATTGTTAAAAATTATCCTTTTAGACCACATGCAATATCCTATTTCCTGTGTAACCTCTTATACTATTATGCAGGTTTTATTCCTGTCTCTTCATACCAGAATCATAACGGAGTTTACTGTATCATAAAGTCCTTAGAGAAATGTTGTAAAGACAAATGCAAATATTAAGATTCTATTTTTTCCCTAAGAGACAGGAACATTTTTAGCCCAATTTCACCTTAAATATATCCTATCTGAATGGACCACAAGAGTGCCTTTTGATACATCAAAACATTAAACCACTCAGTGGTGCCTGACCCTTCCAGAAGCCTGTCCTGGAAGCATGGAATTCTCCATGATAGACCTGTGGCTTGCTCTAAAGAACCAGGCAGAGGAGAGCTGTGAAGTCCAGAAGGCAGACATGTGGGCTCTGCTACTATATAGCTCCCTCAAGACTGAGCCTAGGGGGTTATCCTGTTTCCTGAAAGTAAAAGATATCTACGTCATTCCTAATGTCTTCTTTTAAAAGTCTGAAATTTTTCTAAATGAAACTTATTGGGGACAGAGGTATTCTGAACACTAAAATGTGAGGACAGTTTTGTGTGTTTGAAATTCTTTGCCTTCACCAAATTCTCAAATAGGGGAGAATTAACTCAAAAGCTCAATTACATTCTAATTTCCATAAAAGTTGCAGTTAAGTACATATTAAGGGGACTGAGGCCTGAGAGGCTGAAAGGGGAAAGGGATTATAATAAGTACAGCTACCTTTTACAGGGTACTTACCAGGTGCCAGGCACTATACTAAAGACTTTGTATGCATGAACTAATTGGATAACCATAGTGGTATAATGCAGGAATTGTAACTTCTATTTTTCAGATGAGGAAATTGAGGCATTGAAAAATGGTTGAATAATTTTTAATTCACAAAGTTATATAACTGATGATTTATCAAGCACCTTCATTTCAATGACTGATAATGGAGACCTTCATTCAATCCATTTATTCCATTGCTTTTTTCACTCCCCGTCACCCACCCACCTGTATCCTCACTTTTCTCCTATGATTCTAGGCTACATTTTTTCAAAATCACAGTCTTACAAAAGTCCTTCCTTTTACATACCTTTCCTCTAATTCACCTGGAGAAACTCCAACCCTGGATAAACACAACTTTCTTCCTGCTCCAAAGCTACCTGTTTGAGCAGGCTTTCATCATCCCACATCAGCTTGAATAGTGTTACCAGTTGCTTACAGAGTCCCCACACTACTGGCCTTCTTTTTGTTACTTGAACACTGAGAGCTTGCTGCTGCCTCCGGGCTTCTGCATGTGCTATTTCCTCTGTCCAGAAGGTTCTTTTACCAATCCAGCCCGTACCTGACTCCTTTGTCACTCATGATTCATCTCAGATGTCACCTTCCTTGAGAAAGCTTCCCTGAATATTAGAGGGATTTTCACATAATAAAGAGGGCAAAGAACTCCCTAAGGTCACCTAGAGAGCTCTGTGGCTGCTGAGTTAACTCCAGATGAGGCTTCCTAACTGCTCATCTCATGTTCTTTCCATTACCTGGTGCTATCTCCAATTTTCTTTTTCTTGTTTCTTTTGAAACAGCCTCATCAAGTGTTTCAGGTTGTCACTTTGATCAGAGATCATAAAATTTCAGGAGCATAAGGGCAGAATTTCCTTCTGCGGTTTCTAGGTGTTGTATCTGTGCTGTTGGTTGCTCTCAGCTGACTGCCCAATCCACTGACAGGCAGCTCTAGGGCCAGCTGTGCAAACACGTGTAAATACTATTGCTAGTGCTGTGCGGAGGGGAAACTTCATCCCCCACTGATGTACCTGCATTTTTTATATTCACAAAGTCAACTGGTATGTCATAACGACCAGTTTTGCACTTTATGTTGCTGTATACCCAGTCAAAAGTGAGTGCTGCCTTTTATTGAAAGTTTGCTCTGTGCTGGATGATTTTATATATATTATCCCTAAGATTCAGAGAAATGAAAAAAACAACAACACACATTTAAGTTCCTGTCTGAGTGATGCCAGAGCCTGCGTTCTTTCTAGAACATCATGTGCTTTTAAAATTATATGTATATTAAAAAAATTAAAAAATAAAATTATATGTATATTATATATATATATTTAATGATCTGCTCTTTAGTGTAGATTGTAATTAATGCTTTCCCTCTCTCTGTCCCACCCCTTTCCTCAATTTCAGCATCACTAACATAACCTAAGACTTTTCTCTATCCTTGGCTAGTCAATATGTAAACTTCAAAAACTGTGTTATTTTTTATGTCCCACTCTAAAGTATTAGGTGGTTGAGGGAAAGGTGGCAGGTTTTAATGTGTTAGAGAAATGAAACTTAGTCATATTGAGGAGAAACTATGAGACAAATGTTGAGAAGTTTCAATGAGGGCCTCACCATAAATACATTTATGTTCCCCACCATATCATGGCCACTTACTTCTTAAGAACTGACCACTACCTATTTAGCTGATAGACCCATGCCTATATCAGAATCCTATTATTACATCCAGCCTCACTGGAACTGTCTTTCTCATGGTAAAGCACCAGCCCAATTAAGAATGAAGCCTGTGTCTTTGTTTCATTGACATAGATTCTAACTAGTGGAGCAGGCTCTTTCAGACCTAATATCAGGAAACAATTTTGGTAGTATGTGTAATAGCTATGAATGATGGTTCTCTTCATATTACTTCTCAGTGCCTTTTGAGTATAAAAAAATATTTAAGAACTAGGTATGACTTTATTATTTTTTCTTTCCTGACTGCATAATGAGGCTGTACTGCCTTGCCACCTGGTCATGCTTTCCCAAGCTTGCTTTGGACTTAAGTCTTTTGGGCAATAATCATTACCCATTATTATGTTCTTGGCATGGCTTCTATTTTCTGGCGAAGCTATTCAAAAGCTTCTACACCGCACTCAGTGACTCAAATTGGCAGGAAAATATCGACGTCTCGGCAGTGCTCATTACCAGGACAGCAACCTAGCAGCATTGATTAGTGGGACAGATAGAGTGGCATTTTAAAATTCTATTCCAAATGTGAGAATCCCTTCATTTAAAGACTCTTTTTAAACCCCTTTTAAAAAGTTAACTGTAGAAACTTCTAATATACATTCTATGGTAGGGTTCATGCCGGGATAAATATGAAACTTAACTGAAATAATATCAACTCTCAAAGAAACAAAAAAAAAAAAACGGGCAGGAAAGAGGATATTCATATTTTTATATCCCAACTTGAAGTTGAATTAAATTAGCTTGATGGGCTTTAATTCTGATTTGATAATAAATATGAGTATGTGTTGTTTTCTGTGCTGTTCACTTGTCTCTCAGCTTTTTATCTGCCCTTATCTGCTCTGCATTGCTAGGGATGGTAGCTTGTAAGCTGTATTTCCTGGGCCCACTGGGTATCTGCTTTTCTATTAGTTTCTACCAATGGGAGGCAATAGTGGGAGACCACAATCTAGAAGGAAAAGATATTTCTGCCCTGCTTCCAGTCCTGCTCACAGTGGTTTTAGTACCTGTGGTGATGACAGCATCTCTAGCTGCAGCGCAGCAGATGCCAGTATGGTGGTGCCAGCCCAGCACATGTTAGGCACTTCTAGTCTCCAGATATCCCTCCTTTTCCTTTTCTCCTCCTGTAACTCTGCCAAACCTTTGTAGCCAATGGTCTGTGAAATACATGATGTCCTATCTGTCTTCATGACTGGATTCTGGCTACTATAATTAAGAACAAATTGCTTCAACTGTGAAGTATCAGTATATTGATTTTGAACTTTAAAGATTTCATTAGCTTACATTTTGTTTCTAATCATCATTGAATGGGCTTCCCCTGAAATATTTGTAGTAGAAAATAATAATAGTAATAAATGGTGATAAACATGACTAACCTTGTTCATCATTTTCCATGTGCGAGCTGTTGCTCTCAGCCCTTCACTCTTCTTTAATTCTCACGGTAACTCTGAGATAATACTACTTTTATCCCTTTTGATATTGAGGAAAATGCAGCGCAAGAGAGGTCATGTAGGTTGCCCAGGACCACCACCACTGTGGGGAGAGCCAGGATTTGACCCAGGACAGCCTGACTCTGTGGTGTGAATTCTGAATCATAGTGCCATAATGGCCCTAATGAGCTGTGTTCTTAGTAAATATGCTTCCGCATTGTAGATCCTGAAGTCTTGGGTTGAGCTGCAGTCTTTTATGAAAGGTTTTGCAAATGTGTTCCCTGAGGTAACTTCAGAAGTTGGCTAATTCTAGAAATACCATAAAAGATATAAGCTCCAGTCACTTGTATATTGTAAAAACCTTGACAAGGCCAGAAACAACTTCCTCTCTTGTTCATCATTCCCAGACACTAGCATAGTTTCTGTCACAGTTGAACCTCTAAAAATGTTTGTGCAATAAATATTTTTAGACAACAAACAATATACTATATGCATATAATAAATTATACATACAATATCAAATAAGTCAATGATTTGAAGCTTGCATAGGTTTAGATGGGGTTAACATTCCACATCCAGATCTCCCTCTCTTGTCCTTAAGTAATTCTACTTGGGAAGAGATCTAGGTAACAGGCAAAGAAGGACTTGTGTTTTTTTTTTTCTCAACTATAACACTATCTAAACTCAGGAGCATATTTTTTCATAAAGGTGAAAGTATGGTCTTTATAAAGGAAATAAGAACATTGGAGATAAAACATGGGGAATTGTTTTATGTTTATGAACTACATCTAATGATTTCTCATAAGCCTCTAAGAGGTGTATTAACAAATTAAGGTGAAATAATGAGAAGGTGTAAAAGAAATCAGTATGTCCTAAGGATAGAAGAAGCAATAAAGAGTAAACTTAACCCTCATCTATTTCCTTGGGAAGGAAACTCAGGCATTGACACTGCCTTGGGAGAGAGAGAGAGAGAGAAATGGGATAAGGGCAGGACTCCACCCATAACATCCTGCTGAAATGACCATTTCTGGTCAAGGGTCTAGGGTCTGTTCTCAGGATTTGACCAACAAAGGGGCATATTGCAGGTTCTGTGTAACGAAAGTTTGTGTGATAGACTTCTGTGGAAAAAAGTGGATATTATTTGATCTATAGTTATAAGTGAAGGGAATGCTTAAAATTACTGTAAGAAAAATTAAATACATCAAGATTACAATCCAACTTCATCAAATTGATAGATGTAACATTGAAATTGTGTTACTTGGATCAATTTAGCCCATTTACAGTCAAAAAGGGAAAGTAAAAACAATGGTAAAACCAATTAAGAGTTGGTCTGTTCTTTATAATGACTATGTTCCAGCAAGTCTAAATTCTCAGTGGAAAAATATTTCTGAGAAAATCTTTTGTTGGATTAAGATATAAACAAGGATAGCAGTTACTGCTGTGTTTTAATATATCTGTAACCACACTTAATACTGTAAATTAACTTAAAAAAATAAAAACCTGATTCTCCAATGAACACTTGTATTCAACATGGAAGTCAATTTAGAGAACTGCCAGATGTGAAGTTGCCTCCTGACACATGTGACTCAGCCACAAGTATTTGCTTCAAGAGTAAAATGATTCAGAAACATTGGTACTGCCTTCTGTTATAGTTTGTAATTTCACTTATTCCTCTGTCTAAACTGCCAGTTTTAAATAATGGTTGTAAATACAATGAAACAGAACTTGAGTTATTTTAATTCTGTCATCTTATGTGACCACTTGGTATTTTTATTTGTGTTAATTTTGTTTTAATTTGCAAAAGCTAAGATTCAAAAGCAGGAACTATCATGTGAACTATTCATGACTGTGACAAATCAACATAGGTATGTTTTTCCTTTTCTTTCCAAAAAGTATTTTGATGAAAGTATTTGATAATTGAAAACAGTGAGAAAATAATCCATTAATTTCCTTCTTTTTAGTGTTGTAGTTTTCATTTATTCATTCATTTTGGTATGATTATGTCTATTATGGTCAATGAAGAAAAAACTCTCAGCCTAGATTACTTTTCTGAGCATTATTTTTATTTGTTTCATATAGTTATTGCTAAAAATAATTTTGTCATACAAAAGAAAAATGTCCTTACGTGGGTGTCAGATATGCTAGGAACATCATGGCTTGGAAGTATATGGATTGCTATGAACACACGGCAAATCTCTTCACATTGTCATTGCAAAAGAAACCCATGAGACTCTCGGTATCAGAAATGCCATCAATTATGTCCATCCACTCCTTGTTAACTGACCACAGAAAGAAAAGAAGAGTAGTGCTGGCCTGTTTATTGGACCTTCCTCAATGTCTACTGAATTTCTTAATGATTTATCCAGTTGGTAACTCTTTTTAGGGTCTCTGTATGATTTATAGCAGTTCATTCAGAATGACTTTGTTCAAATGGCCATGATGTATGTTAGGTATAGAT
This sequence comes from Talpa occidentalis, assembly GCF_014898055.3. NCBI lineage: Eukaryota > Metazoa > Chordata > Mammalia > Eulipotyphla > Talpidae > Talpa > Talpa occidentalis. The sequence continues at coordinate 91,125,859 of NW_023602073.1, read as the reverse complement.
TCCTTTTTATTCCTCAAAGCCAATGAGTTGAAGACATTTGCTAGGAGTGGGCCATTAGTGAAGATTTTTCAGTCAGACATTTGTTAGAAATTCTTATTAATTACTTTCCATTGTTAGGAAGAAAATGCCAAAATGCAATAAAGAAAAATCTTTTCCTTTACTCAAGTAAACATTGATATAGTAACCAATAGATTTCACACTACCTTCCCTTCAATATTTAATTGTTGGTAAAAACTTCTCATATCTTATTTTGGGACAAGTGAGTTTAATACAAACGAATTTGTCCCAAACAACTCAGGGAACTAGAAAAATGTGCCAGTGTCTAGTATCTGAATTAGAGTTTGGCAAATAATGGGAATAAAGGTCTAATATAGATTAGGACTTTTAGGAAGATGGGAAGAGCTCAGCAGTTTCCCTCTTTTTGTCACCTGGTCATACTGGTATCCTGCTTGTAGGCAAGTGACATCAGCAGCCAAATCAACTGTGGGTTCTGTGGTAAGTGATGCAAATGTGTAATGACAGCAGGACTCAGCTGCCATAGCTACATCTTCAAAGACAGTGGGCATTTTATTGGCATAACCTAGCCTATACCCTCCTCCCTGTATACTGTTTTCTAAATAAATATTTTTATTGATACATCTTTATTTAAAGATTTATTTATTTATGCATACAAGAGCTGGGGTGTAGGCCAGAGGTACAGGGGTGGGGGTGTGAGAGGATCCACCAGAGACAAAGTGGGGAACAGAACAGGTGGATCTACTAAAATCACTGCAGAGGGGAGCAGTGGGCGAGACAGGAGAGGTCTAATGCCCCATGTGTATTATCTCCATGGCCAGGGATCGAACTTGTGCTCCTGTAGCTGCCAGATAGCTTCATAGTGCTGAGACTTAACCCCTTGCGCCACCAGGGAGACCCCGCTCCCTGGATACTGTTTGAATGGGCATGTCCAACAACTCCCATTCTCCTCCGTCAAGATATCATAGCTGAGCAACATCTCTTGAGTGACCCATCTTTCTTTTCATATGCAATCTTTAATCAGATGTTGATTCTGGAATTTCTCCCTATTAAATCTGTCTGGACCTGGGTTGCTTTGTAATTAATTTGATAATTTCACTCACAGAAGGCAATCTTGTAATTATTATTTTCTGGCAATTTATTATTACATACTAAGTATAGAGACCAGAAGTAAGTTCAATCAACTGAAGGTTTTTCAATCTCTTTTTAGGGTATTCACTTCTGAATGTATACACAAGCATGAAGAACTGGAAAGGGCTCAGTGGAAAGTCATGAATATGATTAATGAGGTTGAGAATGACTCAAGTAGAAAGATCAAAATTTCTGGGAAAGAGAAAGCTGAAGGTGAATTTAATAACAATATCCAAAAATATTGAACATTATTTTGCAAATTATTTTGCAACGTGAGGTAGTTAGGCTTGACATAAAGAAGAACTTCTGGTGAGAAATGTGAAAGATGAGTAGATTACCAAAAAAAGCAATTGGAAATGTGCCCTGCAGAGTTTGAAAAATGAATGTATATTCACATATTATAGACTGTCTTCCTTTCTGGAGGTTGAGTGGACCACATAACATTTCAATTGTTTTCTGGATCTGAGATTCATGGATTAACCTTCTCAGGTATAGGGTGGTGGATCCTTCCACAGTTAAATAAACCAAGAATTTTAGGTAGTGATCCTTGCTAAATTACAGAGAAATTCCTTTTTGTGCACTAGTTTTAACTCCTTTTTAGAAAAGAACATTTTGAGATACTGACATATAAACATAGACCATCATACAAAAATGTACCACATTCTGCCTACAATTTCCAGTGATTCATGGACATCTAACATCTATACAAGGAGTCTGTTATGAGTCTAGGGCTCAGGTGAAAAAAACACCTTCTAGAGGAAATTTCTTATCTCATAAATGATCAATCCCATATTTATTTATTTATTTATTTATTTATATATTTATTAGGATTTGACGATTTATTTATTTAGCACTGGGTACATTCAGAAGTGCGGGAGGGTGAGAGAACTCACCAGAGCCAGAGCGGGGAGCAGAGCAAGCAGAAGGACCGAAGTACACTGCTGAGGGGAGCAGCGGGCGGCAGGAGAGGTCTGCGCGCCATGTGGGACCCTCCTCCGGTGGCCGGGGAGCAGCCGGGGATTGAACAGGTGCTGCAGAGGCTGCGGGCAGCTTCACAACCCAGCACTCAACCACTGTGCCACCGGGGAGGCCCATTACAGAAAGTTTGTTCTAGAATCTTCTTGCCATCATGTATTGCCATCACACCACAAGAAACTTAGTTCACATCTCCTTTCTTTCCTACTTTCTTCCCTTTTGTTTTTCCTCCTAGTTTTATTCTTCTTCTGACTGTCTCACATACTTTGCCAGTCCCCTATGTCCTTTCCTTTCTGTCAAGGTCTGCTAGTGGCCTCTAGGACATAAGGTGACTGTTGCAAAAATTGGCTATTCCAAACCCAGAATCTGATTAAAATTAAGCTACAGATTAAGGATCACTTAAGTCCATTTGCATCAGTTAGTCAAAGTCCTTGATGTGATAGTTTACAGTCACTTGTGAAGGAAATGATCATTGGAAGCAAAGACCTTACAACTTAAAAGTGAGTGTTGTGTTTAGAGGAGTGTTCATTTAGAAAAATCCCCTTTTTAGGTTGGGGTCAGGCATACTTAGGAAAAGCAAATTTCTCAAACTTCTCTGCCTGATTGGAATCAATTCCCCTTCAAAAACATTTCCATGAGAACTCGAGTACTACCCTCACTTTATCCACATTTTTTTTTTCTGCACTTTCCCAAGAATGAAATTGATTGTGTAAGGAATAAAGTCTCCTCATGCTATTTTACAAAATTTCCATTTCTGTGCAGCTATTCTCTTTTGCTGGTTTCACTTTGTGGAACTCTTAAGGAAACTATTTCCTGGGAATTAAGGAAAACATATTGATTTAATACTTAACTAGAGGTCTGTTCATGGAACTCATCTTTCCTAATTTTGTGGCATTACAACATTTCCAGGCCACAACATCCTCAATGGGATTACGATCACGGTCAACTATGGTGGAGAACTCTGGATGGCTTGGTGGTGGGTGTGGTGTCAGAACATCTGAAGGGGGTGATCTTTTACCTCTAAATTATGTACAGTGTTGTGAACCAATGTTACCTTAAGCATTTGATTTACAGGAAAATCTTTCTCTCAACATATACTCAGATAATTTTAGTCTAAATTGGCAAAGTCAAGGGGATGGCATTTCTTATTGGTGATATAATGCATATTGTGATGCTGCGCTACATTTTTAAGGTGAGCATAGGTTCACTGGGGTTTAGGTTAACTCAGTTGTTAAGTATTTTTCATATCAGCCCTGGTTAAGGACAGCCTGAATTCCATTGCTAACTATATTCCCCCTCCAATCCCCTGGTTACTTAGTCTCCCAGAACTTGCTGTGTTATTTTCCTTATTCCTATGCAGAACATTGAGACAAGGGTTTCTGTGAACAAACTCTCCAACACTTTGCTTTTCTTCCCTTTCTTTGTTCTGATTTCATCACCTATATAAAGAAATCTCATTGTTGTGCTCGCTTCGGCAGCACATATACTATAAAGAAATCTCATTGTGCTATATGTAAGTCCATAAACTACTTCAGATCTGTTTGTACTAAAGCAGGAATTAAAGAAATAACATAGATAGTTTTCTAATAGTATAATCTTGAAATTAGAAAATCAAAAGGATAATAACAACTTTGGAAAATGGGTGCATTGACCAGTCCTATTTCAGAAGAAATTTATCTGTCTGATTGATTCAAAATAAATTGGGTCAACCTAAAGTTTCTGCATTGCTCCCCACAATTTAACCCATAGTAATGACAGGTTCTTAAATAAAAAGTGTTTTCTCAAGTCCAGATTTATCTACAAGTATGTATGGCAGAATATCATCTATCATTATTACAGAATTTGCAACAAAATACCATGTTTTCCATTTCTTAGATTTTATGTGTAACTGGTTTGTAAAATATGGAACCCATATGTCATATGGTAGACTGTAAATATTTCCCCATGGCTCTTGGTCATTGAAGAATTCTTTCTGGTAGCACTTAAGTTGTCTCATCACCATTTCTGGTAGAGCTTTCCAGTTTTTAGAGCTGTTTTTCTGGAAAGTCTGGACAGACTCCTGAAGAACTCAGTGAAGTGGTTGAGTAGACTTGCTGGCATACCACTGTGAGTTGAAAGCTGTGGTATAAAGCACACAACCGTTTAGGAGAGAGTGATCTTGTTTTAAAGGAATCATTTGGGAGCAGAGGAAACTTTTACTGATCAACATACCCAGGAGTTCTTCCAAATATCGCACTTTTTCTCTGATGTCTACAGTTGGCTCGTTATTTGCATTTCTCCTCTATAATCTCTGAATTAATAAAATGTCCTTGCATATAGTCACTTGACATTTCTTTGATGGGTTTCATGATTTTCTGAATGTGACAAGAGAAAGGGGGTTTGGAGAAGTGAAAGGAATTGCACGGGAGGTTGAAATGTGCAAAGAAACAGTTCCTTGCTGTCATCCCAGCCCCTGGATGATAGAACTTTTACCTCTTGAGAATCCAGCACTGTAAGAACTCTTTTGATTATAGTTAAAGCAATTATAAGTTTGAAGACTAGTTAAACTTTAAAATTAGCCTTCTGCTAAAAGTCAATCTTTCCCAGTTTCTGAAATCTTTTGGTAGAATCTTAGAAACATTTTACCCGTTATATTCTGTCTTTCCCTGTAAAGAATACATTAAATGAAACAAGTTCTGGAAAATATACAGTGCCACATAAAACCACAAAGAGAAGTAACCCAAAGTTCCATCCAAATAAGAAAAATGAATAACTATTTTCTTTACCTGACAGGATGCTGAGAATCCACATTTACTCTTGCTATGTGGTTGTCATACAGCAACAGAGTAGGAAATAAAGCAACAGCACAGGAATTGGGACATCCTGTTGGTGGACTTGAAAAGTATGACATGAAGCCTATATTTGACAGCTATGACGTTACACATATTTGAGCTTATATTAGACAGTTTCTTCACCCTATCTCCATTTCCTGATCTTTAAACATGTCCTAATTAGCTTACCAATGGCACTTAAATAAAGTTAAGTGAAACACTGTGTGAAAAGCACTTAACTGTGTGCTTGGCATGCGATAATCCTAAATAAGTGGTGACTATTATTGTTTGTAATTATTAAACCTGCTGTTATAATGCAAGCTATCTATTTTCTATGCCTGAATTTCAAAACTATATTGGAAATAACTATGCCAGTAGTAATTTTACTTCCTTTGAAGGGGTATGCAATTCACTTATGTGTAGTTTTACTAATTTAGAATGATTTGCTAGAGGTCAACCTTAACAATTAACAATTCAGCATTATAGAATTTATCAAAAGCAATGCCAATGGAGCACTAACTTCACCCATGGTAGATTCTGTAAGAAATCTTAATTTCATTATCAAAAAAAATATTTACTATTTTTTCAATCTAAGAATGTGTAGTTTCATAATTACTAACTTATGCCCCTGTTAAAACAAAATGTAATAAAGAGAATACAATATTTATGTCTTTCTTTATCCTTACATATATAATAACCTATTGTTTCCCAAAAATACTTATGATATATACATCTTTTTCACCAACTCCTTCAGTGTGATTATGTTGTTCATTGCTAATATAATTAGGTCAAGTGTTTTAATTCCAGTTTGGGCTCCCCTAATTTCCTCACTGATATTATTTATTTATTTTTGGCTATGTGAACTAGTACCATGGTTCCAAAACTCAGAAAAATAAAGTTGTACTTTACCCTACTCTTTTTACCACTTTCACAACTAGTCATTTTATTTATTTATTTTTATTTTAATTTAAATTTTATTTTTATATTCCCCATACAATTACAACCCCCTTATTTTTACCCCAAGCCCTTCTTTCCCCGCCCCCCACACCCCATAGAGAATCTCTTGTTCATAGATATTTGTTGATTTTGATATTTTCTTTCTTATAGTTATTCATTTTCCTGGTCCCTTATTTAAATTTTCTAGATTCCTGCTATGAGTGAGACCATCCGGTATTTTTCTTTTTCTTTCTGGCTTATTTCGCTGAGCATGATCCCTTCCAGCTCCATCCATGTTGCTGCAAATTGCATGTGTTTATCTTTTTGAATGCTGAGTAATATTCCATGGTGTATATGTACCACATCTTCTTGATCCAGTCATCTATTTTTGGGCATTTGGGTTGTTTCCAAAGCTTAGCCATTGTAAACAGTGCTGCTATAAACATAGGGGTGCAGGTGCTCTTTGGAATTGATGTTTCTGTGTCCTTTGGGTAAATACCTAGGAGTGGAATTGCTGGATCATATGGAAGCTCTATGTTTAGTAGGTCAAGAAATCTCCACACAGCTCTCCATAGTAGTTGGACCAACAACTAGTCATTTTAAATAATGTTTCTGGTTTATTCTTCCTGTATTTTTAAGTACTTTCTTATATTCTAATGAAGATAATATATTGGAGATAGTCTTCTGATCTTTGTTTCTTTAACTTAATAAAAGAAACATATCCTGGAAATCACACCTTATCAGTCCCTAGTGATTGTCTTCATTCTTTATACAGTTGTATAGTACTCCATTGTGTGGCTATGCCATAGTTTATTCAAATACTCTTTTATATATGGGTAAGTACATATTTTGCTTTGTTATAGATTGTTAAATTCCCCACTCAGAAGTTCCAGTGGCGTGGGCCATGCTACTCATGCTGTCTGACAAGGTCTGGGTATGAGCGAAAACTCCTGAAAAGTCAGGAAGCTCATGCTGTCTGACAAGGTCTGGGCATGAGGAAAATTTCTGAAAAGTCAGAAAACTCTAGAGCTGGCTCCTGCTACTTCCTTTCACTTGTTTGTGGCAGTTATTGTAACCATGGAAATTTTCTATGAGCTTTAGAATAACACAATGAGTGTTGGCATTAATGCCAATTTCGGTAATGCACACTTCAGTAGTTTGAAAAATGTACCTTCCAACATGATTGATAATGTAATGGTTTCCAATAACTCTCCACATCCTCCATTTTGTAACTTAGTTACCATGAGTAACATTGAGTTCTCTAATAAACCACGATTGATAGAACTGATGGAACTGAGCCCTTCTCTTGTCCCCCACAAGAGAAAGTCCGGAGGCGCCCCAGGAGGCAAAATAGTCCGAGAAAAACACACCACATACTGTTCCCATGGTACCAGGACCCCTTGGTTCTATATAGAAAATAGGAGGCTGCCCTCTATCATATAATGCCTGCTTAGCCTTGTTTTAGTTACCTAGCTTGACCACATAAATCACGTTGTGTGTAGAGCACCTGTTTCTATTTTCTGAATAACATACATCATCTAGGGAAATAATATAACCAAGTTAATGTAACCAAGTAACCAAGTTCATCTTAGACTGGGAAAATTAAAAAAGGACTGTGCACTGTTAATGATTATTAATAATTTCTGAAACAATGTAAAAGTGAAATCACATGATTGCACGATATGATGATCAAATAACAATTTCTGATGTATAAATAAAGACCCACTGAGACCCTCAGCAGGAGATGTCTGCACCCTGATCAAGTGTCAGTGTCTCCTCACTACCTCATCTACCTCATCTCCCCCCTCCCCTCATCCCTCCACTTCACCGACCCTGCCCCAGTCAGAGCTGGACTCCGGCATTCCAGCTTGCATTCCTTGCAATACATGAGAATGCTTATTTCCCCAGTCTGACAATGTGTTGTCATACCCTTAGATTTTCTCCATATCTAATAGGTGAGACATGGTAACAGTGTTGCTTTAATTTGCATTTCTTTGATCATAAATGAGTTTAGGCGTCTTTAAACATGTTTAAGGGCCATTTGTATATATTCTTGGTAAATTGCCTATTCATATATATTTACCATTTTTCCACTAGGTTTTGGTGATCTGTCTCTCGGTTTTTAACACTTCTTATTCTATCTTAAGAACTTTAGCCTTTTATTTGGGGTATGTGTGACAAATATTTCCTCTCAGTTTGTTAGTTTCCTTTTTAACTTTCTGCTACTTGCCATACAATTAAATTATTTTGTTCATGTAGCCAAATTTATCAATATTTCCTTTCATTGCCTCTGGATTTTAAATCATAGTTAGGAAGACTTTCTGCACTGTGGTTAAAGAGTTCACTCATGTTAACTTTTTCTAGTATTTATATAGTTTCATATATGTCATTAAAACTCCTGTTCTATTGAATAATATTTTTATGTACAGAGGTATCAATTTAATGTTATCTTTTGCCAAATGACTACATTTATTAAAAAGTCAATTTTTGCCTCAGGGATTTGAAATGCACTTTTATCATCCACTAAATTGCCATGCCTTTGGATCCATTTGTATTCTTTTCTGTTGATCTCTTTGTCTACTCATTTGCCAGTACCACAATGTTTAAATAATAGAAGCTTTGAAATAGAGTGTGCTTCAGGTAGGGATGTTTCCTTCTTTTTCATTGGTTTCCTGATTATTCTTTCACGTTTGTTTTCCATATATACTTTAATATTAACTTTTCCACAAAAGAATACTTGATGGTATTTTACTAGGATTATAAATTTATCAGTTAACTTTGGAAAAAACTGACATTTTCATAAAGCTGAGCCATTCTATTCAAGAACAGGGGGATGTCTCTGTATTTGTACAAGTCTACTTTTGTGTCTATCAAAAGCATGTTTTAATTCACCTTCCCACCATCAACTAGTCCAGGAGGGACCTCAATTGTTTGTGTGCCTCACACCTACCCCACATTGTGAGAAAAACATCCTATGTGTAGAGATTAATTGAAAGGTTCAGGAGTCACAGGATGACATTTCAAACATCATGTTATGGTAACTGTCTCTATTGTCTATCCAATATTTTTTACCAAATGATAAAATATATGCTAGTTTCTGCCAATACAAAAGTAAAATATCTTGTCCCTACTGGGAGATGCTCACAATTAGTGGGGGTGGCAGGTAATTAAAATGACAGTAGCAATTTTTTCCTTAAGTACAGTCCAGTCTTTTCATTGAGGAGAACTAGATTCAATGTCTGTGAGACATTAAGAAGGAGGTTGACACTGATTGTATGAAACCAATTTCTTAGCTGGAAATTTATTTCTTGTTTCTTAGTGTCATTCATGCATTCCATTACTTCTGCCTACAAATGCATCTCAGAAGATAATTTAAAAGTCTAATTGTAAAGTGTTGAAGCCCTTCTTGTTCATGCATGTGTGTCTAGTGAGATATCAAGTGGAATGATGTAATTATTTGATTCCAGCAGCAGCTGGTACACAGCAAGCTTCTTTTTTCAAATCACTTTACTTTCCTGTGGCCATTAATAATTTGCCTAAAAAGGAAGCAAATCCTTGAAGACTTTCATTGCTCTTGCAAATTTTTTCTATCAGTTCTTTCAATTTAGCATGTGGCTACAGCTTTTGGGGAGTTAATGGCAATGTTGAATATCATGTTTATATGCTTTTATATAGTTGCTATCCAAGTTGAGTTAATAATCACTTTAAAAGTTTTTTCTGCAATTCCCTCAAGCCTCATTCACATCTTATTTGGAGTTCATAGGGAGTTAGTCAGGCTCTTACATATGACTGCTAGAGAAATTAACTAACTCTTTCAGAACTGTCAGTATTCCTAGAAAAAGAGAAAGTTTAACTTCTGTGTTGTTCTCTGGCCAAATTCCTAGTATAAAGTCACACTGTCCCAATCATGAGGCTCCCCATCCTACGCTTGCCAGTGTGGATATAATATTCCCACCCCACTGCCATGTGATGTTCTGGTAAAAAGATCTTCTCACCCCCATTTCTGGGCCTCCACATCCATCAGTGGACTTCACCGATGGAGTTCAGCTACCTAACAGTCTCTCTGTATCTGGTTACTTCTATTTCATTACATATTAAGACTTGGCAGAGTAAGTTATTAAAAGGAGCCCTTCCAGATTTGCCTGCTACACCATTGCTTTTTTCTCTCTGTGGTTTCAATTTTGTATTTTTTAAATGCCATGGAAAGGAAAGAAAGGGATTATTTATAATCTGTTTAAATGAAATGTCTATGTTTAACATTGCTCCCCACTTCACTACCCAGAGATTCAGAATATGGTTTCCCCCTGTTTGGACTAAAAATAGAACAATGCAGTAGTTACAACTGCATGAAACTTACTGGTTCATTGTCTTCCATGGACTTGGAGATTACTACACCTTGAATCTTAAAGAAAGCTTTCTCTGATTTAATTATTATAATGCAGAACCAGCCATTCTTCAAACTGATAGCACTGCTCACTTAACCACATCAGTTCTAGCCCAGAGGAGGTGGAAGTGACAGCACAGTTAGAAGGCAGAAAGGAAGATGCCATTGTTAAAAGAACACTTTGTTGCTATGAAAAATCTACTTCAAAATTTTTCCTAGGCCTACTTTCTCTCCTTCACAGACTCCAACTGGACTGTTCAATATCATCTCTCAGCTATGGATGTACTATTGATTTAAGAACATTTCTTACTCATCCTTTTTTCTTTAATATGCAAACTGTTGTTCAGTTCACCCAATAAATTCCTACTTCTGATATTGCATTTCTAAGTTTTAGAATTTTCATTTAGCTCTTTTATAATGTTCCCAATTTTTTCATGTAAAATCAAAAGGAAGTTCCATTACTTTACCCATAATATGCATTTTCCTGTAAATTCTTGAACCAGTTCATAATAGTTTTAAAGTTCCTGTTGACTAGCTTCAGTAACTAGGTTATTTCTGGATCCGTTTCTGTTTCCTTTAAATTTTCTCTTGATTATCACATTTTCCTGCTTCCTCACATTTTTCATATGTAAAAAATATATTGGTATACTTAGAGACTTGCAAATAATGTGAATGAAAGAAAACTGGAAACTTTTTGATCTTTTGGTATTTGAGCTGGGAGGGATTGACTGCAGTTTCCAATATATCGGATTCACTTTTGAATGGCCCAGGAGTCCAATCACTGTGAAAATGCCTAGGATCAAGTGATTGCCCTCTGCTCACCAGCCCTGCCTCCTTCTGCTTTCTCAGTGCGGGAAAGATTGAGCAAATAGACATCCTGGATTCATTTTGTCCAGATTTTTAATTCAGCTCACCAGACCAATCATTCAAGAAGGCCTAGTTATTTCCCCTCATTTCCACAAATTCTCCCCATCTCTGGCAGCTCTCCTGGGCCCTGCATCCAAGACTGAAAGCTGCTGCTGTGCTCTGCTCTCCTGGGCTGGGTGCACTTCTCTTTGGAATACTATTTATCAATGATTTCTTGCTGTCACTGCTCTTCATTCTTCACTTATGCCATAGAAAATATGAGTTTTTTTTTAAATTTTGGCTGAGTCTTTTCTTCTAGAGTATGAGAGCAAGATACTTGCATTCTTCTGTATCCTAACTGAAAGCAGAATCTAACCGACTTCCAACTTCTTTAATTCAGCATTTACTTGGCCTGGCAAAACACATAGGACATTAAGAAATATTCATAAAGTCTCCAGATAATTTCCATGGCATCAATGACTACTGCTACAAAATAGAAAAAAGGATAGTGAAATCTTGCTGGAAAAAACCCCACGACATTTACAATTACATTTTTCAAGTGAGATGACCAAATTTAGAGAAAGAAAATGAGTAAGTATAGGCTCATTAAATATTTCACATCCCAAGAAACTATACTATTAAAATCACAGTATTTCTGGACATATAGGAAATCTCCTTACTTTATACATTTCTATATTTAAGGAATTTCACTGGATAGACTGAATGTTTCTTTTGCCTTTCTCAATGCCCTAAGAAAACCTGTGACTGAACACTGGCATTTATTTTTTCAAACCTATAATAAGGGCAGGTCCTTCCTGTTTTGTTCCTCAACATCAAAAATTACAGGAAGCGTGTGTATTTTCCTGAGTTCTAAATTTTAAGTCTTTCAAAACATATACTGAGATCTCATACCACAGGGGGACATCACACTGTCTCTGCATAATATAAATGAAGTTGTGGTAAATGTGTTGTCATCTTTTGATTAAAAAAAAAAAAACTACCTCAACTAGTTAATCTGAGGTCAGGCAGGTAGGAGGAATCAAGAGCATTTTGGAATGCATAGAAGTTCTTTCAGATCCATAGAATATCATAGAAAAGAAACTGTTAATTAAGTACAGGTCTCCAACCCTTTATTTTTTTTTTTAAACTTTTTTTTTTTTTTTATAGAGGCATGTTTTTATTTATTTATTTGTTCGTTTGTTTCGTTTATACATGCACTGGGTACAGTCAGAAGCGCGGGAGGGTGAGAGAATTCACCAGAGCCAGAGCGGGGAGCAGAGCAGGCAGAAGGACCGAAGTACATGGCTGAGGGGAGCAGCGGGCGGCAGGAGAGGTCTGCGCACCATGTGGGACCCTCCTCTGGTGGCCGGGGAGCAGCCGGGAATCGAACCGGCGCTGCAGAGGCTGCGGGCAGCTTCGAAACCCAGCGCTCAACCGCTGCGCCACCGGGGAGGCCCTCTCCAACCCTTTAATATTAACTCACAGGCTCAATGACTAAAAATTCAGGTGAGAGCAAGATGGAAACTGTGGGTGTCTCGGTGTTGGGTGTGGTGTGGTAACAACACCCAAAGGGGGAACCCTATACTTTTAGTACACACATGATTCCTGTTAGGATATGGTATACTGCTTGTTGGTTTCCAGTATAAGCTAACTTATAACACTGCTTTCTGTGTAGTTTCCAGTGAGTTATGTAGAAAAGGGTGCTTTAGTCACCTTCATGCCCTAGCAGAAGATCAATAATATTTCCTAAGGGAATTTCATAATTCCAAAGAATTTAAATAACTCAATGGAAATAACCCAGGAGGGAAAGAAAAACAATGTACCAATGATAAATATGCTTTTGAGTAAGCTTAGAGTACACAAGGAAACAAAGAAAAATTATGAGAGGTAAGCACATCTTTAAGAAGGTTGAACAAGAACATGGCTGGTGATTGTTGATATTAGCTGTAATGTGGAGAATCATGTTATTTTTTCAGAAGATAATTTGTTTATTGAATGTGACTGATGGCCTCTTTGGAATTTATGGAAATACCATAAACTAAACATATGTGAACATCTTTTTTTTTAGTCTATTATAGGAACAGATGATTTCATTACTGGAAGATCTTTTTTAAAATAGACATAAGCTCTGCTAACTTTAGAGTAGCTCCCAATAAAGAAAATTTGGTAAGAAGATTTAGAAATAATTGTGATTGATGCCTCCAACCATCTCTGAGTTTCTTAAGGATACTTTTTAATTTACTAACAAAATGCTTTAAATGTACAAATTTTGTTTGCAGTATGTTATTTAGTGATGACTTGTGTCTTTATTTATTTTATTATATTCAATTGTTATTATTCAGAATATATTGTCTTACCTTTTAGTAGTGAGTCTTCCAGAAAATATTGGCCATAAGGCCAGTCTGGAAAAGTGGGAAGACTTATGAAAAAATGGAAAATTTACGATGCTGGGATCTGTGCTTCAGACTTGAGACATAGAGGGAAGGAAAGAAATAGCTCCTGCTTCACTCCTGCCTACCAGTGACTTCTTTGACCAAACCCAGCCAGAAATTAGATAGCACAGAGACCTTAGAAATGCAACCTCCAATAGTAGGAAGAGCAAGAATGACTGAGGGAAAAGAGGCCCGGATCAGCTCAGAATCTAGATCATTGGGTTCCCACATTCAGCAGCCATTTGGCATTCAATATAACATCAGCTAGAATCAATCAAGAGCTCTTGTTATCTCAACATTTTCAATATTGTGAGGCATTTATTTAAAATTGAAGATTTACTTATAAACTAGGGTTTTCTTGTAGCTGAGGACAACAGGATTTAAAGAAAGGTAATTAAAGATTACCTTTAGCAGTTGCCTCTCTGGGGGCACAAGGGGTTAAGCACCACCTTATGAAGCAATCTGCAGCCTCTGCAACATGAGTTAGATCTCTGGAGTTCAATCTCTGGCTGGCCAGAGAGAAAACCAAATGGTGAAGCAGACCTCTCCTGTCTCGCGCACTGCTCCCCTCAGCAGTGTATTTCAGTCAGTCTGCCTGTTCTGTTCCCTACTCTGTCTCTGGTGAATCCTCTCTCCCCTCACATCTCTGGCCTGTTTACCCAGCTCTTGTATGCATAAATAAATAAATCTTTTAAAAAAAGATTACCTTTAGCAGTCACTATTGTTTTGCAATATTTAGACTTCCTACAAATTACATGCTGTCTGTAATAAAACTTTATATTATTGGTAAATAAATAATTGATGGACACAGACAAAACCTTGGTTAATTTTCCATGGCAATAAAAATGTTCCAATTATCTATTCATCCTTCATCATAAGAATATCAGAGAAAGAAAAAAAAGAGACAATATATCAAAATATTAACTTACAATATTGTTTTCATTCAACCTAGATAACTTTTCTTTACTGGCATAATTTGTTGTTCTATTTCTACCTTAACTCCAATAACCATATTAAGAAATGTGTGTGTGTGTGTGTGTGTGTGTGTGAGTGAGTGTGTGAGTGCACACATGTGTATACTCCTTTGCCATATTAAATTGAAGGATACCCTTTATGTTCACCTCCAGGCAAAGGTCAGTCCATGATTCTGCTGGGTCCTTTTAAAATTCTGTTCAAACTTATTTCTCCAGCCAAAAGAGAACTTTCTCTAACCTTCTATCAGCCTCCTTTTCTAAATTATTCACCTGAGAATCATTTACTCTGAAGTATATTGCCTTACACTACTGTCTTGTATAATTTTTAAACTCTTAAACTGTATTTTAACATTTGAATATCCACACATTTTCTTCTCTAAAAAGGTTTTATGCTCACTGAACACTGCATCCTTTGTATTTTCCTTAATTCCTTATTCAGTGGTGGCCAGAGAGCTGGCCCTTCTTAATCAAGAATACCTGATCATGCTAATTCTCTGAACTTCTAGCTAGAATGCTTTTTCTCATTAAAATTTCTGAATTGCTAGATTTCCAAATGTAGAAAAGTGCTATTTTCTTTCTAATGAAATATATAGTGATCTTTCAAAAAAAGAAAGAAAGAAAAGAACAATTCATGGTAGGTAAACTCCCTATTTTAAGCACAATGCACTACAGATGGAAAAGTAGTTCCCTTAAATGCTCAAGTCTCCTGAAATTGCTCATTGCTTCCTTAGCAGATGAATTATTAATCATTACAGTTTTAGGCTCCTCAGCAGAAAGCTGCTTTTTGGAAGTCTCCTTATTGGACTCCAAGAGTGACAGCTACATCTAGCACTTGATAGAAAATTTAGTTGAAAATTTGTAATGTCTTTTCATAACATCAGAAGTCTTATACCTGCTTGTCTTAGTTTACTTTAGTTTATTGGAAGAGATAGGGTTCTCCAAAGAAATAAAACCAATAGGATATATACGTGTATGACTATGTATATATGTACACATGTGCATATATATACATATATTTTAAGTAATTGGTTTGGTAATTATGAAGACTGGCAATACAAGAAAGGGTGGACTGGCAGGGAAAGGATACTCAGAGAAAAGCTTATGTTGCAACTTAAATTTGCCATCTGCTATAGAATTCCCTCTTACTCAAGGTAGATCAATCTTATGTTCTAGTAAGGCCTTCACCTGATAGGATGAGGCCCACCCATTATGGAGGACAATCTGCTTTATTCAAAGTTCACTGTTTTATTTTCATTTTTGCCTTTACTGATATCCTAGTTCATTGTATATCTATATAGATATGTTGATATCTACATACATATATATGTATATATGTGTGTGTGTATATATATATATATATATATGGAGAGAGGTAGCATTGATTTAGAGCACTGCAAAAGTTTAAGGAGTACAGTTCACACCTCCTCAAATATATTTTACCACCCAAACCCACCACCAAAGTACCAACAACCTTCTACCACAATCCATGGACCCTCTCCTTTCTTTGCTTCTACTCCTATTCTTCCTCTGGTAACCTCAGTTCTACAGTTAGAACCTCAAATTTTGTTTTTGTTTTGTTTGTTCTTTTGCTATGTTACTTTATGTTCTATATATAAATGAAACCGTCTAGTTTTTAATCTTTAGGTTTTTTTTGAAAATCTATTTTTTTTTAAAGATTTATTTATTTATTACAAGAACTGGGGTACAGGCCAGATGCACGGGAGGGTGAGAGTATTCACCAGAGACAGCCAGGAACAGAACAGGCAGACTGACGAAATACACTGCTGAGGGGAGCAGAGGGCGAGACAGGAGAGGTCTGCTGCGCTATGTGGGACCCTCGCTGGCCAGGATCGAACCGGTGTTGCAGAGGTTGCGGACAGCTTCACAGCGCAGCGCTCAACCACCTGCTGCACCACCAGGGGAGGCCCTGAAAATCTAATCTTAATAAATGTAAATCTCATCCAAAATCACCCTCTCAGAAACACCTAGAATAATACTTGACCAAATAACTAGGTACTACAACCTAGTCAATTTGACACATAAAATTAACCTATATATTTAGTTTATTCTTTTATTTGAATCACAGGCATGCCATCAGTCTTTGAATTCCATGTGTACTTCATCTACCCATATACAGGGAACCTTTGTAATTTATTCATCACTGTGTCCCTAGTATCCAGCCATCCTCCTCCTCTTTCTCACTCCCAGTGGCATGTTGGACACTATGTAACTTGGTGTTGATTTCTAAAACCCTTTTGTTTGCATCCTACCATATATACATAATGCCTCACTTGAAAGTCATAGGGGCACATATTGAAAATGAATCATCCTGATTGTGTAATACATAAATAAACTGATTACTCATTATAACATTGGCAAAATAACATTACTCTGTGGAAAATTACAGGTAATTGTCACAGGAGGCATTTCTTAGTTGATAAAGGGGCCTCTACTTCCCTGAGAACATTGGAGTTTTTGGTACATTTCTTCTTGCTCCTCTCCCTTGTCACTAATCCTTTACACACATGCACACACACACATCCTCCCTCCTCTTGATTCTCCCATTGTGTCAAACTTTTCTTTATCTTGATATTTTTCCCAAGTGTGGAATGAAAATAACATTAATTCTAGGATGATCAGCCTTTGGTGATGCTCTCTTGTGTTCAGAGAGGACTGTCACTTGTTCTTTTCTCATTCTACTTTCCCTTTGTGTCCTCCTAGGCATTATTCAAGCACTGTTCACACTCACAGCCTTCAGTGTCACAGTCAGGCCTGTCATAGTCATGACAAGCTTTCACATAGCTGTGAAAGTAAATATTGGGTCCAGTCCCCAGAACCTAAGTGAAAAATGGTAGTGAACCTGTAAGTTACTTGATGTGCCTTATCCTGACTGCTTCTTCCCTTTTGGCTAGTTTTTCTGAGATATGTATTATATTTATGGATGAAGATTGAATGTTTAGACCAGGTTGTTTGTTCTTGAATGGGAAATGGCTGGAAAAATTGCAAAGAAAATGTTCATAATTAATGTATACTTGTTGAGTCTAGTGATTTGGGAATATATAAATTCTGCACTCTTTTGTATTTTCTTCTCAATGAAAATAGTGTAATATGGAGGAAATGCAGGCAGCAATAAGCCTATAAATACCTACTTTTTATATGGTCTATTTACCTGGTTTTCTTGCTCGAAACACTGGAATCTTGAGTAGACAAATAAAGCATGATCTGAGTTTTATACAAAGCAGTTCTGAGTTTTATACAAAATACTAGTTCTTTACATTTTTAGGGTTATAGATCTCTTTCAGAGTCTAAAGAAACCCTGGGCCCTTTATCTAGGAAAATTCACATGTAGACATGAAATTTTATATAAATCTTTCTTTAGCCTCTGCAAGTCTATGCATGGACTCCAGTTAAGAGTCCTTGATCAGTGAGAAGCAATTTTGTTTACTCCAAACTTAATAAAGAATTAATTGAGAATGGATAAATTCACTTACCAGAAAAATAAAAAGAGCTGCCTATTTCACTACATTATTAACCTAACAAGGAATGGCAGTGATGTTTGCCATAAACTTCCCATTTCCTGCTTGCTGAGACCTGGTGAATTTAGGGAGCAATCTGTGCTCTGAGGTAACCCATGTTCCCTCAGACTGTAACAGGACCTCGTGCTCTTCTTTAATTTATCCCTCCAGAGCCACACCAGGACCTGTATTTTAGGTTCAGCATCTACCTTTCACTCTTTACTTATGTACTTGTACAAATTTCTTTTTAAGTATAACCTCTCTCAATTGCATTATTATTGAAGTTCCACTAAAACTCTGTTTTTTTATTGTAATTAAATTGAAACCATTATTGAAAATTGAATTAATTCTAACTAAACAGTAAGACATCCATGTTTATTAGTTGAAAGACAATATCATTTCAAATTGATCTGCAAATTCAGCAAAATTTCTATCAGAATCCCAGTTGGTATTTTTGTGAAGATAGAAAAACAGATCCTAAAATTAATATGGAAACTCAAGGAACCCAAAATAAATAAAACAATCTTGAGAAAATAAAAGACAACATTAAATGATTCATACTTCCTGATTTCAAAATGTATTATGTAGACATAGTAATCAAATACTGGCATAGTAGTCAAATTACAAATGAATAAATGGGATAGAATTGAGAATCTAAAAACAAACCCATGAACCTATGGCCAATTGATTGTCAACAAGACTGCCAAAGTCATTAAATAGGAAAAGAATAACCTTTTGAACAAATGGTGTTGGGTCAGGTGGAAAACCACATTGAAAAGAATGGAGTTGAAACCACTACATAATATAATATACAAAAAAACCTCAAAATGGATCAAAGATCTAAATGTAACAACCAAACTTACAACTCACATAAAAAAAGAGGTAAATCTTTGTGAGTTTATATTTTGCGCTGGATTCTTATTTGTGACACCAAAGCAGAAATGACAAAATTTTAAAAATAGATGAATTTCATCAAAATTAAAAACTTTTGTGCTTCAAATGATGTTATCAAGAAAATAAAAAGACAGCCTGCCCAATAGAAGAAAATATTTACGAATCATGTCAGATAAGGATTTGTGTCTAGAACCCTTACAACACAATGATAAAAAAAAAAAAAAATCTGAAACTTGTATGTTACAAACCAATGTTTATTTTTAATTGGGTTGGTTTTTTTTTTTTTTTTTTTTTTTGGTGGGACCCTCGCGGGCTGCCGGGGAACAAACCAGCGCTGCAAAGGCTGCAGGCAGCCTCGCAGCCCAGCGATCAACCGCTGCGCCACCAGGGGAGGCCCACCAATGTTTATTTTTAAGTGAATAATTAACTAAATTTAAAAGATAAATAAATGTCTGGAATAGACATTTCTCTAATGTAGATATACGAGTGACCAATAAATGCAAGAAGAAATACTCAAATATCATTAGTCACTGGGGAAATGTAAATTAAACTAAAATTGAGATACAACTTCATATACTTTAAGATGACTATAATCTAAGTCAGTTTACAACACTTAGGATGGTTTTGCTTTTTGGCTGTTACATTATGCTACTATTTACATTTGAGTACAAATATTTTGTGAACATATTTTTCAATTCTCCAGGTCATATAATTGGTGGGTCAAATGTAAACTGGTGAATGGGTGAACAAAATGGTACATCATTGCAATAGAATATTATTTGACCTTACAATGGAAAGAAATGCTAATACATGCTATGACGTATATCAGAGGTCAGAGGTTACTGCTGCATAGACAAACAACAACTCAGAAAAAAAAAGTGTTAATTTTATACTGGTTGAAAAATGAATATTAATTTAAATTTTGTCTCTGGAGCTAACAACACTTGGTAAAACGGGCACACATAGTATACTGAGCAAAATATATTTGTAGAGCAATGTAGCAATACATATCAAGATATTTAAAAAGTGTTTCTATCATTTGATTCAATATAACACTCCTAGGTATTTGTCTTCAAAATTTATCTAAAATGTTAGGAAAAACTATAAATCCTCTTTCACGCTATCTAAATATAGCTATATATGCATATGGATATGTACATACACATAGAGAGAGCTAGAATTATGCTATATTACACATGTGTGTATGTATTTTTTTAAAACAAATTATTTATATTATATGTAGTTAGGGGCTGAATTATATCTCCTAAAAATTCACATGAAGGGCCTCCCCTGGTGGCGCAGCGGTTGAGCGTTGGGCTGCGAGGCTGCCCGCAGCCTTTGCAGCGCCGGTTCGTTCCCCGGCCGCTGGCGAGGGTCCCACAAAAAAAAAAAAAAAAAATTCACATGAAGACAAGGTCTTGAAAGAGAGAAAGTTAAAATGAGGTGTTAAAGTGGCTCCTTATACAACATGACTGGCATCCCACGAGAAGAGAAAATTTGGACACAGACACTCGTGGTCACAGAGGAAGGAACACATGAAGAGAGAAGAAGGAGATGTCCATCTGCAAGCCAAGGAGAAAGACCACAGAAGAAGGTACCTGCTAACACCTTGACCTTGGACTTACAGCCTCCAGACTGTAAGCAATACATTTCTTTTTATTTTTTCAATTTTCAAATCTTTAATTTGTTTAGTTAATTAATCTTTTACTGAGGTACCCCATCAGGTATTACCACCATAGTGCATTCATCTCCAACTTGCTAGATAAAGACAAACTGAAAACTAACCCTTGATAGCTGACTACAGAATTGAACAATGAATTTCTGCTACTTAAATTTCCAGTCTGTTTTTGCTATGGCAGTCCTAGCAAACTAATACATTTTTAAATACATCTGTGTATACTGACAAAACTAAAAATACATAAGTAATAGGAAAACACTTAAATTTAAATTTATTCATCTGTATGCTAGATTATAATATATTCATGAGTATGAGAATTATGATGACTTTATTGAAATATATTACTAGCAAGCTATGGAAAAAGATTACTAGCAAGTTATGGAATATTACTTAGAAGTCAAAAGAAATAAAACAGAATTCACATGCAGAATTTAAAACAGAGTATTGAGGGATTTTTAAAATATGAATGCAATTTTTAGTTTAATGCCATTAATGTAAATTTTAAAACACATTCACAATAAACAATGTATGTTGTTCATGGACAGATGGCACAAAAAAAGCTATCATATATGTTGAAAGAAAACATCTTAAATGTATTGACACAGGTATATGGTAGAGAAAGGGAATAGGACTTGGAAAGAGGAGAACAAACTAGAAAATAATATCATAAGGTGAGACCATAGATAATGATGAAGATAACGGGTTTGGTGTTGAGGAGTTGCAATCTGATTTGATGGATCAATCCAGTTCAATTGTAGCAATGCAATTCTGTGCACCTGAAGTACAACTAGAAACAAATTAATGGTAGAAGAAAGACTAGAATAAAAAACATCATCTATTTTATAGCTCACACGTATAAAAGTACTTATAGTATGAATAATGAATTGAGTAACAGAAAAATAGTTAAGTATTTGTGATGAAATGAAGCGTGCATTTTTTTTAGCTTAACTTTGTTCTTTATTTTTGTTTTGATGAGAATTTTTTGTTGTTGTTGTTTTTGTTCTATAAAACAAATTTCTGGGTGGAGGGGTAGGGGTGTGATGGGAGAAAGAATGAAGTCCACCTTTAGTACAAGATTGTGGCTGTAGTACTTCATTCTCTCCAGAGGGGGAAAAAAAATAACCGTGCTGCAGTCATTAACAAAATAGAAAATAGATAAAATTATCTAGAAACTCAAGCAAAAACTCTATTGCTACCTAAATTATGTGGGCAATTGAAACCAAAAGCAAATTTGTGACTAGAGATCTAGCTTCGACTGAGTTTGTCATTTTCATTCGTTTCCCTGTGTTTTCTTCTTCACAATTCCCTCTCCCTTGGTATTTCCTCCAACACAAAATGAGCTTTGTGACTACCTAGCTTTTCCTTGTACCCTGCTGTCAACTGTAGTAAAAAGAACAAAGAAAAACCAATTTGGTTGTCACTCGGGGGAGAAAAGAAATCCTGCCCACACATGCCAAGTCACCCTCTCACGCCTTCTCTGGACAGCTCATGGGCTGCCACAAAAGCAAAATTATGGAAGTGTGCGCCACGGTAGATGAGAATTCCACGGCAGGAGATTACTTCAAGTGGCGGTGGCTATTTTCCTGGGCTGTTTTCACGATTAGATCAAATTTCAAGCTTTTATATCATAGCCAGTTTACCTTGGGGTGAAAATCTTTAGATGCTAGGCAGTGGTTCTCAACTCTCACTGCATATTAAAATCACCGGACGATGTTTCAAAACATACCCGAGTGTGCTTCCCAACTCAGACCAAATGAATCCAGAATTCTGGCGGTGGATCATGCAGATCGGAAAATCAAGTGTACAGGCAGGTCTGAAATTCTGGGCTAACATCCTCATTAATTCAGTCTAGACAATAAATAGAGTCAATGTGTTTAGCACTACTGTCAGTTCTCTACTGCAAGATGTCAGGAGATTCTTATCTGTTTCTGATGAGACTCACTTATCTGTCAGCTCTGATATTGAAAAGGAGGAGCATGGTAATAGAAATATTTCTTTTTGGAAAAAGATCTTATTCTTCTTGTAATATGATCTAATATTGAAATGAGTGAATTTTGTTGGCACAAGGCACTTTTATTTTATACTTCTAATTAGAAGTATATGAGAATAACATTCCTCCCACACACATTTTTTTATTAAGAAAAGATATCAGGATATTTTTAAAAAATTTATTCTCTAGATCTATTTGAGAAATGTAAGAAAGTCATTATAAAAGTGTAAATAATAACCCTTGCAGATTTTCACTTAGACTGTGAATTTTTATCTCAGTTGCATGCTTCTCTTCCAGTTGTATCAGGTAATTAATTTAGAGAGACTTGGGAGAAGAGACAAAGGAAAGGAGATTGTTGAATGCCTTTCTTTAATGAGTTTAAACATCTGGGATCTGCTATCATTTAGAAAAACAATAAACCCCCTCCTTAACCCTATATCCTTTTCCAGTTGACATCCCATATCTGTCTCCCTTTAGAGTAGTGTTTAATTGGTGGTTTTCATTTTCATTTCATCTCCTCATTCCAACATTTTCAAACCAGATTTTTCTTCTTACATTCCACTGAATCATCTTTTATAAAGATAGCTAATGACCTCCTTACTTCCACAATGGTCAGATCTTAGTGTATATCTTACTGAGCTCTTTACCAGAATTTGACAAGATTTTATTTTTTTAATCTGAAACAATTCCTTCACTTGGCATTTGGGATGCATCCACTTTGTCTTGATTCCTATCTCTCCTCCATGACTGCTCCTTTCAATTTCTTTTGCTGATTCTACTTCCTGTCCCTGCTTATTCATATTGGATTGACCCAGAGCTCGGTCTTCCTTCCCCTTCTCTCTCTATACCCTTACTCTAGAGCTTAGGAGATTTCCTAAGATTCTAGATATATGTTAATCTCTTCCCCTTTATATTTCCATCTTTGTCTCTCTCCTGAAATATAGACTAATTTCTCAACATCTCCTCTCAGCTATTAATAGTATCCCTAATTTAACCCTTTGCACTCCGAACCATTCTGGACATTGGCTAACAGGTACTCGACGCTACTTTGCGGCGGAAAAGTGCATTTACAGACCCTCGTATTATTTAGTATAATTTTGGAACCAAGTAACGTATTATAATGATATTGGACTTATATGAATTGGGTGACATCGAGGAATGTATATTTGCAAAAAACCCAATATTTTATTGTTTATAATTTTGTACAGTATGATAAGTTTTGTAACACTCCCCAATATGCATTGCATGCTGATTAGTGCATGTTTGACATGTCTGTATAGAGGTCTATCTGGAGCTCATCTTCACTACTACTTGTGTCATGAGACTCATTCGTGGTTGGATGCTTTGCTATTGTTCTAATAAAAAATATGAATAAATGCATGGGTTGAAAATTTCTAATTGTTATTACTAACTGACAGGATGATATTTACCAAAATAGCTTTCACCAAACAATTTATTCATTAAGAAAAGAATCACTTTTCCGATTTTCTCCTCGTGCACTGCTCAAAGCTTCAAACCAAAATGAGCTCAGCTTTGAAAATCTTTTCCTACAGATGTAGACTTGTTTATTTGTAATTACATATCTCACTATACAGTGCGCTCTATGTTCGAAAACCGACCTTTCTTCTACAAACTCCCCTTATTGCTCTTTTCAAGTGGCCTCGCGAAGTACTCGGACTGTCGTGAGCACGCATCTTACGTTCTCGTCAGACACAAAACCCGCTGACATTTCTTGTACATATCTTAGTAATTTTACGATATTTTGATTTAATTTCTTGTGCCATTTCAAGATAAAACTTCAGGGAAACATGCATGTCTCAAAAAGTTGCGTTGAAATAACTCAATTCCCCGTAATCACTAATAAATTGCAATGTCCCCTGAGAGGGGACATCCGAGTGATATGCTAGAATTCCGATGTCCCCTGAGAGGGGACAGTGGAGTGCAAAGGGTTAATACAGCCAAAATAAGCTCTTTTTTTTCCTCCTCCAAACTACTCCTCCCATAGTCCTCCCCATCATTGTAAATGGCAACTCCATTATACCAGATACTTCCTTCAAAAATCTTGCCATCTTCCTTGATTTCTTCCTTCTGTGCTCCATATCTAATTTATTAGCTAATCTTAACTAGTCTATGTTTGGAATTTATCCAGAATACCATCATGTCCCTTGCTCCCACTCCATCCTTAGTTCAGCTACTACCACCTGCATCTGGATCACTGTAGTGGCCTATTTACTGTTCTTTCTATTCCTATCCTTGTCATCTTTTCTCTACCATTCCTCAGTCTTCATCCCCACAGACAGTAGCATACAACCCCACACATAAGCCAGGCCATATCACTCCTTGTTCAAAATTCTTAATATCCACATAGTTCCCAGTTTAAAGCAAAATCCTTAGAGTCAATGCTAAGGTCCTACATGCTAGGCCCCAACTACCTCTGTGGTTTCTTCTCCTAGAATTTTCACACACACTTGCTGGGTGGAGCACACTAGCCTCTGTTGTATTCTCAAACTCTCCCAGCTTATGTCCTCCATTTTTGGGATATTCTACTTCCTTGCCCTTTCTTCTTCTAGAATGTTCTACACCTAGGAAATCCCACAAAGCATATAACTTACATCTTTGCTTTCTTCCCTGTACAAATATCATCTCTTCAGAGTAGACCAGCCTGACAACCTCATCTAAAATACCTATCTAACTTACTCCTGACCACTGCGTTTTTTCCTTCATAGCACTTAAACTGGCTATATATATTTATTTTTAAAATTCAACTGGCTATATATATTTATTTTTAAAATTCATTTTCAATTCCTCCCCACCATAATGTAAGCTCTACAAGGCTATCTCGTTCACTGTTGTGTCCATGGTACCAAGAATAGTGCCTGCCAAATAGTAAACAATAAATATGTACTGTTTGGCTTGCAACTGATTTTTTTAATATTTAGAAAATTTCTTTCTTACTCCACATTATGAATGTCTATCATTTTGTCACTTACCTTATATATTTTAAAATAAAAAGCATTTACAGATTACCCCAAGCCCTGTATGAAAATATATTAGATATAATTCAATATCATATTTCATGAAATATAAGATACTATTAAGTTATAAGATGCAAAATTATTTTGCATGCCACTATGGATAAAATGCTTGCATTTAAAGTATGACCTGCTCTTTATTGGAAGAAGCATCTTTACTTAGGTTATGAAAACATGAAAAGTGAATGTATGTTAGAATTCATGAAACAGAACATTGAACATCTTCCATGCAGCAGGCATGGTCCCTATGTCCAGGGTCACAGACTGGTGAGAGGAGAGACAGGCACGTGTGTTTCTCTTAATCATGTGAACAAAGGTAAGGAAAGGAGGAGGGTAGACATAGAGATTGAGTGTGAGTGCTTGGTATGCTAGAGAGTTTGGTGAAAACTGACTATCTAAATGAGAATATCTTATTTTGTGCTTTGGTTGGTTTTTTTTTTTTTTTAAACCTCATTTGTGGCTGTTAAAAAGTGTCTATATCTTAAGGGATAAACATAGGTGATAAAAATAGCATAAAACACCAAGACCAAGAGAAATGATTTTCAAATTAATCCAACCTATTTCTTTTTAAAACAAATAAACAAAGTCTGGTATTATATCTTACAAAAGAACCGATTTACTTTACTTTCATTTGAAAAGCACTTAAACTTTCCCCAAAACATATTTCTGGCAACAATATGGAAATCCGAGACGAAAAACTGCCAGGTCAGTTATTAGGGCACTTGATATATTGCTGAGAGGAGTTGACTTAAATTCTGCATGTCTGCAAGTCATTGTATCTTTGGAAGAATTTCTTCTGAAATTATTTGTGCATAGATATTAAATCACCTTACATGGCAACTGAGCGTAAAGAATCCAGGACTAAGGAAATATAAGGCAGCATTAGATGACCAGTAGTGTTTTACAGGGACATTATTGCTTGAAAAAAAGAAAAAAGAACAAGGAACAATTCCATCCTAAGATATTGGATTCCTGTCCAATAAGAAGGGTGTTCGGTGACTACGAAAAAAAAATACCTTTTTCATTAAGGCAAATAATTTGCCATAGTGACTCATTTAAGTTTCTTTCTCACCTCACACTTAAGTATCATTTATGTTAGTCTTCCATTCCTGAAAGCTCTATATTATATACATTGAAAACTTGGGAGATAGCAAAACAAAAACTTTAAAGTAAAAAGTATTTGTAAAGTTTCTTTCTGTCTTACCTCTTAATCCTTTGTGGGACTTTATTGACCTGATCAGTATGTTGTAGTAGTGAAAAAAAATATTTTTAAAGTCCAAACAAGTAGAGTATATGATTCTAGGTAAGAAGGATTTAAGCTGGGAGGGAGATTCCAGACAAGGGAAGAAGCTAAAGGTATGTAGAGAGAGGAGGGAGACGTGGGTTGTCTTGACAGCTGGTGGCTGAGAGATTTAAGTCATTACCAAGCAAACTGGAACTTTGGGGAGGAGGGGAGCTCAAAAAGCCCCTGTAGAAGTCTTCATGCTATGTGCTGCTTGTGCAGATAATCCTTCATTGCTTTTTGGAGCTGGGTTTGCATCTTCTTTAGTTTTTAATGGTGATGAAAGAATTAAATAAAACAGTGCTTGCATTGTGAACATTACTCTTTTGTCCTTCCCAGTACCCACTTTTGACAGATTTTTGTCCCTTGTTAAGTGTCTGTCTCTCAGCTACAGAGACTCCATCTGAGTCTATCTCATGGTTATTTCTTAGAATGGAGTTAAGGAGACTAGCCCTTTTGTGCTCATGTTGTGATCCAGACCTTCAGATGGTAACATCTGTTTCATGGGAAAACTGGGCTGAACACATCAAGCTGAAGATTCCTGTTTAGAGTCATATGGCAGGTTAGGTTATTTAGATCATTTCTCACAGTGAAAAGCAAATTTAATATGCAGATTTATTGCATTTATATGTGGAATAGAGAGAAACCAAACTAAGGGTTAGATAAGCAAATTTAAAAACTAACACTTGAAAGTTGACTATAGAATTGAAGTATACAGAGGGGGAGGAGTTGAGAAAGGAGAAGAACAAATAGGGAAGGGAGAACAATGGACTATAGTGGTAGAATATGGGTATTTCTGAGGGGGGGAAGGTGGTGGTGGTGGCAGGAGTGGCAGTCTCATACTTCCAAAATACCAACACTAATGTAAGCTAATGTTACCCTCAATTTAAAAAAATACAATTAAAAATTTTTTTTCTTATAATCATTCAGAAGCTGAAAAGAGAGAAAGATTATAATGCAAGAATGGGAATGAAGGAAAGCTGCTGAAACCCATAGAGGATTTGCAAAAGTGAACTTCTGCCTTTATTAAATTAGATGTATAGGGCCCAGACAGCCAATCCTAGAATCCATCCAGCCTGGGATGTTTAATCAGAGACCAGTCCTCATAAATCTAAGGACCCAAAAGACCCATTATGACCTCATTGTCAAAATACCTTGAAGTAAACCCAACCCATCATCTTAATATCATTACCACCAGAAGAGATTGCAAAGGGAGGACCGCCCCCCAGGGTGCAGTACAGGAAGGGGGGCGTATTTGGGTCCTTACCACTATAAGCTAGCCTTCCTGCGTATCTGTAACCCAATTCATATCATCTGAATAGTCTAAAAAAAATCTCAAGCTCAGGGCCTCCCTGGTGGCACGGTGGTTGAGCGCTGGGCTGTGAAGCTGCTCTGCAGCCTCTGCAGCGCTGGTTTGATCCCCAGCCGTGGGGCAAGGGTCCCACATGGTGCACAGACCTCTCCTGCCACCCGCTGCTCCCCTCAGCAGTGTACTTTGTCAGTCTGCTTGTTCTGCTCTCTGCTCTGGCTCTGGTGAATTCTCGCACCCTCCCACGCTTCTGACTGTACCCAGTGCTTGTATAAATAAATAAATAAATAAATAAATAAATAAATAAATAAATAAATCTTTAAAAAAAAATCTCAAGCTCAAATTTAGTTTGTTGAGGTGCCAGACTGGGGAGGGTGGGGGGAACTCATTGCAAAAGCAAAAGAAAGTGTACTAAAAAATATTTTATTGTATTTGAACTGAAAGACTTTCTGTAAATAATTTTCCAGGAAAATAAAAAATGGAGCTCACACTAAAAAATAAGGTAATAAAGCAATATGAATAAACTATTCATATTGGTAGGAGAAACATAATAGGTAGGAGAAACAAAACTATGCACTACAGCTGCTAGCATGAATAGACAAGGGTTATTTTTTAAAATGCATACTATAGCTGTATATTATAAACTCTAAGCACCAAAAAGAAAATTTTGAATAGTGTGTGCTCTCAGCCAGCAATGCAAAAAAGGTCTCTGCAAATTTTTCAATGAAATAAGATATCAATACTGTCCCTATATATTTGAATATTAAGAAAAATATTTATAAAATGAATACAAAGAACTGTAGAATTAGAAAGTAATTTTTAAATAAGTAATATTAAAAAACTATGTTTTAAAACCTGTTTGATATATTATTTTTTAAAATTCATATAATTCACAAAGGAAAGGCTGAAAATTAGTGAGTCAAGCATCTATTTCAAGAAGGTAGAAAAGAAATAGTAAAATAAGACCAAAGAAATTCAAAGAAAGGAAATAGTAACATGAGAAATGTTATAAATAAAATACACAACAAACAACAGAGAAAATTTAACAAAGCCAAAAAAAAATGACTCCTAAAAAGGCTAATATAATTTACAAACCTCCGGTAAATCTTATGAAAAAAACATAGATTTCCGGGTCCAAAATGGGGCAGGGAGTCTGTGTATGTTTTCAAGAAGCTTTATAGGAGTGTGTTTGGACTGACTGAAATGATGTTCACATTTATAGCAAGAAATAGTTATTTAAATTCACGTACTATTGTGTGTCATGACACAATATTGTGGTGGGATGCGTTTTCACCATTGATATCACCTTTGTCATGAAATAACCTCCACAACCTAAGTGAAACTGTGTTTGAAATTCCAACCTCTTAGAAATTTTTTTTTTCAATTAAACATCACTCTCTTCAGTTCTCCTTTCTCAAGTGCAAATGTCCCTTAATGGGCTAAAATTTAAAATCACTAATTGATGTGTCAAATTTCCCTTACTAGGTAACCTTCTGATATGCTTAAAAGCAGCAATTGGAATGGCAGAGAGGGAAGGAAGGGACAGGCAAGGAGGGGAAGAGAACTTTCAGAAGTGATCTGGTTCCAATCACATTATATGTTATAAACTCACATGTATCCCAGACTGTTTCCATTCTTTACAGACGGAAGCTGAAACATGACAAAAAAAGTTCAGACAGTTGTGATCTTGCTCTTGTATCAAGCATGTGCTTTCAGATTCTAATCTTAATGAAATGGTAAATTATTATATTTCAAGGTCCTTTGGTGTCACTTGGAATACTTGAAGTCAGAAAAGTTAAATCCTTGAAACTCAAAGTTCTACTATATTGTGAACTGCATTCAACTTTGCAGAAGAAAAATGGATTTAATATCAATGCTACAGTCTTGTACAGAAGTCCACACTTGCATAAATTAAAACGTCTCTGCAATATTTCAGTGTTAGCAAGGGGTAAGAATAAAGAACACCAGTTTGTGGATATTGTTTTGAATTGCAATACAGAAAGGTACTTTTTTTTTTTAAAGATTAATTTATTTAGGGCCTCCCCGGTGGCTCAGTGGTTGAGCGCTGGGTTGCGAAGCTGCCCGCAGCCTCTGCAGCGCGGGTTCAATCCCCGGCTGCTCCCCGGCCACTGGAGGAGGGTCCCGCATGGCGCTCAGATCTCTCCTGCCGCCTGCTGCTCCCCTCAGCCTGCTCTGCTCCCCACTCTGGCTCTGGTGAATTCTCTCACCCTCCTGTGCTTCTGACTGTACCCAGTGCTTGTATAAATAAATAAATAAATAAATAAATAAATATTTTTTTAAAAAAGATGTATTTATTTATCCAAGAACTGGGGTACAGGTCAAAGGTGCAGGAGGGTGAGAGAATTCACCAGAGAGTGTGTGGAACAGAACAGGCAGATGGACCAAAGACACTGCTGAAGGAAGCAGCGGGCAAGGCAGGAGAGGTCTGCCACGCCATGTAGGTTTCTCCCTGGCTGGCTGGGAATTGAACTGGGGTTCAAAGGCTGCGGACAGCTTCACAGCACAGTGCTCAACCTGCTGCGCCACCGGGGAGGCTCAGAAATGTACTTTTAATATTTTAAGACATATCTTTATCAAAAGAAGACAGGGAAAGACATAACACAGAAAATAGGAACTATTCTTAGGTGGAGCATTTGACTTATTCTTAAGTGAGAAATTGACTTAAATTTCTCTTCTTTAAAATAAAATCTAACCGTGAAATCTCCATGACTTGGGAGGGGAAGAATGGTCTCCCTTCATACCCACACCTTCAAATAGCTAAATTTTGACTGAACAATTCCCAAGTTATAGCAAATAAAGATAACTATATGTCCCTGCCACCAAAGCACCCAAATGAAAGATATGGTTTATTTATCAACTTTATGGGATATTCTGGTTTAATTGAAGAGATATCTATAATTTAATAAAAAAAAATTACAGGTGGTAACTGTCTATTCTAAGTTCCCTGTTGTCTCTTACTCTCTGACTCATATTGTTCTATTCTAGAGACTTCACAGACTCGGCAATAGAATTGCTTGTGTGACTGGTCTTTTCAGATTTTATCAGCTCCTTTCAAAGCCCTCTGACATGTTTGGATGCTCTAGAGTTTGGGCTATAAAACCTCCGTGTGGGATTCTCAGTCACCTCTTCTCAGAAGTGGCAACATTTTTTTAAAAAAAAAATATTTATTTATTTTTGCATATAAGAACTGGGGTACAGGCCAGAGATGTGGGGGGTGAGAGGATTCACCAGGGACAGAGTGGGGAACAAAACAGGCAGATTGACTGAAATACACTGCTGAGGGGAGCAGCGGGAAAGACACGAGAGGTCTGCTGCACCATATGGCTCCCTCCGTGGTGGGGGATCAAACTCATGCTGCAGTGGCTGCAGGTACCTTCATAGGTTGTGTCTTAACCCCTTGCACCACCAGGAAGGTCCATAAGAAGTGGCAACATTTTTAGGTTGTCTTGTCTTTGACACAGTCTCTCTTTCTCTTATTCTCTCCTCCCCAGTGACCCAACTCCCAATATGCAGTGCCCCACCTGCTGATACCTTCTTTTTTAAACATCCCAATTTGGGGCCTTCCAGATGGCACAAAGGGTTAAATGTCAGCACTATGAAGCTATCTCCAGCCACTGCAACAGGAGTTTGATCCCAGGCCAAGGAGCTGACCCACATGGCATAGCAGACCTCTCCTGTCTCGCACTCTCCTCCCCTCAGCAATGTATTTCAGTAGATCTGCCTATTCTGCTCCCCACTCTGTCTCTGGGGAATCCTCTTACCACCCACACTTCTGGCCTACACCCCTGCTCTTGTTTGCATAAATAAAATAAATAGTTTTTAAAAATCAAATAGAACTTCCCAATTTTTACTACTGTATTCAAATAATTTCTGGATCCAGACCTCCTTTGACTCATTTCTAGAAGGATCCTGATCTCAGCTAGCTGTTGTGATAAGCTAGTTTGCATAAAGCATAAATAAACAAAATGATTTTGGTGGTTCCCTCTTGAGACTGACAATCACTCAACTTCTGGAGGAAAAAAGGTTGATCTGGACCTATCTGAAGTTTTATTTGCATTTTGAAAAGAATATTATTAAATGTGGAATTTCATATTTTTAAACAACTATGGAAATTGAGTCTTCTGAGAATTAAGGCAAGAAATGTTCTGTTTTCCATAATCAAGGGTGGCTTTAAAAATCTAATGAAGTTTAAAGAAATCTATCTCAGTGGTTTCAAGTGAGCATTAATGTGTAATGATTCTGTTTTTCTTGTTTGAAATATACATTGGAGGATTATATTTCTACAACGAAAATAATCTTACTCCATAAAATTCTTAGTCTGATATTTAAAGTATCAAGAATGGGAAGTAAATACAAATATTTCCAAAAAATTTATGCTAAGGAAGATTTGAAGGTTAGCATAAGTTAATAAAATAGAAAGTTTTTGCAAGATTTTTCAGTTAGTGATAGCAATAGATTTACACACACAAAATCATTCTGTTACCTCCAGACTTTTGGACTGGTAAAAATAATCTTTAGTGGTCAAAATTAATATGTATGCACATGACTACTCTTTCAATTCTAAATAAAGGTCAAAAGTACTAAGTACCTTAACAATTTTAGGTAATTTTTTTGTTAAATTAGTTAAAATATGGATGAATCCTTTAATTTCATAACAGAGGAAATGGAGACACAGAAAGGCAAAGTGGCTTCTCTGTGGTCACAAAGGAAGACAGTGGCATATTTCCAATATATTTGTTCTGTCCCTTTTTGCTAGACTACGCTTCATTTAACCAGCTAAAACACAACAAACTGGGATTTGCTCACGTATTTTTTTTCTTTCTCAGGAAAGGTGTGAAAGCATTCACTGAAGTGTTAAGGTTGGGCAGTGAAGCCAGATGTGGGCAGATGGCAGACTATGTGAGAACAGCCCTGACTCTTGCAAGGTCAACAGACTGCTACAGGGCGGCCACTTGACATATTCTATTGTGTGATCTCTCAAGGCACAGTGGGAGGGAAGAACCTCCCACCTGTCCTAGGACAACCAGTATAAGTGAAAGAAAATGGGCATTTCTATAGATCAGAGAAGGAACTGCAGAGAAAAGAGAGTTGGGACTGACACTTGCAGTCTCTTACTTGCCTTGCACTTGCTTATGAGGGGAGATGCAAAGTTGTTCATTGTGACATTGTTATAACTGGGCGGAAGAAACAAGCTTGTTATCTATAAGTGTGTGGACAGGTTGTAGTTGATTCATTAAGTGGAAAACCTAAAGGCAGATCTAGAAGAATCATTACATCTCAAAAGCATGAGGAAGGAAATCAAAGGACATGGAAGTCATTGGTGCCTTTTGACACCATCAGTAGTACTCCTTTTGGTTGTGTTGTCTTAATCAAAATAAGATAAAGATTTTTTCAAGATTTTTTTTGAGTAACGTTGCATTACATAACTTATATAACATTATATAAGTTTTAGGTGTTAATCACTGAGGATCAACATGCATCTAGTATACCCTACAATACAGTTGTTTATACCTGATGTTTACTAGAATAAATGTTTTCTCTTTTTTACTATATTTGTTAGAGATACTACCAACACTGATAAATTCTGTGTGCAGAAGAATTCTTTTGAAGGTGTGGCACTAAGCTACATACCTTTGTGTTTAAAAAGATAAATTAAGCATAAACCCTTTGTTAAACCTTTTGTTAAAAGCTACATTTTCCTATTAGCCTCTTAAGTTTTTTATTTAATTTTAATAAGCAATATGTGTAAATACATCCACAAATATAGAAGTGTATGAAGAAAAAGTTTGCCCCACGCCTGTTGTCTAGCTACTCAGTTCATACTCCTTCAATAGTTATTACTTTCATATTATAATAAAATTTTAAGCCAATTGAAGAGTGTATGATAGCTGTGTGGTCATAATTAATTACTTACTATGAAGTTTACATAAAAATATTTATAGGGATCTCCCTGGTGGTGCAAGGGGGTAAGTCTCAGCACTGTGAAGTTATCCACAGCCACTGCAGCACGGGTTCGATCCCTGACTAGGGAGGTGACCCACATGGTGCAGCAGACCTCTCCTGTCCCACTGCTCCCCTCAGCCGTGTATTTCAGTCAATCTGCCTGTTCTGTTCCCCGCTCTGTCTCCGGTGAATCCTCTCATCTCCCACACCTCTTGCCTGTACTCTAGTTCTTTAAGAGGTAAAACCCATTTTCTCACATTGCAGAGTTTACCATCAAGTATAGAAAATTAACAAATTCAACTGTAGTAATGGCCCAAATATGATCTGTTTCATGTCCATTTCATTGTCAAAATCCATGATGGATTTTAAGTTATGAGTTTTGTTCTGAAAACATGGTTACCATAGCCATAAGCACAAGAGCTGTCAAATAAAAGAACACAAAATTACATCTGACTTATTAAAGACAAGAGAGATTTGCTATAACCTTCAATTATAGGTATGGCATTGACGTTGATGAGAAAAACATCAAAAATGGAAGCATCCACATTAGCACACATATACAGTTGGGAGGACATTGACACATTTTATAGAATTATAAAGAATCTATTTTGATTGGTGCACAGTATGCAGCAGATATTTTGTTTATATTTTGGGAAATAATGAGAGATAAACTAGGAAAGTTTAATTTGAGCTCATACTGTGGGAAATCCTGAATCTTGCAATAAGTGGTTTGTATTTAATTCCAGATGTATAGGGAAGCTTTATTGAAAGTTTTTGGGCAGACATTTGATATAACCAGGACCGGACCTGAGAAAGAGTAATTTAGTGACGCTGTAAACTTGAATTCAAGAGTGCAAAAACTTGACTCAAAAAATATATGTTAGAGTGCTCAGTGAAATAAGCCAAAAAGAAAAAGAAAAATACCGGATGGTCTCACTCATAGCAGGAATCTAGAAAACTTAAATAAGGGACCAGGAAAATGAATAACTATAAGAAAGTGAAAATCAAAATCAACAAAAAACTATGAACCAGAGACACTTTTTGGGGGGCGGGGAGCGGGAGGGGAGGGATTGGGGTCAGAATGGGGGGGGTTGCAATTGTATGGGGAATATAAAAATAAAATTTATTATAAAAAAAATATATGTTAGAGACAGGAAATTTTGGGTTGGTTGCAGTTTATAAAGGTTTTCCTAACAGAAAAGCATTAATAGAACATTATTTCAATTTCAAAATACCTAGTTTGTATAATAGCTTGATTTTTTTATTTTAAGAGACTTTTGCCATATTCCAGTCAGAACTGGAACTTGGGGGTATTGTGAAGACATGGTCACTAATATTTATATTTCTTGGAAATAAAATATAGGGGAAACATGGAGAGTATTGTCAAAGAACCATTAAGATTTTGAGTCCAATAAGTGAAGGGGAGATTGGTGGTACCAAGAAATAAAATAAGGAAATTAGGAGAAGGATCAGTTTTAGAGGTAGTATGATATATTTTTGGTAGCCTGTCCCAAACTTTCTCTTATCCCCACTTCTTTCTTGCTAAGAGAGACCTACATTTGCTCAGTTATTTGTTTTTACTGCATAATTATATCCTCATGGAAAAAGAATCTAGATTAGTCTAAGCTAATCTTGGTAACAACTACTAATCACTATCAGTGAATGGCTTGGGGATGGTCATGTGACCTAATTCTGACCAATGAGATATATTTGGGAAAGATTTATTAGTTCTTACAAAGAAACATAAGGGAGAACTAAAGTCTCTGTTTCTGCCTACAGACATTGGTATGAAAAGATGTGATGCCCGAAGCTGCTGCTTCATCTTGGCCTTGGGAATACAAGTATTTGCCATGACATGCTGAGAAAAAGCAGAGAGGTAAGACACAGGGATGCTATGATGATATCTGGCCACTGAATTTGTCACTTCTGATACCTCACTATCCTAGGACTTCCTGTTATACGAGTTCACTAACGCACCTAGTGTTTAGAACATTTTTAATTGTGTCTTCTATTACTTTTGTCCCCAAAATTCTCTTAGGTGATACAGAGGTAAGTGCAGAAATAGACAAAGGAGGGAGAGAATCATGAGTTTGACTCCTGGTCAATATCTAAAGGCCTCATGATCTAAACTTTCATAGCTTTTCTTCTATACATCTCTAACTGATACTATAACTATCAAAATACATGTCTCTCCCATGGGATTGCAAACCCTCGTAGATTAAATTCAGCTTCAGAGGTACGATGTATTTGTGTATTACAAAGATTAATGCTTATGTGATATTTAATAATAATAAGTATGTTGAGCAATACTAAGTTTGGCACCTTGAATATAGACCATCTCAAATGTCAAAAGTAAGTATGTTATTCAGGTACTGTTAGTGGGATAGGCCATTAACATGATTGTGAAAGGGTTATACATATAGCTGCCATTTTGCAACCTGAACTATCTGGATAGTTTGTAGCATAGACATTAAATCTAAATGTGTAAATGTGTTTTAGTAACTAGACATGCTTTTCTGGAGAAGTACAAGAAGCATACGACTTTATTTCAATAAAATAGGCAAAATGGACTTTAAAATTTACTTCACTGAGAATGACAAGGATAAATAACATATGTGAAACCACTTTGAGTTGTTTGGAATCAAATATAATGCAAATATTAAAGATTCATATTTCAAGTCTGCCATTTTTAGTGGTTATATTGATGTCTATATTCCAAAAATATTTTATCTTTTATCTCAGTTTTTAAAAGATAATGCATAGAATTACAGATAATGATTCTTGCTTTGCATAATTGTTATTACTGAGCATAATTGAGACCACATTACCATGGAACTCTAACACTTCACATTAATTTTGACCTTGGAAACAATTTCATGCTTTACTAACATTTGAAGCTACTAACACTAACACTTGAAGCAGGGGAAGCCTGGTTTGTTTTATTATAAATATAAAGAGTAGCAAGTTCCAAAAGAAACAATCTACTAGTAATTTCCTGTAGAAAGGGTTGATTTTTAGAGGTTATAGAGGGATAGAGGTGAATTCAAAAATGACCAGGGCAAACTTGAAAAGAACCATAGATAAAATGACACTGGGAGCTTTGTGCATTTTACAACCCTCATTGCAGGAAAAGGTACATCAAGAGATCAGAGGGTTATCAGTAACAAATACTTTTCCCTCCTCTACCAGAGAACAGAATAAGATAGGTGTCTTCAGCTACATCTATCCAATTTAGCAGCAGAAGTTATATATATATACTAGCCTTTATAGTAAGGTATGGCAGATCATTATAATACGAAGCCTATTTCTCTGTAAGTGCATTTCTACAATGGAATGTTACCACTCTTCTATCAAGAGAGGAAATCTATTTTTCCACTCTCTTCAAAACAGACCTTTTGTCTTACTTTGACCAAGAGAATATAGTGGAAATGATGTGTGAGTCCTGGAGCCTAAAAGCTTTGGCAATACTTATACTCTTTCAGTTTCCAATCTGTAGTCATGAGATTATCATACTGTGGAGAAATCGAGATCAAAGATGACACAGAGGAGCACCAAAACATGCCAACCCAAAGAACCCAGAAATAAGTGACGTCATCTTGGACCTCCCAGTCTAGCCCAGTTACTAATTAAATGTAGCCATACCAGGGGCAGTAGGGCCAGATGATGTCAGTAGAAGAATCACCAATTCAATCCAAAGGAATGTGAGAAATAATAAACCTATGTAATTCATACCTTAAAAATGCTTAAATTACATTTCTCCCACTCTGGGTACACAGGAAATTTTTGTTTCTTACTCCTCTTATCCAAACTAACAGTTAAAATATGACACTGTGAACTTTCACCTAGTTGGTGAGAAAATAAGTTATTAATTGTCCTAAAAGTAAATATATTTAATTTTTTTCTTAGTGAGATGAGTGGTTTCTAAAATCTATGATGTTATCCTCTCTTATGAACTCCTCAGCATTCACAGGAATATCTGCGAGTTTTTAGTCCTCTGACACCCATGCTGAGAATTGTTTGGACAATAAAATGTCAAATAGACACTTTGGTACTTTCCTTACCACATTTTTTAAATCTTATTTTTCTTATGCACTCTCTCCTTGTCCTGGAGTTTGTACCAAAATGGAAAGTTAAAGACACAAATTGATTCTTGAAGGGTAGAAGGGAAAGAGTAATATCCTAAGGCTGTTTATAATTCCATTTTCTCTAAATATTTGGTGTTTGTACCTGTGTAATAGCTGACATTTAAAGACTGAAGGATTTTGAAATTGTTTCTGCCTAGAAACAGCTGTTAAGAAACTGGTTTTCCACATCTTGCTGGTTGGGTATGTACATGAATACATGGTGGTATACACACACACACACACACACACACACACACACAAGCACACACACACATATTCTTCAAATGAGTGTTTGGAGGGCACTTGGTAAAATCTTCACTTGACATGACTGTTACAGATCCATCTCTGTGACAAGGCCAGCATTGAATAGGTGCCATTTTCCCCACTGCCACTTACATACAGCTGCCTTAGACTACAACCCCTGGCAACCATGGTGTAGAAACTGAGCAACAATTTCCAACTGGAGAAAGGAGCTCTAAGAGAAATTCCAGAATCTTTGGGAGGTGGAGGGGGTTGGGAGGAAGCAAATGAAAAATTTAAGAAAACAGTCAATCTTCTCATTTATTTTTATTTCATAAAAATGCATCAAAACTATTATTTTTATAATGCCAGAGACAGTCACTCCCTTTTGCTACTAGATTACAAAGAAAATACCATGATTCCAAACTGGGGTTTGCCTCCCCTAATCCTTAGGGACATGTTAGAACTTCTAAGGGAAGTATGAATGAGATATTTGTGTTTATGAAAAGTTGGCATCAGTTTAAATGTTAAGAATACTGGAGTAGGGCAGGCACGACGAACCCAATGAGTGTCCACAGGAAGTCAACCCCAGGGAGAGAGGAAGGTAAAATGACAGTGCCAACCTCTGTGTCCAGGCCTTCCCTTGTTCTGTCTAATCAGAGTTCTGCCAATCCTCAGCTATCAAAGATCTTCCCTTACCCAACAGAATAGCACACACACACACACTCACACACATGTGTTTGGTGTCTTAAAAGGTGGATCCTGTTTCTTTCTTGTACACAAGACAATTAACAGAGACTGAATACTTTTAAAATTAAATATAATTTTCTGTTAGCACCTAGTTAATGTAATTATAACACTAATATCTTAGTTCTATATTTTTATCTAGAGGTCCAGAAACCCTTCAAATCCCAGACACTGTTTCCTCTTTCCAGCTTTCAAGTAAGTTTTAAGAGAAAAGAGATTTAACATGATTTGAAAAGACAAATTTCTTTTGTAAAATTGTCTGTGAACCACCATCCAGTTTGTGTTAATGGTACCTTTAAACATTAATTGAATAAAATTCTTAAGACATCAGAAAAACAGTTCTTCACCTCTACGTACAAAATAGTCACAGAGGGCCTTCCTGGTTGCGGTTGAGCGCTGGGTTGTGAAGCTGCCCGCAGCCTCTGCAATGCTGGTTCGATTCCTGGCCACCAGAAGAGGGTCCCGCATGGCGCGCAGACCTCTCCTGCCGCCCGCTGCTCCCCTCAGCAGTGTACTTCGGTCCTACTGCCTGCTCTGCTCCCTGCTCTGGCTTTGGTGAATTCTCTCATCCTCCCGTGCTTCTGACTGTACCCAGTGCTTGTATGTATGTATGTAGGTAGGTAGGTAGGCATAAATAAATAAATAAATAAATAAATAAATAAATCTTAAAAAAAAAAGTCACAGAGATATAATCATTAGAGCTTAAGCCGTTCCAAACAATCTGTTAATAAGAAAATGAGAATTGCCTGAAAATGTGAGGGTTTTGTTTTCATTTCAAAATATGCAGGGCAATTTATGTTTGATTTAGTTACTGAGTTTCTGTGAGCACAGAATATAATAAATTTGCAATTCATGTGGAAACTAGCATAGAATGGAAGCTTAAATGCCATATAAGTTTTTGTTTATTTCACTTCTAAATATTCCTCTTTGTCCCTTTCACCACTCTGGAAAATTTCTCTACAACAAATATGTATTTTTCAATTGAGACTTAAAATGTTATTTTGAGAAACTTCTCAGAATTTCATGACACCTCTTGAAATAGCTGAAGACCACTGGGGTGCTGCAAATCCAAATAGTGAAAGCACTAAAAATAGCATGGAAAATTCATCTGACGCAACTGGGGATGAAATTTCACTTTTCTTTGCAATACACGCACACATGTGTGCACACACACATGCATGTATGTGTGCTTGCATGCACACACACCCCTACCTACCCTATTTTCATCTTCAGATACTTCCAAACTCACCCTTAGTAAAAAAGCGTATCTTTCTAGAATTTTGAAACACTTTAACTGCATTCTCATTACAGAGTGCTAGTAATGATTTCTTTTCTAGCATTCAGTTTTGTTTCCTTTTTCTGAATGTGATTTCATTAATTCTCGGATCCTGGGAGATAACAATAATGAGAGTCTGAAGTACACAAGAAAGGAAGAAAAACTGGCCTTCTGCTATAGTAACTTTAGCATTTTAATGCTACTTTAAAAAAGGGGAAAACCAACATTTTAAGAAAGAAGGGAAAGATGGAGTAAAGTTATATTTTCACAGATACAATTTTTTTATTACTATTTTGTTCTTTTAACATCTGACTCTGTGGAATCTCTTGGTTTTTCATGAAGAAAAATTAAGGTCATTAATGCAACATAGCATCTAAGTATTAGTATGAAAGTTGCAAATAATCTAAACCAGTGGTTCTCAAAATATAGTTCCTAGACCAGCAGCATCAGTATTATTTGAGAACTTGTTAACTATGTGAATTCTGGGGATCTTCTCCAGGTCTCCTGAATCAGAAACTCTTGGAGTAGGACTTTGCAGTCAATGTTTTACCAAGTCCTCCATACTAAAGTTTGAGAATGTTTGATGTAAACCATCCTTCCAGCCATTGAAGAATTCTCTATCATAGAAATAGAATCTCATTCATATGTATAATAACATGTTTAAAATGCCCCTATCAGAGCCTGGCATATAGAAGATATTCAATGTACTGCAACAATGATAAAAACATTATAAATAAGCATACATAAAATATAATAAATATCACCATTACTATCGTCATCATCATCCACCCATTGCTTGAATAATACTTAATTTTCAGTCTTCTTAAAAGCTATTAACATTTCATTCTTTTAGAAACATCTAATCATTAGAATTTTCTCTAATGTTTAGTTACAAATTTACCTTTTATAACAGTTATTCAGTGACTCTGATCCTGTCTTCTACAGAAGTAGGATCATATTCTCTAGCTTTTTACTATGATATTTTTAATGTCTGTAAAAGGGAAGCATATAGTTTGTGGAAGACCAGGATCATAAAGACCTCATCAATTTCAACTTCCTTCATTTTACACAAGATTTTTATCTGAGGCCAAAGCGGCTCAATGACTCAAAAGTCAGTCTACAAGCAGTAGACTCTAGACTTTTCTTCTAGAGGCTAAAATTTCAAGCTCCCTTGACATTTTTATTAATTGACATAACATCTGGGATCTTTACTGTTTCTTCACTGCTTTCTGAACATACTCCTCTTTGTCAATACTACTCTAAACAGATGCGATCTGGAATCTCACACAAAACTCAAGATACTGTTTGACTCTTGAAAATGGTACTTCGTGAATGGTACATTGGGAATACTTCTTTACCATTTGGGCCTTTTTCTCCTTTTGCTGCTCTTAAAGATTGTATTTAGATTTTATTTTTTGAAGCTTTATTGAAGCATAATTCACAAAGAATTGTGTATACATAGCGTATATAGCCTACTAGTTATAATTTCTGAGATTTTATCATTGTTAACCTTTTGAGAACTGGAGACATTTGCTTGTCTCTTATCACCCAGGAATTTATCATCTTTTACTACCCCTTCTCATATCTCGATTTCCAATTTTCTATTGATCACAATTTGCCATTTCTAATTTAAAAGAATATTCTACTTTCTAGAAA
Organism: Talpa occidentalis; assembly: GCF_014898055.3. Lineage (NCBI taxonomy): Eukaryota > Metazoa > Chordata > Mammalia > Eulipotyphla > Talpidae > Talpa > Talpa occidentalis. The sequence continues at coordinate 91,083,649 of NW_023602073.1, read as the reverse complement.
AAATAATCGCAAAATAACCTCGTTGTTCTCCCTATCATCAGTAAGCCTTACTCCATCTTCTACAAAATTTAAATAAGGTAGTATTTCCCAGTGGTTGAGGGCTTTGCTGAAGCCTGTATTTTGGGAATATATATTTCTCTATGTTTGAAAAGCCTATATTCTAACTCAGCTGAAATATAGGACCAACTCCCTCTACCACCTCCCCCAAAAATTAAGGCAATAGGAAAGGAAATATTATCTACATGGTTAATAGTGCTGATGTCAGAGAAATTGATTTATCTGAGAACAAATGTACTAGAGCTGCACCCCACGATTGAAAGACCTTCTCAGCAGGTACCAGGCAAATTCTAAGTCATATAGACCTTCTCTGATGGGAAAAAGCCTTCATTTCTAAGTTACTTCTAGTCTGAGAACACCTGAAAGGGATGCTTGCAGAGGTAGATCTCTCCTAACAGAGAAAGAGGAAGGGGTTAGTTAGCCCAATTTCTTCCTCCAAGCTCAGCAATCTGACTTTATTGCTCTACCACACTGGAGGGGAGAGAGAAATGAAGAAAGGTCAGAATGGATGGGTGTTTGCTGCATGGAAGGATGAACAAGTAAGCACTGTGTCCCTCCCTGTTTTGAAATATCTACCCTCCTATTTTAAAGTTATATGGTATTGCAGAAGTTACTTTACCTTAATTTTCTCATCCATAAAATGAAGAAATAACAACATATACTTTATGGTGTGTACTACTTGACATATATCAAATGCTTTAAACAACATTGTATTGTCCGCTAATCTCTGCTAATTTCACTCTTTCACTTCCCTGATATTACTCATAAAAATCTGTGCTATTGTTTCTACTTGCCTTCATTTTTTACTTGCTTTCTCCATATTTGACTCTTAAAATTCCAACCCTGTCAGAGAGCTCCCGACAGAGCTATGCCAGTTTCTCCTGATGTCCACCTCCCACCATTTACTATTTAAATTATTTGAATGTATAGTCATAGTTCATTGCTCCAGATCTTTGATCCTTATTAGTCATTTTTTTCTTTGTGTCTCTGGCTGTTGATATACTTATTTAGTCCAATAACTTTTTAAAGTCAGCTTTTGAAGACAGTCTAGAATATTATGTCCAGAAATATCCAGGCTTCATGGCCTTTCTTTTGTGAACTCCAAGATTACACAGTCTCTTTCCCTGTTTCTGTCATGCTCATGTTGCCATCATATCCTCTTGTTGGTCAGAATTAAGTCTCAAGAGGCACTTCATAGCTTCCCTTATTTTTTGACATTTTACTTTGAGGACCTAGAATTTAAATTAATAATTCTGGATAGAAGTAATTTATATGTCCTTGAGCTGTTCGAATGTCAAACATTCATTCATTCTTTAGATTGTTATCATGTTTCTTCTCTTTATGCTGCCAGTCATCATAGTTCCATTAAAAATTCTATAGGTATCAGTTTGCACTCCCACCAACAGTGCACAAGAGTTCCTTTTTCTCCACATCCTCGCCAACATTTGTTGTTGCTAGTTTTTTTAATATGTGCCATTCTCACTGGTGTGAGATGGTATGGAGAGCTGTGTGGAGATTTCTAGACCTACTAAACATAGAGCTTCCATATGATCCAGCAATTCCACTCCTAGGTATTTACCCAAAGGACACAGAAACATCAATTCCAAAGAGCACCTGCACTCCTATGTTTATAGCAGCACTGTTTACAATAGCTAAGCTTTGGAAACAACCCAAATGCCCAAAAATAGATGACTGGATCAAGAAGATGTGGTACATATATACCATGGAATATTACTCAGCATTCAAAAAAGATAAACACATGCAATTTGCAGCAACATGGATGGCACTGGAAGGGATCATGCTCAGCGAAATAAGCCAAAAAGAAAAAGAAAAATACCGGATGGTCTCACTCATAGCAGGAATCTAGAAAACTTAAATAAGGGACCAGGAAAATGAATATAAGAAAGTGAAAATCAAAATCAACAAAAAACTATGAACCAGAGACACTTTTTGGGGGTGGGGGGCGGGAGGGGAAGGATTGGGGTCAGAATGGGGCGTTTGCAATTGTATGGGGGAATATAAAAATAAAATTTAATATTTAAAAAAAAAAATAAAAAAAAATAAAATAAAATAAGTCCTGGGAATGTAACGTAATTACACCTTAGTGATGAGTGTTAAACCTGTATTGCATATTTGAAAATTGCTGAGAGAGTAAACTTAAAAATTCTCATCAGGAAAAAAAAAAAAAAAAAAAAAAAAAAAGATATAAACTTGCTCTCACTTTGTAAAAGTTATTCAAGTTATTTTGAGTCAACGTGATTTTACAGAATGAAAGTAGACAAGAATTTTCATTTTATATTCATTTTAAAATGAAATAACTACTTGCATATTCTGAACAAAGAAAAAATTTTTCAAGCATAGCAAAGTAATAATGTATATTGATGTATTTTGAACTTTATATGCCTTGACTTAAATTCCTCATAATTCAGAAAGATTAGTTCAATTCCTATTACTCAGCTAATACTAAATGGGAAACAATATAAATGTATGACATGCTGAGGAATATATTATAATTTATATATTTAAGTATGTTTAAATATTATTTATCCATAAATGTATTAATGAATTTCCAAAATTTTCCCCAAACTTTTATCTCTTTGAATAAAAGATAATTAAAACTGAAAAAAAAAAAAAAAAAAAAAAAAAAAAAATTCTATAGGTATCTCATAATTCATCTCCATCCTCATCCATTTTTTACTTAATGGCCTGTTTTTTCTAGTGAATAAATGCTTGATAGATAACAAGATCTGAATTTTCTGGCAAATAGACTTACTACTCCCCAAATAGTATGATGATTGATAGAAACTTAAAAAGTTAAAAGTTGTTTCAGTTCATATTTGTGAAAATTTTTATTTTTCCCAAGAGAGTATCCTCACAAAAGAAACACCATTAGGAAGAGAGAAACTGCTTACTGAGAAAAATGGTTCTGATTTTTTTAAAGTAAAGCAATAATGCTCAAGGACATTGTTAAAGTACTAAATTAACGTTTGTATATCTTTGCTTTCATTGCTTTAAATATCCATTAAAATTATGGCAACAATCACATTATTTAGGAAAAATGTGAGATCACATAATAGAAGGGCTGTTGCTTCAATATGTATGGAATATTTAGCACAGAGTTTTTAAAATGCCATACCTAAGTGTAATTGTTATTTTGTGGGGAGAAATAGACTACGGAAAATAGTGATGGACTCTCCCCCCAGAAAACACATATGAAATTACACATAAAACTTTTCATAAAATTTCCATTTCCCTCAAAAATCATTTGAGCGGTTACTAGAGCCAGATAGTAAGCTGAGTAGCTTATATATGTTGAATTTTTATTGTTTGAGAAGTTGACCTTTAAATGTGTGTGATTTAAAGTGGTTAGTGTTGCACTTGGTTTTTACATAATCATTTAATGAACATATGATAGTGTTTATTTGGGAGTAGACATGGGTTGATTTAAATGTCTAATGCCACAGTTACTTCAATCTCTTTTTATGATCTTTGGAAACACATATTCTCTCATATTCATTCCTACAATGTTTTTAAATGATCCTTTTCAAATATTTTAAAGTTTTTATGATCACAGGTGCTTGTGCAATGGGCTCCTAATTCAAGTACTTTTCCTTTCTCTTGATGCTACTACACTGTTTCATGAACTTTTTTTTTTAAACTCATGGATTTTTTTTTTTCTGAGGGGAGCAGCGGGCGGCAGGAGAAGTCTGTGTGCCATGTGGGACCCTTCTGCGGTGGCCAGGGAGCAGCCAGGGATTGAACAGGCGCTGCAGAGGCTGCGGGCAGCTTCGCAACCCAGCGCTCAACCACTGCACCACCGGGGAGGCCCTGTTTCATGAACTTTTAAAAAAGTAAAATGAAACACACTGAAGGCAAAAACACTGATGTATTCATTTTCCTAGGTAAAAAATTTATACTTATTGCACATATAGTTAAAAATAAACAACAACTGGGCCTCCCTGGTGGCGCAGCGGTTGAGCGCTGGGTTGCGAAGCTGCCCGCGGCCTCTGCGGCGCCGGTTCAATCCCCGGCTGCTCCCCGGCCACCGGAGGAGGGTCCCACATGGCGCGCAGACCTCTCCTGCCGCCCGCTGCTCCCCTCAGCAGTGTACTTCGGTCCTTCTGCCTGCTCTGCTCCCTGCTCTGGCTCTGGTGAATTCTCTTACCCTCCCGCACTTCTGACTGTACCCAGTGCTTGTATAAACAAAACAAACAAACAAACAAATAAATAAAACATGCCTCTATACAAAAAAAAAAAAAGAATGACTAGTTATTTAAAAAAAAAAAAACAACTAAAAACTCCTGACTTAGTACTTTAACTCCTGGAAATACACATTTTTTATATATGTTGGTAAGAAATCAGAAAAACAACAAAATATATGTTTAAATTTCAGAGGATGTAAAAACTTCTTTGTGTATGTAGAAGTTTTAGAATAGGGACTTTTTCTTCTTTTTTTAAGTCAATGATAACATATCCTTCAATTTCTTAGTTGGGCTTATTTACCATTATTTGGCATAAATTCTAAAACAAAGACCTTTTCTTCATTCATATGTTGTTTGACAAAAAGAGAAATTTACTGAAAAATTACTTGTTCACTGGATAACTAAACCTATTCCAGTTACTAATTATATAACTGCACATTCTTGCAAAGTAATAGATTTTGAAAAAAATAGACTACAGAATTATATATGTAACTACAGAATTATATATGTAATGTATACATATGTACACATGTATAATTTTGTATTTTGACTTTCTTTTCAACATCATATCATTATATACTTTCAAAAATGGATATTAATATTTGCAAAATATGTCATCCAATGAATGGGGCAGTTGGGGCTCAGGGAAAAATTTCCCTATCTCTTGGGCTCTTCTGAGACTGGATAAACAAGAAAATTGATAGATCGATTAGTAGGAGGAAAAAAATCAGATTTTATAACAGGTATGGGGAGTTTACAGGCTGTAAATTCCGAAGTAAATGGGGCAAACTAGGAGTTACATCTTGTGCTCAGGGGCATGGAACTTCAAGGAGAGAGGAGTGGGCTTCTCATGGCAAGCAGCGGATGACTTCATATAACAAATCTTTGTCTATGGATGTTTATCCCGCCTTGTGATATGTATCTGACAAAAATGTTGTTTCTGTAGATATCTCTAAAATCTAAGTAGTCTGCATCCCTTATGTGATGGTAACAGTTTCTCCCAAAGCCCACAGACCTCCTTATTTCCACATAACGAGGTAACACATACTAGAAAAGGTTTACTGAGAGCATCTTGGAAAAAGCCTATCTGAACCTTCTTGTGGAGACCAATCCCAAATAGCATAAAATCATTTTCCTGCATTTATGTATTTTGTAGATTTTCCTACTGTATATAATGTCATAGCATATAACTTTGTAGAGCAATCTTTCTCATATTTATAGGATGATTTTTGATGATATAAATGTCAGAGGGTAAATCACTGGATCCATGAAATATGAGCTTTTTGAAGACATTTCATTCAAGGAGAAAGAAAAATGCCAGGTGATTTCATTATATGTGGACTACAGAAAAACAGAATGAAGGAACTGACAAAACTAAATCAAAGCAAACCCTAGAAATATGACTTCAGAATAGAGGCTGGAAAGGGAGAGTAGGGATAGGAACTCAGGGGAAGGACACACAGCAATCTAGAGTTAAGGGCTATGGGTAATTTGGTGGTGGGTATGGTGTGGTGACATATATCTGAGGAGGTGCAAAGTATTCTCCTAAATCATATAGGGTGTTGTAAATCAATATTACCTTAATGGGAGAAAAAAGCTTCCCCATTTTAATACATTTTTCAAAAAGTTTATAACAATTCCAACTGTCATAAGCAATACATGAAAACATTCTTTTAACTACAGTCTATTTAGCCATGATTATTAGTATCACAGAAAGCCAGTGAGAGGGTAGAAATGGGTATGATAGAGTTTTAATATTAATATACTTGACACATTGAGGTTGGAAAATTTTTCATGGATTTGTTGACTAGTTGAGAACTGTATGGTTATTTTATTTATCAAAGGGAATTTTAGTAATCTGCCTATCATTTCATTCAACAATTACTTATTAAATCTTAATATGTGCCTGATATTGTCCCAGGCACTGAAGATATAGTAGTGAACAAAACAGACAAAAATCCCTATCTTCAGGAAGCTAGCATTCTAGAGGTGTTATTTTGTTTTGTATGAGCATTTCTTTGTAATAAATCTAAACCCACCTTTTATTAAATGACTACTATGTGCCTGACATTGCCCCAAACACATATTTACCTCATTTAAAATATGATCTTAGGGAGCCCTGCCTTTTAGAGCACAGATCATTTAAGCATTAACTCAAAGATATAAAACTAGTAGTAATTCACAAAAACCATTTAGGATAGTGTATTAGTAGAGGGGTGGAGTTTGGAGGCAGAGGGACCTCAAAAGAAATCACCCTGAATCCTGCGGGGTTCTTCTCTAACAAGAGGAGAAATCAAAACAGCATCAGATAGATTAGCAAAGGAAAGACAATTTAATAACATGTATGGAGAATTTATATGGTTATAAAGTCTAAAGAATAATAAAGTGGTCCAGCATGTAGGGACCCAAGGTGTCAATTAGGAAACTGGGGCCTTGATAGAAGAAGAAACTTGACACAACAGACGAGGGGAGGGGAGTTACTTCACCTTACCCTGAGGGTAGGTTCTTATAGAGAGAGAACACATTCATGGATAGACCTATAAGTGGATGAGACCCTCCTAACTACATTCTTCAAGGCATTTCTTCTTTGTTTAAGGAGGGACAATTTAGAGAAGGATTTAGGCAGGACAGAAACTTCTAGCTTTCAGGACCCTCACTATTCTCAACTCAAAACAATCTACATTTTGTCAATAATGACAATCAATCTCCCAGGATCAAGTTGTCTTGATTGACCTCTAGTTCCTATACCAAGATGATAAGTGGCCTACTCTGGGCACATTGGTGCCTTTAGGGAGGCCAATCTGACATCAGTCTACTACTCCCAATTAATATTCTTTTCTCTATTCAACAGTCCATAATATCTATCAGCGTAGACAATTCTTTATCATATTTAGCAAAAAAAAAATGTGCTAGTTTGTTACTAGGATTTAAAGTTTTGTTAATTTTTAAATTCACATGCAAAAGGTTTTAAATTTTTTTAAAAATTTAAAATTTTATTAACATTTAAATTAATTCTTAATTAAATCTGGGAGGTATTTTCCTTATAATTTCTAGTATTTTAAATACTAGGGGTATGTTAAATGTTCATTTCTTTTTTCTAGTTTAAAATATTTACCTATTAAAACTAGCTAAATTTTATTTTAGCATGAAACATTAAATGAAGTCACCCAATAGAGTCAATCAAACCACTTTTGGTAAAAAAAAGTCTTGGTTGGCTTCTTATGAGAGTTCGTGCTATATTACTTAGGTTATAAAAGTTTTGCCTCTTGGGGCCTCCCCGGTGGTGCAGCGGTTGAGCGCTGGGTTGCGAAGCTGCCCGCAGCCTCTGCAGCGCCGGTTCGATCCCCAGCTGCTCCCCGGCCACCGAAGGAGGGTCCCACATGGCGCGCAGACCTCTCCTGCCACCCGCTGCTCCCCTCAGCAGTGTCCTTCAGTCCTTCTGCCTGCTCTGCTCCCCACTCTGGCTCTGGTGAATTCTCTCACCCTCCCGCGCTTCTGACTGGACCCAGTGCTTGTATAAATAAATAAATAAATCTTTAAAAAAAAAAAAAAAAGTTTTGCCTCTTGCTCACATGCACACACATGCGCGCGCACACACGCACACAAACACAATCTTAAATTCCAGAAGCAAAAATATTCATTTTATGTCTGAATTCAAATTTCATACTTAGTTTATTCTTAGGGAAGAATAAAAATAGTTATAACATCTCCCATTGGTAGGAAGAGTTAAGCTGACAGAACTTTAGATGTAATCACATCTTCTTTATCCTGTTTAAATGGATCGGTCAACAGATATTTATTTCACATTGACTGTAAGATGTGTATGTACATAAACAGTTTGGAATTTTAAAAAATCTGGTTCCCTTCATCTTACATCCCAAATATCAATAACAGTTTTTCACAGAAGATGTGAAAGCAGAGCGAGAAATAACTAGTTATTGCCAAATTTGATAAGGAAAAGAAAGGGCATGTAAAAACTTTCAATTGGCATCCATTTCTTTTCCGTGTCCTTAAGCACTGAAATTTCATCTCTTCACTATCAAGATAATGACATTTGTCACAATTGACATAGAAACTAGCAACAGATGTCTTCAAACTAAAGAGGTATTGAAATTGTCCTTCAGTTCTAAGTTTACCATTCATATTTTCATATTTTAAAATATTCATGGTAACTTTTAGTTACATTGTCTAACTTTCAATGTTTTTGAACACATCCCAGAATAGTGATAAGTTGTCTTCATGTTTGTTCTAAATTATCTTCAATTTATTAATGAGTTTCAATAGTTAAGAGAAGATACTTTCCCCTTCCTTTCTCCCCTCTGTTTCTATATCCCTTCAGTTTAGCTGCTCTATAAACACTTATTGTAAACAAATTTTGTAAATTTATATCAAAACTTCAAGAAGTCTATTTTAGTATTTTAAGAATTTTGTTACCTTTCTCTAGACACCTTCTAATTTCTTCTTTTTCTACATAAGACAATATTTAACTATGACTCTCAAGTATCAGACCTGACTATCATTTATTAAAGTCACAGGGTAGAATCCATATCTTTTTATCCAGTTCTCTCTCTCTCTCTCTCTCTCTTTCTCTCTTAGGTAATGCACAAAGTTTAGGGTAAATACTACAAAGACTTTGCCTGTGGAATATTTCTAATCTAGTGAGAAGATATTAAAAACACACTCAATTATAGTATAACTTAATGAATGTCATAATTAGGATTAGCATGAGTATTTTCATAATATATAACAGAATAAAAATAATAAACAAGCACTTAATTACAGAGATTAAGTTCTTTGAATAATCCTAGTAATTTTTTTTGTCTTGGTTATATAAAAACATGAGATAGTTATGAAGTTTTCATGGTCTGCTAAAACCTCATATTAATATCAAATCATAAATGCATATGTGTCTTTTCCAAAGAAGAAATGCTGTACTTCATAGATAAATATGTTTTAGTATGTTACTTATATATGAAGCAGAAAAGTATAAATTACCATGAAGTTTTTAAAATTATTTTTAATATAATGCAATGATAATCATGATTATTTTATAGAAAATAAAAGGGAACACAGGCAGATGGAAAAATTCTTTGGTAGCCCCTGAATTGAGCTGTTTGGAAGGCAGATCACATTTTATCAAATTGCCTTACCCTTGGTAGCTTTTAAGTATGACTATTTTAGAACATGTATGCAGCTCTCCTTTTCCCTGATAAGTAGTGGTGCCCTGGTTAATTACATGTAGTGAGACTGTTCTGTCATTCAAAACATCTTCAGCACCTGCACATAATAGGTACACATGGCTGTATTGTCGTAGACATGTCTCTGTTTATCTGGAGTCGTGATGGGTCAGGCTACTGAGTTGTAGTTAGTTTCTGGTAACTCTTGTTTACTAGAAGCTTAACTTAGCCTTATAACTAAATTGAAGAACACTATGTACATCAGCTTTAGCTATAAAGAAAAGAATAAGATGTAAACCATTTATCTGAGTGCTACTAAATGATAATGTTAAGTGACATAATATTCAACTTATAAAACACTAGTGGTTGTACAATCTATGGAGATGCAAATAATCATAGTGGAAATGTGACATTATTTTTAAAATATTTAACTTTAAATCTTTGCTGAATTATAAGAAATGGTGTTGATAACAATAAATAAACTGTTGAAAAATTACTCTGCTTGTGGAGATGTTCAGAAATGGTCAACTGTTCAGAGAGAATGAGAACTGAACATTTTCTAACAAATAAAAATTCAAGAAGTGGTAACTTTACTTTTCTTTGGGAAATGATAGTACCCAACAAGATCATAAGCTCCTAGCAGCAAAGACTTAACCATCTGTCATTACTGACACTTAAGGAATCTTCAAAATCTGCTCCGATGTGGGAGTCTTGATTTAGACCGTGGAATCATGGAACTGTCGCTTTCAGGATGTGAGAAACTCCTGAGAATCTGTAGATGCATAGTGACCAGTCTAAGTCTACACAAATACTTAAGCATGGAAAAGGCAAACTAGAGCTTTGAGTTTTGACTTCTCACTGTTATCAATTAAGATATTAATCCTTCTTTTCAGGAACTGAGGATCTGAAATTGAGCTAAACTGAGAAACCAATGCAAGAATTTACTTTAAGAAGAGTTTTTCTGTGAAGGTGGAATGTCAAAAGTCACTTAAACACTAGGATGCTTCAAATTTCTCCAGCCACCTAATATTTAAATGCCACTGTTTTTTGCAAACTCTTCATAGTCTCAGTTTCTTAAGTTTAAACTATAACAGTGCGGGTTATTAAAAAGAATGTTAATCATATAGTTCAGTTAAAAAAAAAGAGGGGAAGAAAAGATAATTAACATCTGTGAACTTTATTTTTACTTTTCCTATTAACACAACACTGGGAAAGTCAAGGGTCCTTTATAAAAAGAGGGAGTAGAGAGGCAGAGAGAATATCCAAATAAAGTGATCTATCACTTTGAGAGAACCTTAAAAATGGAATAGAGTTAAAACCTAAGTAAAGAGGAGGAATTTAGTTATTAATACCCGATGAAGAATTCCTTGTTGTTCCAAACTAAAAGGAATGAAATGGTTAGGAGTAAAGTAACTTATTTCAAGCTTATCTATCACTGGTAATTAAAAATTACTTTAAAAAAATTACTTTCATGAATTGTTGTTGAGGATATGAAAGTATTACGCTTTAAAATTCTGCATCACTTGTGCTAATCTATCTGGCAAGGAATAGCTTAATCTCATGTCTATAAATTATAAATAGTTATATTGAGTGGATAAGTATGCCTTTTTATGCCAATTATTCTGTCCATTTTTGCACAGTTTTGTTAAGTAATTCTTGATTAAGCTAGCTCAGATATATAAATGCTTAAGGAAAAGCAAACCAACTACTGTTACCTAAAAATGAGTTATAATATATATGAGATAATGAGCAATATATGGGCTTGTCTGAGCTTTTACAATTAATTTTAGAGACCCTCTCAACACACTAATCATAATAGACTTTTGTATTGAAATATTTAAATATAATATTATAAGGTATTTTAAATATACTTTATCACATGACACATTTGATATGAAAATTATCCTCCAGAGATTATATTTAGACAAGTGAAATTTCCACTCCTTTTGGTATCTAACTGGTAAGGGAATTCACTTAACATAAATGTATAAAAGTGAAGTGAAAATGCATATGAGTGAACTAATATGTAACAGCCTATTAAAATGCTAAGATACATTAGTATGAGTTTAAATAGTGTAATCACAGAGAAACATGTTAGAAAAGTAACAAGTCATCCTTTTTACAGAAACAGTTTAGGTACAGGCCAGCATCAATCAAGAATAGAGTTGACTTTTACTTGGAACACCTGATGTCCTCTGAAAGTCACCTTTGAAACGAGCCCCCCAAAGCTAAAACCCATCCCCAAAATAGGTCTGCATTCTTTCTGCACAGAGTTTAGTTGTTAACCAAGTATAACTGCTTCTGTTTCCCGGCCTGGCAGATAAAGTCAAATAACGTATATCTCCTTTATCACAATACCATGGCAAACTTGTTCTCCCTGAGAAGTTCTGCTTCTCCAAATAACCCAGCCCAGGTGTAGCCTTTTATACATGAGGCATCCAGAAGGATCTGACCACCAGCCCAAAATAAACAATTCACCACCACCAATGGGCTTCAGTCAACTCTGCTTTCCTCTGCGGCCCTGTCCAATTTGCCTAATGATCTCCTGCCAAACCCGTGTTACTATGCGCTTAGTCCACTCCACAATCCATGGAATTCAACTCTTGTTCTCATAAGCCCCACTTCCCAAGATGCAATATAATTCCCTTCCGCTGGAGTATTTGTGATCTGGTTCCTCTTCAAAGATAATAGGGAATGGATTCACAATAAATGAAGGAAGAATTTACAGCAACATTTCACTCCAATAGCTGTTCAATGCAAGTAAATGTAAAAAATAGAAATAAAAAGTCTGATACAGCTCAAGTCTGCATGCCACTAATGGAAAATAAGCCATTGGGTATTGTAAGGTAAGTGAATTGCTCAGGCTTTTTGCTCCACTATCCTCTGTGGCTATCAGCTTCGGCCTTGATCATGTTAACTCAAAAGGTGCTCGGGAGCTTGGGCCCCGGGCACAGATGCCTGATTGTGGACACCCGGAGTAGAGGTGCGGGCATGTGTAAGTGGGCACACCTGAGCCTGGAGCCAGGGCTATATAAGAGCAGCATCACTCAGAGACAGAGGGCTACAGGAGGACGGCTGCAGGAGGAGAAGCTGCGGCGTGACTACAGAAGAGGCAAGACGAGAAAACACCAGAGAAAAAGTAAGGATTTATGGGGAGCTGGGAGGCTCGGTTTCCTGCCTGCATCCCAGAATTGTTGATTGAAATAATCACTGCTGTGAAGTAAATCCAAAGCTTCGTAAAAGAGAAATCTGTTGAAAAGGTTATTCAGACCAAACTGAAGCCCCAAACCCAGGAGATCAATATCAGATTTGTCTGACTGGTCCCCACCCTGGGATAATTTTACCCATGGTTTGTTTTACATAGGCAAGTTTCAGAAAGAATACATTTTTTTTTCCTTAACAAAAGGAAGAAGACCTCTAGTTATTTTCTAACATTTTCATTTAATTAACCAAGTTTGGTTTCTAACAAACTTGGTTAATTGATAAAGGAAAATTGCAGAGCTAATTCAGAGTTTCTATGTTTGGCAAGATGTAAGAACAAGAATGAAAGTTTACCTGAATATCTTATCCTGAAAGTACCCGTATAAACATGAGGGAGCAGTCAGGCTGTTACCTCATACTTCTTCCTGCAACTGGAAAATATGGTAGGGGCTCAGTCTGTGGAATTCTGGGATATTTTTCTTTGTTTCTTACCACAGAGTTTTTCGAAACATTCATTATTCTGTGGACTCCAACCTCTTGAGTGGCCTTGGTTAGGAGAAAGTAGACATTTTCCAACAAAGCAAAATGTAGAATTTTCTTTTCTTGGTCCACAAGAACAAGGACATATTTCCTAGAATAAGCATCTACCCAGTCCAGCAAATTTCTCTCTGATCTCATTAGTCACAATTGTGTTACCTATTCATAAGCCAGTTCCTTGCCTGGATCAGGATTTTCCTCAAAAATGGAATGACAGTTGGAAAAAAAAAAACCTCCAGGCTTACCACATAAGAAACTGGAGGTAAGCAATAAATTTCAGAAGTTTGATTAAGTGAATATAACAAAAACAATGGAAGAATGATTACCAGAGTCTATACTTAGAATCTTATTCTAAAAGTTGAAGCTCTTTTGAGCGTTAAAAAAAAAAAAAAAAAAAAACTCCACCACCTAAGAACCATCGTGATATGCATTATACAAGTATAATTATGCCTTTCTATGTGTTGATGAAACTTTCTGTCTAGCATCCCCAAGTTACATGCCACCAGTAGACAATTAGTGCCACTAATCTGAAGAATGGTCTAATATTGAGTAGTGATTATTGATACATGAAAGAATTAATAACATTACTGCCGGGGACCAGCCTCCAGCAAAATGTCGTGTCAGGGGTTCCTGAAAGGATGAGACGGCCTAGGCAACCTGTAAGGGGCTGAAACTTAAGGGCTGAGGGGAAGGGGATGAGGTAGTGAGGAGATACTAACACTGGATGAGGTGCAAGTATCTTCTGCTGAGAGACCCAGCAGTTCTTTATTCATTTTTAGTAATCAGAAAAATTATATAATCATGTACAAAGTAGAAACAATTAGTGTATTTTATTCCCATGGACTACTGGCTCCTATGGGACTCAGCTAGACGGTAGCCTTCAATGTTAATAGATAAAAAACCAAACCTAACACTAAAACTTATTATTTCAGCTAGACAATTACCTAAGACAATTGATAGCCGCCAGTACATCCCTATCAGCTGAAGCCTAAGCATCAAAAGACTATTCTATTTACATGGCCTTCAGCGGGAGACCAGCTGCTACTTAGCTATCAGAACTATTTCTACCTAGAAACTTCTTAACACAGTTAACTTCATTTAAAAACTTTCCTAAGAAACTTCTAAATAAAAGGAACTTCTAAAAAAGCAAAAGAAGGACTTACTATAATAGTTGTGCTGGATTGCTTGTCAGATATGTACAATAAATTGTCTCCCATTGCCAAGTGGGCCAAATTGTTTAATAACTAATTTTCTAAACAGATAATTTTCCATGCCATATACTTACGGTATGTTGATACATATAATTTATTGCCTAAATGTACTTTCTGATAAATTTTGTCTCTCTTTATGACCAAGAACAAAAAATGAAGAAACGTTAGATCTTCAGCCCCATGGTGTGAGGCCCTTTAACTTAGCTGCTTGCCAGCGTCTTATCTGGCTGGGGCATCAAGGCCCCCTGCAGCACATTACTGTAGTGCCGGGAAGGGCATGGAGCAGGTTTTCTATGATCTGAGCAAAAGGGTAAAGGAAGAGTCCTGGAGCCCTCCATAGCTTTCTCAGGCTTTTATTGAGCTTTACATGTAGTGTGGCAAACAGGTGCCTGGGAGGCAGGGGTGCCAGGGGGCCAAGAGGCAGCCTCCAGCAAGTCTTCACTCTGGGCTTCTCTGGCTTCTTTCTCTCCTTCTCTCTCCTGCTTCTTCTGCTTCTCTTGGTGACTATCTCAATACTCCTCCCATGACCCACAGAAAAAACAGCACAACAATGTACGGCCTCCCCTGGTGGCGCAGTGGTTGAGCGCTGGGCTGCCAAGCTGCCCGCAGCCTCTGTAGTGCCGGTACGATCCCCGGTCACCGGTGAGGGTCCCACATGGTGTGACCGACCTCTCCTGCCGTGCCTGCTGCTCCCCTCAGCAGTGTATTTCATCACTCTACCTGTTCTGTTCCCTGCTCTGGTGAATCCTCTCACCCTCCCGCGTTTCTGACTGTACACAGTGCTTGTATAAATAAATAAATAAATCTTAAAAAAAAAAAGAATTATTAAAAAAAAAAACAAACAAACAATGTAACAACTGCAAGTGCCCCATCAGGCAGGGCAATCCTAATAGTGGGAGGACAGAAAAGCCTGAAAACCATTTACCCTACAATTACATAATTCAGGGACCCTCCTAGCTATTTCTTTATATAGGGGGGGGAAAAGAAACATGGCCAAAAATTATAGTCAACATCTCAAAATGGCATTGTAGCAGCTAAAACATGGGTTGGAGGTAAATGGAACACCAACATTGTCTTCTCAAGAAAGGCAGACCTAATGTGAGAGCAAATTGGATAGGAAGTACACAACTCCATTCATCCTAACTGAAAATTAGGATTAGTGGACTTTCCATTAACTGTCCTGATGACAGTTTCTAATTTCCCCTATGAATCTGCCTGTCTTAGAAGGCTCATGTGCTATTTATCTTCATCTGCATTTGTACCACATTTCTGAATTCATGAATTACAATTACTTTATTTGAATGGAAAGGGATTCTATAGAGAGTTAAATTCATAAAACAAACTTGAGGCCTCTTTTTCTCCTCAAATAATTTCCTCCTATTTTGTGAGAGCTGTGGGCAACCAAATAGAGGTTGATACACCAGTTATTCAATTATTTAACCCCCTAATTTCTTCCTGTACCACATTTTAATGTATGGGATAAAATTCAACAATGTGAGTTTAATTTGTTCCATATTTAGATGTCTTAAATTTTTGAGATGTAAATGTTTTCACACCAGAGCATTGTATATTTAATATATATGGAAATAATCTTCATCTCATTTTAATAAGCACTTATCGAATTCCCTACTATCTTTTAGGCAATGGAGATACAAAATTAAGGGCAATTTCTGTTCCCTCAAAATCTTTACAATCTAGCAGCAGAAAAGTATATAGTTACCAGACAGTGTCGTGGGACAGTAGCTACAGCAATGAGAAGCAGAATATGCTAGCACAGAGCTAGAGCATCAGCACAGTCTTTGAAAGTTGCTTAATCCACCTGGACTGCTAAACACCTTTGACTGGGTGATTTATAAGTAACAGAAATTTATTTCTCACAGTTGTGGAGACTGGAAAGTTCAAGATCAAGGCACTGGCAAAATGAAGGCTTATTTCCTGATTCATAGAGGGCCGTCTTTCCACTGTATCCTCACCAGTCCAATTCATGAGGGGGTCTACTCTCAGGATCTGTTCACCTCCCAATACCATCACCTTTTAATACCATCACCTTCTAGGGACTAGGGTTTTGGCATATGAATATTGGAGGAACACAGGCATAACTGGTATTATCTGGAAAACAACCAAGTTGAGGCATCACCAGAGCATAGCACGTGCATTAGT
Source organism: Talpa occidentalis (assembly GCF_014898055.3). Taxonomy (NCBI): domain Eukaryota; kingdom Metazoa; phylum Chordata; class Mammalia; order Eulipotyphla; family Talpidae; genus Talpa; species Talpa occidentalis. Next base: position 91,067,104 of record NW_023602073.1, on the reverse strand, counting down.
TTCTTGTGACTGCCATAACAAAGTACCACACACCAGGGAGCTTAAAATAACAAATTTACTCTCACAGTGGAGGCGAAGTCCAAAATCATGGTATAGGCAGAGTCATTCTCCCACTGAAGTGTCTAGAAAGGAATACCTCCTTGCCACCTCTCCTCTCTGGTGGCTACTGGCAATCTGTGGTGACCCTTTGTAGCTATATCACTCCAGTCCTCTTCTTGATTGTCACATGGCCTTCTTGTCTGTGTGTCTTTGTCTCTAAATTACCCTCTCCTTGTAAAGCTGCCATTCATTATGTTTAAAGCCCATCCTAATACAGATGACCACATCTTAACTGATTATATCTCAACACCTTATTAAGTAAGTAACCGGGGGAAAAAAAATTTGGAGAACTATTATGTTTCTTGAGTCATTTCATCTACCAATCATTTTTCCTACCCTACACTCAGTTTCAGAGAATCTGCCCCTATCACGCTGCTCATTGGCAGCCAGACAAATGTATGCCTGACTCAAGTTGAGGCAGTTAGTCTGTATAACAAGACTTTGGATTTGGGATACAAAGGCTCTGGTGAATCTATGGAGGTCTTAGAACTGGAAATAATGAAAAGTTCAGGCCTATAGCCAGTGCATTGACCTGTGTATCTTAAAAGATGGAAAGTCAGTCTATAGTGAGGAAAATGAAGTAGATACTTCAGAGGAACAGAGATAAGAGAACATATGGCCCAGGAGAGACAAAGGTGGTTCCATTCTTTTGTAGAAACAAACTGTTTCTTGCCCTTGAGTTTGTTTTGTTTTTTGGCCTGTGAGTCTTTAAACACATATAAACACACACACACACACACACACACACACACATATTTTTCTTAAGTTCACTGAAATGAACTTCTGTTACTTGTAACTAAATAATCTTTAAATTCCTTATTACTTATGTCTAGAATTGACTCCTAATCTGAAGAGGCCCCTAAACCAGAAATTTTCAGTCAGCTTTCCAATTCTCTTCTTCCTCTTCTGGAATGCACACTCTCCTCAACTGTTCCACTCAAGCAGTCTCTTCTGTGCTACCTCCCTTCTCCATTATTTTGTGGAAATGTTCACTCACTTGGGAGAGCATTCCACTTGACTCAGAAGTAACAACATTGTAGTTGGGTAAAGGTCTCCATAGAAGAGTTGAACACATTTTATTAGTATTACAAGTATCATGTGTGACTTTCATTTCTTCCCAGAAAACAATCCTCTTTTATTGCTAAAATGAGAAATGACTTTGAGGGACTTAACTGATGACTTTAGAGTGAATTATTGTCCTACTTTATACTTAAACGAAGCTTGCAAGATTAATTATAACCTTGAATGTTACAATACTGAAGCATATTCACTTAGGTTGGCCTTCTAGAAATCTGACATGAGTCATGTCCTACAGATTTAAAACTAAAAGGATGCATGGAAAAATAGTAAAAATAAAGCATCTAAGAGAAGTAATTTATATATTAAAAATACATGGTTATTGGGACTTCTCACCTGAGACAAGAACATTTTGATGGTATAAAGGACAAATTGAGTTCACTCTGACAAGTGTTGGCAGTCTTCTCCTTCAGAACTATAGTGAGGTGGCTAAAGGAAACTATGTTTAAAATCTATCTTAAAAAACTGCATTTTTTGCTCAGAAATCAACATGATTAAAATGTCATCTTTGTAGAAAAGTTCAGGTCCAAAATATCTCTTAATTTGCAGCATACAGTCTACTTTTAGATTCGTTTTTCTCTTCTTTCTCTTCTTTAAACACTTTTCTCTCAATTTTCAGGACTAAAAGTCCAATTTGATTCATTATAAACTGGCTCCTTGATGGATCCCATCATAGATTAAATATCCAACTAGGCAGCTTTTTTCCATGCTGCCTCACCACCTCCCCCTACCCTTAACCTCAGTGCAGTCCTCAAAATGTTAGATGATCCCAGATTCCATAGGGTTGGAATAAGAAGCAGCAAGGGATGACTTGTTGGTTAATGTTATAGTGGTTTTCCTTCTCTCCTGATCTATAAGCCACTAAAGGGATTAAGTTAAATAACCTAGGCACCTCTAGCTTTAGGAAGTCTGAGATGGCTCCAAGATATGTGATTAACTAGAAACTTAGTTCCATGTATATTCTAGTGATAGTCTTTACTGTAATTCAATCTACCACCAATCCATGCCTAAGGTACAAACAAAAGTAGATAAGCCTCATGGAAATAAGCAATTGTCTCTCTTGTGTTCATTTCTTTTATTCACAAGACTTATACAGATAGTGGCAATCAGTAGTGTTGATTAGATGTACAAATGATTTTTTATAAACTCTGACAACTGTGCTCACCCTCTATTTCTCTGATCATTCCTGAATATGGCTGCCTTTTAGACTCCTCTCACAGCATTCTGAACTTGACCAGCCTTGATCATCTTCCAGCTTTATCCTGTCCTTAGTCCTTGCTTACTCCTGTGTCCTTAGACAGGGAGTCCCTCTTACAGCTTCTGGTTTCATATATCACATTTCAGCTAAAAGAGATTCCCATGTTTGATTTCTCAAGAGGCTTTGGATTACAAGAAAACTTATTTCATGAGTAATTTGTGATTCTGGTTTAAGATAAAATTAGATCAACCTTCAGGCTCAAGGATGGAGAGAATATGAGCAGATGGTTATTCTATTCTGTTCTTTTTCATGCTGTTCTTCCAGTTTGAGTACACTGATGTAGTAACCAAGAAGAGAAACCAACCATATGATAGAACACATGCAAAAAAAAGTTAATCTTTATAAGTCCTTTTTCTTGAAAATTATAATTTTGGAAAAATTGTAGTAAGAGTTCAGACATATTGAGGTTTTACTATATTCAAGCACTATGCTGAATACTTTACTACAATATTCCTCCCTGTAATTTGCAGATAATTTAGCTACTATTATCACTCTCCAGTTTTACAAATTTGGAAACTGAGTTTCAAGTAGTAAGTGTCTTACCCAAAGCATACACAGATACTTTGTAGAACTCCATGAGTGCGCTGAGTCTAAGTGGCTCTATACTGCCCTATTCCAGCAGGTACCATTTATGTAGACTCACTGAATGTGTCCCTAGAGTTGAACAAGATAACTGCACTATCCACAACAGTAAGGAAGAGAACTAGAGTTTTAATTTAGGTCAAACCCAGACTCATCACCACTAGGCTGTACTCGGATAAATATTTGGGTTTTAGAAATATGATCTGTTCTTTTATCAAGTGATTACAAGGACAAATGTGGATGTATTATATTACAGATGCAGGTGTTAGTCATTTCTTTGTGTGCGACACAACACAAAAGATCCGAGGTTTTGGAGTAGAGCCATTTCAAGCTTAATGACACTCTGGTGGAAACATGTATTTAACCACATTGGAAGCCAGAGATTAGTGAATGCATCCAGAAAATGGTTCCTAAGTGAATTTGAACTTATATTTGTTTAAGATATATAAGGGGGACATCTTCACCTCATTGCAAATATATTGAAAATAATATTCTATATCAAGCAATTTAAAGTCATTGCTTATAATAAAAAATCCAATGGAATCTAAATGCAAAACAATAGAATGTTTTGATAACCTATGATATAGTTACTCAATGGAATTATTTATTATGTAAAATATATGCATATGAAAAAACACTGGAAGGGACTACAACCAATAAAAATGACAACTGTTATATTAGAATGGGGCATCTTTGTGAGTCATTTGTTGTTTCTATTTTCCATTGGTTCTGTGATGTTTATAAATTTGAAAAAGAAAAGCAAAAATAATTTTGAAGCACATTTTACAGGGAGAAATATAATTTAACTTTAAGCATTTATTTAGCACCTCAATTTTCCTCCAAAAACAAAACTCTATTCAGAATGCTTCATAACATAAACTCATCCTACACACCTGCAATTTTAAATCATCTAGGCGGCGTTATGGCCAGTTCTAAAGATCACTGCCTCTATAAGCTCGCTATAAACTATAAATTATTGTAATTTATGAGATGCAGTAGAACAGTGAGACCAAGTTTGCCTTCCTAAGCATCCATCAGGGAAAATAATGGTAATTAGTTTGTAAACAATTTGTAATTTGATTTTTGAAGCTGGCACTTTATTCGATGTTTATTTTTTGTTCTGTTTTGTTAAACTCCCACTTTGCAAATTCTATATTCTAGAGTCACAGCTCATCATGTTTTAAAATGAATTGGATTGCCAAGGCATATTCCTATGACAATGTTGACCATTTTTAAGACTCACATTAAAAGACAAAAGGAAGGAAATGCTGTTCCTTTTTCTGTTACTGCCTTTGGTGCTTAATATTTGTGGTTTTCAATTAGGGAATTTTTTTTCAAAAGCTGAGTCATAAAATTAGTAAAACAGGTGCAAAATTAATGTTTTAGGCCCTGCACATAATTTCAGTTCTTCCTTCTACTCCTCTTTGCTTGCTTTTCATGTATGTAAGTGTTGGGGAAAATAACGAGAAGTACGTAAGAAAAATGTTTAGCTTCTCTGGCCTCAGGGTCACAGGTGAGGTAGGAAAGAGTAGAACACAAGAGCATGACAACAAAAGGTACCTCTGCTGTGGCAACATCACAACATTTCAGGAGTTACGGTGTTGCCACCTTCATGTGGACTTCCCTAGGGTTATGTGCAGGTAAAGATGACTTAGGACTTGAAGACAATGACCTGTTTCAGTTTATTATGCCTTTTCCAATACTTTTCTCAGACTTCCTGGCTTCTCATTTGCTCTGGCACTCAGGCAGGCCCCTGCCTTTTGTTCTACACCTAGTCAGTCAGACTCTTTGGGCCACAGAGTCCACTCCCTATTTGACTATTAGCATGCACACACACTTGTGGTTTACATGTCCAACTTGATCCCACTAAACTTCTCTTCCAGGTTCATGCCTGACCCTGTGAGACCCTTCTCCCATCTTGCAGCTATTTTCATTGCACCAAAAGGCATGCAGACAATACCAATCAGCAAGGCAGGGAATTCAAGAAAAGCAAGCTTATAAAGAATAAAAAACAACCTAGAATGCTTAGTACATATTGAGTTGGAGATGCCCATGGCAATTCCAAGTAAGATATTTAAGAGGCTATTGGAACTGAAGACACAGATTGCGAAATCATAAGCCCACTAGGGAGAAAGTATCAAATGAGAAGATGAGCATAAGAGAAATGCCAAATAAGGACCAAAATATTTCCACTGAATTAACTCTGCAAGATTATGAGTAACCTTAGCAAGAGCAATTTCCAAGAGAAGTTAGTGTACATGTAGTCAGATTAGAGTGGGATCAATAAATTGTGGGAGGAATGTCTTCCGAGTCAATTGGCTGCAGCTACCTGTAGGCTTTTTTGGCCAGCCAGTTTTAGTGGCAAGGTGAGAAAATGGCATCACGACCTTTACAGAATATGGAAAGGTAGTGACAGGACTTAGGATATTTGGAAAAGCTCGCCTCAAGATTTGACGAAAATCTCTAATATCTGCATTACTTGGATTAAACATTAAAGCATAGCAAACCTATTGCAGATACAATGAATTTATTTTTTACTTATTTGCAAGACTCAACATGAATGAAGAAAAGCTTTATAGGTCTACTTCCCCTGGATTTGCTAGAAAACGGGAAAATCCAAACAATTCCATGTTTTTTAATGGAGGAGTGATAGTATATATATATATATATATATATATATATGTGTGTGTGTGATGTGAATGTAGGAGGTGATATTGGCTGGGTAAGGCAGGGGTAGAGATTCTGTGAAGGGAAGTATAAATATTTGCTACCCTTTTTGGGCCCAGTGCTGGTGCTAACTATATGACATTACCAAAGCAACAGGAACCGCATTGGATTCACAAAGATGGGCTCATAGGTGAGAATCGGCCCTGTTATCTGAAAATATCTGTACCTGAATTAGGCTTGGATGGGTTTGACACTGTCCCTGGGTCTCCCATGAGGAAGAGGAGGGTCCAGAGCTGTCCTTCTGCTACTACTGGCTGAAGAAGAAACTGTGTGAGGGCTGTGAGGAAATGTGTCTTAAAGTAAACTCAGTCACTACTCTTATGTGTCTTGCAGTTTTCCTTAGTCATCACCCTTGGAATTCATAAATAGTGCTACTAATTTATAATCTCTCAGTAGTTCAAGAGATGCACTTCCCACAATTTGAGTTTCTTGCTAATTGAAAAGGGAGAAATGATGGGGTTGAAAATAGAAACTGTGTTTCCTAGTAAAACAGATCTCTAAAAACAAAATCAATGATTTTTTTCTGCTCAAGATTAGGACTGTTTAATATTGTGATGTTATATTTTGGAATTCAGTGAGAATAAATATTAAAATATTTCCTGTGAGGGAAATACAGTAAAGAAGTTTCCAGGTTTATTAGCAACTTATACATATTTACAAGGGAGCAAAATCAGTTCCTCAATAAGTTCTAGAAGCATCATTAACCTCTGTCCTAGCTCATTGGCATGGCATTGCTTCATCCAAACTCTTGTGTGGGTGCCCTGAGATGTTAAAAGGAAATCTGTCCCCTTAGAGTAAGGCAACAATGAGCATCATTTCTAGAATGTGGTCTCTGCGAAGGTTCTTGGTGACAACACACCAATGAAAGGAGCAGCAAAGCGGGTCCTTGGGCACAGATTGTCCATGCTTGCAAGAATGATCACTCAGGTCTTTAAGACCATAGATTGCCAGAGTTTGCAGGGCCATGCTTGCGAAAATGAATGGTGCCAAAGATGACAACTCCCCCTCCTTCCCATTTGTGAGCATCTGAACATGGCTTCTCCTGGTGTCCTTTGTGGTTTTATGACAAAATTGGGATTCAGGAGAACCACAATGCTGCCCATCAAGCCTTCTACCCAGAAGTTTTTCAGTACTTTTTTTTAAGAGTACTGCAGGTCTGCGTTTCTATTCTTACTGGCCTCTCCACAGCCCCTGGGAATGTGTCCAGCTTGGGAGAAACTCTTCTCTTTTCCTATCTGCTTTTTCAGAAACCTTTTCTTATAGATACAAATCGCTTTTAAGTCCTCTGGGGAAAAATCCTTCTTACCATCAAACCCATAGCTTTAATCAATCAAAGCCAGTTCCGCTTTTGTAGAGAGTAAAGACAGCTTATATTTTAAACCCTTCAAGAGCAGTCAGAAAGGGAGGAAAAACAAAATAGCCAATCACTGTATTAAAGCAGTGAGCTAACATCCCATCAAAGTAGTAAAAATCTAATTTTTGTGTTTTATCAGCATTAAAGGCAATAGAAGGCCAAAACGATAGATTATTTTGGAAAAAGACACATTACTGAAAAACATACTTAAACTAACAACTTGGTTCAGGCAAATATGCAGATTGTGAATTCAACATTGTCTTTACAGTTTGCAGACAGGTATTGTGCTGGCTTTCTGGATCTTGCAACCTTGAATAAAATGTCTCTATCTGACTTACCTCTGTTGTCTTTTTTTACATCAAGATGTTAAAATGCCAAATTTAATTTGGGGTTATTAAGCTTTGATACACCTCTTTCATTCCCTAAGGAGTCCACAGGTTTCTGCTGAAAGGATCAAATACTATTTAGACTAAACCATGAAATGTAAGTGCTTGATGAAAGAGCCCTCATCCTGGTGTCCCACCTGCTTTCATATTGATTCAATAGAAAAATTCATCTTTCATATTTAATAAGTCAACATTTGATTTTAGTGGAAGGAGCAGCCTGCTGCCCAGCATGTTTTCTCTCCTAGGTGGGCTCTGTTTGCAACTGACACACTTTCCTTTCATAGGTCAATTCACATGTTCCATTTTAGGCAGGCGTCAAGGAAGAAAGAAATAACACATTTCTCTTTCATTCTGTCAAAAATTCATGTCAAGAGCATTTTCACATTGTTGAGCAGAAAAAAAGAGGACTATCAGTTTTCAAAACTCAAGAAACTGGAATTCTCTTCTAAACTCTTAGAGTTTGGGGTTTCTTCTCTGTCCCTTCCATCTGCCACCAAAACACTTTTCCAGGTATATTCATGCTTCACTCAAATATCAATGTATCAGACAGGATTTTTCTGACCACCCCTGAGTTAAATGAGTAGGTAATATGGAGGCTATGGGACTTTCTTCAGACAGAACATATAACGTGACAGGGATTGTGACAGTAAAGGTAGAGAAATGGAAAGAATCAGGGTATGTAAATATTTGTTTGAATAAATGGATAATAGTTTTCACCTGTTGAGCTTTTACTATGTGTCAGACATGGTACCGCATACTCTATATATATTGCTTCATTTGCCTTTAATATGCCCTTAAGGAATAAGTCAAATATCTCCATTTTATAAATTATGAACTTGAACATTGTGGACATAATATGCCACAAACATAATTGCTGGCCTGCAATTTTGATGAGAGCAAGAAAAAAATAAACTAAAAGCTTTATCTATATAGAGACACAGATATATATCTATTTAAATCTGATATGGTTTCTGTGTAAACTTAAAAGGGTATTTTGGATGGGGCTAACATTCAAACTGGTGAACATCAAACAGACTGCCCTCCACATCCAATCAATTGAAGGTCTGAATAGAACAAAAAAAGTCAGCCTTCTGAAAAGAGAGGGAATTCTCCAGCAAGACCCCTTTTAGAGTTCATTATACCATTGGCTTTTCTAGATCTCAAGTCTCTGGCCCATGTTGCAGATTTAGACTTGCCATACTCCAAAATCATATGAGTCAATTCCTTAAAGCTCTTTCCTAACATTGGCAGGGAGTTGGGATTACAAGAACATGGGTGATGAGGACCTGGAGATTCACTATACTATCCTTTTTATTTTCGTTACTTTGAAATTTCTCAAAGGTATTTTTAAATAACCACCATTATGGGTGATTGTTAGTTTCCTCTTACACTTTTCTGCCTTTTTCAAATTTTTCATGATAGTGATTTACTTTCAATATGAGAATGCTTTCTAACAAGGAATAAAATTAAAAACTTAGACATTAATTAAAAATGTCTCTTTTCTCATTGATATATATGATGCGTGCGTGTGTGTGTGTATATATATATATATATATATATATATCAATGCACACACATATCCTATTGGTCTGTTTCTCTGGAGAATCCTGACTCACCTGACTCATGTGATATCTATCTATCTACCTATCTAGTACCTACCAAAAATAAAGGGAAATGAGCTATTGAGCAAGCAATACAAAGGAACAATTGTGACATTTAGTATTTGGGTCACCAGCCATAGAAACACTACTATAATGATGTATGGAAGAAAATGATTGATAAAAAATGTTCATCTTTGTTTAATGATGTTCTTTCCTGAACACAGATGGTTTTCAGTTTTGAACATAGTCTTCTATAAGATAAGCTAATTAGACTGTTCACTTGTTTTATATTCATTTTATATAAATTTGTTACAGTTTTGTACACACACACAATCATTGCCAAGAATATCCATCTAAGTCTGTAAGCTTGAAGGGCATCAGTGCCCTCTGCTAGATCTAAGGTGACATATAATTGGTATGGAACCCAACCCTGGAAGACACCCATTAGGTAGACTTTCCTGAAGACAAAGCCCGGGTAGAGAGAACATCTTATTTCACAATAAGCAGCAGTTTTGTTCTAGTGGTCTGGATGGTAAAATGCATCCCACTAAGAGATTGGGAGATTAGATTATATTGGAACAGCCCATCTGGCTAGAGAAAACAGAGCATTGCAAACAACAAGAATGCATTTCAGCTTTTCTAGCTCAAGTGGCTCTAGTTCTAGGACTATATGAAAGGGACTCAATAAAAGGATATTAAAAGACTGAAAATGTCATGGTGACATTATCTTTTGAAAATACCAGGCCATCAGTTAAAGTGCTGTATCCCAATGGTCCAGTTTGCAGGATTTGTAGCTAGAATTTGTAGATTGTCTGTTGCAGTTTACAGAAGATGCTTTACTTAGAGTTTGTGGGGGGGGAATCTCTCCCCCAACCCCAAACTCAGCAGGGATTGTATCTAATTACACATTCTGTGCACACTGTAGCACAATTTTTAGTGTTGGTAAATGACAATAAATTAGGAACTTGTGACAACTGTGTTTAGTTATAGAAAGAGGTTTTAGAGTGAAACACATGTGTCTAAAGCCCCACATTTCCTGTGAAGAGTATCATTGATTTTTCTAGGACTATAAAGTGTACTTGAAGTAGCAAAGATTTTTATTTCTTTTTTGGAGATTTATAAAAATTTCATCAATTGTGCAGATCCTCTAGTCATACACAGAATGTGGAAACACAGGTATATTTTTGCTACGTGGTAGAGATGCCTTCCAGTAAATTCAGCTTTAAAGCTAATCCCTTTCCCCTTAGATGTTCTTTAAAAGTTAGAGATGATTTCCCAAGGGGTCAAGATATTCTAACAATCTTATCTGCAAACTTTTACCTGGTGGTATGACAGACATGGGACACACTAAATATTTTGATGATAGATTATTAGCTTTAATTTAGGAAATCAATTTTAGCTTGTAGTTTTCTAACTTATACTCAATATCATTATTACTTCCTTCACCTCAACTAATTTTTGCTAATATCATATATATATTTCTTTATCATCACTAGACTTATTGCCTTTATTTTCATGTCATTCTTTATTTAACAAATAGTTACTGATAGACAAACACAGTAGAAGAATGTAGGTAAAGAAATAGTACCCTACCCTCCACAAATGCACAATCTATAGAGGAGCTCACAGTGTCTAATAATAATATTTAACTTCCAATCACTTCTGAAATCTTAAGATCACTGCACGAAACATTCATATAAATTACCCCTTTTAAGCTTTAAGCACTTCTTTCATAGTAAGTTTGGCATCTTTTTGCTTCTGAAACTCAGAGTAGTAAAGTGATGGGGTCTCTTCTTTCCCACGTCCTTGGTGGAATTGCTGCTTCAAATTCTGTGCTGTTCTTCACTATACTATGTGTGTCTACCTGTGATAATTAATTTTGTGTCAACAGACTGGGCCAAGAGATAACCAGATATCTTGTTATTTGTTTGTGAGGGTGTTTTAGGAAAACATTAGCATTTGAAAATTGAACTGAGTAACGCAGATGGCCCTCTCCAGTAGAAATGGGCATCATCTAATAATGAGGGTCTAAAAAGAGCAAAACGGTGAAGGTTGAAATCACTCTCTCTGAAGACTTGAGATGGGACATTGATATTTCCCTGTCCTCACTACTCCTGGATCTACATCAGTTTCTGGGTCTCCATTTTACTGATGACAGATCATGGAACTTCTAAGCTTGCATAGTTATATGAACTTGAACTAATGCCTTATTATAAATCACTTTCTAGAAATACATATTTTTGTTCTGTTTCTATAGAGAACACTGATTAAACACTAGAAAGCTTTTCTTTTCTTACACAGAACTTTGTGTTTCTCTTTTGGTTGGTCCATGTCTAATAGAGTAGCTATTCATACCACATTTAGCTGGTAGATGCTACTCTCTCAAACCTAGAGTTTCTCAACCACATGACATAGATCACTGTTACATTCTAGTCCATTGAATTGAACCTAATAAAATTATGATTGTTAAATGGGACAGAGTCTAGTTTTTCTCATATTATTTCAACATTCCCTCTGTAGTGAATAAAGTTAGAGCAAAAGAAAAATTCATATAAATCTATGTAGGTATGTGGGATGATAAATGACAATATCTTTCATCTCTTAGTGTAAAGCAGCAGAATAAGCATTAACTACCTTATTATATAATTCTATCCTTACAGTTTTCAGATTTTACAATACAAATGACAATTAATTCATTCCCTGTTTGCTCAATGTAGTGGAAATAGTTTGTCTCAATAGCATCCACTCTACATTTTCGCCTATTTTGTGATTAAGATGAGTTTAGATGGACTTGATCTCTCTGCCCATCCTTGCAAAGCTGGGCTCTGGTTGACTTATCCAATCAAAGAACTCACACCTGTAGTCAATATGAACAATAAAAGATAGCCCAATTAAACTCTTATTTAATCGCTTTTAAAAAGAACATTCTTCTTCGATTTCACTGCTCCTCACCCTGTAATGAACAGTTAACATATATGTGGAAGCATGTAAAACAGATTTTGGAAGCCATTTTAAAACAATGGAGGAAGTTAGCCTAACGAAGACATCATTGTGGAGCAAGGCAGGTCTGAGCAAAGTGCAAAAAAAGAACAAACCCTCCTCCCCAGGTTTCCAGCTGATCTATGCTGAGCTATGCATAAAACTCATCCTATCTCTGGACTTTTCTGTTTCTATGTCGATATAATGATTCAATTTTAAACTTCTATTATGGGTTTTATTTGCAACCAAGAGTATTATCACTGAAACAATCTTTTAGAATATATAGTTAGAGATGTCAGAACAAAATACCATAAAAATTTTAACTCATCTAGGACAAGATGAAATGTTCCCTTGGATTCATTTTTTTTAAAGATAAATATAAATCTAGAAATTATTTATGGACCTTCAAAGTGAACATTTCAAAAGGATTTTAACTAGGTTCAGCTCTCTTAAAAACCAAAAAGATCATCTCTAAATAACAAGACTCTGCCCAGGAGGAGGTTTTATTGCTCAACATTATCAAATCAATCCCACTAAAAAATGAACACTTAGATCCATCCTGGTAGCCTAATCACTGTACAAATCGGTGCATTTATGAAGCGATTGATTTTCTGCCACCTCTGAGATAACATTCTGCAGTAGCTATTCACAAACTAATGCCCTTGTGCAAAATGTTTAGCTTTCCTAAGAAGGGAGTCACTAGGTTAAGTGAGAATTACTGTTTTCCTAAAAACTATAATTATATAAAAATTTTGGATAGACCCTTGATTAAAAAATTAAGATGTGTACACATCTCAGCCCCCTTTCTTATCAATCCAGAAGTGAACTTGCTCTATGTTTTGTATCCTGCCCAGTAGCAGTTATCCTGCTATTGTATCTTGATCCATTACCAATAAAAAGCTTCTAGATGGGCCTCCTCGGTGGCGCAGCGGTTGAGCACTGGTTTGCGAAGCTGCCCGCAGCCTCTGTGGTGCCGGTTCGATCCCCGGCTGCTCCCCGGCCACCGGAGGAGGGTCCCGCATGGCACGCAGACCTCTCCTGCCGCCCGCTGCTCCCCTCAGCAGTGTACTTCAGTCCTTCTGCCTGCTCTGCTCCCCGCTCTGGCTCTGGTGAATTCTCTCACCCTCCTGCGCTTCTGACTGTACCCAGTGCTTGTATAAATAAATAAATAAATCTTTAAAAAAAAAGAAAAAGCTTCTGGAGAATAGTTCAACCATAACTCACTCAAGATATTCTCTCTATCTGAAGATACACACACACACACACAAGTATACAGCAATTAATAATAACAAATATTTTCAGCATGGTGTACACTAATGCATTAAGTTTTGAGTACTTGGACCATATGTATTCAAAAATAATGTTCCCAAATATTATTAAGTTTTATCAGTTTATAAGAAGTCAGGATTTCTGTCTGGTAAAATTTTTGTTGATTTCATTATTGTATGGATTTGAAATTGATTAAGCCTCAAATCCTTTAGGCCTCAGTTTCTTTATTTGTAAAATAAAATGTATAAAATGATGATGACTAATATTGCTCCCAGTTTAAAACAGGAAAGGTAATAACAATAGCCTCAATAAAAAAGTCCATTTCAGTGATTCTACTAAACACAGTTATAAAATTATAAAGCCCAGTCTTTACTATTGCTATTACCACATTCAACAGTTCTGTGATTACTAATTGGTTGAAACAGATTGGTCATCCAACATTTTACATCTTCTGGATAGGAGTTAAGACCAGCAAAAACATCCCTCCTTTATTTTGTTATTGCTTCAATGTTAAGCTTCCAGGAACAGCAAAAGGACACCATTCCTGATTTCTCCTGAAACAGAAGGCAATGGCAAGGATGATCAAATAAGTAAATCAAATATTCAGGTTGCATTTCTTATTGATTACTTGTGGCAAGTCTATAGTTCTTTAGTTGTTGATGACAAGTGGTGGGGTATGAAAAGAAAATATTCCAAAAGGAGAAATGGAAACACATTTGGTGGGTCTATTTGTAGCCATGACTATTTTGCTACCAAAATGAAACCATCCAGAGACTGCTGTTGTTTTTGTTTTCTCCTTTTTGACTGAGGAATTACTTAGATTTCAGATCAATTAAGTGGAAGTTTAACTTTGAAGCAATAAAAAAATGAAAACCAATACCTAAATTCTGAATGCTACAAATTCCTTTAGCTACAAAACTTCAGTGCTCCACTATGGAGCATGGGACAAGAGGAAAAGGAGGGACTGATTGTTTTAACTGGATATGATTTTCATACCGAGTCCTTGCGTGTGATCCATTATTTGTGTTCCTCTAACTTTGTGCATATTGACTGTTTAATGATTGTTTCAGTATTTTTCTAAATAATACTATAGGAAAAATCATCTTGCATCCTTAGAGAAAAAATTTCCAGCATAGAATGCATCTTACATTTTAAAATAATCTTCTAATAAGCTAGCTTTCTAAAAATGGAATGATATTGTTCATTCAACAAGTATTATGTACCAACTTTGTGTCAGACACAGTGTTAGGCATTGACATACAGGTGAACAATACCAACTAGGATCCTATTTTCATAGAGTTTACAATATATTAGGGATGATAGTTAATTGAACAAGTAATTCCATGATGGTGTGGCACTTGTTAAAAGAGTGATGCAAGAACACAAAGGAGTGCCCTCTATCCCAACCTTAAGTCAAGGATACTTCCCTAAAGAAGTAACATATAAGGTAAGGAGTCTGATTATTTTGGATTTGAGTTCAGGTAATTTGTTCATAGTAGCAGACAACTCCCATGTAAACATAAGAAAGATGGTGAGTTTTCATTATGTGCCAGACATTGTATTATGTACTTTATATGTCTTTAATTTTCACAAGCAGTCTTCAGGATAAGTACTATTATTCATATTATAAAGATGAAACTTAAAGTGATCAAGTACTTTTTCTAATGTCAGATAACTGGCAAGTAGAAAAACCAGGATTCTAATGCCGGACTGTTGGACATTAATGCCAATGGTATTTCCAGTGTTTACCCATATGAAAGAAAACATTTAGCTAAAAATGGTGTAACATTACACAGACTTACCTTTATGGATGGTGATTTGACAACACCCAGTTGTGTCTTCTTTCTCCAGAGTTTATATCAAACTCTTAGTTATGGGGAAAAGCCTCTAGAAAAGATGATAAAAGTGATAAAAAGATGATAGTGGCATCACTGTCATCATGAACCATGAATTTCAATGATTTCTGGAGAACAAAAGGAAATGGCACAAGGGTGCTGATGAAACAGCAGGTGAAGCTGAAAATTTATTTAATATAGAAGAAACTGAGTAGAAAGGAGTAGATTTGTGTCCTAAAATTTGGGAGTGTCTCAAGAGTGACAGTAAGAGTAGAAGAGTGAAAGTAAGACCTGGGACTTGGGAATAATAGGGTCAATGGGAAGTGGATGGACATCACCTATAATCAGTAATTGAACTCCCAAGCAGAAGACTGTCTTTTATTTGGAAGAGTTCAAAGGTTCCATATATAAATCATTCTAGCATCCTGTAATGAAAGGATTGACTGTCTGTTCTACCTAAAGTAATACCTGACTGCTCAATATACCAAATCAGGTTTGAGTGATTTTGTTTTAAATATAAGGAATCAACCAAAACTCAGATATTTGAGAAAAATCTCCAGTGTGAATAGTGGGGAAGCTAAGCAAACAAGGTGGGGATGGGAGAAGAAGTGAAAAGACCTAAGAGAAAGGAAAGATGGTTTACGAGACAGAAACATTTATAAAAAGAGAAAAAGAAAACACTCCAATTAGCATCCTTTGAGATACAAGAAAAGATATTACATCCATAAAACAAAGGCAGGACACATAAAAAAGGAGCAATTGGGAATAAGAAAGAGTTCTTGGGAATTGAATATGAGATCTATAAAATGTTAAAACTCAATCGGCAACTTAAGACAGAATGTCAAGGAAATTTCCCACAATTTGCAAAACAAAATGAAAAAGAAACAGAGAAGAAAGAAATGCTAAACAATCAGAGATCATTCTTGAGAGGTCCAGAAAGGAAGAAATAATCAAAAATAAACGTTTTTCTTGTGATGAGAACTTTTGAGATCTGTCAGATATGCAACAGAATTTTTTTTAAGATTTTTTTTAATTTAAATTTTATTTTTATATTCCCCCCATACAATTACCACCCCCTTATTTTGACTCCAATCCCTCCTTTCCCCACCCCCAGCCCCCCATAAAGTGTCTCTGGTTCATAGTTGTTTGTTGATTTTGATATTTTCTTTCTTATAGTTATTCTTTTTCCTGGTCCCTTATTTAAGTTTTCTAGATTCCTGCTATGAGTGAGACCATCCGGTATTTTTCTTTCACTTTCTGGCTTATTTCACTGAGCATGATCCCTTCCAGCTCCATCCATGTTGCTGCAAATTGCATGTGTTTATCTTTTTTGAATGCTGAGTAATATTCCATGGTGTATATGTACCACATCTTCTTGATCCAGTCATCTATTTTTGGGCATTTGGGTTGTTTCCAAAGCTTAGCTATTGTAAACAGTGCTGCTATAAACATAGGGGTGCAGGTGCTCTTTGGAATTGATGTATCTGTGTCCTTTGGGTACAAAGAGCTGATGAAACTCAACAAAAACAAAGAAAATAATCCAGTCAAAAAATGGGCAGAAGAGCTAAAAAGAAACTTCTCTGAAGAGGAAATGCAAATGGCCAACAGGCATATGAAAAAATGTTCAACATCACTTGCAATCAGGAAAATGCAAATCAAAACTACAATGAGATACCATCTTTCATGAGTGAGAATGGCACATATTAAAAAAACTAGCAACAACAAATGTTGGCGAGGTTGTGGAGAAAAAGGAACTCTCCTGCACTGTTGGTGGGAGTGCAAACTGGTCCAACCACTATGGAGATCTGTGTGGAGATTTCTTGACCTATTAAACATAGAGCTTCCATATGATCCAGCAATTCCACTCCTAGATATTTTTTTTGAGATTTATTTATTTATACAAGCACTGGATATAGTCAGAAGTGCGGGAGGGTGAGAGAATTCACCAGAGCCAGAGCGGGGAGCAGAGCAGGCAGAAGGACCGAAGTACACTGCTGAGGGGAGCAGCGGAAGGCAGGAGAGGTCTGTGCGCCACGTGGGACCCTCCTCCGGTGGCCAGGGAGCAGCCAGGGATCGAACCGTCTCTGCAGAGGCTGCGGGCAGCTTCACAACCCAGCACTCAACCGCTGCACGTTTTTAACTATAGTCGTCATGATGTACATTACATTGCAAAAAATTTTTTAACTATGTATGGTGATGGATGTTAACTAGGTTTATTGTGGATTATTTCACAATGTATACAATTATTGAATCATTATACACCCGAAACTAATATGTTAAGTGTCAATTATACTTAAATTAAAAAGTAAAAAGAATAGAGGATGCAATAGAAATCAGAACATGATGCTTGTTAGAGTATCTTGATGTAGAAATGAGAATGAAGGAAGAGATAGTAGAGGAAGGTACAGAGAAATGCTGAAGTACAGAAAAGGCAAATTGAAGTTACTTGTATATGTTCACACACATAGATCATGTACTGAATTATTTTCAAATTTATGTGTTTATATTTAAAGATAGGTTTTGAATCCCTAACAAAATGCATTTAATCAAAGTGTGTCTTTGAGATCACAATTTTTTCCCATAGCATTTTTATGGGATTTCACATAGCCACTCATGGTTGCAAGGGGAAAAAAGAACTAGATGAAAAATTCCAAGAGTTGGGCCTCCCTGGTGATGCAAGAGGTTAAGATGCAACCTATGAAGCTATCTGCAGCCTCTGCAGCAGGAGTTCGATCCCCAGGCAGGGAGCAACCCACATGGTGCAGCAGACCTCTCCTGATTCGCCCACTGCTCCCCTCAGCAGTGTATTTCAGTGGATCTGCCTCTTCTGTTCCCCACTCTGTCTCTGGTGAATCCTCTCACCTCCCACACCTCTGGCCTGTACCCCAGTTCTTGTATGCATAAATAAATCTTTAAAAAAGTCCAAGAGTTAAAAAAAAAACACAAATGTCTTGACTCAAAGGGTCCACTGATTTTTCAGCTCTTTGAATGGACAAATACCCATCTAAAGGCACATAAATGTAAATTTCAGAAATTCTAGAATGAAGAAAAAATCCAAATGTCTCTAGAGAAAAAGCACAGATCACTTTCGAGAAAGTAAAAACCCAAATGGCAGTAGACTTCCAGATAACATAACAGATCCAAATACTTGAAGGAAAATTATTTTTTTCTTAAAATTCTATACTTAGCTGCTCATGTAGAATTAAAAAATATACAGTAATTCAAAGACACAAAAATTAACCTCCCACATGCTCTTTCTTAGGATTTATTAAGCTCTGTCCAACAAACAAGGACATAAACGATGAAAAAGAAAAAGGATGAAATAGAAAAAGAAGTAAATCCCAAAATGTAATGCCCTAAGAAGAAAGCTGTACAGCACACCAAGAGCATAACCAGTACAATTTGGAGTAAGATGAAAGGGAATTCTAACACCAAAAAATAGGGAATCAATACCACTTCATATGAAAATGTGCAAATACACAGGAGAAAGGAAATCAAAATATCTGATTTTTGGTTGGTTTACCTAATGGGTTTGAGAAAGTTCAACCTGTGCTCCTGGGGGACATACATAGACCTGCAGTCATATTCATCTCATCTCAGATGTCTATAGGTCACCTCTACTTTCTTCTGACTACAATATTTGTAATCACAATAAAAACACAGCTTGAAACAACTGCCATTTATTTAATTTTACATAAAATTGGAAGAAAAGCACTAGTATAGAGTATGACGAAAATATTTTTCTGGTTATATTCTCTCTCACCTAATAAACTATTTATTCCACTATGGATTCATGGATTCTATCACCTAATTCATCATCATTACTCTTTCCATATTATGAATCCTAAAAATCTCATATCGTATGAGATATTATTGTTATTATTATCATTATTTGGTCTCTCTCACTATTGTATGCCCAGTACAATAGCTGGCAAATTGTAGGCATCATAGAAATGTGTGTTGACTAAATGAAGCAATTAAAGTCAGTATCTTCTTTAAAAGCAGTGCAAGTTTCTGGTATCTGGTATCTTGTTGTGACTTTAATGTTTCAGTTTTGGCAGGGAGTAAGCAAACAACTAGACAAAAATGAACTTGGCTAAACAACTGAAAACTGATTACTTCTCCATGTCTCAATTCAATCCATGCTTGTTCTCAGGCATCCAAAATCTGGTTATAGTTTGCTCAAACATGTGTGTGCTTGTCGTTTGCAGAGGGATTTTATCTCAACAGGCATCTTTTCTTTTTGCTTTACGACTAGGAGTCAAACCATGCTAAAGGCTGGAAGAAATTAACAACTGCTTAACATCTGAGAAGAGTTCATAACTGGGAGCAATAAAAAAGTTAGTTCTGGGGTCACTCTTTCTCATTTACATTCCCTCTTCACTGCTGGGGGTGCTCTGATTAGTTAACAAATGGAATTTATCAAGGTAGGCCTGACACGTTACATTTCCTCTGTGTACAAATCAGCAACCCAGGGATATGATTGCTCCCTTTTCCATTTATCTTAGGAGTGTGTTCCATTTGTCACTCACAATACTTTAGTGCTTTTCTTCTGGAAGTTTATTCTGCAGATGGGCAATAAGATGTGTGACAGACTTGAGGATAGTGTTGCCAGGAAAAATTACCCCAACTATATCCTCAGGGGAATAAACATAAATTCATGTCTGCAAAGATAGAATCCTAGTGTGATTGGGCCTTCAGAGCATCCTGTGACTGCATGAGGAGACTAAGTGAAGCAACAGTTGGTGGAAAAATATTTCCATTTGTATGGGATTAACTCTGAAACCAGATTCTTCCTATCAGAAGTGAAGAGCTGTTTCTGTTTTGGAGTAAACCTTACAAAGGTAGGTGGGCAAGAGAGAAAGGAAAATCTTCAAGAGCCAGTTCCCAAGCATAGTTACAATGCGATTCTAAAAAGTTTAACTCTATTATTGTTCCATTAGGTATACCATACCAAAGCCTTCAAGATATGACCAATTTGAATGCCTGTAGGAAAGTATTACTTCTGAATTACTGTATAAAGCACCAACTTAGATTTTGCTTGCTATAGAACTAGATATGGAGAAGGGGCACCCAAAATGGCCAGAAACAAGGTTAAGATTTGCCTACTTTTTTCTGTTACTTGTGTCTAATGTTTGGCAAACATGTTCATTGCAGTCAACAAAGGGTACAATCTCATTACAATGGATCCAGTCAAAGAACTTTTTTTCTGTAGCATGGCCCATTAATTTAATTATAATTTTGTTGTTAAAAATAATAATTGTACAATCACACACCTTAAGTAAATCGTAAAATTCCTATCTATATTGTTCAGTACATTTAACACATGTATGAATTTTATATCCCAGAAAATTCCCTCATGCCCCTCCCAGCCATTACCCCTGCAAAGATAATGACTATTCTGATTTCTTTTATAAAATATTAATTTTGCTTATTCCTGAATCTGTATTTTATTACACATCCCCAAGGGCATCTTATATGTGTGGATATTTGAGAAACACTGACTTGAGGTTTTGAAAATAAAGTAAAATAGAAATCTTTGAACTAAGTCCTTTAAATAAAACAAAGCACAAAACTCCATGCGTTTAAATTGATCTATACTGTGGTGATCACAAATCAATATTTTCAATTTCATCGTGAAAGCTCTGCAAGTAAATAAAATAGAGCCTTGTACCTGGACTAGTATTAATGGCACATATCAGAAAGGTTCACCTGAAGCCAGACATCTACAAATGCCTAAGATCATAAATATACTACAGTGCTTCATGGACTCTTTCATTTGCATCAGCAGGAAATTCAGACTCAAGTCATATTATTTTTCTTGTCAGCCATGGTATATTTTCCCTACCCATTCTAAATCTGTCATTTTCAGTCTCATGGATAAACTTTACGGTTTACTATACTGTATTTTAATATTGAATAAAATTTTACCAGGTTGTAGAAGGTAGTACATTTTTCAATGACTCCAAGTAAAACTGTAAATATTAAGATAGGAACTCTCCATTCCATCTTTTATGATTTACAAAATTTTATTTTTGATTGAAAAAAAGTAATACCTTGTTATTCTTTCATATCTTTCCCCACCCCTTTAGGAATATCTTATAATACTATGTGATTCTTCCAGAATTAGAGTCAACAGTCCTTTCTGACTTTGTGGACAACTTGATGGCCTGCTTGCCTGATAATCCATTCATCTCTTCTCAGTAAAGACTACTTAAAGCTTTAGATCTTCTCTGAAACTTCTCAGAATAACACTCTGAATCAACATTTTATAGTTAAACAGGCATTTGAACAAGGCCACATTCAATTTCTTTCATCTCCTACTGTGGTTTGCAATGAACCCAGCCCTTCCAGGAATGTTTGTGGGGTCATGATGTTTGATCATGTTTGTCAAAGTCTTTAAGTGATTATCTAAATAGTTTCATTACTTGTGGTCCCCTGTACTGTATTGTACAAAGGCACGGCTTCTATGGATCTCAGTGGCCAGAGTTAACTAGATTCATCAAATTGTCTCAAAGAAAAGTTCACTCTCACATTGATTCTGTGTCCTTGCAATTTATGCATATGCTCTCAGGCCACAATGATAGATTTAAAATTTTATACCAACAATTTACATTTTATTCTTAACAATTAAATCCTATAAAGCAAAACTATGAGTTAAGGAATATTATTGTTTAAACCCATATTTCATAATATAGACTACATATATATATATATATTTTTTAAGATTTATTTATTTATGCATACAAGAGCTGGGGTGCAGGCCAGAGGTGCAGTGGGTGAGAGGATTCACCAGAGACAAAGTGGGGAACAGAACAGGCAAATTGACTGAAATACACTGCTGAGGGGAGCAGCGGGCAAGTCAGGAGAGGTCTGCAGCACCATGTGGATTGCTCCCTGGCCAGCCAGGGATTGAACTCGTGCTGCAGAGGCTGTGGATTGCTTCATGATGCTGTGCTTAACCCTTGCGCCACCAGGGAGGCCCTATATATATTTCTAAACATTTATTTTTATGCATACAAGAACTGGGGTGTAGGCCAGAGGTACTAGGGTAAGAGGATTCACCAGAAACAGAGTGGGGAACAGAATAGACAGATGTACTGAAATACACTACTGAGGGGAGCAGTGGATGAGACAGGAGAGGTCTGCTGCACCATGTGGATTAGCACCCTGGCCAGGGATCAAATTCATGTTGAAATGGCTGGCAATAGCTTGATAGCACTGATACTTTAAGCCCTGCACCACCAGGGAGGCCCTGGACTACCTATATATTTATATAGCTATTTCCATTGACGTCTGAATAACATTATTTACGTGATGATGCACACAATGAACCTATTTTGTGATTAGTTACACTTTTTGTTCAATACCACAGGGTAAATGAGGCAAATTATTATTAATAACTTTCCCATAAATTAAATTTGACTTTGTATCTTGAAATAAGTAATATAGGTGCTTTACAAAAGTACAGGCAATATAGAAAAGTAGAATGAAGGAAGAAAAGGCATTTGTAATCACTCATTCATGGACCGTAACCACTGCCATGGTGATACATTCCTTCTAGGTTTTTCCTGACGGCAGTTTGACATGGTTGTGACCACTTTGTCATTTGCTGGATTCTCCATGTTACTGAACACTTCACAGACATAATTCTTAATAACTACATATTTTATTGTGTGACTACAACAGCTTTTTTAATCATTTGTCCAATGTTGAGTAATTAGTCTGCTTTAAATTTTTTACCATGATAAATAAAACTGTAATGAGCATCTTAATTCATAAGACTTCTATCTTTCTGATTATTTCCCTACAATACTCTGAAAAATACATGCAGCTTAAAGGAAATTATATTTAAGGGTACTGTAGTGCCAGGATGACCAATGAGCAGGTTATCTATGATCCGAACAGACGGGGGTAAAGGAGGAGTCCTGGAGCCCTCGGTGGCTTTCTCAGGCTTTTATTGAGCTTTACATGTAGTGTGGTAAACAGTCCACAGCAGGCAAGGGTGCAGGGTGAGGAGGAGGCCAGCAGCTCTCCAGGCGCCCAACAAGTCTTCACTCTGGGTTTCTCTGGCTTCTTTTCTCCCCTTCTCTCTCCTGCTGCTGCTTTTCTGCTTCTCTCGGTGACTATCTCAATACTCCTCCCTTGGCCCACAGAAGTAAACAAGACAGTTTGCAACAATATAATAACTGCAGGTGCCCCATCAGGCAGGGCAATCCTAATGGTGGCAGGGCAGAAAGCCTGAAAACCATGTACCCTACAGGGTACATACCATAAATCTTTTCCCAAATAGATTCATCAAATATGCCATGTGTGAGCAATGCATCTTTTGTATTTGGATTGGTGATTCAACCCTTAAAAGCTGACCTTAGCATATTTTTGTTTATAATCTTTATACATGAAATTGATTATATAATCTTTATTCATGAAATTGACTATATCCTTCTCCATGTCCAGGTTCATCTAATAAGAAACCAGATGGAGGAGGAAAGATGGCAGGTGGGCAGGAGGGAGGGAAGGAGAGAAGGAAACAAAAAAGAGAGAGGAAGGGGAAAAGGCAGGCATGTAGGCAAGTGGGAATTTAGTGAAAAGAAATGGAATCTACGAGGTTTCCGCAGTCCAAAGGATAACCCTTTACACTGGCTAGTTATTGTCAACTTGCTTCTTTTGGCTCACGACTAGGGACTTATTTATGCATAAAATAGGTTCCAAATCCTCTCATTCCTAGATAACATGCCTCAAAACCCTGACTGTATGAAAATAGAAGTAGGTCTAAAATTATCACTCTTTCTCCTTTTGCCAGGCTACAATGAATCTTTACACATAGCTCTGAATTGCTACTCCTGTCAGTTTCTGTGATGTGCATTTTATTACCACAAATCTACCAAAAAAAAAAAAAAACCTATAAACTTAGAGAGGTTAAGTAGATTTCCCTGTGTCAGCTAGTAAATGGTAGGGTCAGTTCTCAAATCCAGGTTTTGTGACTCCAGTTTTACTCTGCTCCAAAGTGTCTATGGTATCTCAATTTCTGTCTACTTACCTGATTTCTCCTGTTTGCATTGCCTTGGCATTGCCTTGGCATTCTTGGACTTTTGTCTGGGTTTTGCTTCCTTAGTCTGGGCTTCCTGCCTAGTTCCTTCAAATGGTTACTACCCACATCTCAACCTGTCAATTTGCCAACTTTGTATTACTGAACAGTGTGCTCCTTTAAGAAAACTTCCTTTTTATGTATTTTAGATAATAAGGAGACTTTATTAGATTATCAGGTGGAGCTGTTTCCTCTTAAATGCAACCATCAGTTTCCTGTTCCTTTACTGGGCTGACCTATTCCTCTGTCAACTCTCTTATTTCCCTATATCACCACACTGAGTACAGAGCAACATTTCTTCCTGTAAATTCCCTGCACTGATCCAGTTGCAATACCCTTGTAGAAAAAACTAATTGTTCCAACCTCATGTCTCACCTTCCTGAACATACAGAGTACTTTTCCCACATGATTGAGTTCTGGCCACTAGAAATGAGTGAAAGTCCCATATGCTACATCCAGATTTGGAGAAATTTTATATGTGCAGTCACTCCTTCATACTATTTTCCTTTCACTGGCTTGATGAAACCTTAGTAGCCGTCTGTTGAAGATGGTAGTGCCACAGACAGAAATAACCTGGCTTCCAGAATCATTGCTTGAAAGAAAGTCAACTATCAACAGGGAAAACCAATTTAGATGAGCATGAAATAAACCTCGTTCTTTTTTGTCCCATTATACATGTTAGGGTTTATATGTTTCACCAGTTAGCATACTGCAACTAGTATAGCCATGAACGTCTCTGCAGAAGAGATTCTAATTGATTATTAAGGAGTATTTCTTTGGTGTTGCAGAATTAAGGACACTCTTTCAAACGTGAGTTTCCAGAGTTTGTGAATGTGCATGTGTGTGTGTGTGAAATACTTCTTAAGGGCCAGAATTCATACAGTTCTCAATCTAGTAAACAAAGTCCTTATGACAGCTTTGATTTTTATTTTTTTAAAGATTATTTATGCATACAAGAACTGTGGTACAGACCAGAGGTGTGTGGGGCGGGGGGCGAGAAGGATTCACCAGAGACAAGAGTGGGGAGCAGAACAGGTAGATTGACTGAAATACACTGCTGAGGGGAGCAGTGGGTGAGTCAGGACGGAAAAAGACCCTTATGAGAGTAACTATTATAACCTAGTTCACTTCCTTCTTTTCCTCCTTCCTTCACTCCTTCCTTTTTCTTCCTCTTGTTTTCTCCATCTCATTGCTTGCTTGAGGAGAAGATTGTAAAAAATTTCATATATAAAAATTCTAGACAGGAACTGGCTAGTTAGGTTTTAAAGTGTTGAATCAATAATAGAAATAGAAAAGATACATTGTTCACAGATGTGTTATTTGGTCTATCTCTTTGGAAAAAGAAATTGTGGTATGTATCCAGAAGGTGACAATTCCCTTTCATCTATATCAATTCCAAGATAATGCCAGCAATCTCCAAGGAAACCCACAAAGCTACCCACTATATAGGACTGCTGAGGCAGAAAGGCCCAGCACCCCCTTCCCACTTTGACTGTAAGCAGCAGAGTGTCATGAGCCTGACAGCTCTTTCTTTAGGTTCTTGGAAATGTGACTAAGGGTAATTATGAGGCCTTGATGACTTATGACATGTGTGCAGGACCTATGAAGGTATGAAAATCATTTAAAAAAATATTACCTTCAGTGCTCTAATCCAGTAGATTAAAAGATTCGGGGGTCTGTTAACAGAAACGAGGAAGTCCGAAGGAGTAGGACTTTGAGAGGAAGACAAGATGTTCTACCTTAGTGGAGTTGATCTTGAGGCCAGCAGCCACTTGTCTCAGTTAGTGTCCTCCTCTCTCATCTCCTTGAGGTGTGTCGATCCTCTGTTATCTGTTCCTAACCACCCACCACTCCCCTCACCTCTGCCCTTGTGTAATCCTACATGCATTTCTAAATAAATATCTTTTGGAGATGACTAGCAAGAAACAGAATTTTCTTGAAATATTCTTTATTTTATTCAATTAAAAATTTTAAATATTTAAAGTATAATTTGTATGTATTTTATTTAATCCACTTTTTAAAAACAATTAAGAAGTTCTAATAAAATGGCTTTTTGGTTCTTGGGCTGCAACACAATCTAGATCACGTCTTCTATCTCAGCTGGACCTTAATACAGTTTAGGTTTATTTATTTCACCAACCAACAACCATGATCATTTTTGCACAACTACATGGCTGATTAAAGAACACCAAACAGATGAACATTAACTAGCAACGGATATTCTCCAAAGTAATACCACCATTGCTTTAGTTGTGAGAAGAAACGAATCCTCAGGTCTCTGGATAAATGAAAAATTCATCTAAAAGAAATTTTAGTTTCTTTTTAATTATTAAGGGAACAATGGTTGACCGTGCTAACTATGATTTAGAGGTATAGGATCACCCCGTTCAGATGTATATTACCACACCCTCCACCAAGTCACCCATAGTCCTCCACCATAGTCCATTGTGCTCTTTCCACACTCTGTTCTTCCTCTTCTCTTTTCCCCCTCTGATTGCCTCAATAATACAGTCAGAATTCTAGGGTTTGTTATTTGTTTCTTAAATTACTGCTCAAAAGATTCCTGACATGTTATAATTCTGAGTTACTTATTTCCAGCAGATCCTTGATCCTCTTGGTTCATCCATCCCCAAGTCATACCTTGAGTCACCATCACCTGAAATACTTTCAACATCCCACTCTGATTATAGCCCTCATCTTTCCAAATCTCATTCCTTTGATTCTGATACATTCCATAATTAAACTTACTATACACTGGGTATCTTAACTGGCTGGGTCCCTTTGAACCCTGACTCCACAGTCCTGTCAGAGATCTTATGGACTACTTGAACTATTCCTTAATAACTCACTTGTTAAGCAAAGGGGATCTATTGTTAGTAGCTAAAAAATCTTGGTTGCTCTACTATTATCAAGTAAAATGTACATCAGAAATACATTCATTTAAATGGTTTCTGTTACCCTTGAAACCAAGCACTCTATCAGAGAGTTACTGATCAGCTCTGAACTCAACATCTCTGGGGACAGGAGCTCTATCACTTCTATCTCACAGACTTCCTTGCCAAGTGGCTGCAGGTTAGTCCTGTCAATGGGAAGCACTGGCAGATGGAAGGGGCCAGGAATGGACAAGCCACCTTTCTTTTCTGTTTCTGGCAGAGTCACAGTACTAACAGCAGCACTAAGTGCACGTGAGCTCGGCCTTCCTGCTGTGGAAGCTTGGGGTAAGACTTTGGCGCTTGCCCACTATGGGAACTTGAACAAGTCACTTCTATAAAATTCTGTCTATAATATGGAGATAAGTTTGATGCCCAGTCACATGAAGGCTATGACAACCATACTGTCTGTACATGTTAGTGCTCAGACAGTGCCTGGGCCAGTCACACAGTAAAGACTAGGTGTGCTGTTACTGTTATAACTATTGTTATTGATGTTTTCCTAAAGCAAAAAGAAAATATAAAGCAGAAATAGTCTTTAAAAATATTTAAACTGACAGCTTTGTATTTTCCTCATGTTTTTATTAATATTACTCCCTAATCTGCACCTCTCAGAGTGGTCTAAACACTTTGAAATGCTAGCATTCAATAGACAAGAGGATGCCAGGAATCAAAAATCTGTTGAGACTAAATGAGTTCAATATCTTCTTTAAAAAAAATTAGTCTTTTCTGATTTATTTATTTTTCATTTTTGTTGTAAAGATAAATGGATTATTTTATCTAGTCCCATTCAAGAGCATCAAAGACAACTATATACTTATTGTGCACCTACTGTGTGCCTGACATTTTCAAGCACTTGGAAAATCACTGAACAAGAGAGACAGTCTTGGTTCTTGAGAAACTTAAAGTCTAATGTAATTTTTAAAAGGGGGATCTAATGTTATAAGTTTTTGGTGAGGTCTATGTTTATCTCTCATGTTGCATATTGACTTAAAATTGGCATTTAGAAGTTTAAATTACAATAACACAAATATTAAATTTTGGAATGAGGAATAACACTAGATCATTCTGTACATATTTTCATTTATTTTTATAAATACATCAAAATGCCTTTTCTGTGCTAGAAAATATAAAATTCTAGCCCAAAATGTAATTATCTTGTTTAGAGATGCTTCTTTTATATATAAATTAGAAAACAGAATGCTATTGTCATTACAAACATTATTGAGGAACTTTAATAAGTGTTGTTTTGCTAGAATTTCAATGTTTTCATCTCATTCTGGATCAAAGGAGAATGAAAAAAGTCCTAATCAATTTATACTAAAATTTTTTCAAGAATTTCCACAGACTTTTTTCCAAGAAGAAAGTATATTTCACATCTTTAAACATGCATAATTGTGGGGTCTTGTTTAATTGAAATAAACAAAATATTGCCAAACTCATAACTAAGAATCAGCAACAAATGTAAATAATAAAATTTCCCTACTTCAAACACATCTACCACAGTATTACTTGTAACACCAGATAAACCAGTGTCATAGCTATCTAATGTCATATTTAAACATGGCATATTATATAAGAAAAGCTAGTATTTATTGATTGCTTATTTAATAAAGCACTTTACCTGTATCAACTCATTTAATTTTGATAGGAATACATGGGATGGACACTACTATTCCCATTTTAAATGGAGACAGAGTGTTAAATAACACACTCAGGTAATACAGACGCAATAGGAAGAGGTGGATTATGGGCTCGAACCCTGTGACAAGAATTCTTGTCAGTCTTTATTGATACAACACAAGGAAATTAGAGAAAACCTAATCAAAGATTCAAGCGAGGAATGACTTTGTGTCACACACTTAGAGGGGTAGACACTGCCCTGAGCCACATTCTCAGCCTGAGACCTTGTAGGGTGTCCTAGTTTTAAGGGGTTGATCACCAGAGCAGTCCAGGGGAAAATGGGGCATTTCATGGTCAAGATTTTGTGGTTTCCAAAACAAGCAAGGACCTTAAGGTTAACTTAATAACAGGATGGTAAGGTAACCAACAAGAGCCAAGGAAACAGGTGCCAGGGGCCCCAAAACAGTTCAACATCCTGTTCTTGATTCCCACACATGCCCTCACACATACGCGTCTCCTTCCCAAAACAGCATAATAATTGTTTTCTTATTTCTTACAGTAGTTTTTTTCTTCCATTTTTTTTAAATCGTAAGAAAAATGTTCAAAACTATGACCTTTTTTTGCTGTTTCATATCAATTGATAATGCTCTGTGGTTCTGGACATTGATTTAGATGCCTCTTTTTATCTCCACGTTCTTTGGAAGTACCTATCATTATAATGCTTATGCAATCAGGCAAATATATGAGACATGCTTAAAAGAGACAGATAAATTTCTCACTGCCTCTATTACATTTTAATAGTGTGAAGAATAACAGAGAAGACCAACAATACAGAAAGGCAAGGAATTGTGGGAGGAAGTAACTTTGATGACTTTTGAATCATCAGACAATAACTCAGACTTTGGCTATCCTAGCTTAGATTTCTGACTTTTAGACTGAAATGACAGAAAATTAAGGTAACACAGAGGTGAATATACATCAAATTCATGCATTGTCATAGATTCGTAATGAACTATGCTGAATGCTAGTGTTTTGGTTAGGTTTTCTTATACTTCGAATAATAACTGTCTTTGAACAGGATATACAGTGAGTGAAAATTCATTAGAATAAATCCCATAGTATAGAACAATTAGAGTATTTTCAGAGCAAGAATCTAAGTGCTTTACATATTAGATCCAACTGTGTGAATTACTAATGAAGCAACAAATGGTATGTAAAATACAAGAAACATATCATGATAAAATCTAATTCTATGTTCTCATGTCTTCATATTCTTTTGGGCATGAGAATATTCTTTTCCTAGTTTACTTACTTGTAAATAATTTGATTACTCACAATTTTTGTTTTACTAGATGCTGTTTTCTCCAAGTTGGGAGTGTAGTGGAGGCTTGTCCTATTCCATATTCAGGCTTTGCCTTTATGGGAGACTCACTCTCTCTGGGATTGTAGATAATGGCCATTTGTCACTCACTTATTGTCTGTTGGGCTTCAAGACAGCAGGCTGAGAGGTGAGACAAATAACAAGGCCCAATATTTCAAAATCTTTTCTGAAACTGTGGATACTGGTGGCAATGTGTGAGAGAGCAGCTGGTGCCCTGGGGAAAGGCAAGAGCTTCCCATTTCAAAATATCACCCCACAGCCCTTCTCCCTGGGGCTGCCTTGAAAGGCACCAACAGAAAACAAGGTAATATCTGTCTCAATATGATGTTTTTTCCAAGGTCATTTTTAGTGATATCATTTTGAAAGAAGAAATTTATTAAGGAAGTTCAATAACCTAGAGGACAGGAAATCACAAAACAAGTTCAATAATTTACATACTAAAACATCTTCAGCATTCAGAATTCAGACCACTCTTCAGTTCTCAAATGAAGATAATTTTTATTGCCCAAAAATTTATTCCTTGGTAGATTTAGACCTTTTGAATTTATCCACCCTAAGTGAAATGCACGGAAAATCATTTTTTAATATAAAATATTCCAACATTTATTTGTGTAATATTCAAACAGAAATTTCCCACAAACCTTATATAGCTTCAAAAACAACAAATGTTAAGTTGATTTAATTCTCTGCTTGCAATGAGTTTTCTTAAAAGGTGATGCTTTCACTTGTAGAGCCACTTTCATTATTTTTACAAGGTACCTTAATTATAACTAGAATCTTTCATTACTTTTTATTATATTTATTTTCCTATAGCACTTGTACTTGGCGTTTTGTGTAATAATATGTGATGATATCACATTACATTAATCTTCAAAGTGGGTCTCAGTAATGGAGAATATTGATAATTGAACTAAAAAATACAATAGGGGGGCACAATAATAGACTTGATGAAGCAGAGACTAGAGCCAGCAAGTTGGAAGATATAGTAGTGGAAACCATACAAAAAGACCATCAAAGAGAAAAAAAGGAGTTTAATAAAATGAAGATAATACAAGAGACTTATGGGACAACATCAAGAGGGAAAATTGCATCAAAGGGTTCTAGAAAGAGGAGAGAGAGAAAGGGGCAGAAGTCTTACCTGAAAAAATAATAGCTGAAATTTCCCAATCTGGGAAAGGAAAGGGACATTCTCTACCTCCAACTCAACAGAGTCCTAAGGTAAATACACCCAAAATTTAAAAATAAAGAATCTTAAAAGTAGTTAGAGAAAATGCTGTAAGTCACATATAAGAGAATCACACATAGGATTATCAGTGAATTTCTCAGCATAGTTCGTATAGACCATAAAAGAAAAGCATAATATATTCAAAGTGATGTAAGGAAAAGACATTAAACCAAGAATAATCCAACCAGGTAAGCTATCACTCACAATCGAAAGAGCAATAAAGGGATTTACAGACAAACAGTTAAAGGAATTCATCTATACTAAACTGGCCTTAAAAGGACTTCTATAAAATGAAAATGTAAAAACAGGAAGACACCAAAAACAAAAAGGGGGTGGGGGTGGGGAAGGAGAGTAAAAATGTGCATGGTTAGCATGAACTCAAGATTAACTTGCTTTCAAGTTAAAATAGTTACAAGCATGGAAACTAAAAAATACTGAGAAAGAAACATACGAAAATGAAAATGGAATTTAAATATAACACAAAAAGTACAGATCAAAGTACAAGAAGAGTGAATAAGAGAACAAAAGAATAAACTGCAAACGAATAAATAAACCATTGAAAAATGTCAATAAAAACTATATCAATAATTTCCTTAAAGGTAAATGGTCTGAACTGCTAATCAAAAGACACAATGTGACTGGATAGATAATGAAATAATACTCAACTTTCCACTTTATCCAGGAGACCCATCTGAGCTCCAAAGAGACATAGATTAAAAGTAAAGGGTTGGGGGGAAAAAAATCCTACAAAGCAAATAATAACCTTAAAAAGGTAGGGAGAGCTATACTCCCATCAGACAAAATACAGTTGCAGCTAAACAAGTTAACAAGAAACAGGGATAGACATTATATAATCTTTAGAGTTCATGCCCCTTGAAGACATAACACTCATTAATACGAATATACCAAATGAAGGAGCATCAAAATATATGAAGCAACTATTAACAAACCAAAAAACAGACACTGACAGCAACATAATAGTAGTAAAGAAATTCAACACCCTGATTATATCAACACACCAACCAGACAGAAAATCAACAAAGAACTACCGTGCAAGATCTGAACAGACACTCCTCCAGAGAAGACATATAGATGACCAACAGCACATGAAAAAATGCACATTATCACTGACCATCAGGGAAATGCAAATCTGTAATTCAGTTCTCCACTTTGAGAATAGGCAATACTTGTATATCTGATTTTTGGTGTGTATAATGTGCATTTATAAGGTACCATGTTAATTAAGAGGTCTGTGAACTTTATAAATGATTCCTTCCGAGCAGCTACAGCCTTAAAACTTAATTCTAGGGGCCTCCCTGGTGGCACAACAGGTTAAAAATGCAACCTGTGAAGCTATCTGCAGCCACTGCAGCATGAGTTCGATCCCTGGCCAGGTAGCAATCCACATGGCGCAGCAGACCTCTCCTGGCTCACCTGCTGCTCCCCTCAGCAGTGTATTTCAGTATATCTGCCTGTTCTGTTCCCCACACTGTCTCTGGTGAATCCTCTCACTGCCCCCCCACCCCACACATACACCTCTGGCCTGTACCCCGCTCTTGTATGCATAAATAAATCTTTAAAAAAAACCACTTTATTCTATAAGACAGATATTCAAATGAGCCAAAGGGCTTTGCCTCCAAAATATATTGTAATTTGTTGAGACTCTCATATATAGTGTGTATATTATATGTACACAAACGCACACACAAAATGGGTTCACTGAAAACTTCCAAGAAAAGAAAAAACAAATATGGAATTTTAAAATGTGTACTAGTGTTGGGTTATTTCTGCATATTTTGCAGGTATTATTTGGAGTATTTTTCACTAATGCTATTTTTTAAAACTCTTAAATTTTATTTGCCACTATTTTAAAATAACTTTGCTCCTACACTCTTTCCCAGTTTGTAGTAAGAAGTTGAATCTGCTTTTAAAAAGCAATCTCAGCAACTTTGAAAGAATGAAAAATGATCAATTGTAATGTTTGGGGGAAACACTATGAATTAGCCATTTTGAAAATAAAATATAGAAAACCGAAATAATGAAGAACAAATTAACATCTGAAAAATAATCCAGGAATTATTTTATCTCTTACATTAAAATTTACTTATCTAAAAATCTAGCTTCTATTACAAATTACTACAAAAAAGTTATTCTAATCTGATTATGTAATATGACAGAAAATTGTGGGGAATCCAAATCTTATTGATAAATTTTATTGCTAAATTTTATATTTTGCTGTTAATTATGAAATTATTTTCCTCTACATTTTTTTCTTATATTAGTGCATAGTGTTATTTTTAACATTATGAGATTCAGTTTGGTGTCTATTGCTTAATGATCATGAATAAATTACTATAATTCTTCTGATTAGTTTCTTTCATCCTAAGAAGTGCTCTAAAAATGTTTTTATCAGGCAAAAGTTGATTTCTACAAATGTTCCTATTAAAGATGATATAGCACTTCTTATGCTGAAGTATGGTATGTTAAACTATTGTGCCATATCATACGGGGTTCAAAATGTCATCAAGCGAATAGTTCTAATTCGGGTCATTTTAACTTTAAAACATAGAACTTAGAAATAAATGAACACAACACCACCAAAACTTGAGACTCTAATGAGAGTAAGAGTTGATGGAGAGATACTCTACCTCTCTCTACCTCTTGTCCTTAACAGAGACTATTGTGAAGTACATTTTATGTGTATGTCCAAAAGTCTCCAGTGGGATAAAGCCACATTTGTCCACAGTTGAAATTAACTAAAAAACACATCTTTATTGACCTTCTCTTCTTTCTCTGGTTCACATTCCTTCACTGCAGCTTCCTGGGATCAGCTTCAAATAAACTGCCTGCACAGGAGTCCTTATGACAGGCTCTTTTTCAGGGAAACTCAAACTAAAACAACTTCCTGCTTTCCTCTTCTTTGACTTTATACTTTCAACTGCCTGACTTAGCTCAAGTAGGTAAATCCTCTGAATAGCCTTACCTGACTGTTCCACTCTGATTTAGCTACTTCTTTTATTAAAACATGATGACTTCTAATTAAGTGGAGTTATTCTTCCACCCCACCATTAGACTGCAGTCCCCCGAAGTATCAATTAGAATATTTTCTAGTTGCATTTGCACCTCGCTGTATGGTACATGGTAGGATTTTAATAAATATGTGTTAAATAGGTGACTGAAATGAATGAAAAAAATAATAAAAGGAGAGAAGAGAGGAAGAAAAGAAGGGAGATGAGGAAAAGGGGAGAGAAGGAAAGAAGATGGATGTGCCCAGCTGACATGTAATAGATTAGCAATTTGTACCTGTTCATTCCAAAATAAGACTCCCTAAACCAAACTGCATTTCTTTTTTGCTTTGTGTATTCATAACATAAAATTATTACTGAAAAGAGTTCCCATATCTTAAGTCCTGAATGAAATGTAAAATATGTGGCAAAATGAGGGTATCTGAGATTTTTTTTCAGCAGCATCAGGAAAACAAACATATCTTCTGAGTTAAAGCCTATGAGAAATTATTTGGAAATTCCTGTTGGCAGGTAATCCTCAGGAACAAAATAGTCACAAGTGGAAAGTCATTATACCTACAAAAGGGATGGTAGCAAGCCCTAGTGTGATGGAGGAAATTCTAAGTAATGTTGAATGAATCCTATGTTGGGCCATGAAGGAAAGGTACAAACCAGGATCCTCAGCAGCAGCTAAAGAGGAAGGGACTTGCTGATGGAGTGCAGGGCTGTGGCTGGATTATGGTGGGACATAGGGAAATTATTAAGTGATACTTTCAGAAATATTGGAAACACTTTACCTCTTTACTTTGGGGCAAAGGAGGAGAAGGAGGGCAACCAGGCTTGGCCCAAAATAAGCAAACAAGCTATGTTAACTTGAGTGTACAAAAATGACAGCTGACATTTTGTCCTACTGATATAGAAACTCTTAAATTGGGAATAATGTGGTACAAATGCAAACATTCTAAATAAGTGATTTATAAACTATAGTTTATATGGCCTCCCTGGTGGCACAGGGGATAAAGTCTCAGCACTATCAAGCTATCACCAGCCACTGCAGCATGCACTTGAGACCTGGCCAGGGAGCTAACTCACATGGAGCAGCAGACCTCTCCTGTCTCACCCACTGCTTCCCTCAGCAATGTGTTTCAGTAGATCTGCCTGTTCTGCTCCCCATTCTGTCTCTGGTGAATCCTTTCACCCCCACCCTGCACCTCTGACCTATACCCCAGTTCTTGTATGCATAAATAAATAAAAATAAATCTTAAAATAACACTATATAACCCATTTGAGATATGAGAGATAAATTTATACATTTGACTAGCACTTTTTTAAAAATGAAATAAAATGAAATAGATCAGAAGAGAAAACTATGAGAGGAGTTCACCAGCAGGATGGCAGAATACACTTCTGCCATCTTCCTCTCAAAAAACACTGATTTTTGATTATCACGCAAGATGCGATCACCACTGTGAAAGGCTGAGAGTCCAACAGAGAAGTCCCAGCTTCAACATTGTTGAAGTAAAAATAATCCAGATTGAATGTATTGAAGAGGATAAGAAAAAGTTTCACTTTACCCGCCAGCATTCTGCAGGCCTCACACACACCCCCACACCATGGCTGACTCCCTATGTGAGCTCACAAAGGCTGCAAGTGTGAGCCTCTGCAGATGGCTTGCTTTGTGGGAGAGCATGTGCAGAAAGCTGGCCTGACTCTGCAGAATGGGGAGAAGGCAAAAATCTTAAACATTCAGTATCACCCTAGAGAAAGCAAACCTGACATTGTCAGCACCAGCCTAGCTTTGCAGGGTGAAGAGAAAGCCTACAACCTTAACAATTCACCCAAGGAGGGGACAAGGAGTAGGGAGGTCATAGCCACAGAAAAGGCTTGTATTTAGGGCTTTTATTGTGCTAAGGTATTCTTCTCCCATGCCTAATTTGTTGAGAGTGCTTATTATGAAGTTATTCAATTTTGTCAAATGCTTTCTCTGCATCTCTTTAGACAGATAATTGTGTAATTTTATCCTTCCTTCTGTTAATGTGGTATATCACATTAATTGATTTGCAGATGTGACACCATGTTTGATTCCCAGGGATGAATCCCTCCTGATTTAGTGTATATTCCCTTAAATATTGTATGCTATCACTTATATGTGGGATTAAAAAATAGAAACAGAGAGAAGAATGGGGGGGGGTTAGGGACACCGAGGCAATGGAGATACTGGTCAAAGGGTATAATCTTTCAGCTATAAGATGAATATGTTCTGGGAATCTAACGTATAGCATGGTGACAATAGTTAATAATGCTGTTATATTTACTTGCAATTTGCTAAGAGAGTAGATCTTAAGCATTCATCCTGAAAAAGGAAAGAAGGAAAGAAAGAGAGGAAGGGAGGAAGAGAGGGAGAGAGGGGGGAAGAAACTGTGAAGTGATAGGTGTGATCATCTGATTGAGGTAAACCTTTCACAAACCTTTCACAGTATTTTAAATACTGTGCATTTAAAATATATACAATTTTATTTGTCAATCACCCATCAGTAAAACTGAGGCAAATAATTGATTTTTTTTTTAATTGTCAAGTAATAAGTTGCCTGCTGAGAATATAGGTTTTACTCTTATTTTTCAATCTTACTCAAAACCCCTTAGTCCAAGATTTATGGAGTAAAACAGCTTTTGGTTGTTGTCCTTAAAATTACAAACAGTGAACTCCATGGTGACATTTTGTTAAATGGTCTTGCACATATTGGCTTTTGAGCATTTATAGAATAAAAGACACACAAAAAAATAAAAAATGCTCACCATTTTGTAGTCCTATGTACATGAGTGCTGGAGGACAGTGTAAAATCTTTAGTGATTTGTAGTTTAAAATGTTTCAATATCCCTGCTCTAGATCAAATGTGTTCCAGAGCCCCCAAATTAAAATAATGGTTCTAATAAATATGTGGCTTTCTGGTCTTGTCCCAAAGATTCTGAATGAATGTATCTCAGTTAGGGCCCAGAAGTCTGCGTTTTAAGAGAAACTTAGTGATTCTGATTAAATTACTAAAGTTTCAGACACAGATGATAGCACCTCTAGGGTTTCAAAGAGTAAATGTAAAGAATTGATGTAAAGAATTGAATGCTGTTTCACTTTCTAGCAGAGTTCTTTGCAGTGATTAGCATTGCAGAAACACTTTGACCCCTGGTAAGAAACAGTGCCGTATAGACAGACTGGAGTTCTAGTCCCAATTCTAGTCCCAATTTGTAATTTACTAACTATGAGATCTTGGGAATCTCATTTACTTTGTTTCTATCAGTGGTGTTAATAGCCATAACTACTACATACAGATTAAGGATTACATAAGGTAAAGCAAATAGTGCATAGAAATAATGGAAATATTAGCTATTACCATCTTTAAGAATCCACCAATATTTTGAGAAAAATTCTACTCAATTTAATCTGACAGACATTAGTTGAATGTGTAAAAAATCTATACTAAGTGCTTTTGGAAATGCAAAGACAAAAACAGCCTCTACTTTACAATCTCATAAGGTCTTAGACTTGATTGATTCTTACTGAATATTTTAGTCGATTTTTGCTCGGTTATTACAATCATAGGCAACCTATGGTTGAAATTCAAACATGATTTGATTAATATTTCAATCCATTAACTTTTTTAAATTATGGCAAATACATTTAACATAAACTGTATAATCATCTTTACCATTTTTAAGTGTATAGTTCAAGAGTATTAAGCATATGGCCATTGTTGTACAACAATCTCCAGAACTTTTTCCTCTTGCAAAACTGAAATTCTATATCCATTAACAAACCCTTATTCCTCCTTTTGCACAGCTCCTAGCAATCATTATTCTACTTTCTGATTCCAGGAATTAGATTACTCTTGATATTTCATGTAAGTGAAATCATACAATCATTTGACACTGTGTATCCAGCTTATTTCACTTAGTATTATTTTCCTGAGACTATAAAATAGCACATGACAACATTTCTTCATTTTTAGGTCTGGGTAATATTCCATTTTAGGTATATATCATATTTTGTTTATCCATTTATTTGTCTATAGATACTTGAATTGCTTGCACTTTTTGGCTACTATGAATATTACTGCTATGAGTATGGGGTGCAAATATCTTTTTAAGGTTCTGCTTTCATGGTAGAGGACTTTGGTGGTGGAAGAGCTATGGTTACTACACCTGAGTGGAGAAATCTTATACAGTCAATATAATAACAAGGCTGTAAAACAATGGTCCTCATTTTTAAAAGTTAAATTTAAAAACGATAAAACCCTGTTTTCAGTTCTTTGAATATATACAGAAGTGGTAATCCCTCACCATATGGCAGTTTTATTTTTAATCTTTGAGAAATGGCCATACTGTTTTCCATAGTGGATGCACCATTTTACATTCTCACAAACAGTGCAAACATTTCAACTTCTCTCCATCTTTGACACTGCATTTTTTATGGGTTTTTTTTTTGTTTTATAGTAACATTCTAATGGGTGATATGATCCATTGACTCTTTACCCTATAAAAGAGTTACAAAGTCTAACATAGATGTGTTAACCTACTTCTCCTTCCCTTACAGATTATATTTAATAACTAAAACCTCTTTTAGGTTTAGCATTCTTATGTTGAAACATCACTCACTCATCAACAATGTGATAATTTTTGCTGAATCAGGTAATAATTTTCAATATTGGAAGAATATTTCCTATTTTTTGTGCTATTCACAAAGTAACAACTACAACAACATGCATGCTTTAAGTGTAAATGCAATATTAGCATCTGCCTCATCATTTTTTAAGTCTAGACAAGGAGCAGGCGAACTTTTTCTAAAATGGGCCAGATAGTACATATTTTGTGGTTTTGTGGGACACACTGTCCCTTTCAAAACTATTTCACTCCACCACTATAGTGTGAATGTAGTCATAGACAATACAGTAGCCAGTGGACATGACTGTGTTCCAATAAAACTTCATGTATAAAAACAGATAGTCAGGCCCTATTTTTCTTAATTCTGGTCTAGACCATCAACAGAGTAATAAATCATTAGTACTGCTGCATGTCAGTTTCTCCATGTCAATACAATACTCTCACCATTGTCTTCTTCAAGGTACCCATTATGGAAATGGAGTTAGAAAAAGATACATAGTATATTTACAATAGCTAAGCTTTGGAAACAACCCAAATGACCAAAAATAGATGATTGGATCAAGAAGATGTGGTATATATATACCATGGAATATTACTCAGCAATCAAAAAAGATAAACTCATGCAATTTGCAGCAAAATGGATGGAGCTGGATGGGATAATGCTCAGTGAAATAAGCCAGAAAGAAAAAGGAA
Organism: Talpa occidentalis; assembly: GCF_014898055.3. NCBI lineage: Eukaryota > Metazoa > Chordata > Mammalia > Eulipotyphla > Talpidae > Talpa > Talpa occidentalis. Next base: position 91,027,339 of record NW_023602073.1, on the reverse strand, counting down.
AAATACCAGATGGTCTCACTCATAGCAGGAATCTAGAAAACCTAAATAAGGGACTAGGGAAAAGAATATAATAAAGAAAAAATCAAAATCAACAAGCACCTATAAACCAGAGATACACTATGGGGGGGCAGCAGGGAGAGGAGGGATTGGGGTCAAAATAAGAGGGGTGCAATTGTATGGGGAATATAATAAAAAATAAATAAACCTTAAAAAAACCAAAACGATACATAGTACCATGCCATTTACAGCATTCCCACCATGCCTGTACAATTAACAAACAGCCTCAGCAGCACAGTTAATAGTAAAAATAATTAGGAAGTGAATATTGAATATTGCCTGTGTGTTACATGGTTTGTGTGCATTTATAGAATTTAATGTTTATTGATGTCTGTAAATAAAAACGAGCTCATAGGATTCCTGAAAATTTAACAATTGGCTCTCACAAGCCAGTCTGCACCTCCAGCATCCCAGGAGTTCTAGACTGTAGTGTCCTGCCAATTCCCTCAGGTAATGAGAGCCAATCCAACCACAGCTCCTTGTACCCTTCCGACTTTAAGGAAATGTTCCCTTCCGAAAGAGACCAGAAATTTGGTTTCTGGGTGTGGATCCTATACCTTTGTAAGTTAATTTCTATAAACACACATCCTTTTCCAGTTACTGTTTAGGCTGTCTGCAGTAAGGTAATTAAATGTCTGAGCAAACTTGCACTGTCTTGGAACTTAAAGAACCAAACAACTGTTCATGTGTTTGCATTCTGAGTCACATGTGGTCTAAATGAATCCGTGTACTCTTTAGAAGTTTCTAAAATTACAGCATTGCCCAGTCAGGGAACCAATGACTTTGAGTAGAAAGTAAGGTGGATGTAAGATAGTGTGTGTGAGCACAACTAGTAAACTCTATTTTAACTTTCATCCCTGGCATAAAGAATGTAACCTTGAACAACCAATTCACTGATTGAATTTCAGTTTTCTCCCTTCTACATACTACATGGTAATAATGCTCAGCAATCTTAAAGTTTGTGAGGGCTCATATTGCTAAAATGATTTGAGAATATTGGCTAATGCAGTTTTAGAAATGTAGGTCATCATTTATCATCTGGACATGAATGGGAAGCATTAAAGTTTGTAATTCCATGAACTTGACATAAACACTTTAATCTTTGAAAAATGTGCTTAGATTGTTAGGGCAAAGTGAGACTACCAGCTGAAATTAGTTTTTAATTTTTATCTTCATTTCCTAGAGCATGTTCTCTCTTTCTCCTTCTGCCATAAGTAATTGAGAATTGATGATTTAATTTATTCAAACATGTCTTTCTTTGTCTACCTTTTGGATCTAGAATATGACACCAATACCACACTTTCCATGCCTCTCCTTTCTCTCCCCTTCCTTTCTTACCCTCTGCTTCTCATTTTCTTTTTCTTTCCTTTTTCCTTCCTTGAAGTAGCTGTATTCCCAAACATTTCAGCCTACTATAATTCTTGAATCAGTTTATGGCATAAAGTTACATAACAATGTATTTGGTTCTCCTTTAAATAGGATGCAACCTAGATCCTACTGATTATTGAAAAAATAGACATTTATTAAACCAATATATTCTATCACCCTTTTCTGTTCCCATTTTATTTCCAGGTTCCCCTTTTTTTAAAAAAAAAGATTTGTTTATACAAGCACTAGGGTACAGGCCAGAGACATGGGAGGATGAGAGAATTTACCAGAGACAGAGCAGGAAACAGAACAGGCAGATGACCGAAATACACTGCTGAGGGGAGAAGCAGGCACAACAGGAGAGATCTGCCATGCCATGTGGGAATCTCCCCAGCCAGCCGGGAATCGAACCAGTGCTGCCAAGGCTGCAGACAGCTTTACAGCGCTGCGCTCAACCCTCTGTGCCACCAGGGAGGCTCTCAAGTTTCCACTTCTACAATGCTACTGGTACCTGTACTAAAACACAGCCCTCTTAACACTGATATGACTCTATAATCATGAAAAGTGGAAAGAACATAGATTGTGAGACCTGGAGTTCGCTCTCATAAACTTGTTCTGTGTATACTGTTGAGCATAGTTTGGTTCACACTTTAGACTAATGAGAATGACAGCCTACCCATGAATTTTGCACATCCTGACCTATCTCCATGTTATGAAGTCCCATTCTGAAATCTGTCTACTTAACATCCCAGATCTAATTATTCCTTAAGCATAGTATTCAAGGTAAATTTTTAAAACTGCATTAAGCTGGAAATATATTTCTCATTTTCAGCGGAATACATATTGATATTGAAAAGATTTTGTTGAGGAGTATTTTGTTGAGGAGGGTAGTTGTAAAAGGGTTGTCCAACTCTGTATTTTATTTGTCCTTTGTAGGTGTGTGGATTTGTAAGCGATAATGTTTGCTTTTATATCTGCTAACATTAGCTACAAGTAATTGTGGCTAGGTTTCCTGAAATTCCTCATCCTAATGATGCAAACAAAAATCACAAAGCACACAGCTTTGGGTTTCAGAGGTGACTCACAAAGTCTAGCAATCCATCTTGGAAGTCTTTGCAGGCCTATTTTGGGGCTGTTCTCCACACATGGCAAGGTTGAAGAATCCCAGGTGTTCTTCCTGAGAGCATAAGGATTGCCCTGAGAGACAATAGCATGCTCATTAAAGGAGGTTTCTGGTGGGAGGTGAATCTGACTGGCAGTTCTGCATTTCTCTGGGTGGTAACCCCTTCTCTTGTTAGAGAAGAGGTCAGGTGTCCAATATATCCAGGTTTAATGAGTTGTAGTCCACTAGGGACCCAGAAAGGGCAAAGAAGTGCCTGCCTGGTAAACCATGAATAGTATATTTTTTTATCTTGTGGGTACTACACTGTTTAAATAATGTAACCATTCTTCTTTTGTGAGATCTCTTGATGTCTTGGAAGTCTGAATTAGCATATGTGAATATAGGAAACACAGAACTACAACATAAATGGACTAATCAAGTTGGCTGCATTAATAATTCTCTTATAATAAAATCACCAAACCCTTAAAAATGATTTGACAAGATCAGCAGACATTTCAAATGAAAATGGAATGAAATTAGAAAGTTTTTCTCAGAGGTCTGCAGATGTAGAATGGCTAATCAGATGAAATGATCTTTGAATAGACTAGGGAACTGGGTCACCATATTGGTTGTTTTAATCTGCCAGATACTTATTAACAGCAAGAAAATTTTGTCCTGCAGGGCATATTTCAATAGAATGGCAAATAGATATGTATCTTAGTGATCAAGAGTGAGAAACTGTATATGACAAAATTATGAAAAAACAAAATGGCAATTTATATATGGGCATAGAATTTTATAGAAAATATAAAGGGTGTGATGTCTGTATAAGAAAATGCTTGACAACTACAGCAATGTCAAAACCCTCAAGAAACACCAAATGTGTATCAGAAGCTAAGCTAAGCATGAACTTGGCATTAAGTGTCATGAAGATAGATTTTTCCTTTGCCAAGACATTTTGAAAGTCTTTTCCATCACTCAATAGTAAGTTTTATTTTGCCAGTATTCTAGAAATAAATTTGAATGCAGTGAAGGTACATGAAAAACTTTTCTACTATTATTAGCATAAAAATCAATTGCAAAGGAAAACTGAACTTTCCCAATGTGTTAAATGTCTTGTTTATAGGATTAAATGTCTTGTTTATAGTTACATACAACTGCTTCGTGACATAAATTTGCTTTCTCCTGCTCAAATGACAGTTCTAAATCTTCAGAATTTTAATATAAGTATTTAACTTCCAGTTATGCTCTAGGTTGTATAACTCTAGCCAATTCCTTTAATTTTCCTATATTTTGGCTTTCCAACTGAAAAATGAGGAACATGATATAGTTCTACCTCCTTAATATACTATACAGGAATAAATTAAGCTGAACACAAGTGTACTATTTTTATGATGTAATAAAGGTATCATAGAAAGTAAAAGTATTGCTTTTTTAATGTAATACAGCTGAAAAAAATTGCATACTTTTCCAAATAGATGAAATGTAAATATATTATCTAAATCATCACTGAAGCAATTGTGCTGTAGGGGAAGAAACTGACACAACTGCAGATACCAAGTACTTGACATGGCTTATTTCATTTGACTGTCATGACACTGAAATAAATACTACTATAAGATCTACTTTGTGAGTGGAAAAAATGAGACTCACGGAAGTCAAGTTCCCTGCCTAAGTTAAGTGCCAATGAAAAGGAGAGACCAACATTTGTATCTGGTCCTACTTGAATCCCCAACCCAAGTTCTTAATTACACTATGCTATATTAGTCTCACAAAATCCAGTTTCCCTATTCACACAATTCAAGACTTTGCAATACTGCATAAGGTTCTATCTCCAAATATAAATGGAATGTTCCAGTAGTTGATGTCAACACACAATTTCTGAGATCTTATCTATTCCAAACTTCACACTGAAATGTCTATCTTTTTGTCATCCAAATGAAAATAAATGTAGAAGAATCTATCCTTATAAGCTAATATGTATGAAACATGTCTTTTGTTTGGTTAATTGTGTGGCTTTGAGAGAAAGTGAGTTTTCTTTGGAGATAAATGTTTCTCATGAAATTCATAAGCACACACTTCTATGATGTGCCAAGGAAAAATGTAATCAGGCATTATTTGGAAATTTCTTTCATCTTTGGAATTATAACACATATTTCTCACCTCTTCCACACAGGAAAATGTTATTGATATTCCAGGAAAATGATAGATTAGATGCATAGTTATTATGAATAATCAGTGTGGACTAAGTTAAAGAAATTAGCTACTCACTGACCTGGTAGATACTTAGTACATTTTTTTATCTGCCTAAATATTATAATTGTGACAACTTTCCATAAGTTTTACTCTAAAAGGAAATATATGTGAGATAAATTTTTAGAAAAAGAAAAACAAATACACTCTAAATATGGGGACGAATGATATGCAGTGGCTGTTTCTTAATATTAACGTCTTAAAGGAGGGATGTGTATTTGTGTTTATTGAACAAAGAAAAAAGGAAATTTTGAAAACTTATCAGTAGTATAAATTGCTATGACTTTCAGTTAAGGTAAAAAAATTACATTAAAATGTCTGTATCTCCTGAAACAATCTAGCTCAATTTTCTTTTTCTGAAATAATTGTATTTTTCTTAATGATATATATTATAAACAAGAAGTGTCACAGTGAGTTCAGCTCAGTTTTGAAAGTCTTAGGAGGGTACAAAACAGAACTACTTAAACACCAGGGAAGAAGCCAAATTATTCAGAAACTACTACCTTAGATAAAAGCTTCATCCAGATGAGGATTTTGTTGTAATGTAAATTAACTTCTTTTACTAAAAGTAGACATTTACCATTGCTATTAACACTTCATCCCCAGGAGCTATAATTTCCCCAATGCTAAGTAGCAAAACAAAAATGTACAACAATTGTTCTTCCTAGAAAATAAAAACTGCTGTTTTCAATTTGCATTAATTTTATTATTTTGCAAAAACACTGGAACATAGGAAAAATATACCATATAAAGTTTCACGCTGCAAAAATGAGACTTTAGAAAGAACTATTTTCCAGGCTTCCAGATGTCTTCCTCCTTTATTATAAGTTAACGGTCATGATAGATCAAGGATATAGAAGAATTCACAAATGCATGAAATCTCTTGCTATCATGTGTTGAGCACCTTAGTCATTTGTAATATATGAATATACTATGACGTTTGCACTTGGCATCGTCCAACTGAAAAGCTGCTCTAAAAGATAGAGACATTGTTTTTCCATTAAGTTAATTTGATTCTCTTCTACCTCATTCTGTGACTGACAGCCAAAGAAAATGAAAGATTTGCTCGTTTGCTTTTGTGAGAAAATACCACTTAAAAATGAATTTGTTCAAGTTAAATGAATCCTATAATTTTCCATTTATTTTGAAGTGACTCCTGAAAGAGTTATCCTAGATAAAGAGAAGTGTTTGATAGAGTCTGGTAGTGCCAGAGGGAACTGTTCTGGCAGGAAATCTGATATCCCACTGCTACTGGCTGGTTCAGAGTGGGAGAGTGAGAGTTGGAAACACACACACCCACCACTTGCATGTGTGCTCACATACACATGAGCAGGCACACTTGCACACATGAACAAACACACATACGCACAATACACCATCAGGCAGATTCCCCTAGCATTACTAGAAATGTCTTTAAACGGACACCAGGCCACACTAACATGTGGCTAAATCAGATGTGCTCAGAAAAGCAGCAAGAAAAAAGGGCCAACATCTTTCCATCTTTTGTTGTGAAATCAGATCAATAAAGTTTCCCTTGTGCCTTCCTACCAAGAGTGTATATATTTTATTATTTTGGTATATATTATTCCTTTTCGAAATGAGTCCAATAGTAACTAAGGCTTCCTTTCGGTTTCATGCAGATCTTTTAGATTGCACCTCTAAATGCTTCTGAGTTAGCTGGACAGGAAACAATAATAATGGACTATGATTAATGATATTAAAAACTCAGAAAATCGGCAGAGAACAATCTAGCATCACACTCAGTGCAAACTTGATCTCTTGATCAACACCATAAATGTTGAATGACAAATTGATATTAACTAAATCTAGGTAGGCCAAAACCTCATTATCTTCTTAATAAAAGAAGTGAAAACTTGTGACAAACCAGAGGCACAATTTCAGTATCCCTCTTTTATTTTTTGACTTTGGCTTACTCTAGGAGTTTTTGATGCTATCTCAATTATTGATGCAGTTTTGTGTACTTCATTTATTGTCTTACATTTTGTACTTTAATCCTGAGGCAATTTTAAAAGGAAACTCTTTTTAACAAATAAAAACTGTTTTGCCAGCAGCAGCACAAGTGCGATCTAGCATTTGACAAGGTTCCATTTACTCTCCAGCACACTGCGAACACTTGTTAAGAAGTGTAGTCAAGACCATAATCTTAATGGAGGTAGGTGATGAAGTTATCCAGCCGAGGCCATTTCTAAGTGTCATTATAGCACTGATCACCAGACATCTGCTCAGGATTTCCCACGATACCAAGCTATGGGGCAGAGTGGGGAGAGGAAGGAAAAGAACTCTTTTCATGTGCAGGAATAGGATGAAAATCCCTGGCACGGGGCGGACACTCTAAATGTTCAGCTTAAGTGCATCAGCTTGATATGGGGAGGAGGAGAAAAGGAAAGAAAGTAGAGCTGGAGTTGAAAATGCTGCACTAAATTATTAGATATCTGTCATTTAATGAGCAGTTATCATTAAATATTGGCATACCTTAGATCTTAAGATCTCTAAATTGGTGATTTATAATTGCATTTCTGTTCTTTCTTGGAGATTTATGTCAAATTATTTTTAATAATTTGTAATTATTTGTAATTTATAATTTGGAATTAGGGAATTTTTCTTCCAAAAGAAAGTGAGATCTACCTGCTAGCGAGAAAACAATGAAAATTTGAGAATTTTAAATGTGATGAAAATCTCTTTAGTAACACATTTCTCAGAATCTGGTATTCTTGAAGCTTATAATAAAGGTATCATTTCCAGTTAAGATTTGTGGTGTTTCATCACTGACCTCAGACTTGATCTTTAAAGAACATGAAATATGACAAATGAACTGTGACGGAAATATATTTAATGACTAGTTTGCTGACATTCACAGGTAAGGCAGAGAAATCGGCCAATTCTCAAAAAAAAAAAAAAGCTAATTTGCATCTGGCTCTGGCTTGTCCCCCTCACGAGCTGCCTGCCTGCAGGGCTGGTTTCAATACTGGGGCAGGAGCCTGCAGGATGAGCCCACACCCACGCCTGGGGACACAGCACCATCTGTCTGGAGCCAACACAATGGGTCAGAGGAGTCTGCTCCTAACTTGTTAAAATGCTCTGTTTGTAACCAGTGAGATAAATATTTACTTCACTTAACCTTTACTTGCATAAGATGATTTTACTGAAGGGATGGGGGTAAAAATCTGCTTTGCAGAAAAAGTAGTTTTCCGTTAAATGCCCAGAGTTCAACTTTTAAAAATAAACACACACACACACACAAAAAAAAAATACAATCTCTATATAATGAACATCTCATCTGTTATTGGTTACAGGATTAGTTCTGCTTAAATTTCTCCCTTTCCAGCTTCAGGAGTGTTTATGAAAGGCCAGTAACTAGCCAGAATGTCTGCAAAATGGTATCAAACACAAATCCAGCATTTGAAAGACATGGATTCATGTGAAATGCCAAACAGAACATTAATTACTTGTAAAGAGTAATTAATGAAAATGACTCCATTTAAATACCTTCAAAGGCTTGGAATAGACTCATTCCAAGTTTTCCTACAAGCACAAATCCAAAATATGAACTTGTATTTGATGTTTGATGTCCGTAGCCTAGACTCTAGTTTAAACTTGCGTAAGAATGACAAGGGTATGGAGTTATGAGCACACACAAAAAAATTTTTAGAAAATATAACTGGGCTAAAAATCTCATGCATTTTTGCAGTTGTGAATAGTTAAAAATTGAATGATGGCCTTTCCTGATCATAGCATTTCATGACTAATTTACTTGTGATTAAATTGCTCTATCAGTTTTCAGAATACATTTTCTAGTTTGACAAAAAGAGCAGTTCTTTTTTATGTTCCCCTAAAACTTTGTTATTCAAAGTGTAGTTGGCGGACCAGCAACATCCACAGCGAAGTTTTGGAAATGCAGAATTTCACACTCCACCCTAGATTCTGAAGCAGAAACTGCACTTTAATATGTTCTGTAGACGATTTATGTACACGCTACAATTTTGAGAAGCACTGATTTAAAAAGCATCTCCACCTAATTTTTATAAGGGCAAGATGGATTTTTTAAATTTCAGAATTATTAAATTTAAGTGAAAAATGTTTTAAAAAATTTTCGTAATCTAACTTTAATATTTCAAGCCATTCAATATAACATTTATAATAGACTTTAATTTTAACATGGCTAACTTTTTATCTGAAAATTCCCCCCTACCGTTGGAGGCTTTCTATAATATTCCTAAACAATATGTAATAGCAAATCACACATTACAGAATAAAAGAATAATTACTGATGACATATAACAGCAACAGCTAGTTTTGTCTTGACATAATATTTTTTAAATGGGCCAAGATTATTATTGTGCCCTCATCCATCAAATATTTTATGCTTTGTGTGCAGTATTTTCCAAATTCATGATAATGCAATTAGGCTGCAATTCCTCCAGCAAAATTTTTAAAACCTTTGTTAAGAACAAGAGTAACCTCTACTGGGGATTGTGATTGTCTTTCTGAAAATCCAAAATAAAATTGAGGGTTTGCTCAGTTTTTGCAATGGAAGAGAACAACTTCTCTGTTGACTGACAAAATTTGCCTTCATTTTCTGAAATAAACTAACTCTCCTAATGAATAATATGCTTGTATCCTGAAGGACACATTATTTAAATGATAATTTATAGCAATGATATAAACTTACTGCCAAGGCATGAAATCAAATTTATTTGGTGCACTTGCATGTGCCAATTACATATTTCTACTTACATTTAAATATTAAATTTATCATCTTCGATCCTTTAAAAATCCTTCCTGAATTCACTTCAGGAAAAAAATTAAGAGGGCAATATTAGTCTGTGGGTAAGGGAATTGTGAATTTATTTCTTGTTCCTATTTTTTTAATTTACCATTTAACAATTGAATTTATTATTTTGTAATAAAAAGCTCTCATTTTAAAAAGAACAAAAACTTTAACTCTGTAAAACTATAAAACAATTTCATGTTAAATAGAATGAGCATCTCTTCTCATCTGCAATTTGCCCATACTATAAAATATTTTCATTTTAGAGATGCTTAAATGAGAGTGAGTTAATCAAAGGGCAACTACTATGTGAAAATAAATTTAAGTAATTATGTACAGTTAAACCAGCAGGGGTATAAAATGCATAATTTTGATTTTGTAAATTATGTGTTCTTGGAGAGGGAAAATTCAAAAGTAGAGAAGTATAGGCATGAGAAAGTATATCTCTATATCTCTATATAGATGTATATACTTGCACATATATACTCTATATAGATGTATATACTTATACATATATGTATATATACTTATGCATATGTGTGTATATACCTATATATGTAAAAGAGTATATAGATTAAAAAAAGAGTGCAATTTTTACTATAGTTCTTCCCTTTGAAAACCTTCAACTGCTCACTACTTCCCATTGAATAAATTCTAAATTCTTAAGCATGGCTACAAAGTCTTCCATAATCTTCTACCAAATTATCTTATCAGTTATGTCGCACTACTTGTTATGCTCTCTAGTCTTGGCTCCAACCAGAGTTTTTCTGTTCCACACTTGTTTTCACAATATTTCTGCTGATTTCAGATATTTTCTCTCCAGTACCTCTACACACTTCCCCTCCACCTCCTTAAATAGCCTCAAACCGCTTGGAAAAAAAAGTCCCCTCTATCATAGCCTTTTAACCCTTAGAAGTGTTGAATAAATACTTCCTGAATTGTAGACCTCACTAATTTGAACTGTAATTAGTTGGTTCATTTTAGCTAAAGGGGGAAAAAATGACACTCTCATAGCCAAAAAGAAATTTAGGGCTTCCATCATATACACAATTAATACAAACTCTGCTTTTCAATAAGCAAAATATGTGCATTAGAATTAGAAACAAAATAAAAAATATACAGAAAATGTATTTTATATTTTATCTAAAGGTCAAGTTAGTCAAAGAAGTTTCTGTGGAGTGATCAGTTATTTTGATGATATAATCAATAAAGTCAGTTAAAATAATAAGGTGAATTGTATATGAAGGTGCAGGCTATTTGGAAAATACCCTATTGCACTACACATCAGGGACAATTTCATCATAGCAGAGGAATCCCTAATGCTTGGTCCAGCTTGCTAAGGATACTTGGTGGATTAATACACTTTCAGACAAACATGCAGAAGGGCAAGATTGCCTGTTCTTATCAGTAGCTTCCCTACCCACAGGGCAATCATCCAATGGCGATTAAGGTAAAAAGATTTGACAAATTATTCTAACAGTGAGAATTTCATAACCATCTTATTTGAATGATAAATGCAAAACTCAGATCAGATTGTTAAAGCCAAATCATTCAATAGAAGGCTTAAAACATCTGAATTATCCACATCGATCTTTTAATACTGATGTTCAAAAACTAAGTTTCACTTTGTGGAAATCATGTCTCAAAAATGAATGCAGCCATAGTATAAACTGATCATTTAAAGTTACAAAGGAAATCTATGAACCTATCTAGATATTGAAAGTAAATTAATGACATCACTTTTTTTTTAAGTGGCTTTTTAAAAGTTATTGTATTTTTTCACTTTAGAATTGCAAATGAAATTCTTGGGGTATTCTTTTCCATAGACAATATCTTATTCTGATCCTTGTTTTATTGCCATTCTACACATACATTAAATACCATTAAAATGTGATTTTATATTTATGGGTTAATATCAAAAATGGAAAAATAGACTTTGAAATTAAAATTATATATATCTATAAATTTCTATGAGCATAAGTAGCATTGTGGTAATCATGACATATGTGAGAAGCAATATAGCATGATGGTTAAGATTGTGGATTTTGAAGCCAGATTCAATTCTAGCTCTACCACTTACTAGCTGTGTGAACTTGGGCAGGTTGCTTAACCTCTGTGTGCCTCAGTGTACTTATCTATGTGATAATTCCTACTATACTGTCTCATTAAGAAGACAAAATGACTTGATATTAATGAAGCACTTAGAATGGTTTTTCTGTAGCATATTACTGTGGCATAGGGATTATGAAACATGTCACTTATTAAATAGAAATTTCTTCCTTAAATAAAATGGTATTTCTCTGCAGTATATGATATAAAGTTATATAAAACTACCCAACTTATATGTGACTAATTTATTCTGAGGACTATAAGAAGACACTACCCAACATTCTGTATTAAATTACTGAGACAGCAGATTTGTTCAAGCAATATCTTTGGTGAATTCATTTCTCATTAGAACATCTATCAGAAGATGGAAGAAAAAAAGAAGGAATAGAGTGTAAAACCCTTTGGCTGTTAGATAGTCAATCTCCATTCATTCATTCATTCATTCATAGGTCAAAACCAACCTCCATAAGGCATAGAACATAATGAAAAATAGCCTCCTAAAGGACCAGAGGATGCCATCACCCTGGTGGATAACTATAAAATAGACGAGCAGAAACTCTTGGGTCTACTGAGTGTGATGATTTATCAAAATGCTAAAAAGTTTTTTCAAAGCTGACTCCAATCCAGGGCCGCTCAACCCAATAAAGCCAGTCCTTATGCAAGAGACCACTGACACTGACTAAATTGAGTTGGGACTCTGTAGGAATAAACTTTTAAATATGAGTACAATAAGTTCATTTATACTTTTACTTGCAAAGTTGCCTGCTCTGAAGAGTCCCCTCCAACAAAAGATTCTAGAATCTGTCCAAATTGCACTATAACAAGCTGTCCAGAGATTCCTATAGCGGTTTTAGAATTTCCTCTCATAACTTCTGGAGTCTCTGGACAATTTATGCCCATCATAAGTTGTCCATGAGCTTCTAATACAAGAAAATGTTCTCCTTAGCCCCAGGCCACACACATTTGAACACAAACTGCTGTCTGTATACTGGGTCTTTCTTGAAGCAGAGGTCCTAACAGACCCTGAGCCCAAGAATTTTCATACCCAGCTAAGCCTCATGCATTGGATTACTGAGGCAGCACCTGGCATACCTGGCATGGTCACAAAAGACTTATTAAAATGGAAATGGTACAGGATAGAATCAAACTTGGGCCTTCCAGCATATCCCACCTACAAGACCTTGCAGATGCAATGGTGCTGGAGAGGTCTACCTTTTTCTCATGCCCACTGGTGTGTGTGTGTGTGTGTGTGTGTGTGTGGGTGTGGGTGTGGGTGTGTGTGAAAGAGAGAGAGAGTGAGAGAGAGAGAAAGAGAGAGAGAGATTACTCAGAATGAACTGAGCAATAATAAGTATGAATCAGAAAATTGAGCTCCTTTACTTTATGATAAGATCAACACAACACGAGATGGAGCCTCTAGCAAGCAATTGCCTTCCATTTCCTAACCAGGCCAATCTTGACCAAGGATGAGACTCAAGGGTCAGCACAACTGACTAAACTTAACACAGTCATCTTAGCACTGGTGGATGCTTGGCCAACTATGTGCATGTCGTTACAGAATTCTGGGACATTACCGATTATATGGTTACTTAGTCCAACCAATGTCAACAACTTTTTATCTGAGTTTACTCCTTTTGGGTTAAAAATCTTTCGGAACATCTTGCCTCACAGACACCCAAAATATAAATCAATGTCATACATGTCTGCGAATTGTAAACCAAAATAAAGCACCTTAGACATTATTGATAGTGACCAAGGAAGGCATGTATTTCACTTCTCAAAATACACACCACAGACTGTTAAACAAGACATTCAATGGAACTTTCACCTCTTAATGGCCACATGCTGTAAGCCTCATAGAGAACCATAATGACTTACTTAAACAAGTTCAAAATCAATTAAATGAGACATGGCACACTTCAGTCATCAATCAAACATCAGTCATGAGTTATAATTGATTCTAATTCTGTTATGGTCTGAATACTGACACTATTCAAGTCCCATCCATCTTCCTCCTGCTTTTTGCCCCACATCTAGGCAAAGTCCATAAGAGGGCCCATGGCCTTCATCCCTTAGCACCTGCTGCGTAGTTAATCACAAAAATCCAAACTCTTGCTCTGACCCCACCCCCTAATCACAATGGAAAATAAAATATTCTCTCTGTCCTGAGTTTTTTCTTCTACCCTTCATTTCTATTTGCTGCTTCTTCAAGATAATCTTAAAAGTTAACACCTCCATGAAACTTTGCTGTTTTTCCCCACAAGACAAGTTCTCTCCTGGCTTTGAATCACACTGTTTGATCTCTGGTGGTGATTTATAGTGTTCTATCCTATAACAAAGTCAGTCACATCTAGTTGCTCCTAAAATTCATCCTGGAGAAGGACAAAAATGAAATTTTACATGTGATTTTTTTGCTATTTAGTTGTCCTTGTGTTAGTTACCTCTATAAGTCTCAATTTCCTCGTCAAATGAGAAGCAATAAGACCAAACATGTGAAGGACTTTGCCTATTATCTTCTTCATACTAAATACCCCAAATGTTAGCTATGATCATTAGCTATCCTGCCTATTTTATCGGAAGCAGTTTTATGTCAGAAATTTGTTTTTTTAATTCAATTATCAAATTCAACAACACTGAGATATAGAAAGCACTTAATGAATATCCTGAATGAACTATACAAATGAACTCACTGAAATTTTAAAGCAAATATACAGTAAGATTAGCACAGTTATATTTTGTGCATGGAATCTAAATCAACTCTAAGTTTACATATATAAATCATCTATTAAAAAAACAGTAGAATTCAGGCAAAGATATGGGTTTGTCTTGAAAATTGCTCACTAACTATAACTAGTTAGGGATTAATTTCCCAAATGTTCACCACCTTTTCTCATCCTGCAAGACACACACACACATATTAACTGGGTTATGGGCCTAGCAACACTCCAGTTTTGTTATTTTAACAGAGTAGGCATTTGTGGGTTAAAAATAGTAGCTTAAGGTTTCTTTCTGTTCAAAATCCTGTCCACCAAGAATTTAGAATTCTGTCCAAAGTCTGACATGACACTCTTAAAACATAGTGAACTAAGCTGGTCTACATGTAAGATTTATAATTTAAAAAAATCAAAAATATTCGCAGAGGTCAGGAAAAAAAGAGATGATACACTCTAATGCAGTAATGCTCTTTCAAGGATCTAATTTAAGGGGAAAATGGGAGCTTTAAAAAGCTTTAAAAACACAGGTAGGTTTGTACAACAATGCTCATTAGAATATTAGTTAAAATGGCAAAGTGTCCTATAAACATGTAATTGTCTGCAGTATTCTAAAGCCAGATATTAAAATAGTTGTTAAAGATAGGTGGGAATGCTCACTAATCTAGAAGTAAAAAACACAAGATATAATATAAACAAAAGGCAGTTATCTCAATTAAGGCAACTTTTTCCTTAACTACAGGATTATTCATGAAGTTTTCCCTTGTATTTTTAAATAAACTACAAGAAACATGAGTTAATTTGAAAATACCTTTTGTGTATTTAATAGCTATGTGTTCGTCATGACCTGTAAGAATAGCCATAGAATGTGCCTGATTGAAAGATAAAGACTTCTTTGAATATGGTTTACTAGCTGTATTGTGAAAGTGACAGAAATTGCATCCTAAAAAGAAATGCCTATTTGTAGATAGACTCATGTAATGTTTCAATCAGTCCTATTCCCCCTGTGCAAATAGTCACCTTAAAATGTTATATATCATGCTTCTCTTTGGAAACAAGAATACAAAAAGTAGTAGAAATAAGACTGCGGAAGGGAGGAGGAAGACAGTTGGGAAATCTAAAAATTTTCATTTAAAAAAAGCCTTAATAATATCCTCGGGTTCTTTAAAACACAGTATTAAATATTTAGTTTTCACAAAAAGTATTACAGTTGGTCATATTTTAAGCTTTTGCTTCCTTGAAAATAAATATATCCTTATACTAACCAAGTTAAACTATGAGCCACAAATAAATCCTACTGTCATAAAGCGTCAGCTAAACATAAAAGACATTTCTGTTTTTATAAACATTTACATACAAGTTTGTGATATAGTAATCATAATCCTTAATCTTAAACCTCATTTTATTTTAAATAATAAAGCAAACATAATTAATTTCCCACATCACACATTAAGAGGCACCATGATAGATTTTTCTGAAAATTCACATAAGAAACTTTGTGATGTGTGGCATGCATGCCATGACATTTCTGTCGTGTCATGCATATGTAAAGACAAACAGCATGGCAGCAGCAGGGCTGCCTCGGTTTTGCCAGTGACTCCACTGGTTTTCTAGGGTGATGATGGATTTGCATTGTCTTAGCTCCCCTCTTTGGATAGGCTCTCAAACGGATGGTAGCAGGTACCTGAAGCTGCAGGGGCCTGGAGAGCAGACCAGAGCATGCAAAACAGACTCTCTCTCCCCTGGCAACTGAATGATCTCATGGCCATGCACTTGGTCTCATTTGTTTAGTGTTCTCACCAGCTGAGCTCACTCATCTTCTAAGATAGAATGAAACAAGCTAGCACAGCTTTCCACAGTTTTATTTTTCTTTCCAAAAGAAATATCACCGTGAAATTTCCAAAATATTTCCTATTATATCATGGACTCAGAGGAGTTTCATAGTAATGAGATTACTATAACAAAATTATTTCAAAAATATGTAAGCATATTGCGGGGTCTGAAACAAAGTCATTTTTAACATACTGGAAGTAAAATTTAGAGCAAACTGAAACATTTACTCATAGCAAAAACAATAAGAAATTTGCCACAGCATTTGCTTTCTTTTATTAGATATAGGAATTTCAAGGGTCTCAAAGTAGGTAGTCAGTCATACCACGTGGCAAAAAGAGCCCTAGCAATAAAGAACCCTGAGACCTAGTCCTAGTTGCCGTTGTATAAAATAATGACAAGCCAGAGTGATCAGTTTCCTCATTTGTGAATGGAAAACTATGTTTGACACAGCAACAGCTCTTACAAAATTCATATTCTTATCAAGACTACGTTTCATATATCAAACATTTTTAAAATTCTAGATATTTTTTATCTGTGACAAAATAGAGCGACAAAACTGTTTTAAGATAAAATGCACAATAAAACCAGTCTGTGCTTTAAAATAAGTGTACACACATCTTCAAGGAACTGTTTTTCCCCATCTGAGAGGAGACAGGATCGCCTGGGTAATACAGAATACAGTTTCGTTAGCTGATTACTTTTCTAGTGTAGTATCGTGGTATTACTGAAAGTTTTATAAGACATTGTCAAGGTATTTTTCATATATTTATTATTTAGAAAGATATTTTCCTCACTTCTCTGTCCTTTACTGTGAAAAATCTTTGAACAAGGGTAAAAGAGAAACCTGAATCTCATCTAACAAACGTCTGCCTTCACTTTATGGTGCTGCTCTCTGAGGCTGGACGGCTGAATGGATTTCGAACAGAAAGCCCTTGCAAATTTTTTCTAACCTTGCATGTCCTAATGGTGTCTCTTTTAGGGTGGCCTTCAGAAAAATATAAAATGGAAAGCAGAAATGATATGAAAGACTCCTAGAGCTGTAAAACCTCTAATGTCCTCAACAAGGTAAGCCCTGTATTGGAACCTCAGATCAAAAGGGATAGAGTAAAAGATAATTGCTGAGGAAACAATCCCTGTTCATTTGGACCTCCCTTTTTCAACTACTTTTATTAAAAAGACAGAACGCAAAGATGTAAGTCATCTCAAACCTTCTCCTCTGAAAAAAAATAAAATCTTGTTTTCTATTGATAATATCCATTTATGTAACTCATTTTTCTTTAAATACATTTATCAAATGTGCTTTAGAAGTTTATTACAAAAATCTATTAGCTCCCAGGTACAAATGTGTTGTATAGGTCACCACTGAATCAGATATTAATGCTGCAAAGAAAGGGGAGATTAGGATCCATGGTCAAATAGATGTATTATTCTAAAATCTTTAGAAATTTATTGGACATTTTGATATGTTTTTAAATTTAGGGATTTAATCAAGTGCATAAATATTTAGGTATTTGCCTCACTTTCTCCAATGAAATTTGCCAAGGATAAATGAATTGTGCTTTCTGCTGAAAACTTCATTAATCTCGTAGCAAAGTGTATTGCCAATAAAAATAATTTTTTAAAATAGACTGTAGGTTTCTAAGCTCAATAATGCATAATGGTAGTAAAGAACAGTGTTTAAAATAAGAGCATGTAAAACAGTGATGACTTTTATTTTTATTTCATTCTTTCTATATTCCTTTATACTGTCGTCCAAGGGACTCATAGTGCCTTAAAAGTTTATAGACTTAACAGTATTTTGACTATACAGTAGCAATTGTTTTCAAACAGTATTTTTTACCCTAAGAATTTTCTGTTGCAATGTATTGGAGAACAGCAAGGAGTGATGTGCTATAAAAGAAAGCAGTAGCAAATTGAGGTGTTCAGACAAGGGAAGAGTTAAGGGGATAAAAAAGAAACAAGAGATCATAACTTCAAAAAAGTCATCTACCTCACAGGAGACAACTTGGGTTCATTTTATCACAGATTCTGCTTCAGTGGGTCGATGATGAGAAAAGCTAGACAAACAAATCTACTGCTTCCTGGATCTTATGAAAGCTCAAATTTTAACTGTTAGATCACATGATGGAGAAATGATTCTTCTCTATAGAGATTACATAAAGATCATAATTTGTTGTTTTCCATAATATCAGCAGACTTAACTAGTGAAAGTCCCTCAGCAACTTATTCCTGAGATAGTAGGCTGTGATTTAGATGCTTCCACTATTTTGGGCAGATTACTATCTTCTCATCATTCTCAGGAAATAATGGCAGCCAATTTTTGAATTCCTTGTGAACATTGATAAAATGTTAATATTAAGTACCATATAATAACCTTTTCTCAGGTAATTATAGGAACTGAAGTATAACCCATAAATAATGAACACCATCATTCATAAAATGAGCTTTATGAAAGCTAATGTATTAAAATTTCATATTCTGACTCCATAGTCTAAACAAGGAACAGATTCATTATCTTTAGCTCTATTTTTAGAAACTTCTGAATTTAACTCAAAGAATGAGGTAAAGATTTCTAGAATCTGAAGTACTAGCTAATCCAATGAATATATAAAAATAGGAAAACAAATTCTACTTCAAATATAACACACTCACACATAACCAATTTAAAGGGAAAAGGACCTAAGACAAGTTTATGTACACTTTCAGTTAAGCAATAATGGCTAACTTAAAGTCACTTTCACGGTAGCTTATAGATTAATAGAATTAACTTTTGGGATTAATTGGAAAATAATAAACTAAAAAAAGTAATCTTGCTAGTATCAATTGATTAACCGATTGCTCTTAATTATATCTAAATGTGATTTGTTCTTCACAAGTGCTTGCATATACTAATATAGAGCCCAATTAAAGATAAAATATCCCCAAATTCTTAAATTCTGAACTGAATATAATTAATTGAGATACTTGTTTATGGATGTAGACATTTATCTTTGGGTATTTCCTCAAATTCATACCTATGGTTACAATTTCTTAAAAATATTAACAGGGTCTCTGAAAAACTATCATCCATGTATGTTCCATTTAAAATTTGAAAAAAATATTCTCAAGACAGTTTAAGTTCCATTTACATATTGATCTTACAAAATTTTTTGGAGTTACATTTAAATTTTTTTATTTTAGAATATACTATATCTATTTAAGACACTCCCTTTCACATTTATTTGCATTATATGTGTCATACTCTGCTCTAAAACCCCTTAGAACAATTTAATGTGGAGAATTTTAGTAAGTAAATATTGTTCTGTCCTAACAACTTCATTAGTCTAAAACAAGCCCCAAACTATCAAGTGTTTATCATACAGAATTATTCTCTCTTACCAGCTTCAGAATGCTCTTACCAAATTGCTTTCATGAATAGCATTAACTTTGGGACCAAAAGTATGTTCAGATGAATATTCAAATTCTTGATTTAAATCCTGAAAGAAACCACCATTGCAAAACTATCGCCAAAGTTGTTTTATATAAGACACTGCTACAGTTTCATTAACTAATAACTTAATTACCATCTGAACCAAGACCATTCAAGATCACTGTCCCTAATCCTTTTTTCAAATAGCAAACTTGAACACAACTGTAGTTCTTTTGAGAATCTTTATTGAATTTTTTTTAACAGTTTAGTCTGTTGGCTCTTGATGCAGTTTATTAAAAAAACTTCAGTACAGCTTCATATAAACTGCAATGGGAAAAGTAATTTACTTTGTCAAAGAAGTTATCTGAAGTTGCAAGTTATGTTTGTAATATGCAGAACAATAAAATGTAAGCATGCTCTCAGATGCAGGTGCTCCTGTGTACAATGGAGTTACTTTGAAGAGCTTGCTAAGGTCTGCAGGCAATTTATGCAATGCAATCATTCCCCCCCCCACAATTTAAGTACATGAGAATAAAACTGATATTTATGAATAAAGTATTTTTCTGAAAAAAGTTGAGGCAGCTTTTGTTGAATGCTATCTGTATAGGTACATTTGCTACACCTTGAATTGTACTAAGTGAAAGAGAGAGCCAGGAAAGAGTCCATGTTCATGCTGAAACTTGAAAAATCCCTCCACACGTGTTGAGGAGTTCCACAAAAACGAAGAAGGTAAAACACTACGCACACTTGTTCAGGGTCATACATTAACAGAACACACCAAGAGGAAAAAAAAAAAAAAACTTTACATAACAAGGAAGCAAATTCCCTTCACTGCTTTCAAAGTCAGTGGTGTCTGCAGTGGAGGGTGGAGGTGGAAGATGCCTAGGACAGGAAAAAGCTTAAGTCTACGTCTCATGCATAGTTGTCCTTGTTCTGTCCGCTACTGTTTCTCAGACATCCGAATTAGAACTGAGGTTTGTTAACCTGGGATCCGCATTGATTTCGTATCTGTAATGATACCCTTCCATGTGATCCCTGCAGGCATCTCTGATGTTATGCATCCACTTTTTTATCCCCTTGCGGTTCAAATACAGAACCAGAAGGAAAATGGCACCTATCAAAGCTAAAACAATACCCAGGAAGACATAAGAAGTCTGTAGAGATGGGGGGAGGATAGGGTCACAGTCTAGATCAGAGCTATTGAGTTCCAAGAGGACACGATTCCTCATTTTTTCCGGGAATGCACAGGTGAGCTTGGCTTTCCCCTGCACTACCTCTGTCTCCTTGAGCCAGGCTACCATGTCAGCCATTTGGCAGTCGCAGACCCAGGGATTGCTGTCCATGAAGACCCTGACATGCGGCAGGCCTTGCAACTCGGCCAAGGTGCCATTATGAAGGACCTTGAGGGCGTTGTCCTCCAAGTGGAGGTCTTCTAAGTGTGTCAGGTGGCGGAAGGACACGTAGGTTAAGCTCACCAGCGAGTTGTTGCGCAGGTCCAGGTACCTGAGGTTGGGCAGTTGAGCCAGCACGTCCCGGGGCAGGTAGAGGAAGTGGTTGCTGGCCAGCTCCAGGCGGTGGAGCCCGCGCAGTGCTTGGCCAGCTCGAAGGGCCTCTGCCACCACACCCTCGAAGCTCCGCTTCTCCTGTACCTCAGGGGGCACGATGTGGTTCAGGAACAGTTCCACTAGGGGGCTGGGGTCCGAGATGCTGGCGTTGCTGCTGGAGTTGCTACCCAAGAAAGCGAGGGAGCTGAGGTTGGTCAGTGGGTTGTGGCTGAGGTCGAGCTGGCGCAGGCCGGGCAGATGCTCGAAGGCGTACTCGCGCACATCCTGCAGACGGCTGCCGCTGAGGTTGAGCGCGGCCAGCTCCGACAGCGGGGGCTGGCGGGCGAAGGCGCCGGAGGGGAGCGCAGTCAGCTGATTGCCGGTGAGGAAGAGGTTGCGCACGTAGTGGGGCAGGTCCGCCGGCACCTCCGTCAGGTTACGGTTAACGCACTTGACCGTGCGCGCCGCCTCCGAGCACTCGCAAGGCGGAGGGCACTGACCTGGCAGCGGCGGCTGGGCGGACACCGCGCTGGCCACAAACGACGCCGAGGAGGTGGACGAGGATGCGGACGAGCTGAGCGAGGACGAGGAGACCCAGCCCAGGAGGACCAGGGCCAGCCGCACTAGCCGTAGTCGCCCGTCCCCGGCAGCGGGGCTCCGTGCGCACCCCGCAGGCATCGCGGCGCGGGTCTCTCCGGAGCTGGGCTGGGACGGCGCCCGCTCCGAAGACTCGGGAGGCCGGGCCCAGAGGGCGCGGGCCGGCCGGAAGCGTCGGGAGAAAACTTTCCTCCCGTGGGAGCGGAGGAGGGCGCCGCCGCCGGAACTCGGCTCACCCCTTAGCCAACTGGCGTCCCCCTCCCGGGGCCGGTTCCCCCGCCCCTTCCCTCCAGAAAGTACGCACGGCGGGTCGGGACGTGGGGCTCCGCGCTCCTCCTCAACCTCCTCTCCCAGCCGCCGCCCCGGGGTGGCACCGCCTCGCCTCTTTTGTTGGCGCCTCGCGCTGGACCCGCTGCGCGACCTGGGATAAGTGCAAGAAGAATGTGAGGGGGCGCGGCGGCCGCAGCTCGGGCGGGGAGTGCGAGAACCGGCCTCTCCGGGCCAAGTCGTCCCCCCCATGCTGTCCCCAAGACCGCCCTCCCAAAGCCCGTCCGGCCTCGCCAGCGCCGATCCCAACTAAGCACATCCTTACCCGGGAGAGTGGCCAGCGTCCCAGACCCTGAGCACGGTCTTCCTCCGGCGCGGGTCTGCGCTGTAGCTATATATACCTTTCCAGTCTCCCCCCCTCCTGTCGCGATCCGACTTGTCCACACGTCTAACTTCTCGCTTAATCCCCAGCGGCACCCGGACCCAACTTGTCCTACAGCTCCCCGCGCGCCCCCGCCTGCGCGCAAGACCTGCCTTCCGGGATCTCCGCCCCCGCCCGGACCTCACCTCCCGGTCCAGGTTGGGATGAGAGGGAAGTTTCAGGTTACAGGAGTCTTTTGATCTCTTTTAGTACCTTCCCGGATTAACTGGAAGTGGAGGAGCGTACAGCTGTCCCCACCCCACCCCGCCCCAGCGCGCGCCCCCGCCAGCCTTTTGGATCCCAGAGGGGTTCAAATCATCTCCAAAGGGGAGGGGAGAGACCGCGAACAAAGGGGCGGTTGGACTCCAGACTTAACCTACTCTGCAGCGTGAGGACGGGGAGGAGCCGGGGTGTCTCCGACTTGGCGGCTACGCTGCTCGCTCACCTCCGCGCCAGCCACGTCCGATGACAACTCCGAGTCCCACCGGAGTCGCCACGACTTCCCGGCTCCGCGCCGCGGGCGCCGACTCTTCTCTCACCCCAGCCCCTGGCCCAACCTCCGCAGTTGGGAAAAACCAACCCGGGGGCGGGGGAGGACCAGGCCTGCCGGAGGGACTTTTCCTGCCCGGTAGCCAACCTCGGTCACCCTGGGCTGGGGGGATTTAAGAAAGTACAATGGGGGGTGGATCTGGGCTACGCGCTTTCTTCCGCTGGAAATTAAAGAGGAATTTGCCGGAAAAGGTGAGGGAATCCCTTTCTTTCCCCTCTCCCCGGCATCCTTTGGTGGTTCCTAATTTTGCATACTTTATTTACCTTGGACAGAAGCAAAACCGCTGGTGAATCTCGTGGAATTCACCCTGATTCGGGCACCTATCGCAGTAGCGAGATAGATGCAGGCGTGACAGAGTCGTGCAAAGCAGCACCATAAAGAAAGGAGCTGAAAATGCACAGCGGCAGCAGCAAAATGCCCAGCTGGCTGCTAGGGAGCTTGAGAAAGTCTTCCCACCAAAGTGACATCTTAAATTATCAACTTCAGACTTAGGTATCATTAATGCGCCCGCACCTGACCCGCCCCCTCACTTCTAGGACAGTCAGGGAACTTGTGAATAGAGACAGGCAACTTTAAGGAAGTGGGGGGGGGGTAGATTCGTGGAGAGAAGATTCCTTTTGATTTATCACCTTCCTCCTCCCAAAGTTAAAAGCAGAGGAAAGAAAATGGCAGCCAACGCATTTTAGAAACAAAAGGCAAATAGCAACAACGTGAGTCACCCAGAAATCGAACCAGCTCTTTTCACCAGATGTTGCAGTGGTCTGTCAGTGCAAATCATTTAAACCCCGAGAGTTCATGGGGTTGGGATTGGGGGTGGGAGGGACGGAGGCCACCTTCAGGGAGAACTGAAGTTTGAATTTGGTCCTAAAATCTAGCATCCAAGACTCCCCTCTGCTCAACTCACTCCACTTCCCCTTCCCCTTCCTGGAGGTGAAGGTAGATGACAAGGAGTTGGGTAAAGAGACCCCTTTAATAATTGATAACAGGGGTGATCTATTAAATCGAAGAGATTTGGGGTCCTGAAAGCTCTATAGTTGCTCTCTCAAGAGCAATAAATCCTGCTTATCCCAGTCAAATAATTTCCCTGCGAGTATGAGAATGCACTTCATTTCACAAAGAAAGTGGCGATGAGAGAAAACATAGTTGGGAAAAATTAAGGTTTGGTGATATAAAATGTTGAAATAAGGAATGTTGGAAATTTGTGCCTGTGATATGTCTTTAGTGTGAAGAAAGGCCCTGTTTCTCAAGTGGATTCCTGTTTGATTACTTTTGTAGAAAGGGATAGTTTGTAGAGCCAACAGTGTAAGACCTGAAGGGACTGGAGACTGCAAGAATTTGTGCAAAGTTTCGTTAATTTACATCTTCAGCATACTTATTAAAATTCATTTTTCTTATTTTTAACTGTTATGCAATGTGAATGTGAAATACTTTGACAAAGGAATCTCAAAATCTGTAGTCACGTAGCTGTGAATCTTGATGGTGGTGGTTACAGAAATCTATACATGTGTTAAAATTCATAGAAGTTGGTATACCAAAAAGAGTCAAATTTTATTGTTTGATAATTTTTAAAGTGAAAATCATTACCGTTGGGAGAAAACTACATTAATACTCCGACATATTAATTCTGGTTCTAATCTATAAAGAGTAACTGTTCTGTTAAGGAGAAAGAGAAGCACCCTAGAATTTCAATAATATATTCTCATCAACTCTGCAGTAGTATTACTGTCTTGTTATTACATGTATTGACTACTTGCCAAGCACTGTACTGATCCCCTTTCCGAAGTTATTTCCTTTATTCCCTATATCAGTACTCAGATAGGTCCTCTCCAATTTTCCAGACAAGAAAATTGAGGCAAAAATAAATTATGTAACTTGGTGAAGTGAGTGGTGGAGGTGGCGACCAGGCCCAGATTTATCTGACTCAAATACATCCCACATTCTACCTTCACAAAAAGTTACTGGTTTTGTTGTTGTTGTTGTCTGTTTGTGTCTGCAAAGTCCTATTCTGGTCCACACAGGCAGAAGCAGACCTTCACTCCTGATTCCATTTCCCTTTCTCTTCTCCCTCTACCTCCCGCATCTAGCAGTTGATTATCCTACTGAAGCAGGACCTAGAAATTCGTTGCCATGGTCATTTCTAGTTCCACCACTTACCTACTGTGTGTCTTCTATATACCTTTGTTTCTTAATCTGTACAGTAGAACCACTAACAAAGCAGTGAGGTATTTCCATGAGAATTGAGATAATGTATGTATCACACTTAGAAAATTTCTTATTTTTGTGCCCTCCTTTGTTACTTTCCCTCTTGCCATTTATTATGCACTCAGTGTATCCCTATAACTGTGTCGGTTGATAGGAATACAAGAAGGATATTCATATGTCTCCTTAAAGAAGAATTACAAGATTTAGCAAATTTAAAAGTTACTGAAATACAGTATACTCAAATGTGAGCTTTAGAGAAGCAATGAATTTTTTATTGCATGTACGGTGCATGTTTATGCAAAAAAATATTATTTACTTGAAATTCTAATTTAACTGGACATCCTGTATTTGATCTGGCAACAGTGGAGCCTGGTGGAAGAAACAGACATAAAAACAAAAGCTTTCAATACAGAACATTGCGTGCCCTTTAATGTGTGTATCTTTCCAATCTCCTCTCTCTTTGTATATATTTTACTGGTGCTTCTGCTATTTTTATATGAATGGGATCATAAAATATGTATTATTCATAGTTTTTCTTATTTTAAGACAACTGTATATCGTTCTGTGTCCATACACATAGATATTCTTTCTTCTGCTTTAAAAACTGCAAAATATTCCAGAATGTGTATTGCTGGATCATAATTTTTAACTGCCCTATTGAAAGACATTTAGATCAGTAAATACTTTTTAAAAGAAGTTTCTTCAAGTGAGAAAAGCATACTAACATCAGTTCTATTTTGATTGTCTTAAGCATTTAATTATCCTAAATTATCATACTTGCCTTACTCCTGACAGCTTGAAAATTTTTTGTGTGAGATGCTATTTACATGCTCTAAAGCAGGACAGAAGATTTCAGAGCACATTTTTTCTCATTTATTCCTCCACTTCAAAGTGAAATAAAAGAAGGATCTGAATGTCCTGTTGGAGAAGAACCAATTTAGTATATTACAATAGGTCACTTTGTAGCCTCCAGGAAAATGTCTATGCACTGTCATTTATTTAGCTGATTGCTTCTTCAGGAACAATTCTTCTTCTAATGACTCAAAGGAAAGTCATTAGTAAATTATTGAACTATTGCCGCTAAATCCTGGGAAGGCATGGAATAATGTAGCATAAAAAAATATGGCCACTCTCAGAGTAACTCGCAGAGAGAAACCATGTGGTCCAGCATGGACAAACATCAAGATTATTAAAGACTAGTTAATTTTGGTCTCCATAAAATTAGCAAAGTTATTAAAGGGGAACACTTTCAAACCTAAGAAATATCTAAAATAAACTCAAGTATTGGTGTACATCAAGAGCATACACTGTAAACTCATGAACCAATACTGAAAACTGGAATGAACACCTTGGGGGGCCCTTTGGAAAGAAAATTTACAGTCATACAAATTTAATTATACATACCTACGTACATGGAAAATAATTTCTAAAAATTGTTAGTGGTTAAAGAGAAAACTCTTCACGAGCTGATTTCAAGTCACTTTTGAGAGAAATTGACTTCTTACCTAAAATATATAACCAAAATGAAGTAAAATAGAAGCTAAGTAATGGGTCGAAGGAGACATTTGTCTCATGAGTGAGTACAATAGGTGTTGGAGCTAGTAAAAGTAAAATATAACAAAGACATTTCAAAATTCACTGGAGATTAAATAAATGCAAAAGAAAGGACAACCTGAAAGGCTATAAACTGGCAAGATTAAACTAATAGATGGAAATGTGATTCTTCATGGTTGAGAAAATATTGAAAGTTAAATAAAAACAATTATATAGTAATCTATAGAAATCACCAGATAGTGTGATTCAACTTTAATTCAGTAAACACTTCTTAAAACCTTATTAGATGCTGTCCACCAGTTTGATGTACTTGAGATATAAAGGAAGATAGGATAAAAATCTCTGCTATCAAACAATAGTCTAGTGACTGAGGTAGACTGTTTTACGTGATAAACATGTGGTAAGTGCAAGGATCAAGTGTAGACTGGAGAAAACTTTATTGGAAAGAAGCTGCATTTTGAATTGTTAGTAAAGAACTTGCTAGACAAAAGATTTGTTGAAAAGGCTCAGAGAACCTGCTCAGTTCTAGAGATTACATGGGAAAAGGATAGCCCACGTGGGATGGAAAGGTAAAAAAGCGTATTTGAAATATGGTGGGATCAGATTAATGCCCTCCATCTAAAAAAGTTGACATCATTCTATTGTCAGGATGCCACTGAAAATGTTCAGCAAGGAAATGATATCAAATGTGCATCTAGAACATTTATAATTAGAAAGATCATCTTTGCTCTCTGTTTGGAGGGAGAATTATAGACAGAGAAGATCGAGGACAGTGAGAAAAATTGGAAGATCCACATGGGAGATGATGAAGAAAACTAAAAACAAAAGCAGTGGTACAGGACTGGCAAGGCAGAAACTAGTCTGTATAAACCAGTAGTTCTCAACAGGGTGGCACTGCCCCTAGTGGGCATTTTGGAGATTTGTGGAGGCGTTTCTTGTCACAAAGATTGGAGAGCCACTGACATTCACTAGGTAGAGAGTCCAGGGATATTACACATTCTGTAATTAGAGAGGCAATACCATCATACAATGAAAAATTATTCTGCTTCCCACGTGACTTTCAAACTTCCATCTCAGCATTATAGTAGATTTAAAAAAACATTATAATCCTTTCAAACTAGGAACAACTCCATTTTACATATGAACTGTAAGTACTTATAGCATAGTTTTAATATAAATTAAATTTTCCAGGGCTGCAACTATCATGTTCATTAGGAAAAGAATATATATTTGGAAGTTATCAAAATTTCCTCTATGATAACTATGTCATTCCTATTATTTGATTCCCCATTATAACTCAGTTGGGTCAGTTTGCATTTGTAGTTACTACATTTACAATGATTCTTATTTCAAAACATCTAATATAAAGAAAAAATAATTGTTTGACTATTGTTCTGATTTCTCTTAAGTCCTAGCCTGTTTATAAGTAGGTGGAAGCATATCACCACTTCATTAGATAATAAACCTTGTTTGACTTTCTAGTATAGTTGTACCCAAACACTTACATGTTATATATTAATTAATATTTGATTATTTCCCTTTCCTGGGATTTGTGTATGATGGTATGTTTTATATAACATACATATGTATATATATAAAGAAGGGGTTTTATAAAATATTTGTTAAAAAATGGTTTTTAAAAGTTTGAAAACATTCTATATAGATACTTAAGAGGTAAAATCTATAAATGTTGGTTTTTCAGGATGAGAATACAAACATTTATAATTCTAAAATATGTTACAGTACAGATAACTTCTATGTTTGAGAAATTCAAATTCTAGATTAATGAGTCAAAACTGACTATAAGGATGTTGGAAAATACCTAGCGTAAAGGACAGAACAGTGACCTTATTTGTTTAAAAATCAGCTTGTTTTGTTGAAAATATGCCTTTAAGAGAAAATGGTGGTAAATACTTAAATCAACAATGTTATCTAATACCCTTCTTCTAATATAAATTAATTCACACATTCTGAAGGTGACATTGAAGATTTTCCATTTCTCTACTCCTTGCTTAAACTGGGTTCAAACCAAAGCTGGAAATCAACCAAAAAAATGGAACTAGTTGCAGTTGTAGCCACAATCCAAATTCAATTAATTTCAATTAAATTTAATACAGTTCAATAAATGTTTATTAATGTGCCTTTTTTTGGTGGTACTCACTTTGTTTTTCAAACAGAGCCATCTCCAAAGCCAGAAATTTCCCTTAAGTTTCTTTCGAATGCTGGCATGTTGACAGGCAATCTATTGCATGTCCATGGCAGAGATTCAACACATAGACTTGGCCAATGCTTGCATCCATGACCCCAGTTTCCCTAAATTATTTTATAATTCTTATCTAGTGAGCTAAAGAATATAGGTAAGTTGCCTGCTAGCACTGCTTGATGTCTTTAAAACCAGTAAGAAAATATTAGATTTAGTTTAGATCTCCATATTAATACTCAGAAAGAAAGGGCTAAAGATATTGTGCATTTCAAAAGAGAAATTTATCACATTACCTTGGCATTGCTTTCATTGAAAACAATGAAATTTAAAGAGTTTAATTGGAAAGACAAAGTTAAGCCTGACAGGGTGGGTAAGAGTAGAATTAAGGAGTGAGTATAGTGTACGTGCCACTGGATGCCTATACTGAACATAAATGAAAGCATGCTGGAGGAGGTACTTTAACCCAAGAAATATTATGTGGTGATATTTGCAATGGATGATATTCAAAATAGTTCACAAATGATATAGATTAGACAATGACCCATCAATGTTCAATAATCAGGGTATTACCGGCAAATAGCTAATTAGCCTTTGTTGGTGCAAGCTGCCTAAATATAAGCATGCACCCGAGAACCTTGTATCTAGGTATGCACACATGCATAGGTTTCTAATAATCTCTACAACTACCCTCCACAGTGCAGTCAATCACTCAAAAATCATTCCTTAACTTCCAAACTTTGCCATAAGGAATTGAAAGCTTTCCTTTAAAATAAGAAAATAAATAGTAGCTATGGATTAATTGTTAAACATTTTTTGGCATGCATGATGAGTGTTTCTGGACACTGTACTGAGAACTGAAGGGACAGTGGTTAAGACAGATAAGTGTCCTATTTTCATGAAAATATTGTTTCCACTAGTTTTTTAAGTCAGTTGACTCAAGTTTGGAAATCTGTTTTCTTTTTTAATGCCAGTCCTTGTTAAACATTCAAAAAAATTAAAGAGTACAGAATGCTTCTAGCCCAGTTTATGAGGCTAGCATTGTACTGAGACAAAAGTAAGACAGGAACAATATAAGGAAAGAAAGTTACAGGCCAATAACCATGATAAACACTGATGAACAATACAAACAAACTGCTATCAACAGCATATTTATTTTTTTATTTTTTGAAATAAGGCCCGTTTATTTTATTTATTTATTTGTTTGTTTTTGAACATTTATTTATTTATTTATACAAGCACTGGGTACAGTCAGAAGCACGGGATGGTGAGAGAATTCACCAGAGCCAGAGCAGGGAGCAGAGCAGGCAGAAGGACC
Organism: Talpa occidentalis; assembly: GCF_014898055.3. Taxonomy (NCBI): domain Eukaryota; kingdom Metazoa; phylum Chordata; class Mammalia; order Eulipotyphla; family Talpidae; genus Talpa; species Talpa occidentalis. Next base: position 90,997,055 of record NW_023602073.1, on the reverse strand, counting down.
GAAGTACACTGCTGAGGGGAGCAGCAGGCGGCAGGAGAGGTCTGCGCACCATGCGGGACCCTCCTCCGGTGGCCAGGGAGCAGCCGGGGATAGAACCGTCGCTGCAGAGGCTGCGGGCAGCTTTGCAACCCAGCGCTCAACCGCTGCGCCACCGGGGAGGCCCTCAACAGCATATTTAAAGTATCATAAACCTAATCAAGTTGGCTATTTCCCTGGCATGCAAGGGTGGGTCAACATACACAAATCAATAAATATAATAAACTACATAAGCAAAATGAGGAATAAGAATCATGATCATTTTAATAAATGAAAATATTTTAACAAAATTCAACATATTTCATGCTAAAAATACCAACATATTAGATATAAGAAGATACTACTTCAACATAATAAAGGCCATGTATGATAAGACAGGTAACAGTGAAAAGCTAAAGGGTTTTCCTCTAAGAACTGTAACAAGACAAAAATGCCCATTCTTTATCCACTACATTTGTCATATTACAGTCAGAGAAATTAGACAGGACAAAGAAAGGTGTAATAATTAAAAAGAAAAAAATGTCTTTATTTGCAGATGACGTGATGTTACATGTTGAAAACACTAAAAACCCTACAAAAAGTTAGAATAAGTAAATTCACTAAAATTGCATGATACAAGAAGCAACACAAAAATCAGTCGTGTGTCTACACCAACAGCAAGCTATGAAGAAAATAGTTCATTTATAATAGCATAAAAATAATAAAATACATAGAGGTGTTCCTCTGGCACCACCTCTGAGAGCTGTCCCGTCCTGTGCCTGGCACTGCCCAGCCTGGCTTCCAATTGCTGCTGTACCGCTGCAGTGCAGCCTCCACCTGTGATTACTTCCAGCTGCCACAGGTCATTTGCATCCTGGTCCTCCGCTGTCGGTATACGCCAGGGCCAGGCTCACATCAGAGGGAGAACGCTCTCTTGCATGAGCAGCTTTTGGTTTGGACACCTGGACACTGTGGACACTATCTGGGGTAGGACAGTTGGCCACTTGTGGCCAGTTTTCCCTTCTCCCCAATCTCTTGTTTGTTAATAAGCCCACTGTTGTTGCACCCTGAGACTGGGCCATGTCTTGTAATTGTGAGCACCAGGTGAGAACCCAGACAGTGACTCTCTCCCCTGCTCTACTCTGTTTCATTCCTAGTTACTGAAGCATGAAATGCTATTTATTATAACTCCCAACTTTGCTGAATTTGATTTTCTATTAACATTTCTGTTATAAACTTTCCTGTGTATAATCTCATATATTGATTTTCAGTTAAGAAACAAAAGTTGGCAACTCTTCTGCCTGTGACTATGCAGGTGTTTCTTTTCACAAACCTCTTTCCACAACAGCAGCAGCAGCACTCATGCCCACCTGTGACTTTTCAGGTGCCTCTCTTTTTCTCCTTTTCCTAATAAAACTGTCTTTTAAAAATGTTTTGTTAAAAAAAAAAAACACAGAAGTCATCTAACACATACAACTCTATTTTATTATAAAGTCTATTGGGAAAACATTATGCTCAAGAAAACTGCAACAACATATTATCAATACAGATAGGACACAATTTTTGTTTTCAATGTTTGCTTTATATTCCTACAAGCTTATCACTTAAAAGAAGACCACAGAAATTATTTTTTTATATAATTAAGAATTAGAGCGTTCTTCTTTGTCTCTTGGGGGCCATTGTAAAGCTCAGTATAGTTGTCACTGAGTTAAAAACCAATCTTGAATCTCTCTGTCTTTTCTAAGTCTGCTTATCACTAACTTCAACTAGTTGGGCTCACAAGTGGACCTTATTTAAGGAAATTGCCAGTGTTTGCAATTTAGACTAGACTCAGCTGTTATCACAAGAAATAATAAATTGCTTGGTGCAGAAATAATTTCTCCATCTTAGAATTTTCATTACTGTTAGTGCTTTTCTTATGACTTTATAACCAGAAAATGCCAGGGTCAGGCTGCATGTTCCTGACAGAAGCAATTGAGCAAAGACAGGAATCGAATCTATAATGCACACTTGATTGTCATAAAGCCAGTGATCCGAGAAAACAGAGGTATTTTACCCCAAAAATCTGTTTTGACATATCATCTTGAACTGGCCTTCTTCTAGTGAGGTAAACAAAGACAGTTAATCATGAACGAAGAGCCCATCACAACAGTCCTTCACGGTTGGTCTCCTGGTCTTCTGATCTTGGTCATGTTTAGGCCCCCAGAGTTTGCTGTTGCCTTCTTGGAGATCCTGACCCAGGGACATCCAGTTTTCCTGATGGTATCAATGTCCAGCACTTCCTGATGGTATCACTGGGGCAGGACTCTCAGTTCAAAACAAGAGTTTTAGTTCAAAGAAAACAGATTATTAATCACATAGTGTTTACTTGTAGCCTATGCTATGTATGTGCAGATTCTTATACCACGTATGGTGCCCTTTCCTTTCTCTCTAGCCCCTATTAGATATTACTTCTTTGCTTCTTGTTTTATGGTAACTTATATGCAATGCTCTTCTCCCCTACTTGATTGTATGTAAGAGACTGAGTTTTACTCTCCTTTTTGTAAGTCATATCATTTTTTACAGGCATTATGTAATCAATGTCCTTTGAATATTAAATTGTTAATTTGTCTAAATTCAAGTATAGAATTATGATGCCAAAGGCAATAATTAGAGAAAATTTTTACTTCAGCATGATTACAAGCATCCGTAATACAATAACTAACTTGCTGTGTAGATCAATTTATCAGCAAATGTCTTGATCTTCCTTTAGTTCATTTTCTTGAATAGGCAGCAATTCATTGAAGTACTTCCTGTTAGAAGGCTCTTTGATGTTTTAGCACACTCCAGGGGCCTCCACAGTTTCCTGAAACATGTCTTTGGAGAATATGCAAATGCACTGCTGGCAGAAACCCACAATGTTACATTGGAGACACCAGGCATGTCATTGTGGGATTGAGGCAGCCTTTGTCAGAGTATATCTCAGCAGCCCAAGGACCTGGTGCTAGTCGCCTGCTCTAGGGAAACTTTAGAGATGCTGTCTCCTCAGAGATGTACAAGATGACCTTCAAGATGTGAAAAGAAAATATTTAGAATTTCCATTTACAGATTTTGCCTAAAATGTGTGGGAAAAATAATGCTTTTTTAGTGGTACTTATTACATAGATTGCCAAAATCTGTTCCTCATTATATCCTCACAAAAGAATGGGAGAAATGGATGCTGGTGCTCTTTGTTTGCCTTAATTTATCAGGGTTTATTGACCTCAATTCCAATCCTAACCATCGCCAGGTGTCGCACTGTAGTAACCATGCCTCATGCTTGCTGGTTCTGCCTGAGTTCATTGTAGGTGACTTGAACAGTTTGCAACATGCTACAATTTCCTACCTTTAATACCAACATCTCTCCTTTCCAGATTCTCCAGCACCATGGAAATTTGTTCTACCAAAAGCGGCTGTACCCAGCAGTGAAGGGAGTTAAAGCTGCTGGGGACAACCATTAACCAATAGGGGATGAGAGCTGGACAGGGTCCCCAGTCACCCATCATCTAGATAAGGATGATAGTGAGGTAAGTCATGCATGGCTTCTCAGAAGGCTGCTATTTAGGACTGGCCCTCCAGCAGCCATGTGCTTGTTGTTGTTGTTTTTTTAAGATTTTTCTATTTATGCATACAAGAACTGAGGTGTAGGCTAGAGATGTGAGGAGTGAGAGGATTCACCAGAGACAGAGTGGGGAGCAGAACAGGTGGATCTACTGAAATACTCTGCTGAGGGGAGTAGCGGGCAAAACAGAAGAGGTCTGCTGAGCCAGGTGGGTTAGCTTCCTGGCTGGGGATCAAACTCACGCCTCAGTGGCTGGCGATAGCTTGATAACACTGAGAATTTAACCCCACACCCTGCATTTCCCTGTGCCTACCTTTTGCTTGTGCTTCCTGGTGTCACCTTCCATGAAGATGACTTGCATTAAATCCTTCTCTCCAGGGCTGCTATTAATGTAACATAAGAAATTAGTTGAGGTGGATTTATGTGCTATATTATCTGCTTAACCAAAGCACTCATAATAGATATATTTTCAAAAGATTTCTGCAAAGAAACTTCATAATGAAAATAACAGTGATACATAAGAATGCGTGAACAAGAAACTGACATTGCTGACACTTCACTGAATCCAAGAAAGAGTTCTTTGCTAGTCAAACTGCAAAATAAATGTAATGAACAGCTAGTCATATCTAACAAGAAGTGGGGGGAAATCAAAATTGTGAAGGACTATTTGAAACAGGCTGTAGGGTAAGGTGGAAGGTATCAGGCTTTTCTGCTTTCCCGCCATTAGGATAGATGACGAAACCCTGCAGTCCTGAATGCATGCCTGATGGCAGGCACCTGGAGTAGGGTGTGGGCATGCGTAGGTGGGTACACCTGAGCTAAGAGACTGGTTTATAAGGGTGGTGCAGCAGAGTGCGGTGTGGTGGTAGTGTGGTGTCGAGGGTGGAGGAGTGGAGTGTACGGAGGAGTACAGCAACTACAAACAACAGCGAAGAGCATGTGGCTGCTAGAATCGTTCATAAACCTACCCGGAATGGGTTGGTCGCTTTACACAGGCATTTATAGCCAATAAATGAAAAAGCTCACCCCACCTATATGTTGTTGCTTGAGATACTAGTTAATGATACTATATCACAATTGACAAGATTTTTAACTATATTATTTAATTTTGTTTAATCTTTAATTACTTTTCTATTTTTCTGTTTCATAACATGCTAAATAGTAAAGTGGTACATATACAACTTTATGCATTTATAAATAATTGATAAACTTGTCCTTGTATTACTTTCCTAAATGGGGGTGCTGGCTCAAATTTCTTTACTAAAAAGATTAGACATTAACACCACTGGGTAAAGAACACTAGACATTATAACTACGTAATTATCAGAAGTCACCATATTGAAATCTATATTTACAGATTAAAAAAAAGTGAGCTCCACATGGTTTAAGTAGCTTTTTCCAGGAGCACACTTCCACCTGATGGTAATACTAAATTATAATACAGGTCTTCTGACACACAATTCAAAAAATCTTTCTCCTCTCACAGAGTATAAGATATCTAAATGACTTTACCTTGTTTTAGAAGGCACACATTCTCTTCTGTCATCTCTGGCCTTCTTTCATCCATGACCCACCTTGACTCTCAATTTCTTTGTATTCTCTACCTTTTCATGTTTATTGCCATTAACCTATTCTTCCATGTGTCTCTCTCTTTTATCTTCGCTCACCAGGTCTGGACTATCTGTTTACCTTTCCTAAATGCAACTCCAAGACAAACTCCATTTGTCTTGTCTTAAGCTTTGTATTTCCAACTCAATGCTAACTGTGATTTAATGTGACAAGCTAATACTAGGAGGTCCAAATCTTGCCCCCAAGATCTAATTTTGCTTTGAGTTATAGGAGCAAAGGTGGTTTTTGGCATTTCATGTGTGGTTGGCCAGTGGACCCTTCTCTAATCTCCAGTTTCCCTTCAAGCTCTGAATTAATTTTGATTCTGAATTGCTCTAAGATTAGATGAAGTGTTGGAGCTATGAATATGAATTAATTTCTAAATCTACATCTATAAGCTTGTGAGATTGGTAACCATTATATTTTCATAGCTGTAATAGAAAAATAATTAGGACATCAATATAATGCATAGAAATAGAGCAAAAGACAACCTACAGAAATTCAATTGTTAAAAGTATGAATTTTAAGTTAAACTGTGATATAAGCCAAGCCTTACTATGTTTTAGCTGTATAAATTTGGGTAAGTCAGTTCACTTTTCTATGTCCATCTTCCCATCTATAAAATAGAACTAATACTTGTTCTCTCTTCAAAAGAAATTTATGAACATTAAATAAGGTAATATAACAAAAGCTTTTAGAATATGTTTGTGCTATATAAGTTTTAGATAATAGAGTAACCATAAAAGACAACTGATTGGGAGAAATTCATCTATTTACTCTCAACAAATTTCTAATGGCCTATTTCTATATACAAAATTGGACAGGTGATTGCAGTGTCAATAATAAGATACAATACACAATGCTTGAGCTGCAAAGGGGTAAGATAGAATGGGGGTCTGAGGTAAATCAACAGAAATGGTAATAGATATGAGCGTACATAAATTTAAATTTAAAATATTGAATACACAGGATATAGCAGCTAATTAAATATGGGAATAAAAGATGTAAAAAAAATCCCTTTTTCTTCATCCTTCAGCTTGTATGTTTATATAATCTATGTTTTAGAATTAAGTAGGAAATGCAAAAGGAGGAACAGACTTTGAATGAAAGATAATGAGGTTGATTTAGATATTTCTAGCTTGTGATGCCTGTAAGTAGAGAAGAACCTGGAGCTCGGGAGAAAGGGATGCTAGAATTAGAAATGAGATGATAGTTGAGGACATAGGAGTCCTTGAGCTTACCCAGGGAACACATTTATAGGAAGAAGAAACTTCAGATTAGGGCAACATCTAAGAAAACAGGATAAATCAGCAAAGTAGGAAAGAATAGTTAGAAATGTGGAAGCAGGGCCTCCCTGGTGGTGCAAGAGGTTAAGCGTCAGCACTCTGAAGTGAGTTGGATCTCATGCCAAGGAGCTGCCCACATGGAGACCCACATGGAGTGCAGCAGACCTTTCCTGTCTCGTCCGCTATTCCCCTCAGCAGTGTATTTCAGTCAGTCCATCTGTTCTCCCCCACTCTGACTCTGGTGATTCCTCTCCCTGCACCTCTGGCCTACACCCCAGCTCTTGTATGCAGAAATGAATAAATCTTCAAAAAAAAAAAGTGGGAGCAACAACATGGTATAATATTGTGGAAATGAAAGATGGAGAAAGATCCAAGAATCCAACTGCTCCAAGAAGACTAAGATACATCTTAAAAATAAACCTTTAGATATTCTAATTAGGCAATAACTGGTTACAGTGCATTGGTGGAGACAGTACACACTGTGGATAATAGTGTGGGTTAGAAAGGCCTACAGGACAAGACTGGAGTTTCTATGTTGCCACCCACTCATGGTCTGACCTGTTGGACAACATATAACATTCTTTAAATCTCAGTGTTCTCATTTGTATAAATAGGGCTACCAAAGATACCCACTTCATTGGATTCTTGAAAGATTTAAATGAGCTAATACATGTAAGCTGCATATTGTCTGACACACATTATTCTCTCTGCAAATATGAGGTATTATTGTTGATAATGATATTATTAAATTGGTAAGGAGCACATGAGAGTTTAGAAACTATAGACCTCTCAAGGAGTCCACAGAAAAGGAGACGTGAAATATTTACTTGAATGGGAAAGTGTTCTAGACGGGATTTTTTTTAAATTCCAGGATGGAGAGCTTGCGCATGTTTTTAGGCAGATTAAGAGCCAGTGACTGAATAAAACAATACTAGCATAATAATGGAGGGTTCTTTCTATAGAGAAAATTTTCTCATAACAAATGAATTTCACAGATAATGTGATAAGCCCAATACATAATAAAAGAGAGCAATATTTCAATTGAAATTTCTATAGGTGAATCTACTTTGAAACACCTACAATTTGCTGGCTATTCTCACACATAAGTGTTTCCCCTATGGAGTGCTTTCAATTTATAGTTCTTTACTGCTTCAGGATGAATGTGCCTTCCCCAAAGATGTGGCTAAAAGTTCAGGCAGGTTTACCTAGATGGAACATCATTCTTTCCAACAATGTTTCTAATTATGTGAGAATTGGAAAGATGGGGGAGAGAAGTGGGCAGACAGGGAGAGAGAGAAAAAGGGGTAGAGTTAAGAGAAAGAGAGAGAAAAAGGGGTAGAGTTAAGAGAAAGAGAATGACAGAAAAAGCCTCGACAAACCAGGCAGCCATTACCCCAAGCAGATCTCAGGCTGTAGAGTATGAAACTACATTGTTGACCTTAAAATATTCAGCAAAGAAGTCAAATAGACTTCCAACAGAGCTCGAAACTAGTAACTTTCATAACAGGTCCCAGAAAGTGGAAAACAGAGGACAGAGTACTTTCATCCCAGTAAGGAGCTTGGTTCAAAACTAGGCTCTTCCAATATTGTGTGTGTAAGAATTGTAAAGGACCACTTTTGACCACCAGGGACCATTTTGAGCTTTGCTAGAATCATCTTTACACTTGTCATGCTAAAAGCTTAGAAAGCCTTAATAGATACCTCTCCAAGATTTTGCCTAGAGTTGATCTTACAGGTAAGGAAAGAAAATTTTTTGAGTTCAGTTCTCTACATGGCTCAAGTCCCAGTACTTCCTCCATTTAAGGAAGCTCTGCTTTCTTGTTCTGTGGGAAGAGTGAAGGGAGAAATGTTCCTCAGATTTTCACTCTCGAGGCAACAGTAATAGCTCACAGCTCACTGTTCTCACTTTCTTCTTCACCATCTATTGTTAGTAAGGAAAGAAACTAAAAGACCAATTCATGCTGAGTTGCTGATGACTGATAATGGTTTATTATGATAACCCTTCAGGCTATTTACATTTGAGTAAGAAGCAGCATAGACTATGAAGGTAGGAATTTTAAGTACTTTGGAATGCTCTAGGGAAGATGTGTGAACACTTAGGACTCTTCTTAGCACTTCACCCATTATATCACATAAACAACATCCTACTCTTAGCTTTGACAATTCTTGGCAGGCAATAGGACTGAGGATACTAAGAATAATAGCCGTGTGACCGAGGTCTCAATTCTAAACTCTGCCTAGAAAGAAGTCTTTACAACCCAGGAAGACATTGTGAAATTACCTCCTTCCTTTAGCTCTCATCGTGGGTTGGCTAGGACAATTACAAGAATCTTGTATTTAAGTTTTCTCATAGATTGGTTAAAAATCATCCCCAATAGTTCATCAAATCTGAAAAAGGAGAAAGAATATGTACTGTATAAAAGTAAATCCTAAGGCCACCTTCAGGACATAAAGAATTTTCCTTGATGAAAACTTTAGTATACAAAAGCACTGAATATATCAGTTACATAGTAACATTGTAGAAAAGACATATATGCTAACTATTGTAAGTAAATATAAAGGAGGAGACAGCAAGAAACTATTAAATACATGGAAACAAATGTGAAAATAGATATATAACCCAGTGCAAGAGAGAGAGAGAGAGAGAGAGAGAGAGAGAGACTCTGTTAGAATGAGGATGAGGGCATATGGAGTTATCAAACATTGCTTTAAGACAAAGACAGTAGCAGTGTTGTCTTTTTGTAGGGAGATCACTTTTCCAATATATTTTTTTATCTGATCTTTACAGCCACCCTAAGAACTTAATTATTAAAACCCTAAAATCTCAAGTGCAGCAGAGATCCAGAAAAGAGAGACTTGTCTAAAAGGTCAGGTAGCAGGTTGACAGTTGGGAGAGGGATGGGAGTGAGGACAAAGTCTTGCCATTTAGAAATTTAAGATTATAAAATTCACAATAATTTTTCACTTGTTCTATACAAAACATATTATTTCAATTAAAGTATTCACCACTCCTTTATATTTAATCCAGGATAATCTCACACATATGTGAAATGACACATGCACATATCATTTATACATTATTTTTAATGGCACATGTTTGAAAACAACCTAAATGTCTATCTATAGAAGACTGGGGGTGTGTGTGTGTGTGTGTGTGTATTTATTATATATAAATAGAATGAAAAATTTATAGCTATGGAAAGATTTCTGATATTGTTTGATAGGGTTACTGGAAAAAAAGTACCACAAACTGTGTGTCTAAAGCAATAGCTATTTACTGTATCACAGTTCTAGAAGTCTAGAAATCTATAATGAAGGTGTTGACATGGCCATTTTCTTCTGTAACTTCTGTTGGAGAATACTTCCTTGCCTCTCCCTAACCTCTGGTGATTTGCCAGCCAGCCTTGGCATTCCTTGACTTGCAGCTGCATTATTTTAATCCCTGCCTGTTGTCTACTGTCACATGACATTTTCTCTGTGTATCCCTGTGTGCTCTTCTTATAAGGATACCAGTCACATTGGATTAAAGGTCCATCCTATTCTAGTATGAGCTCATCTAACTAATTACATCTATGATAATCTTATTTCCAAATAAGGTCACCTTCTGAAATACTGGGGTTAGAACTTCAACATATCTTTGGGGGAGGGGGGTAGATACAATTCAATCTCTAACAATCTCAAAAATAAATTAGGTGAAAAAAGCCAAGGTACCTAGCAGAGTATATTATCATGATACCTTTGTGTAAAAGATAAATGCACAGGGCCTCCCCAGTGGTGCCGCGGTTGAGCGCTGGGTTGCAAAGCTGCCCGCAGACTCTGCAGCGCCTGTTCAATCCCCCGCCACCAGGCGAGGGTCCCACATGGTGCGCACATGCACATGGACCTCTCCTGCCACGCCCACTGCTCCCCTCAGCAGTGTATTTCGTCAGTCTGCCTGTTCTGTTCCCCGCTCCGGCTCTGGTGAATTCTCTCACCCTTCCGTGCTTCTGACTGTAACCAGTGCTTGTATAAATAAATAAAATCTTAAAAAAAAAAAAAGATATATGCACATACATATTACATAAATGTTTATAAATGCATTAGAATATCTCCAGAAGGACTCACAAAATGCTAGTGGCTTCTTAACAGGGAAACTGTATTGCTGGTAGAAACATTATAGAAGAATCATATGTTTTAGTTTTTGTTTAATTACAGTTTTAAAATTGTGTGTTAAATAATTTTCAATCCCCTTCTACAACTATTCTTTAGTTTCCTTGGATCTATTTAAGATTCAGTTCCTCAAACATTAGGAAAAGGTATTCAGATCTTTTCTTCTAAACTTCTCCGGCAGATAAATTTGAGAGCATTTACTCACTTTAATGCCAGTCCAAAATATTAACAAGTAGAGAGAGAGAGAAACAGAACCAAGATGAGAGACTGGGCTCTGCAATATACAATCAGAATCTGAAGCAAAGCTAATAGGGCAAAAAGTGAGTTCAGAGTCTCCAAAAGGATTATCATGCACGTGAAAGCAAAGTGGAGGTCATGCTCAAAAGTGACCAGGGGAGCCCCACAGTTGTGACTTAAAGTACAGTATCTCCTAAGCCCGCCAATCCTAAGAATCATCTTTTCTTTTTTTTTTTTCTTTTTTTTTTTATAGAGGCATTTTTTTTAATTTATTTATTTTTATTTGTTCGTTTTGTTTTTGTTTATACATGCACTGGGTACAGTCAGAAGCGCGGGAGGGTGAGAGAATTCACCAGAGCCAGAGCGGGTTGCAGAGCAGGCAGAAGGAATGAAGTACACTGCTGAGGGGAGCAGCGGGCGGCAGGAGAGGTCTGCTCGCCATGCGGGACCCTCCTCCGGTGGCCGGGGAGTAGCCGGGAATCGAACCGGCACTGCAGAGGCCGCAGGCAGCTTCGCAACCCAGCGCTCAACCTCTGCGCCACTGGGGAGGCCCAAGAATCATCTTTTCTTCATAAAGATTCCTAAGCACCTCCTCTGGTTCAATTACGAGGCTCTGGCCATTAAATCTGACGTTTAACACATGCAGAGAAAAAATCTGGACAACACTAATGAGCAGAGAGAGCACTCAGTGAGTGACCTTGGTGTTATCTCCCACTGCTGACTCTGCCTTACAATGACTCCTGCTTCTAGGGCATCAGCAAGACATTCATTTCAGGACTGTTTGGATGGCCACCACCTCCCACTGTTATCTTTTATTCATTTCTGCTTTCCCCCAATAACTATAATATATAAGTTCTCTGACACAGGATTTATTTCCCCCTGCATCATTTAGATCTGGTATTTAGCTTGGTATTCCAGAAGTTTTCAAGAGAGACTAATTCTGAAAGATCAAGATTTAAAATGCAATTGGTAATGAGAGATATGAAGTTATCTTTTAGGACAAAAATGAGGCCTTTTATAGATATTGAAATAGGAAATATAGTGTTGATAAAAAAACTTTCCAAACTATTTTGTTACACATGTTTTGTAAGAAATAAATAGTACCCTACTAAACAGGATTGATAGTAAAGCAGATTTGAAAATGCTAATAAAAAATTATTCCATTTTAAAGATTCATAATACATATTAACATAGACAAGGCTCTAAGAAGTTCTTAATGTGGATGGAAATTAGACTTGAGGGGGTAATCATCAGATAGTATATGCAATTGTCTGACTATAATGGTGGACACCAGAAACTTACACAATGCTATAAATCAGTGTTACCTCAATTTAAAAAAGGAAATTCATGATATAAAGAAGTTTTTTAAGTTCATTGAACTAGGGTTTATAAAATTTACTTAAATATAAATTCTTGCATTTTACTTATTAAAGTAAATTTTGAAAACCTGAGGTTCCTAGGAACACAGTTTGGGAAACATTAATGTAAAAATCTTAACATCTTCTTTTGACAAGAGTTTGGAGAGTAGTATGGGAAAGAAAATATTTTCATAAAGGTGAAGTCAGCTGAGTATATGAGATAAGACTATGGGAGCATTTGTTTATTCAACATTTATTGAACACCATTTAGAAGAATAAACAAGACATGAAACCTAGAACCATAGGAATTTTTTACAAGCACCTTTACATACATAATTTCAAAATTTTGGTTTTTTAAATTGCAAACATTTTCTGATTTATCCTACTGCACAATATATTCACAGATTAATATGAAAATAAATCAAATTGTTAGGCCAACAAACAATGACTTACTGGCTCAAAAAAATAGTGGGTTATGAGAACATTAAGGCATTATTTTTTAAAATGTAGTACAACAACTGTTTGTTTTTGTAATGCATTCATTTAAATGCCATTAAAATATTGGAGTTAAAGACAAATATAAAAAATGTCAAAGGACAAGATGACACTTCCAATCAAGCATGGCAAATTGAGCCTGACTGTTTATTTCTGTGCTCTCCTAAAAGCCCTCATAAGTGGCAGCAAAGAATTTTTTTTAAAAAAGATATAAACCCATTATGACAAAGAGGACAGTGTGAGTAATAATAGCAGCTAAGAGATATACAAAAGATTTTACACAATGGAAAGTAGATGGATAAGTGGTTAAGCTTCAGAAAATAACTGATGTCTACCTGCCTGCAATGAGAAAAGCCCTCACCAAGTGTGCTAGTTGAACTATAAATGCCATTTAAAGACATTGGCTACCCCTGATGAAGCAAAAAGGAAGAGAATTAACTGAGAGGCTATCTGTAGGAGTTAAGGCACCCAAGATCATCTCTTTAGCCAAAAAGTGAAGCACACCTTTACAGTGCCTAGAAGGCAAGATAAAGAGCCAGTTACCAGAGCCTCCGGCTCCCCTCTTACACAGATCCCTTCCAAGGCCCTATATTTAACTTTGCTTCATAATTTTTATCTAGAAGGAAATCCCCAAATCATTTAAGTTCTAGGATCTACAAAACCTAGATCCACTCAAGACAAGGTAGAAAGTGTGGACCAGGAGACACCACATTAAAAGGAAGGAAGATGTGGGAGAGTCTGCGTGAAAAACACCTGCCACGCCTGCCATAGTTCAGCTCCCAAAACACTGGTGACCAGGCTGATTTTCCCAGACAAGAGACTGGAAAGAAAAACTGAGCAGTTCAAATCAAACATCCACTAGAAACTGACATTTCGAGGAACCTATCAGTCTCTTGGTTTACCAGCTGACAAAGTCTCAGAGCTTAACAGCCTCGATTTATTTTATTTTATGTATTTTTTACATCATTTTTCATTTTTGCACAATGTATGCATTTTCATTTTGGTTATATTCCCCATACAATTGCACCCCGCCCCCCCTTTTTTTTAAATAAATTTCATTTTTATATTCCCCATACAATTGCAACCCCCTTATTTTGACCCCAATCCTTCCTCTCCCCGCCCCCGCTCCCGGTAGTGTGTCTCTGGTTTATAGTTGCTTGTTGCTTTTGATTTTTACTTTGTATTAATTAGTCTTTTTCCTGGTCCCTTTATTTAGATTTTCTAAATTCCTGCTATGAGTGAGACCATCCAGTATTTTTCTTTTTCTTTCTGACTTATTTTGCTGAGTATGATCCCTTCTAGCTCCATCCATGTTGCTGCAAACTGCATGAAATTCAATATGAATAGACAGTGAAGAATCACCTGATAAGAATCATTAGAGAAAAGTCTCAAATGTAAAAGATAGGGAAAAAGCCAAGGAAAACTTCAACAACAATAACAAACCTTATAATAAACATCTTAAAGAAAAATACTGCATCCATTAAAAAACAATTATGTGTATATAAATACATAATTTTATGCATAAGTATACATTCAGAAAATAAAAACAAAAATGCAGACTATTTAAAATATCAGAGTATATGGATCAAAATATAACATTGAGGAAGTTTCATTAATTACAAGGAGTCCAGAAAAAAAAAGTATGGAAAAAATTATCCAAGAAACAGCACAAGCACATGCTCCAGCTGTGATAATCTGAGTTTCCAGTGAGAGTCTACTAAATGCCCAGCACAATAAATAATAATAATATTAGCAATAATAATGATGATAGTGTTTACAGATGGCTTGTTTGTTATGTGCTTGACACCTTTCTAAGCATTTTTAAGTATTATTACAATCCTCCTTAACGCCCCATGCTGTGAGTACTAATATTATCCTTATTTTATAGTCAAAAGAGGCACAGAGAAATACAATAAACTGCCCACTGATAGACCCAGTGGTCTGGCTCTAGAATCTGTGTTCTTAATCATCACATATTTCTGCCTTTCCAGAAAAAAAAAATCCATGAAAACCAAATTATTTTTTAAAAATTAGAACCCTAAGGCTTTCAGTGGGAAAAAAATTGGTCACATACCAAGAACTGGAAACAAGAATGGCATCAGAATTCTTAATAGTGCTCCTGAAAGCAAGAAGGCGATAGAGCAGTGCTTCCACATTTCTGAGTAAAATTAATTTCCAATCTAGAATACATATGCAGACTAGCTATCAAAGGTGAGAGTAAAATCAACAAAACATTTTCAAATTGCGTATTTGCAAAGAGAATCTGTTTCCTGTGCACTCTTTCTCCAGAAGTTACTGGAAGGCTAAATCAAGAAAGAGGAAGATGTGGTAGCCAGGAATGGAGATCTCCCAAGGAGGGACAGAGGGAATTCCTAGGAAGATATGAAGGGGACATTGTAGCTGTGCTGCAAACTTTGAAAGCTACTACCCTAGACTGGAGCAAGAGGACAGAGGTCTCCAGAAGAAATAATAAAAGAGAAACTGAGAGACTAGCTGTCGTGTTTGACCATATTGAGAAAAGTCTTAGAGCTCCAGCAGTGTGTGAGGAATGAATTAGTTCTCAGGACATGGAAAACTAAACAAAGGCGAAAACATGGCAATTATAGACTCAGATAAAATAAATAGTTGTATAATAAATGAAAGGTAATCATAGTACAATTTATGCTTTTGGGTTGAGTAATATTTATCTAATCATACCAATGAAAACATCAAAAATGTTATAACTATATTGGGTGAAGGAAGGGAGTATGTGTCCTTCCCTTTTCTATTTTTTTTTCCATATCATGGGTTCTTTCTGGAATTATATTATTCAACTCTTTGTCTACTTATCTATTTTTTTTGACTTTTTGCACCAGAAAGTTTACAGGTTTGAGAACTTTGTCTTGTCCACTAGTATCTCCACAATTATATCCAGGAAGGAAAAAAGCAGAGAGTTTAAGTGGGCTAAATCCACATCTGTTAGAGTAAAAAATCAGCAGGCAATGTTTAGTATTGAAAAAAAATCTCAAAATAACAGTATCATTTCAAATAATATCAGAGAAATTTAGTTGGGAGTGATTTCCTCTAGGGAGCATAAATTGGGAACATGAAGGGAGAAAGCAGGCATGAGCTGGGTTTCATTATAGGCCTTGTAATATATTTTATTCTTAAAATGTGTATGTGGATGACTTTGATAATAAACTTCTGAGAAGAGAAAAATATAAATGGAAGCTATATAACTATGTATCCCCAAATGAAGTTTTATTTTACATTAAATCATATTACAATAATATTTTAGAATGACTAATCAAAAGTTACGAAATTAGAGGGGGGGAAAGCAGAAAGGAAATTTCAAGATGATTCAAATGATAGGTGATGAGACCCTGAACTAGATAAGTATCCTGCATATTAGACAATGTTTGGGAAGTTAAAAAATATTTAAAAACATATCCAAGAAACCCACATACTCCACAACCCTCATTTGTAGCCAGACTCATGTACTTTTTCAGAATTGTGGAACTGAGTACAATTCTGTAATTTAAACACTTAAGTTAAAAGAAATCAAAGGTTACCCTTATTTATTGCAAAATTCTTCAGGGCATTTTGTAGTTCTAGTGTCCATGAGGAGCCAAGTTTTTACAATTCTTTGGTACACAAGGTAGTCCCCAAATTATAAGCTGGAATTTTAGTATCCGTATCATATTATTGTCCACAACCCCATAAGTACAGTACTCACTAGCTTCCAGAAGTCAACACCCTCTGATTTTAAAGTGTCAACTGCCATATTCCTGCTACAGATGTTACTTCTTAGCCTTTCAAAGTATTAAAATACCTTGTATTTTCCTTCATATAGCATTTACCTTATTCTGCCTTGAATAATTTTGAATTATTTTCATCCCTCTTATGAGCTGATAAGGCCATTTGGACCAGGAATTATGCCATACTTGTATGTGCTCAATAGTCTTTCTGAGTTAGGTATTCATATATTTGTACATGAATAGAAATTATAGGAAATTAATTATTCTCTTTAAAACAAGCTCAGTTTCCTCACTGAATAAGGAATTAAACTAAATGAACTATCTGCACATTAGAAACATCTGAGGAATATTTTTTTTAATTATGGTACCTAATCAACAAAGTCTGGGTAATTATTTTTAATTCCCTTGTTGACTCTAACAGAGACTGAAAATTACAGGATTAGTTGTATAGCTTTGATTCCCAAACTTGTTTAAGTATCAGAATTACCTTAAAAAGTCCCCTAAAAATGCATCCCTTCCAGCTGTAAACTCTATGATTATGTCTAAGTGGCCCTCAGTCCACTACTAATGATTTTCTCATTCAGTGAACTAGACTTGACAACTTACAGAAGCAAATAGACTTAAGTTTGGACTTGTGTACAGGAATTGATGAACTGGCAGGGAGAGTGTCACTATCATTTACTGCTGCAGGAGGCCTTGATGCCCCAGCCAGATAAGACACTGGCAAGCAGCGAAGCCCAAAGGGCCTCACACCGTGGGGCCAAAGCCAAAGGGCCTCACACCGTGGGGCCGAAGCCAAAGGGCCTCACACCGTGGGGCTGAAGATTCCTTGTGCCTCACACCGTGAGGTTGAAGATGTAACATTCCTTCACTTTCTGTTCTTGGTCATAAATAAGAAAAAATTTCCCAAAAAAGTACATTAGGCACTATATTATATGCATCAGTATATTGCAAATAAACGGCATGGAAAATTAGAAACTAATTATTAAACAATTTGGCCTACTTGACAATGGAAGACAACTTATTGAATATGCCTGACAAGCATTACAATACAATAATCATAGCAGGTCCTTCTAATTTGTTTTCTCTTGAAGTTTCTTGGGAAAGTTTTTAATATGAAGCTATTTGAGTTAAGGAATTTCTAGGTAGAAAAAGTTCTGATAGCTGAACTGCAACTGGTTTCCGGCTGAAGGTCATGTGAATAGAATAGTCCTTTGATGCTTAGGCTTTAGCTGATAGGGATGCACTGGCGGTTATTCACTGTTTTAAATAATTGTCTGAATGAAAAAATAAGTAGCTTTAATGTTAGGTTTGGTTTATTATCTGTTAACCTTGAAAGCTGCCGTCTAGCTGAGACCTGTAGGGGCCAGTGGTCTATGGGAAACATAATATACTAATTGTTTATGCTTTACACATGATAATGTATTTTCTTATTATTATTACTAATAATGAATAAATAAAGACCTGCTGAGTCTCTCGGCAGAAGATACTAGCACCTCACCAAGTGTCAGTGTCTCCTCATTCTACCTCATCCCCTTCCCCTCAGCCCTTAAGTTTTCAGTTCTTTCGTTTTCGCCTAGGCCGTCTCATCCTTTCAGGAACCCCTGACAAGACGTTTTGCTGGAGGCTGGTCCCCGGCAATTTACCTCTACTCACATCCTCCTTCTGGACAGAATGTCTCTCTCCTCCTTCCATTTGGCCTATGTGCAATGGAGGTTTGGAGGTTGGAGCAAGTAGCACCTACAGACTTGTTCCAAGGCCCTGAGGAAGCAAACTGGATAGTATTCCTGAGATGCTTTATGTAATGCTATGCTTGCAAACTATTTACAAATGTTATTCTTTCACCAGAAATAGGCATTATTTATTGGTAAATAATGGTTGTGTAAAAATTACCTTTTTGTATAATGTGGTAAGCTATCCTTAATACTATTTTCACTACAAATAAATATATCAATTACTAAGTAATAATACTGATTTTACTCAATAATTTCATAATACATGCTCATTATGACAATCTGTTAGATAGGTTTGGGTATCACCCCCCATTTTGTACATCAACAAATTGAAGTTAAAACTAGTTATATAACAGCCAACAGGATTTTTGTCACCTGGTTCTAATCTTTGTGATCTTTCTACTCTAATATATTCACTGTCTTTTGTGAAGAGGGTAGAAACTTTTTAGACTCTCAGACCCCCAGTTCCTTTTTGAGGAATACTCGCCTTCCAAGAAGAAAGCAATTAGGCAATTAGGTACTGGATATCCCAAGCAATCAGGCCAGTACAATTTGTACAATAATTTTATATGTTGTGCATATTTGTCTTTTTTCCACGTGGAAATAAATAGCATATTTAAAAGCTGTAAATTTCCAGTAAAACTGTACAACTTAGATACACATTTTTATTCTATAAAGACAAAGAAGAATGTGATAAGCATCAAAGGACTCTTTTCCCAGGTTGGTGAGGTAGGTATTTACTATCCGGTTCTGGAAAACAATCACCCTCTCTGGTTCCAGTGTTCAGGATGCATGCACCTTGCTCATCCTGCGTGTATCAGAAGACACATTTGACCTTGTTGTACAGAAAAAAGGAAAGATTGTATGTGGAAGAGCCAAAAGGAGACTAGAGTGGTTATACAGAGAGGTCTAATTACAGGTATTTAAAACATAAAATCATTGTTTAGAATCTCTTCACAGAGAAAAGCTTGTCCTCTACCAGCTGTATTTTTCCTTGCTCTTTTCTGCTTTTATGGAAATCAAGTCCTTTGTTACCCTTCCAAAATGTTTAAATAGACCGGAGCTATATTTTGAGAGACAATTAGAAACTCTAGAGCCCTACAAAAGGTTAAAAAAACAAAAAGAGCTTTTCTAATTAATGCTCATAATTTTACTTCATTTTAGAGTGTAAAACTGGGCAAAGAAAACCTGAATGGGGAGTTGAGACCTTATTTCTAGCCCTGATTCTGCCACAAGCTTGTTATAATACCCTTGGGCACATCATCTAACTTCTTAAAGTCAGTATTTCCTCATCTGTGAAATGAAGGCATTAGACTAGAATGATCTTTGTTCCCAGCCTGAACATTTGTAATGCTAAGTTTTACAATTCTCAAGTTTAATCTTCTTTCTACATTGAACATATCTGAAATGTAAAATGTTTTATAGATCCTCTCTTCAGAAATTTTGCAGCCACTAACACTGTTTTTCAACTTATGGTCCTCAAACTTCCTCCTAACAGAGTCACCTGGAAAGATTAGGACCCTGACCATGCTCACTAAATCAAGACCTTTAGGATGGGATCTAAAGTGGAGCAGCAGGACTGTGTTAATAAATGCTGTATTTTATACTTGAAAGTTTCTAAGAAAATAAAAAAAATAAAAAAGAAAGTTTCTAAGAAAATATATTTTATAACTTACACACACACACACACACACACACACACACACGGCAACTCTGTGAAGGGATTATCTGCTATCTGCCTTACTGAGGACATTGTTCACTATATATATGTATATCTCAAATTACTCTGTACCTCTTATACTTAGGCAATGTTATATGTCAATTATATCTCAACAAACCTAAGGGAAATTTTTAATTTAAATTTAATTTAAATTTAAATCATGTTCCTGAAAAAAAAAATCTTTAGCATAGGAGGAGGGAAACCCTAATATATGTATCTAGTGAGCACTGTAATAATCCTTATTACCCCTAAAGGCTGAGAATAACCGAGAAACCAGGAATACAACATGAAAGTGGGAAGGGAAGAGTGATGATGAAATAGTGATAACTGCTACCTAGATTTGGAAGGGGAAGAAAGAAGCATAGAGGACAAGAGGGCGCATCGGGATGGAGAGGCTGCTCAGCGCCCCACCCCCGCCAGAGATGGTGGCTCTGCTAACTTGGCTCACATTGGCCTCGTGTTTGAATTGACTTAAGTCAAGTCTTGTTGGTGAGAAGTGGTTGTGTGACCTCACAGTCATAGCATCGACTGATACAAAGCGTCCCTAGCTTTGGTTTTCCATGATACTCAAAACCATACAAGTAGCTTGTGATCAGAATATACCCTTGACTACAGAAAATAAAGGGCCCACTTTTTGGACAATAAAACATGGCAACATTATAATAAGTATTGTTAAATATTTTGTTAAAGATTTATTTATTTATGCATACAGGAACTGGGGTACAGACCAGAGGTGCTAGGGGTGAGAGGATTCACCGGAGACAGAGTGGGAAGCAGAACAGTTTCACTGAAATGCACTGCTGAGGGGAGCAGCAGGTGAGACAAGACTCATGCTGCAGTGGCTGCTTATAGCTTCATAGTGCTGTGCTTAACCCCTTGCGCCACAAGGGAGGCCCTATTATTAAATATTTTGATTTGGAACTATCAAATCATTTGTCTGTTTTACTGCAATTATCTGTTAAGAAGTAAATTACTTTTGGATTTTTCTCATTTGAAACAAACACATGCAGCAATTATTTTGTTCCAGGTACTATTCTAAGCACTTGGAAAAAGTTCCCATGTGGCAGTGTAAATGAAAATTTTTCAAACTCAGAAACAAACTTTCATAGATAATGTTATTATTTTTATTTGTTCTGACCATGACATAAACTCTACATGGCCATTTTCCTGCCTTCTGGTGTTAACAGTGAACATTCATCACAATAGGCTTCCGTGTAACTGAACAGCAGAATGCAAAATGCAACCTGACTGTTATAGCCAAGATTATCCTCCAGTTCGCCAACCTTCTGAGGCTGTTTCATTTCATATCTCTCAAAATGAGTCAAGTCTTGTCTCTATTCTTCAATGTCTCTTTTTGAGGACATCATTTTCCTTAGGTTTCCTAGCTTTCCAGGCTCCACACTTATTTCCACCTAACATTCTTCTCAGTACAAACAGGCTGCCCTTCTCTTGGAAGTGCTCCACCTGGATCCTCCACTGCTTTTCTTTCATGCCTCCCAGAGCACTGTTTTCACAAAGCTGTTACCTGTAGTCAATTTTTATTGATGTTTCAAGGGAGGGATGCCAAAGTGGGGGAGGAGGTGAAAAGAACACAGTAGCGGTAACTTCAACACAGAACAGAAAATAATCTTAAACAATTTTGACATCACTCTTTCTGGCATTTATAGCCATTTTCCTCCATTAGAATTCTCGCTGCCTGTTTTTTGCTGCATCTTGAATTTCCTCTCTTCCATGATCCTCCTTGCCTTTTCACCCTTCTCCCTGTTTCCCAGGCCCTTTACTCATTTGCCCATTCCTCGTTTCAAGGTTTTTTCCCAGAAAGCAATTTCCTCTCTTCCTCTCTCTCTCTCTCTCTCTTTCTCTCTTTCTCTCTCTCTCTCTCTCTCTCCTTTTTCAACCAAGATAACTATGCCATTATGATCCTTTTCAATTGAAAGGGCACTGAGAAAACTTATCATGAAATTGTGTGGGCAAAGCAAACAAATTTTTTAAAGTAATGATGCATCAGAATCCTGGCAAGAACCAAAATTCCACTCCAAAAGAATTTAATTAAGGGACTGAGGTGTGAGGCAGCTTTGAGAAACTAGCAAGAAGCATTGAGGCACCCAGGGAGCAGCAGCCACCCAAAAGGAAACTTAATACTTCTAAGTCTGAAAGAGCAAGAGAAGGAAATAGTGTCTCTGAGCCTGGTGAGAGTAAGAACTGCAGAAGAATGAGTGAGAGTTGTTATTTTAGGGGTCAGTACACCAAAGCAGGGAGAGAGTAGAGGAAGAAATACCCTGATCTCTCGTTGCTCTAGCCCACCAAGCTCCTTTAGTCACTCCCTATGGGCTGAACCAAACCAGAAGTGAAAGGGCAGGGGAGCCTGGTGAAGTAGGCTGCAGAGATCTCTACTCATGGTCCAGAACAGATTGGGTGAGGCTGGGTAATGGCAAATAACCAGAACAGATTGTTTATTTACTTAGGGTAACACTGAAAGCAGAAACTGGAAGGTCAGCCACTGCTGGAAGGCAGAAGCAACTGCAATCAAACTGTTGCACTCAGAAATTTTGCACTTCTCATACACTGGAAAGCTTTTGTGGAGACCAAGGTTAGAACTCACCTTCTTCCCTAGTTCTGGGAAAGTGTCTAAGTTGAGGCAGAGCAAGCACAAGGAAATGTTCAAGCAATATTCCCTGTGTTTATATTGTCAAGAGTCCTACCTCCTTTTCTCCTACCACAGGTATGCTCTATAAGAAAAAGGAAAGCACTTTTTGAAGCATAAAACAAATCTGTAATGACCAATCTAGAAATTTAATTAAGTACCAGGAGAAGCCAAACACAACTGAGGATGTATACTTTTTTTTTTTTAGATTTATTTATTTATTTATTTATACAAGCATTGGGTACAGTCAGAAGTGCGGGAGGGTGAGAGAATTTACCAGAGCCAGAGTGGGGAGCAGAATGGGCAGACCAACCAAACACACTGCTGAGGGGAGCAGCGGGTGGCAGGAGAGGTCTGCACACCATGTGGGACCCTGCCCGGTGGCCAAGGATCGAACCGGCGCTGCAGTGTCTGCAGGCAGCTTCGCAGCCCAGCGCTCAACCGCTGTGCCACCGGGGAGGCCCTGAGGATGTATACTTTTGAACTCTAAATTCTTTATTTTATTTAAACTTAAGCTCTTAACCACCCATGAGAAGAGTTGACATAATTCTTTGAAATCAGTGAGGCAAAAACAGATTATCAAAAACTGGAGAGGGGATATAGGGTTGTACAGGGTTGATTCTTTCCTGAAGGCTGAATACTAATTTGAAGGGATGGGGTGTGTGTGTGTGTGTGTGTATGTGTGTGTGTGTGTTACAGAGAATGGATGCTGCAATATAAAACCCTGGGTACTCTCCCAGCCAACTTGGACTTCTACTTGGAGCTCCTTCATCTGATGGTATTGCAATTTCCAAAGGAATGATGAAATAATTTCTGGAGGAGGCTTCAGTTCAACCCAACTCTGATATGCCTCTGACCTGCATGTACCTAGATAACTATGCCATTATGATCCTTTTCAATTGAAAGGGCATTGAGAAAACTTGTCATGAAATTGTGTGGGCAAAGCAAAAACTGTGGTGTCAAAGAATGAATTCTATAAAATTTTTAAGAAGAGAGTATTGTCCTCCATAAAGATTACTCTTTTCTGACTTGAGGAATAAAAGAGTGTTGTCCTTAGACATACATATATTCTCCTTCACATTTTGGTGTTCAGGACAGCCTGTAGAAGAGGGGCTAAAATGACTAATGAGATAATCATTATGTTAAACTCTAAAATCTATTAAGGACTGAACTTAGTGCTTTACATCACCTCAAAATAAATCTGGAAAATACACACAAAAATATCCCTATTTTAGAAAGAAACCAGGTTTAAAGAACTGTGTTTGCACATAAACACACAACTTGTACAAGGTGTAGATGATATTAGAGCACAGTTCAAAGCTTTTGCTCCTAACAACCACATGACACAGAATGAATACGTCAGGGAACTTGGAAAGAGGGCAGTGAGATGGTGAAGCAGAGAGATGGTCACAGTTGTCTTCAGGATTTTGAATCTATATACTGTAATGATTTAATTAGCCAGGAATCTGGTTAGAATTGATAGAAACAATTCAAACCAGTATAAGCCAGGATTTGGGAAGGAAGGAATTTATTATTTTTTTAACCTAAAAGTCCAAGAGCTGGTAGGTTCCAGTATAAAACCAGGGGCTTAAATGAAGTTTCAAAACAATCCTCTGCATATATTCATCTACTAATCTTACTTTCTTTGGTATTGGCTTTAATTTGTAGATTGGTGGTATCTATGTAATAGAGAAGTTAAGTACTGACAGAACTAGACTTACATAGCTCATGACCTCATAGATCATAACCTCAAATCAGTAACTAACATTTTCTCCCTAATCATCTATATCAATCCTTGAAAAACACTGTTTTCACTTGGATCACATGCCCATCCTTGGTCCAATCACTGCATCTGAGAGAAGTAAAATATTCTTGCTGGCCAGCCTGAGTTATAGGCTCACTCCTAGTAGGACAGTAAGGCTTCCCAAATGAGAGAGTTTCCAACACAAACGAAAGAAGGCTGAAGAGGCAAAAAATACAAGGAAATAAAAATGGGCTCAAAAATTACTAAACAAACAGTTCGGTCTCTGTTTGTAGGTGACTAAATGAAGTTTGTGAGCGGAGACGAGCATATATAAAAAATATTGCTTGTTCCCTCATTGAACAAGAGATACACTGTGTTAAAAATAGCTCACTTTATCAGTGCACATTGCTCGAACAAAGATAGATGTTTTCTTGTTCTTAAAATGTAGACCTATACAACTGAGATAAGAATAAATTTTATTCCTGAAACTTGTTTTTTCCTAATAAGGAAGTCTCCATAGATACTGAGTCGCTTATCACCCTGAGGAGTATATTAAGTATATTGAGGAGTATATTAAGTTTATTTTAGAAGAGAGAAGGGGAAGGGAAGAGAAAGATCCAGAGATCATCCAAAGTCAATGCCTGAACACTAGCATTCTTGCATCTAGAACTCTCCAGGCAGAACAGCATTCTGAGGTGTACTTCTGAACTCCCTAAAGCTCAACCTACCTCCAGATTCAGTTTTCTAACAGCCCATCTTAGCTATCACCCTTTGGATTCTTCTTACCAGCCTTTGTCCCCTGACTGGTCAGTGTTCAAGGGGTCTTGGACTAAGAATTTGAGTTAGTTTATTGATTAACCTAGGGAATCCTCTTCCTTCTCTACTCTCCTCCCTCCTTTCTTCAGCTACTTGAGTAACTGCATTTTTAGACTGTTCAACCAGCATCCCTTTTGTGCTCACTTCTATTACAAAACTTATTTTGTTGTCTATTTGTTTATATATGACTCTTTCTCCATTTCCTCCTAACCCTCCGTCACTCACAAGATGATGAAGCTCATGTTAATTCATGTTTGTCTCTATAGCAGTTTTTATACTACCTGACATATAGTAAGTACTCAATAAATGTTGGGAGAATAGTCATTTGAGTTTTTCTATTAATAAAATGGGATCCTTGTAAAAATTAAAAAGTTATGTGCAAAACAATTAGTTTGTAGTAAATGCTAAAATGTTCTCTTAATGTTGAAAGAAAATATATAGCAGAAACCCTTAAAACTAAGAGAATGATATCTAATAATTATATTAGCCTAAAAATTGAGGAAAGACTAGTACTCTTTTTTTTCTATAGGAATTCCTTATGGAATACCAGTATTTCATAAGAACATAATTTAAAATGCATTATGTTCTAACAATTTTTTTACATAGTCATTGCGAGTTCCAATCAACTGACTCAAATATGAGCCTTTGGAACCCAATCCATTTGTTTGTAACTGAAAAGTTTTCCATATGTGTGCATGTAAATACACAGACATTTCCTTCATCAGATTTAGTTTTATTATTTGTGGTCATCCTTATTTAATTTTAAACTAGTGCTATACAATAATCTTGTTATCCCTTAAAGCTTCAAAAGGAAAAAAATCAGAAAAATATCCATCAGTCTTAAATTACATGATTTTGAATTATGCTAAGAAATAAGAGGTGACTGATGGTTGATCTTCATTTAACACAAAAGCAGGAACTTTAAAGACTATCAGAGCCTTTGCTGAAATAGCACTTTCATTCAATAGCTAGAAACATAATTAGTAAAGAATAGGAAAATCATGGGTGAAGACAATCATCCTTGTAATCAATCTTTTATAAATTTCCCTGTGGGTAATTTATTTAATATAATACTACCAAGTATTGTAATTCCCCCCAACTATCAGGTGTTAAAATTTCCCCAAACCCAGACATATCTGAAATTCAATTCAATAACTCTAGCCACAGAATTATATCAAAAGATTAAATTAACAGAAAATTCTGCATAGCATATCTATCAAATACAAAGAGATTGTCCTCCACAGAGATGGTAGGGATTCCTGAGCCACCTCTGTCTATGGAGCCCACTCAGTTAAATCACATTCTGTCCTGAGAATCTGTGACAGACATTAGTTTGCAATCACTTTT
Organism: Talpa occidentalis; assembly: GCF_014898055.3. Lineage (NCBI taxonomy): Eukaryota > Metazoa > Chordata > Mammalia > Eulipotyphla > Talpidae > Talpa > Talpa occidentalis. The sequence goes on along the minus strand of NW_023602073.1, from coordinate 90,970,586 downwards.
ATATTCAGTTTCCCAGGGCTTTTTGGAAAGAGTTTGTGTAATAAATCTTGAGAGTAACCAAGAATTCCCTTTTGACTCTTGGCTTGTAGAATCATCTCTCCACTCTAGAAGCCCTTGCTCCTTTCCTCTGGCTGTTACTTATTTGTCAGTCACCTTGCCAGAAGCCATTGAACAAAAGAAGCAGTTGCCTGTGGACCCTAGAGAGATGAGGATTCACTATGCTGTTGCAAAAGGGAAATGAGCATATACTCTTGGCTAGAGATCACTACGTTATTTCTCTCTTTTTTTTTTTTGGCAGGGAAGAAGTGGGGTATAGGCCAGAGGTGTGGGGGGGCGGGGTGAGAGGATTCACCAGAGACATAGTGGGGAGCAGAACAGGTGTACTTACTGAAATATATAGCTAAGGTAAGCAGCTAGTGAAACAGGAGAGGTCTGCTGCTATATGTGGGTTCGCTCCCTGGCTGGGGATAGAACTCAGGCCTTTGCAGTGGTAGTGCTGAGACTTAACCCCTAGGTCACCAGAGAGGCCCCATGATAACTTTCTTATCTTAATAATATCTCCTACCCCTATCCACTGAATCTTCCAATGGTTTTACTATCCTCTTATTTTTGCAATACTTCCTTTAAGGCATACCTGCATGACAACCTTATTTTCATTGGTGTGCTGGAACATACCCAAATGGGAGGGAGAAAGCCAGCTTGCATAATAATGACCTAACATCAGTGAAGAGAGAAACAGTGTAATCTAGTCAATGTTGAATATTAATGAGGAATAAATTAACCAACATCCAAACCAACAGCCAAACTCTGTTCTCAACTCTCCTAGAAAAATATGTATTGCTGTCTTAGTATTGTTTTTTCTCCTTTCAGATATGCTGTTTTTCTTCTCTCTTTGTTGACTAAGAGTTAACTCAGTGATTTAGGGGGCAAAACTCCTTTCCTGCCCCCTTCCTAACAAAATATTTCCTTCCATAGTCATTTCCTTCATCAGATTTAGTTTTATTATTTGAAGATATCCTTATTTAATATGTAAAATGTATATATATTTAAAGATACAGAGATAATGATTTTAGATAGATGATAGATAGATAGATAGAGCAATAGATAAAAAATCAGAGACAGGTGGATTAAAAGTATTGGGTATTATTTTAGTGAGGGTATATTAACAGAATTAGATTTTCTGATACATCCAAGATTTCCTAGGATTTGAAATGTTGCTAGTTGATGGGCTCAGAATTGAAATACTGAATTTTTTTTTTTGAAACACTGAATATTTCGATGGGATAGTTTTGGTAAGTCAGCCAGTTCTCTAGAGATCATATGCTGCAGCAAATCAGCATGTGGCAAGATTTCACTCATTTCCAAGGCTACATCATATTCCATTGTATACCTATACCATGTTTTGTTTATCTATTCATCCATCAACGGACATTGAGTTGTTTCTACCTCATGACTATCAATAATGATGACATAAGCATGAGTCTCATTGAGTCCCTTCTTTCAATTCTTTTAGATTTATACACAGTAGCGGGATTGCTGCATTTTATGGTACTTCTATTAAGAATGTTTTCAAGAACTGCCATTCTTTTTTCCTTATCTGTACCAGTTTATAATGCCACAAACAGAACATGAGGGTTTTATCTTGCCATATCCTCACAAACACATTATTTTCTGGTTTTTTTTTTCCCCCCACTAATAGCCACTATAATTAGTGTGGGATTTCATTATGGTTTTGATATACAGTTTTCTAATAATTAGTGATGTTGAGCATTTTTATATTCTAATTGGTCATTTGTATATCATCTTTGTAGACATGCCTGTTCAAGTCCTTTGCCTAGTTTTTAATGGGAGTTATTTGTTTTTTGTTGTTGTCATTGAATTATAGGAACTTTTTATATATTGTGATTATTAATCCCTTACAAATAGATTTTTTCAAATATTTTCTCCCATTTTCAATGTTGCCTTTTGCTCTGTTGATTCTGTCTTTTGATGCACAGAAGTTTTAAAATTTGATATAATCTTATTTGCTTATTTTTGCTTTTGTTTACCAGTGCTTTTATGGAAATTATTGTCAAATTCATTATGAAGTTTTTCCCATTCTAAGAGTTTTATGGTTCAGGGTATTACACTTAGGTACTTAATTTACTTTGGGTGAGTTTTTTTTCTTATTTAGCATAAGAGTCCAGTTTCATTCAATTCCATGTGGATATCCAGTTTTCCCAGCACCATTTGTTTTTTTGTTGCTGTTGTTAAAGATTTATTTATTTATGCATACAAGAACTGGTGTACAGGCCAGAGGTGTGGAGGGAGAGAGGATTCACCAGAGACAGAGCAGGGAAAAGAACTGACAGATTGACTGAAATACACTGCTGAGAGGAGCAACAGGCGAGTCAGGAGAGGTCTGCAGCACCATGTGGGTTTTTCCCTGGCCAGGGATCTAATTCGTGTTGCAGTGGCTGCAGATAGCTTCATGGGTTGTGTCTTAACCCCTTGCACCACCAGGGAGGCCCCCCAGCACCATTTGTTGAAGAAAGAATATTCCAATGGATGTTCTTGATACCTCATATTAAAGATTATTTGGCCATGAATACAAAGGTTTTGTTTTTTGTTTTTTTTCACTCCAGCTTATTTTGAATAAACTCAATCCTACTAAAATTAGGTGCCTCTGACTCTGTACAGAGATTTAAATGCGTCTCTTGTATAAGTCAGCATGAGTGTAAGTTCTCCATCATTTACCAACAATATGATGTTAGATAATTTACCTTTTTCTGGTCTTATTTTCCTTATCTGTAAAACAGGAATAATGATATTACCTTTCTTAGAATAGGATTGTGAAGATTAAATACAAATAAAATTTGTTAGAAAGCGCCTGATACAGAGAATACTCAACAAATCTTGGCTTTTATTATTGCTGAAATTCACCTCTCACAATTTTCCTGGAACACATTCAACATAATTATACCTCTCTAAGGATTTTCAAATCCTAGTACTTCTCAATTCTAGATGCCAACATGATTCATTCCTATCATGCACTCTCCATTATGTTTCAGCACTTCAAGGGGAGGATATTATTTACTTTATCTTAACTCCATGAGAACACTTGGATTGCAGATTTCTAACCATCCTGTACTTTCTCTGAATGCAAGAAATGGAGAATGATCAATATTTGAAAAAATATAAAGAGAGTAAAGGTGTCTGTAGTTTCTCAAAGTTGGTGCTCACTATGTATTGATCTGAGGACCTAAAATAGATTTGAAAAGGATCAGAATCTCTGCCCACCCCAGTCCCCATTATTGTGTTCTATTGTGAAGTGAGCGGTGTCAGGTAGGGAGCTCACTAAAGTTCTCTTTATAGCATACTAGAAATTGACAGGCAGCTACCACAAAAATATACCTGATTCTTATACTGCTGCACTGCCCAATTCCTTACCAACTGACACAGCTGGTTGAATAAGAATAAAATAAAATTATGTTAAATAAAAATGAACATATTCAGTATACTAGCTGCAGAGTAAGTCAGAGCAACCAAGGAATTTGCATAAATCTAAGCAAAGGTGAAAGTTAATATTTGTTGCATCCACCTGGGGTTAGTCCCATCTCTGTGCTTTGAGTCCTTGGATAAATTTTTTTTTGTTAGAACACAAGTTCTTTCCCTTATTATTTGATCACTATCTTTTTCCATATTAAAAGGTATGATTCAGAGGTATAGGGTTACACCCTTTCAGATTTATGTTACCACACCACACCCACCACCAGGGTCTTCCACCCTATTCCATTGGGACCCCTACACATTTTGTTTTGCAGGTCTCCTCTGATCCCTCTGGTAGCCTTGAGCCTACAGTCAAGTTTCTAGGGTGTGTGGTTGGTTTAATTTTGTCTGACCATTTGTTCTGCTTCTCCACATTCCACATATAAGTAAACCACCCAGTATTTTTTTCCCTTCTGACTTATTTTGCTAAGCATTATCTCCTCTAGTCCCATCCATGTTGTCACAAATGGCAAGATTTCATCTCTGTCTATAGCTGAGAAGTATTCCATCGTGCGTGTATACTATTGTCTGTCACTGGGTACTTAGGTTGTTTGCATAACTTTGCTATTGAAAATAGGGCTGCAATGAACATGGTGTGCAGATATCCCTTCAAATTAGTGCTTTTACATTCTTTGTTAGATATTTAGCAGTAGAATTGCAGGGGCATATGGTAGGTCTATTTTTAATATTTTGAGAAATCTCTATACTGTTTTCCTTAGGTGCTGGACAAGTCTATATTCCTACTGACAGTGTCCAAGTGTTCCTTTTTCTCCACATCCTTGTGAACACTTATTGTTTCTGGTCTTTTTGTTATGAGCCATTCTCGTAGGTGTAAGATGTTATCTCATTGTTTTTGTCCTTTACACTAGGAACCTGACTTCCTGGGACTACCCCAGCTTCTCCACATGTATGTCCCCTCAGTCAAAAGTGTGTTTCATGCTACTCAGCTCTCCTCTTCCCAGGGCCACATGCTGAACGCAGCAGCTCCAAGGTTTGCACCATCGCCTCCTAACCCTGGACTGAAGCCTCCAAACTTCCCTTCCCATGAACCTTTTCTTGAGTGGAGGTGAATCTCATCAGTGTCCAATCTGGTTCAGTCTGGACTGGTCTCTCAGGGAAAAGAGGTATTCCAGTTTTGCTCCAAGTCACAGGACCCTCTGGATTTATTTAGCACCCTTCTGGATAACATTCAGATTATCCTCCTAGTTGTGAAGCAGGAAATCTTCTCCGATGCCATCTTGGCAGGAACCTACACATCACTTTCTATTAAAATGAGGCTGTAAGTCCTTGGAATCTTTATAAACTTTTTTTTTTCTTCTGAGTGTATTCCTTTTCATAGGTAGAATTCCTCCAGGAATATTTATCTTAGACTTGATAGTCAGCAAAAATTCAATGAAACACTAGATGGATAAAGACATTGGGAACCCCCATTAAGAGAAATGAATTTAGCAAATGGGGAATAGATTACATTGAATGCTTAGGAAGACCCTAGCAATGTCACCATAGTACATGTGAAGTTATTCCTGGAGTTGTATGGAGATTAGGTGATTAAATGTTTTTGAGTATATGAAAAGATAATTCTGACAAAATCTTAGCCTGCAAGAAGCTTATTGCTCAATAAAAGATAAAGCTGTATATACAAACCAAGATAAAGAAAGCTGGAGAATAACATGAAACTGGATCTGAAGTTTGGATAAGGAGTGTCTTAGAGGGTCAGGGACTTCCTAGGATGACAGTGTGGAAGAAGAAAGAGAATCACAGAGAAGCAAGAGGTTCTCTACAGAAGCAAAGTGAAAAATTCACCTGATATCTTAGGCCCTGGCTCAACAATTGAAATTGTGGCACAGAGACTCAATTCTAAGCTTGGCTTTCTCTCCCTCAAAATTTCACTCCCACAAGAGAGTTCCCAGGACCTTCAAAAAATGTGCTCGCGTGGAGGTAGTTGGACCACAATTAAACCTTTTTTTTTAAGATTGATTTATTTATGCATACAAGAACTGGGGTATAGGCCAGAGGTATGGGGGGGGGTGAGAGGATTCACCAGAGAGAGAGTGGGGAACAGAACAGGCAGATTGATTGAAGTACACTGCTGAGAGGAGCAGTGGGCGAGTCAGGAGAGGTCTGCTGAGCCATGTGGGCTGCTCCCTGGCCAGCTGGGGATCGAACTCGTGCTGCAATGGCTGCAGACAGCTTCATAGGTTGTGTCTTAACCCCTTGCGCCACCAGGGAGGCCTCTAAACTTTTTATTTTTTAATGGAGTCAATATACCAATATTTTCTCACTTGAAAAACTTCTTTGTGTTGCCAAAAGGGGGATAGTTGAGCTAGCTGTGGATTCTTTAGTAACTAGCCCAGTGTGGTTATTAATGCAGATTTATTTTCAAAATGGATCTGAATCATAATTGATAACAAATTCTAACTTCATGATTTCTCTTTTCCAACTGCTGGTGACACCCACTTTCTGGCTCTGAACTCCCTAAACTCAACCATATCGTTTATCCTTGTTCCTCTTCTGCTCCCTCCTCCAGTATTGCTACCGTAAAATGCAGTGTTCACATCTCATTTCTCAGCAAAATTATGAGATGTGTTGAATGACTTTACATTAACAATATTTTTGCTAACAATACTGAAGCATCTACACACCATTTACCAAGGAAACTAAATTATTTCAAATACGTGTGTCAAAATAAATGAACCAAGGCTTTAATGATGTAGTAGCCTTTCATTTCATTGTGCGTATAAACACAACTCACTAATCTCCAAAACTCAGCAATCTTTTTTTTTAAACATTCTTTCTTCATTAGTGGGAGTAAAAAATGATCTGCTATAGATTTTTCTCTAACTTTAAGTGGTGGAATAAGGTATTTCTTCCCCAAAGTAATTCAAACTAATATGAAACTCTTTTCTAATATAAAAGTATCTTTAGGACATCTTAGAGTTATTGCAAACAATAAATAGAATTTATTAAGGTTATGAATCAAGGAGAAAGAAATGCTGTGTGATCTTGTCATTAAAAAAATTTAGAGGTTAATTTTTTCTCCATTTTTTTGCTTAGCAATGGCTATTTTTTTCCCTCTCTCTCTAATAGGTTCTTTTTGGTTCTAAGGTATCCCCAGCTGCTGAAAGCCACAAATTCTGTCTGAATAGCGTGGTGACTTTTTACAGAGAGGAGCAATATTTGTAAGCTAAAATACAAAGGTAGAAAAAACATGTACCATATGACTGTGAAGAAGAAATCTCATTCAGACTGTCCTGTCTCAACCCCACTCCCACATCCACTTGAGTATTCCAACTTCTTCACCTATCCATTTTTCCCTGACCTTGCTGGACAACTAGAACTGCCAGCTCCAGGGACATGGGAGTCCACTCATGCTCTTCGATGTCTTTAAATTTCTGCCTCAGTGCCCTTTGTCTCTTGCCAGGAGGAAGCAGCATCTGGCACCTGAGTTCCATAGAACATAGCTGACTGCTCCTGGGAAGGGGAATTACCAAGCTGCCTACCTGCCTTACAAAGACAGGTGACCTGAGGTAACCCTGCTCACTACCAGCCACACATGATGTTCTATCTGGACCAGATGGCCTCAGGTCCCTAGACCTGAATACACTTAACTTTGATTCTCCAAACTGCTTTGCTTTCTTTACCTCCTCCCTTATTCCCTTCATTTGTAGCTCTAAAAAAAAAAATCACAGGCACTGCAGTTACCATACATCTTCTGCCATATCTTTGCATACCTTTTTCAAATGTTCTCTTTTCTCTCTCTTGCTTATTTTTAACCTCACAATTCTGCTTTTTGTCAACCAACCAAAGATATCTCTGTGTTACTTAAAAGAAATATTATGAGACAAACCCTTTCCTGGTACAATAGCTACAGAATTATTTGCATTTATAATGTCTTCCTCTGCCTCCTGCTACATGGGCCTTTATGTCTCCAATCCTCATGGTGTAACAAAAGAATAAATTATGGTACTGCTGATAGAACATTAAACTGACAATCTTCTGAGGCTCTGGCAGTTTCCGGGCAGTTTTAATGGAAACCAAAGAAAATTCAAAATTATACATTTTCTTGTAAATGTATTTCTTTTTCCTGTCTGCTGCCTCACATATTATCAATTTTCTTGCCTTCTTATTCCTCAGTTTCTTATCGTCCAAATAACAAACCTAAAGCTACTTTGTAGTCAATCTCTCATCACTGAAACTGAATTTTATGATAGACAGTTAAGGCAAATCAATTAAAAGATATTTAAGCTTATAATTTAAAAATTAGTTAAATCAATAAATGATAGCAATTTCAGAAGGACTAAATAGATTACTTAATATTTTGCCACCTTTGCGACTACTTTGGAAAGACAGGAAAAGTCAAAATAAAGGTGTTTATATAGTGCCATCTAGTGGCTAATATGTTTTAAAACTGTTTCATTTAGTTGTGTTTTTTTTTTTTTTTAATTGTGGTGATAACATTGGTTTTCAACAATGTTTGTGATCCAGAGGTTTAGGATCACACCTCCTCAAATGCATGTCACCTCACCACACCCACCCACCAGCAGCACACCCAGAGTCCTCCACTATAGTCCACTGGGTCCCCTCTATAGTTTTTTCTCTATCTTTCCCCTTTCTCTGATAATTTTAATTCTAGAGAAAGATTTCTAGTGTCTGTTATTGAATTGGCTTTGATTGACCCTTTGTTTTATTTACTTATATTCCACATGTCAGTGAAAGCATGTGATATTTGTCTCTTTCCTTCTCACTTATCTTGCTTAATATTATCCCCTCCAGTTCTACCCATGTTGTTGGAAGTGGTAAGAATTCTTCCTTTTTTTTTTTTTTTTTAATCACTGAGTAGTGTTTCATTGTGTACATATACCACATTTTCTTAATCCACTATCTGTCATTGGGAACTTAAGATTATGTCCATAACTTGGCTATTGTAAATAGGGCTGCAATGAATATAGAAGTGCAAAAATCCTTTTGAATTAATGTTTTTTGCATTCTTTGGGTAAATATCTAGGAGTGGTATTGCTGTTTCATATGTACTCTTATATTTTTCTAAAACCTTACTTTCAATAACTAAGTTATGAAAATAGCCTAAGTGCCCAAGGACAGATGAGTTCATTAGAAAAATGTGGTATATACATATGACAGAATACTACTCAGCTATGTAAAAGGAAAACTCTTGCCATTTTTGATAACATAGATAGAAATGGTGAGGATAATGCTAAGCAAAATAAGTCAGAACAAAAAAAAAAAACCAGATTATCTCACTCATATATGAAATATAGAGAAACATAACAAAGGGTCAGTCAAAACCAAACCAATAATAAACTCTAGAGAGTTTATTATTATTAGGAGAAGGGTGACAGTGTATGTGAGAGGAAAAGAAAGGGCCCAGTTCTACATGGTAGAGAATTTTTGGGGCTCTGGTAGATGGCAGCATGTGAAAACATACACCTGTATGGGGTTTAAACCTATCACTCCCAAAGCAGATACAACAATCTAAAACTACTTTTCCTCAGTAAACATATTCTTTTTAATTAAAGAACAACACTAGCAAAATCAGAAATGACTGTCCAATATAATGTATTTCCAAGGATCTTCTTGCCCTTTCAAAGAGTGATCACTAAATTGTACTTGTGCCTGACTTTGTTTTGAGTGAGGTACTTACAGCAGCAAGTCTATCCTATCTCATACTTTCCAGCTATTATTTCCAAAGCACTTCTGCCTTTTTCAGCATGGCTCTCCTGCACTGAGAGGCTGAGGGAATCTTCATTTGACAATCATCACCCTCTCTCAAAAGGTGACAAAGGTAAATTCTTACCTTGCTTACTCCAGAGGCTTCAAGTTTCTCAAGATCTCTTCTTGTGTATTCTTTCAGTCTGCCATAGTCTTGTGAATAAACCAACAGTTGTGAAAGCAAATTGAAATATAAAAGATGCTTAGCAAGTAAAAGATGCTTTGAATATAAAGAGATAGTTGGGTCCTCCCTGGTGGCGCAAGGGGTTAAGCACTACACTATGAAGCAATCCGCAGCCTCTGCAGCACAAGTTTGATGCCTGGTCGGCCAGGGAGCAACCAATACGGCGCAGCAGACCTCTCCTGTCTCGCCTGCTATTCCCCCCAGCAATGTATTTCAGTCAGTCTGCCTGTTCTGTTCCCCACTCTGTCTTTGGTGAATCCTCTCACCCCCTGCATCTCTGGCCTGTTCCCCAGCTCTTGTATGCATAAAAAAATAAATCTTTTTTTAAAAAAAGAAAGAGATAGTTGAATGAATAATTCTCAGACCACATGAGATATATCTGTTGAATCAGGGGGCTAAATACTAACTTCACAAAACAACTTGAAGCATGGAAATTTCTCCTTAAATTAATAGGTCACCAGTCTCATGTTTCCTTAGCACAAAAGAATTTCTTTGGTTTTAATGTTTTATTCATTAAAATACTACCAACTATGAAAACAAACATTAATTTCCAGAATGCTGGATTTTAGGACATTGTAATTTTATAATGTTAATCAGAATGACAGTAACTGAAGGAGGAATACTTGTCTAAAGCAGTCTCAATTAAAAAGAACTCAAAATCTCTGTTCTTAACTTCAGTTAACTACAGAATTTTTTTCTTTCACAAACAGAATAGTAATCTCTTTATCTCTCTGGTTTCAGTGTCCTTCACCCCCCAACTCAAATGCTTCCATTTTATTGATATCATTAGCAGGGATTTCATAATTGGTAGTTAGAATTGATATGCAGTGAAGTGTAAGTGGTTGTTAGGATCTTTGTTGCTTAAAGATTTTTTAATTAAATACCAGTTTAGTTTCTGGTGTTGTTTGAAAGGCCAATCTTCCTCAGCAGGAATTTTAGTGGAAGAATGCCAAGCAATGCTCTTAGTTATGTCTCACTTTCAAACCTCTTTAGTGGTGCCAAGTTTGTTATGGGTTAGAAACCGAATAGGATCAAGCAGTCCATTTCTAAAATGTCATTATTTACTTTTCATATGTTTTTATGAAGGCAGTTTAATTATTTCATAGTTACATAACCAGAACATGATATGATGCAAGGATTTGATAAGTGCACTATTTGAGACCATAAGTTAGGAAGAAAATGTTAATTAAGTCATATACAGAGATTCAAATAAAGTAATACATAATTGTATTAGCATCTCTTTCCTTTCCAGATGGGCATTAATCCAGTTTTCATGGGGCTATGTAATATAAGCCTTCCTTCTCTGTTATTCTGGTTTCTCTTAGCCCTTAAGCTTTCTGATAACCCATAAGACCCTGTCTATATCACTCTGAAAAGTGGAATAAAAAGATCCAATAGTAAGAAAGAGGAGCAACGATTTATTAGAGGACCCTCTTCCTGGAACTGTTTTTTTTTAAAGATTTATTTATTCATGCATACAAGAACTGGGGTACAGGCCAGAAGCACAGGAGGGTGAGCAGATTCACCAGAGACAGAGTGGGGAACAGAACAGGCAGATCCAATGAAATACACTGCTGAGGGGAGCAGCGGGCAAGACAGGAGAAATCTGCTGCTCCATATGGGTATCTCGCTGGCCGGCCGGGCTCGAACCCGCACTGCAAGAGGCCACAGACAGTCTCACAGCACTGTGCTCAACTGCCTGTGCCATCAGGGGAGGTCTTCCAGGAACTGTTTATCTCTGCTCAGCTTTTGTCAGTAACATGCAAATAGAGCTGGAGGGAGGGATTAAGCTCACAGCACACCTCGAAATAACTACAAAAACAGGCATGTTTGAGCTGTCCAAAAAATATTTCTAGATTATTTAGATCTGATTGAAATTTCATGGGTGTTATGGACATAATTAAGTGGCAAAATGATGCTTGTTCTGAGACAAACTCAATCTGAGAATTCTAAGGTCACAATAATCCGTTTTACTAGTTTTCCTTATCCTAGGAAGGATTTTTATATATCAGGTACTAAAGAAAAGAATGAACGCAAACAAATATTTGTATTCATGGTCTAGAAATATTTGTATTTCATGGCCTAGAATTTATAGTTGTGAATATGTTGTCAATGTTCTGGAAATGACCTTTCCCTGGTCTAGCAGACAAGGAACAAAGCCATCTGCATAGACTTGAAGTGAAGCAGAAATGTAAATCTGCTGCCCGTGGACAAAGCCAGCCTTTGCAACCTCTACTAAAGATTGAGGAGCCAACTAAAGAAGATTTAAACAATGGATTTCCAGTCTTTGTAACTTAACAGTACATTTCCTTAGAAACCAAGATTAAAAACTCCACTATTTGCCTTCCTCTGTGCGTAGATAGCATCAACATATCTTTAAGTCAAAATAACTTAGGATCAGAAGCCCATCTCTGAAGAATAATTACATTTTTGATGTCCATGATTCGCTGTTCCTATCTACATAGGAATCAAGCTTGTGATTACCGGGACAGTTCTCACAGAGTAAAATCTGTCAGATTGCTTCCTGGGATTGAAGTGTCACTGTGATTATCTAATAAAGTCTGTCTAACTATTATTGATACTTTTATCCCAGTTAATAAGTCTATACTTATATTATCTAAAGAGACTCTATCACTGTATATTTTTTAAAAAGAGACAGGGTGATTCTGATATTAAGCAGAACCACAGGGAACCAAAACTGATACCAAGTGAAACTGCAGGGAACCAAATCAATACTGATGAAACAAATGAGTGTCCAGGTACCCCAAAGTGTTAAGGGGAAAAACCCATGTTGCCTGTCCTAGAGGTTCAAACCACCCACACACATAAAGACAGGTAATTAGACTCTAGTGTACTCAAGGATTTTTAACAGAGAGAGGGGAAAGGAGTAGGGGAGAAAAGGATTTCAAATAACAGAACCCCATCAATCTCCAGAATCACCCATCCCTTCATGGGCAAATGCCCAGGAAAACAGGCAGGGTCCAGAGCTGAGCAGCAAGTCTCTAGGAAAATGAGTACAAGGCACTCATTCCAGCAGGAGAAAATAAGAATAGGTTGGTCAGAGCTCACAGGTCAGGGAGAAAAGGAAAAACCTGATGTTCAAAATGTACCAGCTAAGCTGGAGGACCATCATAGGCTCAAGGTAACAGTGTAACAGGGTGGTCCCCAGGAAAGGGGGAGGTTTCCTGCCCCACCCAAGAGAGGGTGGAGCTGAGCAAGAAGAAGAGAAGCTGCAGAGGAGACTGAGGAAGGAAGCACGATGGAGCCAGAAGGAGACCTGGAGGAGGCGCATGGAGCCTAGAGACACGTGAAGAAACTGCGCTTGTCTTTTGGTCGTGGACTGGGTGACACCGATGTGGGTGAGACCTGTGGGGAGGTGACAATGGCAGCTTTTATCTTGATGTTGATTTCCCCATGGGGCTGACTAACCACGGATGGCTCTGTCCTAAATCTTCGTGGTCGCCAAATCTGTTATAGGACAGGGAGAGGGGCAGCCCAAACCCCACAAACCTGCCTATTCTACATGGGTTCTGCCATCCGCCGCATCAACACAAAACATATGAGACTTTAATGGGAAGGAACTTTAATAAAACTAGGAAACAATACAGGAAAAGCAAATAATCTAGTTTCTAAATGAAACACCCAAAGTTACCCATCCCCTCGTGGGTAAAACTCCATCCAAATGGGATCGGCCCAGAACAAGGCCCCAAAGCCTGCCACAAGTCTAAAGTATCTTCCAGTGGGGACCCACAGAAAAGGTTCACAAACAACCGGACAAGCCCGGAAGGAAAAGAGCAAAATCAACATCAAGATAAAAGCTGCCATTGTCACCTCCCCACGGGTCTCACCCACATCGGTGTCACCCAGTCCACGACCAAAAGACAAGCGCAGTTTCTTCACGTGTCTCTAGGCTCCATGCGCCTCCTCCAGGTCTCCTTCTGGCTCCATCGTGCTTCCTTCCTCAGTCTCCTCTGCAGCTTCTCCTCTTCCTGCTCAGCTCCACCCTCTCTTGGGTGGGGCAGGGAACCTCCCCCTTTCCTGGGGACCACCCTGTTACAACAGCTGCTATTGTTTCTGCAAAGAGCCAGATCCAAATTGCTAAAAGCACAAGAAGCAAGGACCAGGAGTAGCCTGCTTAGTGTTTCTTCTGTTTTTCCCTAGTTCCCCACACAAAGTCCATGACCCTCCTTCCTCCTTCCCAGCAGACTTCCATTCACAGCATGCTGGGAGTGCTAGAGTCAGAAGTTAGTGGCACAATGACAAGGACAAAATTTATAGTGTCACTCTGTTTCTGAGTTTGCAAAACCCAGCCTACTTCTAACAATTCCTATATGTGAGGGTAAGAGTAAGAGGAAGGTGTGTGTGGAGGAACTGGGAAGGACAGATGTTACACACCCACATTAGGAAAGAGGCCTAGGTCCTTTAGGACATCCTATTCTGTAAGAAGAGACTTCAGTGGAGTGGGAGAGGTAATGACCTGATGTTGATAACTTGAGCACCAGGGTTGTGGCACCAGGAGTCTACTTGAGGTTTCTGGATGAGTCCTCAGTTGTGGGCAGGACTAGACTGCTAACAGAGAACTGCATATCTATGAGCAAGAGTTATTTGCATTGCTGTCAGTTATCTCCAATTTATAGGGTTGTAAAATAGTTCAAAGACAGTGGAAAAACCCAGCCACCCCATAGAATTAGCTGATTCAACTAGTTTTCCATGAAATTATTTGTAATTTTTTTGAACCATTTCAGATTCTTTCACAATTTTTCCCTTTGTTGGCAAGCATGGAAATAAGAGATTGTTTTCAGATGCTCCACAAAATCCTACTCACCTCTAAATCTTTCACAAATGACTCTACTTTGAAGTTTTGCTGATTCCCACATCTGATTGTGATCTCTTGTTTTTATATTTCCACAATTCTATTGTCTCTAATGCCAGTATTTCTTTTTACCATCAGTAATAGATATGTCTATTTTAATTCCTATGATGAATTTTTAGTAGCTTTTTAAAAATCCTCTATTAGAGGGTCTATATATGTTATATGTTCAAAAGATAAGTTTTAATGAATTAAATATGATTCTTACGTCCATTTAGCTTGTCCTGATTAGATTTGCTTATAGGTAAAGATGGTAGTTCCTGCAAAGTATATCTCAGGACTCAGTCTTCATCTCTTCTCTCTCTCTCTCTCTCTCTCTCTCTCTCTCTCTCTCTCTCTCTCTCTCTCTCTCTCTCTCTCTTTCTCTCTCTCTTACTGTTATGAGTACCTAAAACATTTTCACCACAAGATTTAATAATGAATAAAGGCATGATCTCTAAAGAGCTATTTCAGTGTCCCACTAAACATTTGCTCCCATTAATAGATCAACATGGTATAATTTACCAATTTGATTGGTCCCAAAAGACTGGTAAAGAAGAGGAAATTTTCCCCTCTGATAGTAAATGAGAAAATAAAACATTTGGAGTTGGGGAATCCTGGGTCATAATTATTGAAGATGAACAGAAGTTCTTCATGGCCATCCTCATAAGAAAACTTTACTGCTCCTTTCTTCAGTGAAATTAGAAACTCAGAAATATATTTCCATGAGAAGTATGAATTAAAAATTTTAAATATTTTTAAGGCTTCCTCTTATTTTTTGTAGTACAAGCTAGATCACGATCATCATATAATATGTACAATATGATAATATTATACCTTGAATTCTTCTTTATGTCACTGAATATGTGAAAACATTAAGAAAGTCTAAATCTTGCCTTCAAAACTAAAAGTTATTCCTCTGGGATAACCCAGAAACTATTAGCATCCTTGCATAAATGACACTTGGTAACACATATCAGACACTACATTGGTCTAGAATTCCAGATTAAATTATCCACAGTTTTGATTCAATTAGCCTTTGATTCAGTGCCTTTGTCCTTATTAACAAAGTCATTCCAGGAGAAGTTGAGCCCTGTTAAAGTTTTACCTAGCTAAGATTCTCCTGAAGGGAAGATGTGAGTTACAGAGTACTTGCACTGGCAAATAAAACCACAGTGCAAGTCTGCTCCCTGTGGATTTTAATTTGCAGCAACAATAAACTGCAAGTAATGGGCCTTAGGTTGGATGGTTTAATGCAAAGTTCAAATCAGAATTAGGAGATCTTGTCTTGAAAAAGGTGAGGTAAATGTCACAGGCCAAATGGTCTGAGAGTTTTATAAAATGCTCCCTTTCTCATATCTACATAGACTGGTTTTACATCCCTCCCCAGATAACTTTATATAATTCTTTTCACTTGAATTTGTTCTTTCGACTCAGGTTGCACTTTGCACTTTTAACCCCAGGGGAAAGGGACAGCAAATATGACCAGGAGAAAATTTTAGGCTGTCAAAACATTAATCTCCCAATTAATACCTGCCCTTTTTATATACTTTTATCTCTAATTGTAATGTGCATGCTGCTTTCTCCCTCTATATTAATTCATTAATTTATCCTTTTATTTTTATATTATTTTACTTATTCATTGATGTTCATTTATTCTTTCCTTCAATAAACCAACATCTATTGAGAGTCTACGGTGTTTCTTAATGGAGATGCTATTTGGCATTTTGGGGAAAATAATTCTTTGAGATAATTATTTGTATAAGATGGTCTAGTATATTGCAAAACATTTATTATATCTGGGTTCCATCCACAAAGCACTTCTTATTCCCTAAGCAACCTAGCCTTACTCTTTACTTCCATTTCTAAACATCACAGAAAAGAACCTGGGTATAATCTACTGTCAGAGGCTATCAGGATGAATAAGACAAAATTGTGGAACCACAAGAAGTTGTTATCCTCACAGGAAAAACAAATAAGTAAATAATATAAAGTGTGATATATGCTGTGAGAGAAATAAAAACAAACTGATGACTTTCCGCCAAGACTTCTCAACGAAGGAAATGCTTGAGTAAAAATGACATATATTTTGATGATATATTTCTAGGCATCAGAAGAGGTCCAAAGGCTATGCCAGAGTTTAGAAAAAAATGTTTTGGAAGAACTGCAAGCAAATTCATCAGGGCTGGTGCATGGTGGTTTTGCTGGCGAGGCGGTGACTAGTAAGACAGGAGGTGTGATTGAGAGGAAGGTGTCCCAGGCCAGGCTAAAGTATTTAGACTTTATTCTTAGGAATATGGGGGCATGAAAATGAGCTGTTCAGGAGTTTTAAAAAAAATCTCTCTGGAAAGGACTCTGGGATCTTGATTAAAGGAAATAAGAATGAGAACAAAGCATCCTATTGACTATGTTAGACTATTTTATATCTGAAAGTTTGTATCTTCTGACTCTCTTCACCCATTTTGACCACCCCTCACCCCCTGCTTCTGGCAACCACCAATCTATTCTCTATTATCTATGAGTGTTTGTTTAATTCCACATGTAAGCATAAAGTATTTCTTTTTCTCTGACTTATTTCACTTAACATAATGCCCTCAAGGTCCATCCATATTGTCAAAATGGCAATATTTCCTTCTTTTCATAACTGAATGATATTCCTTTGTATACTCATATACACATTTTCTTTATCCATTCATCCATTTTTGGACACTTACAGTCTTTCCATATCTTGTCTATTGTAAATAATACTGCAGTGAACATGAGAGTGCATATATCATTTCAAGTTAATGTTTTCATTTTTTCTGGATGAATACCCAGAAGTGGAATTGCTGGATAATATGATAGTTCTATTATTTTGGGGGGTTTCTCTATTTTTGCCTCTTCTCTTATCCACTCCATACTGTTTTCCATAGTATCTGCACCAATTTCATTTCTACCAATTGTACAAAGGACTTCCCTTTTCTTCAGATTCTCACTAACATTTGTTTTTTCTTATCTATTTAGAATTAGCCATTTTAACGGTAATATCTCATAGTGGTTTTGAGGTAATATCTCATAGTGGTTTCGATTTGCATTTCCCTGATGCTTACTGATGTGGAACGCCTTTTCTTTTACCACTTCACCATCCATGTGTGTTTCTCCTTTGGAAAAATGTCTATTCTGATCCTCTGCCTAGTTTTTAATGATTTTTTGCTAATAAGGTGTATGAACTTTTACATTTTCTGAATATTTAACCCTTATCAGATATATCACTTACAAATATTTTTCCCCATTCCATGGATCCCTTTTCATTTTGTTGATGATTTTTCTTTTTACTATGCAGAGCTTTTTAGTTTAATGTAGTCCCACTTGTTTATTTTTGTTTTTGTTAATGTTTGTTTCTTATGTTAAATCCAAGAAAATCATGCCCAAGACTAGTTAAGAAACTTAACATCTATTTTTATTCTAGGAGGGTTTTTTTTTGTTTGTTTGTTTGTTTCACCTTTTTACACTCAAGTTTGTAACCATTTTAAGTTCATTTTCGCATATGGTGTTAGATAATGGTCTAGTTTCATTCTTTTGCATGTAACTTTTCAGTTTCCCCAGCACCACAAGAGATTGTGCTTTAGTTTTGTAATATAGTTTGAAACCTAGGATCATGGGCCTTCCAATTTGATAATATAGGTTTAAATAAAGGAGTATGATGCCTCTAGGTTTTTTCCTTTTCAAGATTGTTTTGACTGTTGAAGGTCTTTTGTGTTCCAGAAACATTATAGGATTGTTGTTTGTATTTCTTTGGAAAATGCCATTGGAATTTTGATACAGATTGTATTAAATTTGTAGATTACTTAGGGTAATATGGACATTTTAACAGGATAAATTTTTCCAATCCATGAACACAGAAAATCTTTCCATTTATTTGTGTCTTCAATTTCTGTCATCAATGTTTCAGAGTTTTCAGTGTACAGATCTTTCATCTCCTTGATTAAATTTATTCCTAGGTATTTTATTCTTTTTAATTCAATTGTAAATGGGGGTATTTTCTTGATTTATCTAATTTCTCATTAATAGTGTATAAAATGCAACTGATTTTTGTATATTGACTCTGTGTCTTATAATTACTAAATTCATTTATTCTAATTATTTTATTTTTGTTGTAGTCTTTAAGGTTTTCTGTATATAATATTATGTCATCTGCAAACAGTAACAGCTTTATTTTTTCCTTTCTCATTAGGATACCTTTTATTTCTTTTCCTTGCCTAACTTTCTCACCAGGACCTCAAAAACTATGTTGCATTAAATTGGTAACAGAAGGTATTCTTGTCTTATTGTTTATCATGAAAGAAAAGCTTTCAGCTTTCCATGAGTCAGTGTTTGATCTCTTTTATTACTATCTATCAGCAGATATAAAGGAAAGTAGAGGGCATGAGTTAGTTATTTCTGTAATATCTATTTCCCTTTTTCCATTTGGCTACTAATTTCCATTTTGGAGCCATGTGATTCTACGGAAATTTATTCCACTTCCAGCTCCAATATGAAACACATAACTGAATTTAAGCTTATTAATTTATCCCATTTATCTGGCTAGAGTGATTGGTTCAATGATGGTAGAGATGGTCACACAATAGAAACCAGAAACAAACCGTACTGAAAACTAGGATACAGTGGAACAATTCCTGGCCTCAGAATGAGGCCAACTCTGGGAAAGGTAAAAAGAAAAAAAAAAAAAGAAGGGGCCTCCCTGGTGGCTCAGGTGGTTGAGCACCACACTGTGAAGCTGTCTGCAGCCTCTGTATCTCAGGTCTGATCCCAGGCATCCCAGGAGAAACCCAGATGGCACAGTAGACCTCTCCTATCTCGCCCTGTCTTGCCCACTGCTCCCCTCAGCAGTGTATTTCTTCAGTCTGCCTGTTCTGTTCCCCGCTCTCATCATCTAAGGACTAAAATCTGTTTTTTTCATGATATTATCTAATCTAATTAAATTCAAACAAAAAATTAACTGTAAACATTGCACTGTGCTAAATTTTGTGAGAATGCAAAAGTCAGGTTCCAGTTTCTAAAATTTAAATCATATAGAGTGCACACACACATACCATACCATTCACCCCCTCGCTTATTAAATTCCTAAAAGCAAGATGAGACAAAACAGGAGGAAGAACTCAAGTGAATTGTACAGATGGCAAGTGCAATAGGATTTGAGAGAAAGTGGAAGGCAATCTGTGCTATTCAGTTAATGTGGGGTGATTAGAGGAAATTCCCCAAGGCTCTCTTTTCTCTCAGTTAATATGTTAGCATTAAAGAGGGTAGCAGGCTTACTCTCTTTCTCTGCTGAAAGAGATGAGGGATCTTTTTACAAGTTCTGTGACCTTGAGCAAGTCACTGAGCCCCATAATGCATCATTTTTTTTTTCATTTTATACACTTAATGATAATGTAAGACCCTACTTTTTTTTTCTTAAAGTTATTGTAGAGGATCAAAATCATAATGGGAAATAATGTTACAGTACTCTGTAAACCAGAAAGCATTAAAGAAAAGTAGAAAATAACAATAATTGTAGAGGTGGCCTTGACAGACTCAGAACAGTCCCAACTTCTCTAGCTTTTATTTAGTTTTGCTTTTTGTGAAATCTAATAATGAGGTGGAAAATTTTGAAAATGTAGAGGATACCTCTGAGGCTCATCATTGTCATTTCCATTTTGGAGCAGTCCTGTTGGGCAATTATGTAAAAATTTTATAAGTACCTATCTAGCTACATTGTACTCACAAATATAAAACTGACTACAATGAAGTCAATCATTTCTATTTTGGACCAAAAAATATCCCACTCAAATGAAGTTATTCATGTAACTCTGCTTTTGTAAACTTTGCAAATTAAATACTTTATATTACAACATAAGTACATTATGTGCTAGTCCAAGGAGCCCACAAATTTAATATAAAGCAGTAATTGAGGGAAATACTGACTATGGGGTCCTAAAAGATCCTGCATCTCTTCCATTTTCTTTTATTTAGAACAAAACAATTTCTATAAATCTTATTCCTTTTCTCTTAACTACATGCTTTATTCTTTTCTCTTGCTTTCTTCTCTGGTCCTTTGCCTGTCCTCTGTCCACTTCTGATCTTCTTAAATGCAGGATCATGATAGATTTCCCTTCAACATCCTTCTTTCAGAGCTCTTATTGAAGTTGTACTTAAGAGCAATAAGATTTTCCAGGCATCATCTTCTTCCCTCTAAGAACTAGTATGGGCCACTCTTAAGAGAATTTGAGAGAGGGCAGTGCTGAGTATTAGCAATGAGGTATAGAAGAGAATCTATGCTCAGTCATTCTTGGTGGCACAGGGGTTAAAGTTTCAGCACTATAAAGGTATGGCCAGCCCTTGCAAGACTAGTTTGAAGACTAGCTCCTGGCCAGGGAGCTAACCCACATGGTGCAGCAGACCTCTCCTGGCTCACCTGCGGCTCAGCAGTATATTTCAGTGAATCCACCTGTTCTGCTCCCCACTCTGACTCTGATGAATCCTCTCACCCTCTGCACTTCTGGCCTACACTGCAGTTCTTGTATGCATAAATAAATAAATGTCTTTTAAAAAAGAGAATCTATGTTCTAGACATAGAATTACATACAAACCATGTTCTGGTTTCCTAGGGATTTCAGAGCAACAAAACCCCTCAGAAAATAAAAGCCATCAATAATTGTAAGGCAAAGTAGACTCTGGTTCTTTCTGCTTCTAGAGTTATAATCAAACAGCTATAATCATGCTCTTAACAAAGAAATTCTTAGGGAGTATTTTATATCCATTTATTACTTTCTAGCCTGATATCAATTTCATCAATGGTTTCAGTGTGTAGGTGTACCTTTTAGCTAAAAGTTAAATTTATCACTGCTCAAAATTCCTCAGTAAATAGATAGGCTATTGGAATAATCAGAATAAGAATCAGCCATTATTCAAAGCTGCAAACAACAGAGCCCGCATTGTCTAGTTAAGCAGAAAAGGAATTTATTAAGATGTTGGGCAGCTTACCAAATCTCTGTATAAGTGGGCCTTAATCCAGATTTACAGGCTTCATGGCTTGTAATAATTAGGCTACTGGGCTTCTCAGTGAAGATTCTACCCCTCCTGCTTCTGGATGCAGGACTAGGTGCTTGCACATTTGCACTGTCATTACTGAATGTGGGATTCAACTGCTGGGGCCTCTACCTTAGCTGCCTGGATGAGTTTTTTAAAAACTTTATTTCTATTTTATCACTTATTAGAAAACCTTTTTTATTCTGAAATAATTATTAATTACCCAAAAACTGTTCAGAGATGTCCCTTCTATCTTCACCCACTTTCTCTTACTAGCTATATCTTGTATAATTATAGCACAAATTCAAACCAAGGAAAATGACATTGGTACAATTCATAGACCAGGAGTTAGTATTGCACTGATTCAAATAAAATGTGAAGACCTTGGTATTATATTGATTGATTTACATCCCCCAGCTTTGTTCTTTGGGCTACAGTTGTCATTTATAGTGTCTATATGTAGAACCACAGGCAATATCATGGCATATGCTTTGAAGTTATAGGTATTCAAAGGCATTAATAGGAAAATATCAGCTTTGTATTTATTGGATCTTATTTGCAGTAGTTTCATATTTTATAAAGTTGTCACAAACACAGAATTAATGTATACTGACCCATCGCTTCAAGGAGATCACACTAGGTTCCTGGGAACCTCTGATCGCAGTGTATTTATGAACTGATCATTACATAACCTTGTTTTAGGTATGTTTCTGTTTAAAGAGATCTTATGTTCAATATTGAACTGATTGGTATAACAGCACTGTAAGTCATGCTTGAAGGAAGCTTATCTAAGAAGAAGATGTGAATGTGCTGATGAGAATGTGCTGGGAATAAGTATACTGGGCAACTCATCATTTTTGCTTTTCTGCATATGTCCTTGAATGACTGAAAACACTATATATTGATTTGGGGGTGACGACTTCTAGCTAGTAGGTGAATTCACAGATGTGGAATCTGTGAATAATGAAGACTGAATATATTTCCTTGAGTATTTCCCATTTCTCATGTTCTTTCTTTATTCCCAAAATTTTGAGTTTATGGCAGTATGGCAGTCACTTCTAGATGTGGAAAACTTTCTGTGCTGCTACTACTATCTTTCTTAGTAGACCTGTCTTGTTGCTTGGGATTGTTACTCTTCTGTCCAATCTAGCTTCCTGTCCATTATTCAGAGGCTCTTCATAGGTCCTGACATCAATAGATACTTTTTTCTTTCCAAAGCACATATCAGTATAGCCATTTAAAATATTCCTTTCCTGCCAGAATTAGGGGTTTGTCACATGAAAGAACGCTGTAGAAAATAGCCAGTCTGCCTTTTTTAATTAAACTTCATTTCAATCTTTTTCTTTTTTTTTTAAAGGAAGCAGTGGCGATAATAGCTTGATTTAATTATTTAGCTAGGAAAAGAAGGAACATAAATTATTCTAATTTAGAAGAGTTAAGAGAGGGTATACTACAAACCTTAGACTTACCAAAGGAGAGAGATTTTAGGGAGTTCATATTGTTCTGATTATAAAAGAACACTAAGCTTACGAAGTTTGTAGGTTTGATTTCTCACTTGTTTCATATGGGCTTTGAATTTACCTTGAATTTTTCTAGTCTTTGCCTTACATGTCTTAAGATTTCTTGACCTACTCTAAGTATCCCAGGCTTATAGAGTTCTAAATTTACATACAAACACTGCCACCTTGTGGGCCATTTCTTGTGTCTCCCATTCCTCCCCTCAAATGCAAATATATTCATCTAGCAAGGTCAACTTTTGTTAAGGGCTAAGGGCTGTACGAAGACCTTTACGTATATCAGCTCATTTAAACTTCACAAGAACTTTATGAAGGAAGTACAGTATTACTACTTCTGTGTTAGAAATGAGGAAGTTGAGATCTAGAGGGATTATGTAACTTACCTGAGGTCTCACAGCTAGTAAGAACAGGAGTAAAATTTCCTGTCTGTGTAGTTTGCCTCATGAGTCCTTGTTTTTACTGCATCCATGCGTGAAACTAATAAGTTAAAAAAATAATACTATGTGACACAATAACTAGTAGAACTCGTAGAGAAGAGAGAATGACTGTTCTGGGTACAGTCAGAAGCGCGGGAGGTGAGAGGATTCACCAGAGCCAGAGTGGGGAACAGAACAGGCAGAGTGATGAAATACACTGCTGAGGGGAGCAGCGGGCGTGGCAGGAGAGGTCTGTCTCTCCATGCGGGACCCTCGCTGGCGGTGGGGGATGGAACCGGCGCTGAAGAGGCTGCCGGCAGCTTCACAACCGCTGAGCCACCAGGGGAGGCCCGGATTTACCATTTTTTGAGAATGTGGTCTCCTCTGAATGTTTGGAGGATAGTCTTCACATAAGAATGCAGCTGGGACCATATTCCCCCAGATCTAATTGTATAGAAATACCTTATCATTGTTTACTTTTTGTCTGCCCTGAACCTTTTAGTCTTGGGGAGAACTACTTACTTTTCGTAAAATATGAGATTCTAGCAGAGATAGCCAATCGTGATAATCTTAACTCTTCACCTAGTCTGAGCTAATATGATTACATCAGGGGTCCCTGGAATTTTTGCACTTCAGAAAGAGGGTTCAGTGCTATCTTCCTTAATGGTAAATTTGAGGTGTGTCTGAGAAAGTTGCTTCAGCCAAGCATTTACACATATAAGATAATCTTTTAAGCCTACTTTAGAAATTCCAGTCAACTATTTTTCTATATTTTTATGCTCTTGATTTAAATAGATCAGTTAACATTTTGTAAGAGAGCCCCCAGTCTCATGGCTGCACCCTCTGACTTCCCTCATGAAGGCAACTGGGCGAAAGTTGGAAGAAAATAATGAGTTTGCTGCTCCACACGCTGGTGTCTTCAACTGGGACAGCTGGAAACAAGGGGTAGAGTAGAGCCTTGGGGTACACTTTAAAAGAATCAGTGGACTTTGTGGGAGTGTTATAGGACAGGGAGAGGGGCAGCCCAAGCCCCGCAAACCTGCCTATTCTAAATGGGTTCTGCCATCCGCCGCATCAACACAAAACATAGGAGACTTTAATGGGAAGGAACTTTAATAAAAACTAGGAAACAATACAGGTGAGGCAAAGAGTCTAGTTTCTAAATGAAGCACCCAAAGTTACCCATCCCCTCGTGGGTAAAAGTCCATCCATATGGGAATGGCGCAGAGCAAAGCCCCAAAGCCTGCTAAAAGTCTAAAGCATCTTCCAGTGGGGACCCACAGAAAAGGGTCACAAACAACCGGACAAGCCCGGAAGGAAAAGAGCAAAATCAACATCAAGATAAAAGCTGCCATGGTCACCTCCCCACGGGTCTCACCCACATCTGTGTCACCCAGTCCACGACCAAAAGACAAGCGCAGTTTCTTCACATGTCTCTAGGCTCCATGCGCCTCCTCCAGGTCTCCTTCTGGCTCCATCCTGCTTCCTTCCTCAGTCTCTTCTGCAGCTTCTCCTCTTCCTGCTCAGCTCCACCCTTCCTTGGGTGGGGCAGGGAACCTGGAACCTCCTTTCCTGGGGACCACCCTGTTACAGGAGGGGCTGTGGTTTCTGCTCAAAACCCATAGGCAGCTTTTCATCTAGCTCCGGCTGGTTGCTCTTAGCTTCAGGGCTGTGGTGGTCTGCGGGTTCCTGCTCTCTTGAGAGACTTTGGTGACTGCCATCTCGACCTCACGATGGATTCAGCGTGGGCAGCATATTTTGAACTTTGGTTCTCTCCTCCCCTCCCAGCACTGCACAGCCTCTTACTTGTGTTTCCTGCAGGAGGCTGCCTTGGATTCATTCTTCTGGTGGCTCTGTTCTTGGTCCCTCAGCGTTGAGCCCTGCCTGTTGGAACATTTGTGCATGAGGAATGGTTGATTTTGGAGTTTCTGTATATTGAAATTCTTTTCACCCTCTATTCCCTTTGAAACTTTCACTGTTTTAAAATCTTTGGGCACACCAGTTTGATTACTTTGCTTTTGCCTTCATGGGTGAGCATGGACCCTTAGAACAGGCAAGATGGGTTTTTCCCCTTAACAGTTTGGGGTCTGTTTTGCAACCATCGCAGACGAGGTCGGTTCATTGTCAGTTCAGGCAACTTAAAAGAGAAACTTGGAGACAGCACTTGGCATCATCCCCACAGGTGGCTTTTTATTTTTTTAAGATTTATTTATTTATTTATTTATACAAGCACTGGGTACAGTCAGAAGCATGGGAGGGCGAGAGAATTCACCAGAGCCAGAGCGGGGAGCAGAGCAGGCAGAAGGACCGAAGTACACTGCTGCGGGGAGCAGCGGGCGGCAGGAGAGGTCTGCGCGCCATGTGGGACCCTCGCCAGTGGCCGGGGATCAAAACCGGCGCTGCAGAGGCTGCGGGCAGCTTCGCAACCCAGCGCTCAACCACTGCGCTACCGGGGAGGCCCAACCCCACAGATGTTTTTATAATACAAAGGGGAAACAAGACAGCAGGAAGAAAGCAACTTGGGCCCCCTACAAATCTTTATATGCTTTTTCCTCTGGGCTTTCTCTGGCGTTCTCTCGGGTTCTCTTCCTCTCTTTCTTTCGTGCTCCTCCTCTCTTAGTGATGCTGCCTTCATAGCCTCAGCCTCCAGACTCAGGTGTGCACACTCACTCATGCCCACACCATACTCCAGGTATCCACCATCAGGCATGTGTGCCCTGAGCCCATGCTCCCAAGCGTCTCCATATCAGCATAATCAAAGGCACAGGTGAGGGCCTCCCTGGTGGCACAGGCAGTTGAGAGCAGCGCTGCAAAGCTGTCCACGGCCTCTGCAGTGCGGATTTGATCCCCGCCGGCCTTGGAGGCCTTGGAGCAACCCACATGGCGAGCAGACCTCTCCTTTGTTGCCTGCTGCTCCCCTCAGCAGTGTATTTTGTCCGTCTGCCTGTTCTGCTCCCCACTCTGTCTCTGGTGAATCCTCTCACCCTCCCGTGCATCTGGCCTGTACCCCAACTCTTGTATAAATAAAATAAATCTTAAAAGAAAAGTCACAGGTGAGAGCTACAGAGGCCAGCAGTGTAGAAGCCTGACCAATTCACTTGCTTTACAGGGCCCCTGGGTACCTCTTGTTTTTAAAAAAAATGCCTAATTTTGATTTTTACCTCCCCTAACTGCTTCTACCACACATTTTTCATTCAACTGTACTTCATTTATACTATTCCTAGTCATCCCGACATTCTGTCTGGCAGATAACCAATATCTTTGAAGGTACCTGAGTTTCCAGGGAAGTGGAGAACTATTCTATGATCTTGCTTCATCTAGTTGTTTCCTAATCATTTTTCAGATTTTAATTCGATTATTACTTCTTTGGGAAGTTAGATTAAATTTATCATTGCATTATTTGCATTACTAACAAAGCTGCAATCTATTATGAGTGGGAATATCATTTTTGCTCACTTTTGGTTTCCCAGTGCTTATTACAAGTATCTGGCATTTGGCAATTGTTAAAATGAATGACTGCTTGGAATAATTCTACTGTAAAGGAAATATTTATAAGGAGTAACACTTTTACAAAGTGCTATTGTGTGCTTGGCTATATATATCTGTATTGTTGGAGGGGGCAACAACCACCCCATCTAGGTTGTTCTAAGACTTGATTGATGAGCAAAATAACCAGATTAGTAAGAGAACAAGTCAAAATTCAATAACATACATATGGAGACTTTACCAGGTGGTAAATGCTAAGAAATAATGGAAGTGACTGGGGATTTAGGGACTTAAGAGCACCAAGGAAAGGTCAGTTACATAACAAATGAGAGTAAAGATGGGATTCTTAGGACATGTTCACTGGTAAACCTACAAGTGTTTGAGACCCCTCCTCACACAAACTATATTCTCCTAGTTTAAAGGGGAGCAGGGATTTCCTTTTTGATTAGGAAAATAGCAACAGCTTAGTCCTGATGCTCTGTCCTTTAATTAGGGAAAGGTGAAAGGTCTGGGTAAGGACAGAAGCTTCTCTACCTCAAAGGATTTCATTGCTTTTTGCTAAAAATACAGTGCATGCCAGAGCCAGGGTTTTGAGACCAGTTCTGACAATTTTGGGGTGGTTAGAGTTGGGCATCTTCAATTTCATTACATTTCACAACCCTAAGCATTATTGTTTTTATTTTACAACGAGGCGTCAGGAAAGCTAATTAGCTTACCCAGAAAAACAGAAAAAGACAAACGGTTTGAACTCAGGTGAATACCTTTATTTATATTATTGGTTTCACTTGCTACTACTGGCTTCTTTATGCATGCATTTAAAAAGTCGTTACAGTTTATTTTCAAAATCAATTTTTACATTGCACAGTGCCTTTTGCTAGGTGTCAAAGTAGGAAAAGGCAAGAATAAGGGGCAAAGAGACAGAAAATTGTATTGGGGAGGGCAGCAGGATTAATAGTCGCGTAGCCTCGGGCTTGCACAAGGAAGACTACAAAAAGTAGAGTGAAGCTGAATGGGCCAGTCCCCAAAAAACATCTAGTCCGAATTCTAAAAGTTTTATCTATGAGAATGACTAAGCGGTTCGCATAACTGCCCACGTGGCAAGAGCTGTACAGCCAACTCCTACCCCTTTGTTTGTTTTGAGCGTTCCTTGAACGCTTTAATGCGTGCTTTCTGTGTTACGCATTCCGCTGTATTATGTTTTGATCTCTTAGTGTCGATTTCTGGCTACTTCGGTCCTTTTGTTTTCACTGATCACTTTTAAAATGCTTAGGACGCAGTTGGCGGGAGGGGGGCAGGTAGGTAGGTGGGCAACACAGTGCAAGCCCGGAGTCAGGCGCTGAGAGGCGCGAGCTGGGTTTGCAGCTGGCCCCTCGGAGGCGTTCTAAGAAGACACTGACGCCTTCCCACCCGCCGAGTGACTCCCGGAAAATCTGGGCAGAGGTGCGAGTCGGAGGGGCTTGGCTGTGTCTCTGTAACCCCGCTGGCCGGGAGAAAGGAGGAAACTTTTCTCCTCAAATGCTTAAGCATTTGGCGTCTGCTTTTTAGCGACCAGGTGCCTGGAGAGCGTCTTTTCTACCTGGCCCTCGGAGGACTGCGCAAGGGGTCACTTTCAGCGCCGCTGCTGGCCTGGAGCCCCCAGCTCCGCTGCTCTCCGCCCTCAGCTGGCGCCCAGAGCCCCAAGGCCGGCAGGGTCAAGCTCCCTCCGGGCGCCAGGGAAAGGCCACAGTTTAGGTGTCGCCACGCGAGGCCTTCTGGGCAGACACCAGCCAATCCGCAAGCGGCATACACGAGCCCCAGCCAATCAGCGCCCTACTTATTGCTCGGTACCGCCCGCGCCGGCCCTTTCTCTCAGCCCCCCTTCCTGCTGCCTGTAGTCGCGGCTGTCGCTGCCGCCGCCTCCAGAGCTGACCGGGCTCTGGGGACTGGTCCCTGCTGGCGCCGTTCGCTTTTTCCTGTCGCCTTCACTGAGGATGAGTCCCCGCGCGACTGTGCGCTCGCCCCGCGGAGACGACCGGCGCTTTTTCATCTAGCGACTGGTGAGGGAGCGCTCGGGCGGCCCGACCTGGCGGAGGCGACGGCGTCCCTTCAGCCGAGGGGCGGGGGACTGCGCCGCGTTCCGGAGGGCGCGGGCGGGCCGCGGGAGGCCGCCGGGTGGCGCCCGGGCTGCCTGGCGTCGCGGGTCTGGCCCAGGGGCCGGTGTCCCGGCAGCCGCCCCCCGCCGCCTCCCCCGGCTTATGAATGGTCTGTGGAGGCGACGCGCGGCGTCCTGCCGGGCACGCCCTCCAGCGATGTGGCAACGCGGCTGTGTCCCGTGTCGCTTCTCTGTAAAGCTGGAGTTCGAAGCGTTTTCTGGAGGCGCCCTTGTGCCGTCTCCCTCCCGCGGGGTCACACAGTTTGAGTTCACTCGGGATACAGTTTGTGACAGTTGTGTGAAAAGAGAGCGGTTCTTTTTGGGGGAGAGAGGATAGAGGCCTTTTTTTTTTTTTTTTTTTTTTTTTTTTTTAAATCTTGTCAGGTTCTAAAAGAAAAAGTTTTAGTTAAGTGGCGAAATAGGTAACGCAGGGTCTCCTTGACTCTTCTTTCGCAGCGTAGTTAAAACAAAACAACAAAACCTTCATGTGCTAGCCAGACAAGTAATTTTTCAGGAAGGAGGGATTGATGTAGCATCTTTTTATTCTCATGCCTCAAAATAGGGCGTTTGAAGATCAGAGTTTATCAGAAATACTCAATGTGACTCTTGAGTGTCCTGTTTCTGTGCCCATCACATGTAAAGTCATATCCCTTTATAGCCCCTTGTTGACCTTTTCACTCCTTTTTCTATTTTGAATTCCTTGATTTTCGTTGGTTTTACAAACTGATATAAGATAAATGAGGGCAGAAGGGGCTATTTTCTAGAGAATTATAAGTGTATGCGGAAACTTTATTTTTAAAGATTTATTTTTGCATACAACAGCTGGGGTACAGGCCAGAGATGGGGGGGAGGTGAGAGGATTCACCAGAGAGAGAGTGGGGAGCAGAACAGGCAGACTAACCGAAATACACTGCTGAGGGGAGCAGTGGGCAAGACAGGAGAGGTCTGTTGCACCACGTGGGTAGCTCCCTGGCCAGATGGGGATTGAATTTGTGCTGCAGAGGCTGCGGATTGCTTCATAGTGCAGTGCTTAACCCCTTGCACCACCAGGGAGGCCACCAGAAACTTTATTTAAAGCTGAGTTCAAGACTTTTTATTTTAAATGGCTACTCTGTTATTTAAAAATAAAAACCTTGTATTGGGGATTTTGAGGTTGATAAATTCTGTGTCAGGAATTTATTGCATTTTTAACTCATGTTTCATGACCATAAAAGATTATGTGGTCATGTAGATATGTAATATTCCTATTACATCAAGGAGTGCAGTATTAGTTGATTAATTATTAATGATATCAAAGTTATTTTACTGTCATTAGTAGGGCAGTGATTCTTTGCCGCATCTAGAAATATGCTTGCCCTCTAAAATTTGCGGGATTTTTCTATTGTAAAAAATTGAAGTTTCTATTTTGTGTACCTAGAGAATATTTAAGATAACATTAGAGTAAAGCACAATATTGATAAAGCTGAATAATTAATTTCCTAAAGTGGTATTTGTGTTTTATAATTGTTATGTGAACTATTTTCAGTACTTACATAAGTTTTAAATTTTACAGATTCTTCCAGTTTGAGTCACTATAATTTGTAACTTTGTAGCAGTTGTTTTAATGTAATATTGATACAGAGTTATGGGAGATACCTTGGCTTTAGAGAGCGCTTTAAAGAAAACCCTACTCATTGAATACATACTACATTTTGTGGAAAACATGGAGTATGTTATCCTCTCCCTCCTCCCTTAAAGAGCTTAAAATCTTTATTGGTAGGCAATGTACACATTTCCAAGGCAGGTTATTTTGCAGATGAAGAAATTGAGGATTAGGGAGATTAAGTTACTTGGTCAAGATAATAGGATCTTAAGCCTTATAATTACAAATAAGGGTAATTTTTTTTCTTTTCTCTCTGAAGAATTCTTAATTGCATTTTGGGTAGAGTAGGTAAATTCATAGTACTCATTTCAATCTGTTTAATTTTTGATAGACTACTTACAATTTCGCTAGACTAACAAATTCGCAACAATTTCCCAATGTAAAGTGTAAATAGTCATATACACAGGGCTATAATGAAACTGAAAAAGGATTAAATTACTTAATTTATGTAAAGCAATATGCTTGTCCATATGAAATTCAAAAGATGGTATGTAAGTCATGAGCAAATTGGCAGCCTTGTGAAGATTTGAGTGAAAAATATTCAAGCAGAAAGGACTTTAATATAGTTATGCCATTTTCTGACCTACATACCAATATATCTCTTTTCACTCTTTTTTCTTAACATTTTTTGGGTGCTCACATAGAAATGTATTTTTCAAAACAACTCAGGTGATAGCTGTTTACCCTCTTTTTACAAGTGAGAGAATTAAAACTTAGGCAATTGTGCCTAGGTCTTTGCCTAGTTACAGGTGTACCCTCCTGGGTTACTTACTCAGGTATTCTGAATTCAGGTAAACTTATATGCTACCTAATCTCCAGATCTAACTGGAATCCTCTCTGAGATGAGGCTTTGTTTATACCTTCCCAATCCCTCAAATTCCCCTCCACCCTGAGTATCTCAGGCAAACATGTGCTCGTGATAAATCTTAGCTTATACATCTTTTGCAAGAAATCTTCCCTGTATCTTTCTTGTCTACTCTCCATTCCTATGAATCACTTGTTTTATCTTTGCCATTGGTTTCTAATCATGCTGTGTTATTTGCTTAAACAAAAATCTTTCTTCTACAGAACTCTGATCCTTTGATGGTAGGTACTGATCAATAAATGTAGCTGTTAAATAAGCACTACTTTCACTTAAGTATTATCTGTGAACTTGTACTTTATCATTTTATCCAATATATTTAGGTTCTATTTATTGTACTCCCAATACTTGTGACCTACTGTAGATACATTGGAAAGGTAGTCTAATGTAATGTAGCAAAATTAACTTGGACTTTAGGACTAAATAGATGTGTGTTTGAATTCTTACTGGTTTGGTTACTTATGATTTCTGTGATTTAATGTCTCTGATGTAAAATATTCAGTATGTATTAGATATTTAATGAGTATTTGCTTTCTTCATCTTCAATAAGCGATTGTTGGATGCATAAATAAGATTTATACTAGGCATTGAAACTAAGGGCCTAGGGTTTAGGAGAGACACGAGGACCAGTGATCGATTGAGAATTAGGAGCATGTAGGTTAAAGTTTGACATGGAAAAAATTGAAGTTAGCTGAGGAGAATCTAAAATACAGAGGAAAAGAAAACTAAGAAAACCACTGTTTGAAGGCCAAGGGAAGGGATAATGCTTTAGTATGTCATGGTTGGAGAGAACCAATGGCTTAGTGGATCTCTACCTTTTCAATGTCTGCTTTCTAGATTCTTAGGCAAATACAGTATTTACTCAAAAGCAAGGAAGTCAAGTAAGAACTGAAAAGTATTCAAAAGTATTCAGCAATTTAGTGTTCATTGGTAACATTAATGAGTATGGTTTCATTGGAGAAGTATGCAAGGAAACCAGGTAGTTGAGATATTGAAGCTGAAACATGAACTTTGGGATTAAAATTTGTTACTTTGTGTTACTGAAGAACTAATAGTAGTAAAACTACTATTTGTTGTATGCTTGTTTGGTGCCAGGCACCATGTTAAGGTGGAACCCTTTAAGGTTGCTCCCATTCTTTCCATTTTCAGATGAAGAAACAAGGGTTTAGAGAGCTTATGTAATTTTTAGAGTTACATAACTGGTAGCAGTAGGCATTGCTATATTTGAGTCCATATATGTGTGACTCTAAGAAGTCCTACCTCTTAGTCACTTCCATATTTATGTTCATAGTGTTCTGTATGTAATTCTTTCCATACATAGTATGTTATCATTTTTATATTTTTCTTCCCCAACTCCCCTTAAATGTTTACATGGAGTAACAGATTAGTAAATTCTTTTCTGTTGTACCTTAATTTTCTTATGTAGAGTTTCAGTGACTTACCAATAAGTTGTTCCTTTCAGGTATTATGAATACACTGAACCTACAAAAATGGCAGAATTTTATAGCTTGTAAAGAATAAAATTGCACATGACTGTCTGTGACCACTTCGTATGTTTTCCAGTCTTGATGTTTTAAATTACTTGAGGCTTTGGTACTCTTTTCTTTGTGTCAACCCAGCACCAAACGTTTTTTGTTTTGTTTTGGTTCAAATCATCATATTAAGAGGAGGATGATTTTTATAAGTACTGTATATAAAACAGATTGGTAGAAAAAGAACTGGAGCTAAAAGGGATTAGGACTCATCTAGTTCTATGTTGTCATTTCCAGCAGGGAAAATCAGAATGGGTAAAACAGAAAACTAGATACAGTTAGGACTTCTGACTATTAGTGTGGTTTGAAATGGGAGTAGACAACGCAGAATTGGGATGTTTCATATCTATGTTTGATAAGCACAAGTTTCTCCATACATACAGTAAATTCATGTATATCCTTAATAGATTTAATAAATTTTCTGTTAAAGTGTATGTTTTAAAAATCAATGAAATAAAATATTTTAGGAAATTTAAGTGTTTATGATAGTTTGATACCATGAAGAAGAGAATTACATAAAATTTTTACTATAAAAGCTTTACAATCTAGGCTTATGAGTGGATTGAGTATGCATTTGAAATCCAGAGGATAAAAATACTAAAAGAAGATAAATAGGAAACAATAAAAAGTTGGAAATGTCAGTAGTCCACTTTAGATAGAAAATTTCTAATATATTGGTGGTTAGAGTTCCAACAGGAAGTGAAAAAAATGAAAGTAGTTTATCAAATAGCTGACAAATTGTATAGCATTTTTCTGAATCAGAATGATGCAAGGCAGACAGAATAGCATATGGGGGAAGGAAGCTAGCAAGAGGTTCATACCTGATAGTTGTTTATATTTTCCTGTGATCTGTCTGATCAATCTATCTGATCAAATCAGACCAACAGGATGAAAATCAAATGTGACATTTCTCCAAAAACAAGAGGGAATTTAAATGTTTCATTAAAATGAAACACTTAACCTCACTCAAAAGAAACTCATTTAGAACCACAATGAGATAGCATTTTCAGAACAGCGAGGCTCAAAAAGGTTGATGAGGACCTCTCCTGGTGGCGCAGAAGTTGAGCGCTGCACTGTAGCTGTCCGCGGCCTCTGCAGTTGCCGGTCCTGGCGGATCCTGGCCGGCTGGTGAGGGTCCCACATGGCACAGCAGACCTCCCCTGTCTCGCCCGCTGCTCCCCTCAGCAGTGTATTTCAGTCATTCTGCTTGTTCTGTTCCCCACTCTGTCTCTGGTGAATCCTCTCACCCTCCGGCGCATCTGACCTGTACCCCAGTTCTTGTATAAATAATTTTTTTTTTTTAATTAATAGGGAAATAGGGCCTCTACGCCATTGCTGGGGAGAAGATAAACTAGCATCACCTCTATGGAGAGCAAAACAGAGTAGCAGGAAAAAGGGGCAGAAGGGGCCGGGCAAGTTTCTGGTGAAAGGAGCAAAATTAAAGTCAGGGTAAAGGTTGCCATTGTTAACTTCCCCACAGGTCTCTCACCCACATCTGTTTCAAATGTCTCCTTTCATGTCCCCCAAGTCCTGTGCAAGTGCAGCTTCTTCACATGTCTCTCTCTCTGCTCCATGTGCCAATATCAGGTCTCATTCTCGATTTCCATCTCTCTCCGCTTACCCTCTCTGCTCACTTCCATCCTTCCTTGGGCAGTCCAGGGAACCTGGAACCTCCCCTTGCCCAGAGCCCATCCTGTTTACACTTTGAGATTATAGAAAAAAGAATATTTTCTTCTGATGCTTATGGTGTCATTAGTTTGTCTTTCAGCCATTTGGAATTTATAGTGGTGTGAGGTATATAGTATATACATAAGTATATACAAAGTCTCCCCCCCTCCCCCCCACAGCTGGAACAATGTTTTAACATTGTTTAAGTATCATCTCCTCCTATGGTGAAGGACCTTCTAGGCAGAGAGAATAACTTTAGCATAGTATCTGGTATTTAGTAAAAACTAAACAAATCATGAGAATGTTGTTACTGTGCTTGTGCTGGTGATGATATAATTTCCTGGGGGGGGGGTGAAGGTTTGGGGTGGGATTCATATAAAGATGGTAGATCTAAGTGTGTTTATTGTCAGTGATAACTAATGGAATGTAAAAATATAGAAGAGAAAGAATGAAGGTTCTGGAAGGAAAGAGGTGGGCTCCATAATATAAATACAGATACTATGCAGGGTCAAAAGTTGATAGTCATTTTTTTTAAAAATAGCAATTAGGCGCATATAAATATGGAGATAGTTGTATTTGAGGAGAGTGAGAGATGGATTTTGTGTTTTTTACTTTCTCTTCTTTTTCACTTCTTTTACAGGTCACCCTTGCAATTATGGATATTTAAAAGTATCAGACAGTGTGGAGGGGGAATTCCCCTCCTCACTCCCCCTTGGTGCTTGACTCCAGGAATAATTTATATATAAACTGTGGAAAGTTTTTTTTTTAATAAAGAACTTTTACTTGATATAAACTTTATAGAATTATTTATAATTTTTTGATTTCAGTGCCAAAATAAATTGTACAAAGATATATAGTTTTATATGATAGCTGTGAGGATTTTAAATTATAATCCTAAACGGGTCATTTATTCTCTATAAATCTTCATGAATAGCACCTTTATGTCCTGGGTTTCTAATTTTTTTAAATTAGTCTTTACTATCCTGAAGAAATAAGCAGTAGAAAAAACGGTTAGGATGAATTCTTCTATCCCTGACTGCACATCGAAGTGTCGATCCCTGAAGCATGCTTTGGATATCCTTTCTGTGGTAACAAAGGGGAGTGAAAACCAGATTAAGGTCTTTCTCTCCAGTCATTGTTACAATGCTGCAACTATCAAGGATGCCTTTGGCAGAAATGCCCTTCACCTTGTTTCCTCCTGTGGAAAGAAAGGCGTGTTAGATTGGCTTATTGAGAAAGGAGTGGATCCTTTGGTGAAAGACAAGGAGTCAGGATGGACAGCTTTGCACAGAAGCATTTTTTATGGACATATTGATTGTGTTTGGTCTCTTTTGAAGGTAAGTGTCATTTGTTTATTTAAAACTACTGCATCTGGTATATGTTTTTCTTAATCTGCTTCATAGATTCTACTTACATTTCCCAAAAAAATGATTTAGAGATCTTACTTGATATCATTTACTATGTAACCATATTTATATCTTTAAAATTCAAATCCTATATATATTTTTTTTATTTAAACTTTATATGATATAAAATTTTAAACCTATCAAAGTTAACAATATTTGGCCAATTTTGTATTATGTATACCCCTCATGGACTTTCTCCATCCCATATTTTTTAAAGTAAATCCTAGACAATATCATTTAATTAGTGCTATATATCTTTTATTTTAAAATGTTTACTTTTATATAAACATTATCTACTTTAAAATGACACAAGTTACATCACTTAGGTTTATTGTGTAAATCAACAGTGAAGTATTTTCATAACCTCAATGTCATTTCACTGCAGATTGCAATTTAGAAACGCAGTGTCAGAAGTCATGACATTTAAACTTAGCAGTTTTCTTTTGTATGGAAAGTTTATCATGTTTGTGGAAGACCCAGTGAACAAAAACAGTTTCTGTCTTCAAGGAACTGTGGTCACATTAGGGAGCTTATCTTTGAAGTAGTCATCTTTTTTGACTTTTTAAAAATTATTTATGTAATGGTGTTTATGTAGTAACATTTACTGATAAAATAATTTTCATCATATATTAATAGAAAAATAACCTTTTTTTTTTTTTTTTTTGAGCTAACCTTTCTATGTTTACTACTTAGTTATCTTGGACAAGTTTCTAAATGTTGACTTTGGTATTATCTATGAAGAGATCCTTCTTCCTCACCTAGGGTGGTTCAGTGAAGAAAAAAAATCGTTAAGTGGTTAATAGCATTGTTAATTTTTCTGACTATTTAATTCCCCCACGTAATCTCTGTTATAGGTAAAGCTAACAGTAAGAATTAAAATATCTGTCAGCTTTTACCCTTTCCTGACTCTAAAAACCTCAGCTTATATTCGGTTTGTGCTGGAAAATTGAATGACTGCCAATCATGTTGTATTTGAGAAGGTCCATGGATTTTTCTGCTATCCTTAGCGGTTGCCATTCAGATGTAAGAAGTTATAGCCTCAGTTTGAAATGGGGTTTAACCTGAATTTTGGAGCTTTCCTCCAGTTGTCATTTCATTTCTCCTTAGAAATCATCAGTCTTTACTATCATGGCTAAGAGTAGTGAGGAAATTTTGCGTTGGGCCACCTTGTCTTTGCCTTGACTATCTTTTATTATCAGAACCTTACTGATCTACGATAGATACCCAATAGTGGATGCATTCTGCTGATAGTTTTCCCACAAAAACCTCTTTTGTTCATTTAGTATTCTCATGTTAGACAATCTGTATTTGTTTTATCACAGTCTTGTCTTGTCTTTGGCCTTCCAATTCTTCTTTATAGGGAATGACTGCAGTGTTAGGGGTGTTCATGTCAGTTTCATATTTGGTGACCTCTGTAGCAGTAAAGGTATTATGCATTGATGGGAAGCAACTCTACAGATGTACACATTTTAAATAAGTTGCATTTGATTAAAACTTTATAGCTCTAAAATATTTTGAATACCATAATAAAATACATAATTATGTAATCATACTCCTAGTTTCTCATTGCCAAAGATACAAAACCTTAGCGGAAGCTTGTTGTCTAACAACAGCTAATGTACAAATAGTGTATCTTGCACAGCTTTTCTCTGATTCCACGATGGGGTACATAGCGGGCAAAGACTGTTTACATTCGTTGTGTCCTTTTATTATTATAACATTGTTCTTTAATACTGGTGGTTAGTCTTCTAGGACTATGTGTGCTGTTTTTCTCCTTGTAAATGGAAGAGATTGTCTGAATTAAATTATAAAACATTTGTAAACTCTTTGGAGCAAATTGTCTTTTGAGTACCTGTTATGTGCCAGGTGCTGTGGAAATTGTAGTGAGCAAGAGAGCCAGATCCTTTTTTTTGGGGTTTTATTCTAGTAGGAGGAGATAGATCAAAATCAAATAATTAATAGGAAAGTGCTTAATAAATGTTGGTGTATTAGAGCTCTTTTTTCATGCAAGGAAACTAATGATGTTAGCATAAGAAAAATATAATAGAGGGATATCATACCACATAGATTAGAGAACCAGAAGAATGCAATTAACTGTCAAATTATAAACAAGACAAATCTCCACAAACTAAAATACAATAACTGTAAACAAAATAGAATAACTGATCTAACCTCTCCTCTCCCACCCTGTTAAAACCTTATCATTTGAATATAATAGAATGTTTGCTTTTTCTTTTTTTTTTTCTTTAAGTAGGCAGACATCTAACCAGTTTATCCAAAAGTACTATCAAAGCTTTAGAATAAGCTTGAAAGGAGCAGTATACATCTTTATTTTATCCCACTGGAGATTATAATCTCAACATATTCTTTGATTTTGACTTTTTTTTGGCAGTACATGGGTAGCATTAACTATTAAATTCATTCAACTTAGCTTATAACCAGTTTGGAAAGATGAGTGCATCAGATAATTGTGCTGAACTATTTCATGTCATTTTGACTTCCCTTATTATTCTAAAACCAACTGTGGTAACCAGATGTGCACAGGCTTTTAGCAGCTTTGTGTAGGTGTGATCTGCACCTGTGTTTGGCATGTACTGCATGCCTCTTATTTTGTGCCCCTAGGATGTGGCACTCATACATGATCAGCCAAAAGTAATGGAGAGCTAAAGCCCTTGGTAGAGCAACTCTTGGCTAATGAAGAACGGGAACCTGTGGTAAATACTTTCTAATCCCCCTTTTATGCCTTGATTGAACAATTCTGTGATTCTGTGACAGTTACTCTATATTTCATAAGGTTCCCAGAATGTCCTGGCAGGATCATACACAAATGTCCTTAGTAGTGGTCCACTCAGAAACATACCCTGGTGTTGAATTTTTCTTACTTCCTTGGATTTTTCACTCTCCTAGTTCCTCACGACTGCTCTGTAAGATCTCTTCCTAAGGAAATTACCTGCATGCTTTATCTCATGTTTTGTTTTTGGGGCAGACAGTCAAAAACAGCTTTCTATATTTCCTGGTAGACATCTTCAATAATGTTACCAGTGATTTTCAGTGGAATAGCTGTGTCTAAAGTCCACCTGCTTCTTGCATGAAATGCTCATACTTCTAAGCCTTGTCTGTACTTATATGATATTTAATAAGCTAATGAGTTTGCTGTTTTGGGTAAAGTGTTGATCTTTAATAAACAAATTGGCCCTATTAACTTTGGAGTTGAAGATGAACAGATTACTGTCAGAGCCCATCATACCTGAAAGATTTAAAGACAAAAAAAAAAAAACAACTTCCTAATCCTGTATGCAGTGGGGGGTGTAAGGGAGTACTTAGGATAATCAAAAATATGTAGCTTTACTAGGGTCCAGTTGGTTTATATATAAAGTTTAGGACAAGTTTATAAAACTGGCAAAATAAAATCTGCAGGGATCTAAGTTTCTGGGATCCCATTTGGAACACTGTGCCCCAGTTTCAGTCTTTTTTACTCTTAAAAGACCATACCCAGGTCTTTCTACATGGATTTATATTATATCTAACTTTTTGAAAATAGTAACATACAATTTTAAATTTATTTAGATCGTAGATAACTTCTGATTTTTGTTTCACTTCTTGTTAACTCACTAATGTGGGTATAATTCTATTCATTGACAGTTCTTGTGAAATCAAATGTTACAACCTTCTAGAAGACAGAATTTTAATTTATTAGGAACCAGTTGTTTCAATGTAAGAGAAGATTTCACTTTCCTAAGTAACACAGAATAGCATTCCAACATGTCACCATTAGAATTTAAAGTATATTACTATGAATTGAATGTTCTTTGTTACGTCATTACAATTTTTAAAATATAAAAGATACTCTTAATATTCAGTAATGCATTCTACAATTATAGATTCATCTCTATTTTAATTGATACAAATCATCACCTTTTTTTTTTAAGATTTATTTATGCATACAAGAACTGGGGTACAGGCCAGAGGTGCGGGGGGTAAGAGGATTCACCAGAGACAGAGTGACCGAAGTACACTGCTGAGGGGCGCAGCAGGCCAGACAAAGGTCTGCTGCGCATGTGGGTAGCTCCCTGGCAGGCTGGGGATCCAACTCGTGCTGCAGAGACTGGATAGCTTCATAGTGCTGTGCTTAACCCCTTGCACCACCAGGGAGACCCCCACAAATTATCACTCTTCACACAATTTACGTGGGCAGTTATAGGCTGAGATGAACCATGAATGTTTTGACATCTCCCTTTACCACCGTTATACTTTGAAAGACAAACAACTGTGGTGATAGGGGTAGGGTGTGCTAACTGCTTTAAAAAAGTCGCACAGAAAGTGTTCTGTTTTGCTTGAATTTGAATTATGGAGATAAAAAATGACATTACTTTTAATTCAACCTTAAAACACACAGATTTTTTAAAGATAGATTCTAATTATGTGATTTGTAAGCCCACAATTACATAATGGTATAAATATTTAAGTAGAGACATGAAAATATATGACACAAATTGATATATTTGTGAATGGAAATAACTATATTGGAAGTCAAGGCAAATAGAGACACAGCATAGAGGATCACATTATATATGTAAAAGTAAATTCCAATGTAAGCTTTGTTCTGTTACTGTCTTGAAATCTTTATATTTCTTAGGTGGGTATAGGGTATGACTTTAAATAGAAAAAAATGTATGTGTGTGTATATACATGTACATACAGGCACGGATCCAGATCTAGGGTTTTCCTGGCAACCATACCTTCCTTATTGTGGACAACTTTCATGTCCAGTTAGTTCACTTTATTTCCTCATGTTTTCTGGCCCACCCTTATTCCAATGTGTATTGCATATTTGTTTTCTTTTAGCTGTTCATTTTTAAAATGTATTTATGGACTTGATCATATGACATTTCAGTATATAAGAAGTTACTCATATGGAAATGGTTAAGATAATAGTTAAAATACATGTATACTTTTTTTCTTTTAGCATGGTGTTAGTCTGTATATGCAAGATAGAGAAGGCTTGTCAGCTTTGGATCTTGTAATGAAGGATAGACCAACCCATGTAGTATTCAAAACTACTGGTAAGAAAATTCTACAAATAGATATTCTATTAGGTAAAGCTTGGAAATTCCATTTGTGTGTGGATATGTGCAGAGGATTTTTACTTTGGCATATATTGATATTTTGGTTTTCTGTTCAGGATATTTTGATTTATTTTGCATTTTTCAATTTCAGTTTCTTATATAACAGTAAAAACATAGCCTAAAGTGGGAAAGCATTTAGAATTGTGACTACTGCAATTAATGTGCATCCAGAAAATCACATAAGTATTTGAGGTAGAGGGGGGAAAAGGTAGTGATCTTTTACCCACAAATTTTTCTAATTTCATTACCCCTCCAATTTGTTTGCCTTTTTAAGCTTTGGAAGTGGAAATTGGAAGAAAAAGAGGTTTTAATGGGGCATTCTAATTTGCATGTAATGAGTGAGTTAAGGAGACAGTCTCATTTATTTCCACTTTGTACACTATTGCAGGTTACAATTATAACTTCATTCAGTAACTTTATAGACCTTCCCAAATAAAAGTGAAGATTGTCATAAACTTAGCTGTAATTAAGTTTTATCCCCTTTATATTGGTACTACCCTAATTGAAAGTGTGATTTTATATCTATCAAGAACAAACTATTGTAAGCTAATGTTTCTGTCAAAACAGGGCCTTTCCATTCATGTATTAATAATATCTTACATTTAGAATAGCTATATTTTATGGAAACTAAGTGGATATGACAGGTGGTATTACTTGACAGTTAAACTTGAGCTGTAAAGAAACAAGGGAAAACATGTTAGTTTGCTTACATTGAGACACATCTGTGCTGATTTGGATTTTCTTATTTCTATTCCTAGAATTATATATTAATATATATATATTCATGATTTTAAAGAAGCTATTGGCAGCATCTTTAAAAATATGGTAGTTAAATTAGTTCCTGTAAGAAGTCATTTTAGGTAAAATGATTAGTAGAGTATGTCTATATTGGCACTAAATTGATATTTATTTTAAAATATCAAATTAAAATTTTTACTTTAAAATAAAAATTTGTTTTAAAATATGAAAGAGTATAAAAACTGATTTTCATTTTAGATCCTACAGATGTCTACACTTGGGGAGATAATACAAATTTCACTCTGGGTCATGGAACCCAGAATAGCAAACATCATCCAGAATTGGTGGATCTATTTTCCAGGAGTGGGGTCTATATAAAGCAGGTATTTTTCTTATTTGGATTATGTTAACTGTTGAAGATACAATAACATTTTAATGAAAAAATTGAATCTATTTTAGATTTTCTTAGCCTTAATTGTATTTATACTGGATAAAATTCCATAAATGGAGATATTTTGCAAGCAGTATTAGAAATTAGAAGGCATTGTATAAACATTTAATTGTAAAAAGGTACAACTTAGCTCAAATTGTTTTCAAGTGATTTTGTTTTGGTTAGTATTATTACCTTTAGATAAGTGAACCTGAGTTCTTAAATATAAGTAATCATAAAATTTTAATTGATATATATGTAAAGGTTTGGTCTTCAATGTTGTGTTACTGTGCTGGATAGTATCTTCCACTTCCATGGATTTTGTTACTGTTGACATACTTATCTTTTCCTCTATGTGTGCAAATGTATGTAATTTATATCTAGCCTCAACCTTTCTTTGAGCTTCATTGCAGTTTTATTCTCTGCATTTAAATTTAGCATGTATGAAGTGTGAATTTTGCTACTCCTAAATTTTCTCTACTTAGAGATGTAAATCTGTTTCTCAATCTTGAGGCTTATACGTTAGAACCTGTCTATTGAGATCATCTCTATTTCCCTTTTCAGCTCAAAAATATTTTAGTGATATGTTATATGCCATATATTTAGGGAGCTGTATTTAGGGCTCCCTTGAATACTTTTTTTTTTTTTTTTAATAGCAAAAGCCATTACCTAATATATCACAACTAGCAACTTTAAAAAAATGAAATAGAAGAATTAAAGTCTAGTGAATATTAAATTTTGAGACGCCAGGAATACGAACCATAGGAGTGAAGAGTGACTGGAGTTGTAATTTGTAGAGTTGTATCATGAAATCTAGGATTCTGGTGAGCCATCTAAATGGACCTTGGGATAATGAAAGAGGGTGGGACAGGAGTCATAAGCCTGGAGTCAGAGGCTTTCATGAATGTGAGAGAGCTGAGCAGCATGGTAAGCAGTTGGAGCAGGGCTGGCAAACGTACATGTTGCTCATACCCTGATTTAGTGT
Organism: Talpa occidentalis; assembly: GCF_014898055.3. Taxonomy (NCBI): domain Eukaryota; kingdom Metazoa; phylum Chordata; class Mammalia; order Eulipotyphla; family Talpidae; genus Talpa; species Talpa occidentalis. The sequence continues at coordinate 90,927,312 of NW_023602073.1, read as the reverse complement.
AGAGCCTTTGGTAGATATTGCTAGTCAGTCACAGCATATATCCCCATTACCCATATATAGGTGATGTTACTGAAAATACTCTTAAGGTATTTCCCCAATTTTCATTAATAACATGTTACTGTTTGGTAATATTTATGCATCCTCTGATACTCTGCTCATTGTTACTGTTTAAGATTTTAAAAGATTGGACTGGCTACTACTTTTATATTCTAAGACTTAAGACTTACTGATTCTCTTCTGTTAACACATACTTAATTCCTTCATTGTTTTTTTTTTGCCATATATCAGTGTTTTTAGACATAGTTTTAAAATAAAGCATATATATTAATTTTATTGCAGAAAACTTTAAATATATATAAGTAGAGAGAAAAGCATACTGAATTTCCATGCACACATCTTCCATCTTAAACAAATGGTAATATTCTGTTATGTTTTTGTTTTTTAATAAAGGATATTATAGTCAGAGAAGTTTAATAGCATTTTCTTGTTTTTTTCTCAGGTGGTGCTTTGTAAATTTCACTCTGTGTTCCTCTCTCAGAAAGGGCAGGTTTATACCTGTGGTCATGGTCCTGGAGGCCGTTTAGGTCATGGAGATGAACAGACATGCTTGGTAATTAAAATCTCATTATACAGCCTAAGTAACTTAAGTAAAAATTTAATAAACTGGAGCTTTAGGTAATAAAACCATTTTTTCCATAACCAAGTATAAGGAGATAATAGATTTTAAAAAATTAATTGCTTTTTTAACATACTTTCAAATTAAGGGTTTAACTATAGTACAAAAATTTAAAGTGTCAAAGAAAACTTTTATTTTGCTTATAGCAATTATAAAAACCCTCTTCCTGATGAAGTCCAAGTTTTTATTGTTAATTTCTTTTTTTTTTTTTTCATATTGTTAATTTCTTATGGAAGTATTCATGGTCTAAATATTGAGCCAATATTTTCATTTTTTATTCATAAAATTGATTCTTATATTACTAAAATTTAATGCTAATGAGAAGAAACTAATCATTACATACAAGACAATTGCCTGTTTCTAAGGTAAAAAAAATTTTTTGAAGGGACTACATTTATATTTATCATCAGAAGCACTTGTAAAAGAAGGGAAAGCTATAATAGCTTCTTTTTTTTTTTTTGAGGTTTTATGATATTTCAGCTATTGTTTATGCTTTTCATGTAGTGTCATTACTTTAACTTAGGCCGCACAATAGTGGTGATAGGTATTTATTTTCCTTGTTTTGTATGCAATGACAATACTAATAGCCATCATTTATTAATTGCTTACTCCATGCCAAAGACCGTTGTGTTTTATATTTCCCAACTGATTCAGTCCTTTCATCAGTCCTGTTACCTAAAATACTGTTAATAAGGGAAGCAAAATAGGCCCAGAGAAGTTAAGAAATTTGGTTGACTTATCAGGGAATTGCAAATCAGAACCACAATGAGCTATCTCACACTGGTGAGAATAGCCCACATTAAAAAAACTAGAAATAACAAGTGCTTGTGAGGATGTGGTGAAAAAGAAACCTTACACTGCTTGTGGGAATGTGCAGTGTAAATGATCCAGGCACTGTAGAAAGCTGTGTGGCAGTTCCTCAAATACTAAAAGTGGATCTACCATATGATCCAGAGATCCTACTCCTAGGAATCTACCCAAAGAACACAAAAATGTTAATTTGAAAGGAAACCTGCACTCCCATTGCAGCACTATGATATGGAAGCAACCTAAATGCCCAAAACAGATGAGTTTTCAAGAATATGTATTGTTGTATATGTATATATTCACATCAGAATACTGCTTGGCAATCAAAAAGAATAAACTCATGCCATTTGTGGCAACATGGATGGACTGGAAGGGATTATGCTAACCCAGATAAGTCAGAAGGAAAAAGATAAATATTGGATGGTTTAACTTAAATGTGAAATACAAAGAAACTGAACAAAAGGTTAGGAAAAAAGATAAAACTTGCATGCTGACCGTAGATCTGAGGCATACAGCAGGGGAGGGAGAGAAGAGCACAAGGAACTATGGTGATGGATCCACAGGTATTGCGGTGATTGAACTATGGAGACTACAAAGAGAAGAGATATCAAATACTATCTAAAAATTAACAACAATATAAGGAAATAAATAATTAAAAAAATAGGTTGCAATCAAATGGCTAGTGGTAGAATTAGGTTTTGAATCCAGGGGAGAAAACTTCAAAGGAATGTATTTTATATTGATATTTGGTTACTAACCAATTATCGTTTTTTTTCTATACACTGAGTACCTTGGCTGCAGGATTCTTTATTCACACCAGCAAATTTGCACTTAGGTGTTTAAGGGCTCAAAAATCATGTTGAATTATTTTATTGAAGTGCCCTGATGAGATTTTATATTTTACTAATAAACCTATATCCATATCCTAGTAAAGTCTTCTGCCTCTTTCCAGAGTACCTGTGATAGATGCAATTATATGTCAGTAGTGGTGATGTGATTTTGTACATAGTATAAATATATTCTATTTGCATTTCTATATAAATGTTTACTGTATTAAATTTAATTTTATTTTGTAGGTCCCTAGGCTCGTGGAAGGACTAAGTGGCCATAATTGTTCCCAAGTAGCAGCTGCTAAGGATCATACTATTGTATTAACTGATGATGGATGTGTTTATACATTTGGTCTAAATATTTTTCATCAGTTAGGAATTATTCCTCCACCTTCCAGTTGTAATGTACCTAGACAGGTAAAAATCTCTTTTTTAAACACTAAGATGACTGTTGGCTATAAAATCAGTATAGTCAAAAAGATGGAAGATATTGATGGATCAACTTATTCTACTTATAGTCAATGGTATATACTTCTTCAGCAGCAGGTATTTTATTTTTCATAGAAATAATCATATTACATACTGGATTTGCTTGGAGTGAGAAAGAAATCAGTGGGAAATTAGGCACCAAATTGCTCTAGATTCAGCTTTTAAATATTCCTAAGTAGAGGGGAATTTTGGGGCTGTGAAACTAATTTTGAGTGTCTCCTTAAGAAAAAATATGAGGTTTATAAATATGAAATGGACCTTCTAAGTGAGATAACTAGGAGAGACTAAGCTTATTGGTTTCATGGTAAGAGTGCCTCTGCACAAAAGTCATAACCTGGCAAGTTACTATGAGAGGAACTAAACCCAAAAGCCACAATATGTGTTTAACAAAGAATTGTGTCTTTGTGTCAAAGAATTGTGGTTATTTGCATAACCACAAAAAGGTGCACTTTCCTCAACTTTAGGGACCTCTAGTTCCCAAAACTGGGACTGATGCTAAATTAATGTTACTAGAATCATTTCCCCTAACATATGTTTTCAGCACATAAAAATTTGCATTTCAGAGATTTATTTCTTTACTGATTTAATTCTTGGGATTTAAGATTATTATTAGATCTCTGTATTTTGTTAATGAACATCTAAATCCAGCACTTTTCCGTTCTAAATGACTAATAACTCAAGAGGAATTAGTCTCTAATTTGTGATTGTTTTTGGAAGATATATTTTCTGTAATCAACTATGGAATTTGTGGTTAATCATTTTTTATATTTTATTCTTATTTTTTAATTCTCATCATATGGTCACTTTGGTGCTCTGGATTGATGTGGACATGTAGAATATTCTCACTTGGGGTCAGTGTGTCTCTTAACTCCCCCCAACCCCAACCATTTGGCAATGTCTAGATGGATTTTTATTTATTTTTTAAAGATTTATTTATTCATGCATACAAGAACTGGGGTACAGGCCAGAGGTGTGGGGGGTGAGAGGATTCACCAGAGACAGAATGGGGAACAGAACAGGCAGACTGACTGAGATATACTGCTGAGGGGAGCAGTGGGCAAGTCAGGAGAGGTCTGCTGCGCCATGTGGGTAGCTCCCTGGCCGGGGATTGAACTCATGCTGCAGTGGCTGCGGATAGCTTTTTAGGTTGTGTCTTAACCCCTTGCGCCACTAGGGAGGCCCTCTAGATGGGTTTTTAGGTGTCTCAACTGGGAGGGGTCGGAATAGGGGTGGTGGGAGTGGGATCTAGTAGGTAGATTCCGGGGAATGCACTAAATGCCTTACAGTGCACAAAACAGTACCCCACAGGGCCTCCCTGGTGGCACATTGGTTGAGCGCTGGGCTGCAAAGCTGCTCGCAGCCTCTGCAGTGCCGGTTTGATCCCCAGCCGGGCGGTGAGGGTCCCACATGTCTAGCAGACCTCCGGTGAGGGTCCCACATGACTAGCAGACCTCTCCTGCCGCACCCGCTGCTCCCCTCAGCGGTGTGTTTCGTCAGTCTGCCTATTCTGCTTCCCGTTCTGGTGAATTCTCTCACCCTCTTGCGCTTCTGACTGTACCCAGTGCTTGTATAAAATAAATCTTTAAAAAAAAAAAAAACAGTCCCCCACAACAAAGAATCCCTGGACCAAACATTAATCATATCACTATCGAATGACCTTGGATGTGTCAAATTTTCAAGTACTGTTTTTCAAATAAGAATGAATGCCTATTTTGCTTGTTACGTGTTAACAAAATTAAATGATTTGTTTTTTATGCTGTGCCAACTTTATGTTAAAATTGTTGACTTAAAGTGTTCTGAGAAGAGTCAGGGTGTCAGTATTAATGCTGAGATCTATTGGTGATAACTGTCAGTACTTGAAGGGGGCACTGGCTGTAATTCGCCATATACTTAGTACCCCAGTCTACTGGATCTTGGCAAAGTTGTGCTATTTCATAGTTACATAGTAAAGTACAGCCTTCTTTATCTTTTTTAATAGATTCAGGCAAAATATCTGAAAGGAAGGACAATCACTGGAGTAGCAGCAGGCAGATTTCATACAGTACTATGGACTAAAGAAGCCGTTTACACTATGGGACTTAATGGTGGCCAGCTGGGTGAGAAATCATTGATATGACTATCTCTGAAAAATAAATAGGATCCTTAAAATGGATATTTTGTGATTTGTTTTCTTGTATAATTTTTTAGGGTACTTGCTAGATCCCAATGGAGAAAAGTGTGTAACTGCTCCTCGTCAAGTCTCTGCTCTTCATCATAAGGATATTGCTCTCTCTTTGGTTGCTGCAAGTGATGGCGCCACAGTCTGTGTTACTACAAGGGGAGATATTTACTTACTTGCAGACTATCAGTGCAAGAAGATAGCTTCTAAGTAGGTCTATTTTGTGAAAGATAACTAATAATCATTCAACTCTTCTAGCAAATAATCTGAATAGCAACTTTACACTATACTCTGAAATACCACTTCTTGTATGAGGGAAAGTCAGGAATTTTTGCCTTTGATTTTTTTTTTTTTTTGGCAAGGATCTTGTGACAAAAAGTTGTTTGTAGGTTGTAAAACAGTATTTCTGAATTATGTTTAACAAGTGGTTAAATATGACCTATATATTTTCTTTTTTTATGCTTCAGATGCACAGCACTAGATTAATCATAATTCTTGGTTTGTGACAATGTCATCATTGGTTTATATGTGGCTTTTGTTCTGCTGTGCACTGACTTATTTAAAAAAAAAATATATAGCCGATCTTGTACAATGGACTCAGTCTGTGTTTATACCAAACTGGAAACTTTTTATCTTTGATTTTGTGTAGCCTGTTATCATCTGAAAGCATGTTATAGTAGCATGCAGTAAACTGGCAGATGACTAGCTAATCAGAAAGTCAGAAATCCTAAAGTTAAGGGTTAAGTATTGATCAATTCACCAAAGTTCCCTGAATTTTATGTATAAACCAAACTTAAAATGTGATACTGGGATTAATTTTGAGCAGTTTTATGGAGCAAGTTCTTAAACATTTGTGAGAAGTACAGAATCTTACATTTTTCATACATTTGCAGTCTTGTACAGTTGATTACTCCATATCTGATTTAATAATAGTTTTTGCTCCACATTGTGCTATTCCAAACTACTTAACCTTTATAGAAATCATCCTTCTGAGACTGTTACACTAGTTTATTCATTTTATTTTAATTGTAATAAATATGAGTAGATGCAGTTATTGGCACAAATACAATGATTACTGTTATACCCATACTGTAATCAAGAGTAGTGTGATAATTGGAAGCAGTGGTGTTCAGAAATTCTAGAGAGTAGCTATCTAACTTTAAATGTAATTGGGGATTTAAATTGACATTTAAATACAACAAAATGTGCTTTTGCCAATGTGGTGAGTCGGTAACTTCACATACAGATAATACCCGTGAAATTACCTCTTGACAGTTACAATGATTTCCATTTTATAGTAAATGGCATACAAATCCAGTATGCAAATACATATTCTGATATAATATCTAAAAGCATGATACTTTTGCTGACAAGGGAAAGAAAAAAGCCAAAAATTTAGAACAGACTACAATTACTGCAAACAAATAGACTGGTGAATACCAAATTCAACTCATACTCAGGGAAATTAAACACCAGATCCTCATGTCCATGATTACCCTTAATAATTTATTCTTTAATAATTTACCAGAGGAGACTAATGAGATGATGTTATCCATGCTGATTAATCAGTTCCCTGGTTTCAAAGAAGTATGTTGGATACCCAAGAAGCATGAGATTACTTTTGTAGAGTTTGAAAATGTTGGACAGGTTGGAACTGCCAGTGGTGTATTACAGGAATTTAAGATCATAACCATTCCATGCCATGAAGATCACCTATGCCAAGAAATGACTTTGGAATTGCTCTGTTAAAAGGATTTGGTATTATTTATAGTGTTTGTTTTGAAAACATTTGGCCAAGTCATTTTAATAGTTGGCTGGGGTGGAGAAGGTGATGGGGGAGAGAGTGACTTTTTGTGAAAGATTAAAAAAAATTAACTAGTATTTCTTAAGCCTTAGTTAGCTGTGAAATATTAAGACCCAAATTTTGTAAAATGAACTATTTGTATTCTTAAAAAAAAAAAATTTCTTCATGAACAGAAAATGTCCAGTATCCATTTGTCACAGCTTCTATGCATAATGCTTGGGAAGTTATCAGTTATAGGTTATATTCAGTTATAAAAAAGATGAAAATGTGAACATAATTTTTAGCACTGACTGGGTTGTTCACTGAGTATGAGGTGATTTGTGAAATACTAAGATTTGTTTTTAGCTAACATAAAATTTGCCCGGGTAGCTTTAAATTATGTAAATAAGAGTTATCAAGTTTTCACTAAGAAAATTCTTTTGTTATGGATTGTTACATCGTAGAAACTTAGAGAAGAAAAATAGCTCTTTTAAATGCAAGCAAAATATCTGAAATTTAATACAGAACAATCATTAGCATAGGCAGGCTTCATAATGCTGTAGGCACGTTATGTTTGCATTGTAATGAAGTATTTTACTAGTGGGTAAACTATTAGCAATAGTGATGTTTTTCACGGGAGCTGTGTTTGTTTAGGGTTGTTCATATTTGACATTTTGCTAAATTTTTTTTTTGCTAAAATACAAGTATACCTAGGAACTTTTTAACAGTCATTTAAACTTAGACTGAATTAGCAAGCAGGGCAGGGGATTTAGGCATGTATCTGTGTGAATAGAAGTATGTGGGAAGGAAGGACTTGCTAGTAGGAGGAAGCTTTCATTGTGTAGGGGAAACTTACAGAAAGGGACTAAGGTTACCAAAGACTAAGTCATCTTACCATTCATAATAATTGCTTTAGATTATTGTTCAAATAGTAATTTTTATAAAATTGAGCATGTGTTGTGGGAATACAATTAGTATAGCTATCATAGGAGCCGGTTTCTTTTCAGGTTAAATATATACTTACATATGACCTAACAGTCCCACCATCAAATATTTATCCAAGTGAAATAGGAGCTTATGTTTACACAAAAACATATACATGAGTATTTTTTTTTAAGGAGTGTTTTTTTTTTTTAATAGAGGCATGTTTTATTTGTTTGTTTGTTTATACATGTACTGGGTACAGTCAGAAGCGCGGGAGGGTGAGAGAATTCACCAGAGCCAGAGCAGGGAGCAGAGCAGGCAGAAGGACCGAAGTACACTGTTGAGGGGAGCAGCGGGCGGCAGGAGAGGTCTGCGTGCCATGTGGGACCCTCCTCCGGTGGCCGGGGAGCAGCCAGGGATCGAACCAATGCTGCAGAGGCTGCGGGCAGCTTTGCAACCCAGCACTCAAACGCTGCGCCACAGGGGAGGCCCAGCATGAGTATTGATAGCAACTTTACCAAAAACTAGAAACAACCAGATGTACTTCAACTTCAGAGGCTAAAGAGCTATGCTACAGATATAATGGAATTCTGTTCAACCATAAAAGGAAATGTGTTTTGCTAAATGAAAGACGCTAGACCCAATAGACTACATACTTACTGTATAATTCAATTTATAAGACTTTCTGAAAAAAGCAAAACTGGAGAACAGAAAACAAATAAATGGTTGCCAGGGATTGGGGGTAAGGCCATGGTTTGCTATAGAAGGACTTCAGAGAATGTTTTGGGGTGAAAAATCTTTTACATCTTTATTTTGGTGGTAGATACATGATTACACTTTTGTCAAAATTTATATACACCAAAAAGTGAATTTTACTGTATGTAAAATTTTTAAATGTCAAAAAAGAATCAGTGTTTACAACTGTAAAGAAAGCATAGTGTAGCTCTTTAAAGGTTAAGGAACCTGCTTTCTTTTTCATTCTAGCCTCATAGAATGAGTATAGGTATATTTAATGCTTGTTGAAAGTGACTTTTTTTCTGCATCAGCTCATAGTATTTCTATGTTAATGTGAGACCAACAAGATTTACCAAAATTTTTAAAAAAGCACATAGGAAAAGAAAATAAGTTTAGCATATGTATTTTAGAAACCATATTAATCTAGCATTTTCTTTATCATCCAGACAACTAAACTTGAAAAAAGTTCTTGTTTCTGGGGGATGTATGGAATACAAGGTTGATCCTGAACATTTGAAAGAGAATGGGGGTCAAAAAATTTGCATTCTTGCCATGGATGGAGCTGGGAGGGTAAGTATGTGTATGTAAAAGTGTAATGAACTTGTTCTCAGTTGATAGCTTCAGAAAATCTGATAATGTAAAAAATGTGTTGCTGTGATGTGACTCTTTGTATTGACTTAGTTTGCTTACTTATTTTTGACATCCAGTACTAATTAGAAAGGAGCTAGTATTTCAAAGTGACAGTTAACCTAATGTGCATATATATTGCTTTGTTGAACTATAGTTTAAAGTTTCACTTACTGTGCTTAATTAAAATGGAAATAAGGGATTTTAATGGCTTATATGATGTATACTTGATAATATTAAATGATTTTAAATTGCATATATAGGAGATATATAACCAACTTTTTTAAAAAAATAAAAGCCAAGCAATATTAAACATTTATCCATAATTGGAACATTCCCCTCATTTATTTTTATCCAAATATTCACATATGCAGAACTAACTATATATATAAATGTGTAAAACAGATTGTACTACTGAGACATAAAATATCTCATCTCTTTTCATTTGGTTTTAATTTTAGTTCCCTCTGCCAACATCAGTTCATTTCTCTAGTAAGATTGTTAATTTAAAAGTGTATTTTATACATTAATGACAATGAATAATTTTATACTCTGGCTAGATAGGCAGATTTTTTGGTTTTTGTTTATAGACTAGAAATAGTATGTTTCCTGAGGTTTCTAAAAGTGCTACAAAGTTTGATATTTTAGAAATTGAATTATTCATGAAATTCCACTCACCTAGTACATTGTAGGCATATATCTACTGTGATCGATAATTGTAATAGAGGAAGCTGTATCTTAGAAATAGAACTTCAGTTTATACTAATGGAAGGAACAAAGGCGTGGGATTACATTACAAAGTTGAGCATAGGGGCCTCCCTGGTTGCGCAAGGGGTTAAGTCTCAGCACTATGAAGCTATCTGCAGCCACTACAGCCAGGGAGCTAACCCACATGGCTTGGCAGACCTCTCCTCTCTTGCCGCTGCTCCCCTCAGCAGTGTATTTCAGTACATCTTCCTGTTCTGCTTCCCACTCTGTCTCTGGTAAATCCTGTCACCACCCTGCCACGCCTCTGACCTACACCCTAGCTCTTGTATGCATAAATAAATAAATCTTTAAAAAAAAAAAAAGTTGAGTATAAAAAATTTGTTTGACTTTGAGATGTGTTTCACTTATATTAATAAGGATTGTATTATCGTAATTTATACCTCTGGATATTTACTTTCCACAAAATTAGCCTTATTATGAAATCTGAGTTCTAAGGAATCAATCAATACAGTCTTTTTGTGTGTACATAACATTTTTTGTTTTGAAGAAGAACTGGGGTATAGGCCAGAGACGTGGGGGATGAGTGGACTTACCGGAGACAGAATGGGGAGCAGAACAGGCATATTTATTGAAATATGTTGCTGATGGGAGCAGTGGGTGAAACAGGAGAGGTTTGCAGGACCATATGTGGGTTAGCTCCCTGGCAAGGGGATCAAACTCAGGCCTTCAGGTGATAATGCTGAGACTTAACCCCTAGGCCACCAGGGAGGCCCTGTACATAACTTTTGAGTAACCTTGATAGATAGTATTTTGTGTGTTTATTTTTATTTATGAGGGAATTGAACTCTTAAATTAGCGTATTTTTCAAGTGAAATTTTCTTGGAATGCTGATATATGAAAGAAATGAAGGGGTTACTACGTTGCATGAATCTGGATTGGGAAGCCCAGTACTCCATCTCTCATTATTCTGTCTCTCCCTAAACACTAGCCCCTGAACCATTTCTCAGGAACAGTAAGGTTTGTAAAATCACTCAGAAGTCATTGAAGTCTGACAGTTATTTTTCTGTCCCTGATAATTTGTTTTCATTACATAATTGAGTTATGCCTACATTTCCTTTTTTTCATGAGAGTGAAATTTGGTTTTTTTGTGGGGTAATTTTTCATTGTACTTTAAATAAGATGGTGCTACAAGTCTGACATTCAGTTTTAGCTCTACATTTTTCTTTTTCATTTGTATTATAGTAGATATGTTTGTTCCAAACAAATGCTATTGACAATTACTTCTTAAGAGCATCTTTGAAGAATTTTTAATGCTTCATATTTTACAAACTTTTTGAAAGACACAGTTCTTTAAAACCATCTTTTATGGTATCTTTTTCCAGTGGAAAAAGAAATGTATTTATCAGAGCTTTTATTTTGAAGATGTTGCTTGATTTCAGTTGTTGGTGATTCAGATACTGTATTGCTTTGTATTCCAGTGTTATTTGGTTTTATTTTAGGTATTTTGCTGGAAATCAGTTAGCAGTTCTCTGAAGCAATGTCGATGGGCCTATCCCCGCCAAGTCTTCATTTCTGATATTGCTTTAAATAGAAATGAAGTTCTATTTGTCACACAGGATGGAGAAGGATTTAGAGGGAAGTGGTTTGAAGAAAAAAGAAAAAATTCTGAAAAGAAAGGTCAGTTCATTTATGTGAATGGTACTAAAAGTACTTTTCAGTGAATTTCAAGTATTATTAAGCTCAATTGACAGGTGTTAATAGTTTACTAGGTTTTACCCTTTATGTCTTTCCTTTTGATTTTGGTTTGTGTGTGTGGAGGTATACAGAGGGATTTCAGTCCACTTATGTCTGTACTTTTCAACCTTAACCATCTTAATATACCCTGAGATCTTAGTACATTCCCATTAGTAACCATGGCTTACTACTGCCAGTTGCTAGCCTTGGTTCTCAGCAAAGGAACGTGTGTAGTTAAACAAAAACAAAAAATACTTCCTAGACTGTTTTGACATCTTCTACCTTCCTTTTCTTGAGATTTCATTGCTTATGCTATATGTATATGTACATTTTTTAAAGCTTATTTGTGTATATGAAATGAAAGTTTTAGGAGGTACATCTTATAACTTGGAAATCACAGGAAGAATAATGCTTTAAGAATTGTTAAGAATAATGTTAAGAATTCTTAAAAGTACAGTAATTTTATTAAACAATTGTTGAATAATTGGAAACATTTTATTTCATTCCTTGATGAATATAAAGGATAGCTTTAATTAAGATGCTACCTTTCAAAATAAGAAGTTATATATTATGTAGTTCATTTTAAATTGGTTAAAATTTATAAACTTGTGATTACTTGTTTTTTAGTTTGTTAGTCCATTTTTCCCTGCCATTCATAATTATCCATTCAATTAGTTTTTTCCAGAAAAACTAGAGTTCATTACCTCTTTTCATCTGATCGCTCCTACCCTAGCGCAAGCTATGTGAACTACTGTCAAGTTCTTTTATTTCCACACGTGTCTCATTTTAATCTATTCTCAGCTGATTACCAGTGAGCTTTTAAGATCTGATCATAACATTCTTGTATTTAAAAAACTCTTAATAGTTTTCTTATTTCATTAACATTATTTATACGGTCCATACTCTGACCCTTATATATATATAATATATGAACTGATTTTGAGTTCTCTTCCTTTTACTTACCACTCTTCAGTCACATTGACTTACATATTTTTATTTGTTTAGCTATGATCAGTCCCAAAATCTTTCCTAATTTTTCACATCTCAGCTTTATATTTCATCAGATTTTTTCCTAATTTTCAATCTAAATTGAGTTACCTTATTTTGCTTTTAAGAGCACCTTTATATTTTCATCATATAGCATTTCTACTTGTTAAATATATTGTTTTTATGTTTTATTATTGTGATTTTTTTAATGGTTGTTTTGAATTAGACTGTAAGACGTCAAGGGTCATGACTGTTATACTATATCCTTAGCACTTGGCATTTTCTGGCATATAGTAGTATGCTAAAACTATATATGAAGCACATTTACAAATACTCAAAAATAAACATTTTTCAAAATCATAAAGCCACAAAGGAGTGACCTTACATGATTAAGTATTTATAGTTCATGGTGACAAAACTATTATGCACATAAGGTTTTTGAAAGCATAGAACTTGGAATAACTGAACACTGGGAAAATGAGATTTAACCTTTAAATAGTGAATTTGAGAGACTAAACAGAATGCAAGCTCAATCTGTAAATGTTGGATGGCCTTGTTAGTCTTAGTCATATATATAATAGTCTGACTTGAATTCATGTTGTCATATCCACATATCTGTTTTTCAGCGTTTTCCAACAAGTAAATGCTTATTTTTGATTCCATGTTTTCTTTGGCCCCCTGCATCTAGTCAATCAAAAAGTTTTGTCACTTCTATCTCAAATATTTCTGAAGATTTCCCCCTTTTCTCCATTTGCATTGCTATAACTTCAATCACATCTTTTATTTGGGGTGGGGGAGCTATTAAATGGTCTTTTAAAGGATCTCTGTACTTTCTTTGATAGCCTTGATCTGACTTACAATGATATAAACCATTTGTTTAATGTCTTTTTCTGCTCAATTATATATGCCAAGAATATAGGGAATATTTACCTTCTTCCCCACTATATCACTAGGTATAGACTAATGATCACTGTATCACATAGCAAAGTATGGTCACAAATATTTGCTGAATAGGTGAAAGGGGAAGGAAGGAGGGAATAAGCAGATTATGAAGATACTTAGCTTACCTTTTTTTTTTAATGCAAGCTGAAGAATTTTAAGAGTTGATATAATGTTAGATTTGCTCTTTAGAAAAATAACTGGTTGTAGTGAAGAGTATTTTGTTGAGAGGGTTAAACCACGGATAATTGAGAATTAACACACCAAAATTTTACCCTATAATATAATCCATGTATATAGATTGCAAACTGTGTTGGAGAGGATGTATTTCTTCAAAAGGACTTAATACATATGAAATATTTCCATACTTGTTTTTTAATTCCACTTAATTTTAAATCATTTATGCTTCAATAAAACCTTGATTTTATGGGAGTTTTTATTTTCTTTTCAGCAGAGATTTTATCAAACCTACATAATTCTTCATCAGATGTGTCTTATATCTCTGATACAAATAATGTATATGAAAGAATCCGACTTGAAAAACTTACTTTTGCCCATAGAGCTGTTAGTGTCAGCACAGATCCAAGTGGATGCAACTTTGCAATCCTGCAGTCAGATCCTAAAACAAGGTATACTTGTATGTATTAAATTTCATTGTTAACAGGAACAATTACTGTGTCTTATTTTGTTTTCAGTAGCTTGTGGAGCAACTCTAATTGAAGAGCTGTCACCAAATCATGTAGAGACTTTAGTCATATAATCATGTTACAGGGTAACTTAGAGGTGGAATTTGTAATACTGGAAATGATGAGTGTTCTATTTAGTTTACAAACTAATACTTATTGAAAATGTTGAAGTGGTAGGTGATGTAGTCACCTGTAGAGCAGTAGGAATCCTCTTGCAAATTTCCTAAGTCACATTAGAGACATTACAGGTTAAGTTAAACATCAAGGGTGCTATTAAAGAGGAAAGAATCCTAGAAATAATGTGACCATCCATCCTTTGTTGCCCATATCTGTCTCACTTTGAGCATTGAAAATCTCTTCTGGGAAACTGCAGTCTTAGGCAAACTATTAAGATTGGTGCCCATATCTAGAAATACAGCTTGGGAAGGTATGATCTCCTTCCTACAATACTGAACAATCAGGGTAATATACTGATTGTATATTTGAGTATTTACCTTTATATTCTAGAGTTTCAATTTGAGTTGATCCAAATTGCTCCTTGAATTTATTTATTTATTTATTCATTCATTCATTCTTTCTTTCTGTGGGACCCTCACCAGCGGCCGGGGAACGAACCTGCGCTGCAGAGGCTGCAGGCAGCCTCGCAGCCCAGTGCTCAACTGCTGCAACACCAGGGGAGGCCCTTGAATTGATTTCTTTTGGGATCTTGGACTGGAAGTATTTGGGCACTGTATTCTTCATTTGTAAAAAATGTGAAAGAGTAAAAGGTTGAGAATTGTACTCCTTTTTGAATGTTTTTAAATATAAAATAAAAAATCTGTATGAAAGTAATTTGAATTTAATTTAGCATATTCTTGTGGAAATAGAGAATACTGCTTTCAAAGGAAAACTTAATTATTATAATTTTAGTTTAGGAGAAAAATATAAATTTAAAAAGGAATAGAAAAAAATTGAAGTGTGATACAGTAAGGTTATGTCCAATCTTCTTTCTTTTTAGGAAATACCAAATTTAAAATTTTCTAAGTTTAATAAAAAAGAAATTGTACTTTAAAAGCAGAACTGACTAGTGATGCTTTTGTTGTTTTCATTTTATTGAAAGTGAAAATTGATTTTTGTTTCATTTCTAGCCTTTATGAAATTCCAGCTGTGTCCTCCTCATCCTTTTTTGAAGAGTTTGGCAAACTGTTAAAGGAAACAGATGAAATGGACAACATCCATGATGTGACATTTCAAGTTGGCAATAGAATTTTTCCTGCACATAAATATATTTTGGCAATGCGTTCTGACTTTTTTCAGAAATTATTTCTTTCAGATAATGCTACTTTAGACTTTGCAGATGTTTACCGGAAAGATGAAGATTCTGCAGGATGCCATCTCTTTGTAGTAGAGAAGGTTCATCCTGACTTGTTTGAGTACCTTTTGCAATTTATATACACAGATAATTGTGACATTTTAACTCATGGCTTCAAACCAAGAATAAACTTGAATATAAAATCGGAAGAATATCAAGGTTCTCCAGATTCTCATTTGAATAAAATGAATTGCCATGAAGAAAATCAGAAGTCAGCTTTTGAAGTTTACAAAAGTAATCAAGCTCATAAAATTAGTGAAATGCAGAAAAGTAAACTTAAACCTTCTAAAAAAGGAAAAAATGTTGGGGAAAATGATCCTATAAGAATGTTGCAAAATGTTGCAAAGAAATTTGGTTTCAATAATTTGAGTAGCAGGTATGGTTTCATCTTAATATCTGTTCTCTGTACCTCAGTATGTCCTTTTAAAAATTCTTTTTCTTAATGATCCTCTTTTCTCTTTCTCCATTTCATGCTAAAGCTATCTCTTTGGGATACATTGGATTAAAACTTTAAAGGATGGGAAGGTTGTTAGTGGGTTTGAACTTTGTGGTGTGTGTAGTTGGAGGTATCTGGAGTGGCAGCCATTGTGTTGTGCTGGAAAGTATAGTAGTTTTGGATTTAGAAAGACCTGTTTTTGCCTGCTAGCTGTCCTATATTACCTGCTAGACATGTTTCTTAGATTCTTTGAACCTGAATTTCTCTATATAAAAAATGGGAGGGATAATATCGACCTCATATTGTAGTTTTGTCATATAGCATGTATAAAATGACATAGTAGTTGTCAGATTATAAACCAGATTATTTGAAATTCTTTTTTTTTTGGTATTTATGATGCTTATGATCTTAGGTGTGGATGAGAGTAGGGAAGAAAGTGTATCATGTTTTTTATTTAAAAACAATGGAGGGCTTTGTGCCATGGTTTTGATTTGGTTTTTGTCAATATTTAATATATTTTAAATTCTAAATAAAGTGAATGAGAATGTCTACCTTTATCACAGAGTAGGGATTCACTGAGATACACTTGTAGGTGATATAAATTATATGTCCAGATGTAAACTAATTTGTTCAGTTTTTATTGTTTGTTTAGATAAATTCACCAATTTGTTTTTTATCTGTTCTTTATAGGTTAGATGGAGTCAGATTTGAAAATGAAAAAATTAATGTTATTGCCAAGAAACCTGGTAATAAACCAAAGCTAAATCGGAAAAAATGGTAAGTTTGGAAATGAAGATAAACTTTTCATCTCTAAATTTTGGAAACTAGGTGTGGAAATAAAATCCTTCATACTCACATGTGAGGCACAATGTGTAGGTAGATAAAACTTCTTAACTTTTTTAGTCTTCATTTCTGTAAATATTGGAGAATTGCTGAGGTAAATGAATAAAATACTAATTAAGACACTGAAGTATTTTTTTTTTTTTTAAGATTTTATGCGTACATGAGCTGGGGTACAGGCCGGGGGTGGGGGGGGGGCACGCAGAGGTTTGACAAGATTCACCAGAGACAGAGTGGGGAACAGAACAGGCAGACTGACTGAAATACACTGCTGAGGGGAGCAGCGGGCAAGTCAGAAGAGATCTGCTGCACCATGTGGGTTGCTCCCTTGCTGGCCGGGGGATCGAACTCGTGCTGCAGAGGCTTTGGATTGCTTCATAGTGCAGTACGTAACCCCTTGCGCCACCAGGGAGGCCCCTGAAGTAGTTTTTATTGGTTACTTTTTAATTGAAGAAAAAATTGTCAAATTTTGATTTTTTTTTTTTCTTATCTGAATTTAGTATCTTGTTATAAAATAGGAAATGATGTTAACAATCAAATTTAGTGTGGCAAACCTATTATCGAAATAGGTTTGATATTAAATATGTTAAAAGTTTTTGGTTTTAGGTGTTTGTAGGTGAAACGTTTTGAAAAACTAAACTGATATTCTACATTGTGCTTAGCACAGAATAAGGTATACAAATAAGTGAATTAAAGAGGTTTTGACTATATTGTCACTGTTTTACTAGCATCTGGCCTATAATGAGAAATAGTAGGAATTTTTAAAAAATCTATATTCAGTTCCCTTTTCAAATGTTGTCTTTGTTGTAAGGCCCTAATCTTTCCTACAGTGGAGGGAGATGAGTACTTTTATTTGTGTATACCCTCTGCTACTTTTAATTGCGAGAAAAACAAAGGTAAGCCAAATTCTCTAAAGCTTCAATTGTACTCTTTTTTGCAGTTCATTTCTGTGTGATGTAACCATGAAATCAATGGATGGAAAGGAATTTCCTTGTCATAAATGTGTTCTTTGTGCTAGACTTGGTGGGTATAATTTTTTTATTAGTTGCTGACTATATATTGTTTCACTATACAATTCTTACTGAGTTGAACTTTTTTTCCTTTCAGAATATTTTCATAGTATGCTGAGTAGCTCATGGATTGAGGTAAAATTTAAGTAGAAAACACATTGGCTGGTAGCCACACTTATTTTTTGGGAAATATAGTAAAGAAATTAAAAATGGGTACCTGATATTTTAACTCAGTTTCTCTTTTTATTGGGCTTCATGTAAGCCTCCTGGAAAATAGTATTACTTAGAAATAAATGTTACTTAAAAGTTAATTCAAAATTTCCCCATTGTTATTTGGACATGTATTGGGAATGTAAGTGTGTTTCTTTTCCTTCATTCTTGATCCTTTTTCATGTTATAAGTGTGATGTTATTTTACATTTGATTCCTGTTCATAGTTTTTTGTACCAATAACCTAAATCTGAATGTAATAGTATTCTGTTGTTTAAAATAAATTATTTTACTTCATTTAGGCTTCCAGTTGTGCAGCTCTGGAAATGCCAATACATTCTGACATATTGAAAGTTATTTTGGACTACCTCTATACTGATGAAGCTGTGGTGATAAAAGGTATAATAATAGTAAGAATTAAGATATTAAATCTTTTAGATGTAATAATGGTAAGATCAACATGAATCTTAATTTCTACTTGAAATAACCCATCAACAGACTTGATTTAGAATATGTAATAGTATTGAATAATAAGGGATGATTACTAACAGTATCCTCTACTTTCTTTTGAGTTTTTACATATGATTTCCTTTAGTTTATGGACATATTTATATAGCTGATTTATTACTAATAGCTCTGTGTCTTTTTAATTGTTTATTGTGTTATTTTTACTGCAGTAATAGTTTACAACATTTTATAAAATTTGAGAGTAGGTTCACACCGCTTCAGTTGTATGTTACTACACCATGTCCACCATAGAAAAACACCCATAATCCTCCACCATATTCCATTGGGTCTCCTCCCTCCTATTGCTCCCTTCTACTCATGCTCTTCCCTGGTTGCTTCAATTCTGCAGTCAGATTTCTAGAGTTTGCTTTGGGATCCATTTGCTTAACGGATTGATTTCCAACCTGTTACTTAGAGCCTTTGTTTATCTTTGGAGCGCAAGTTGTTATAATGGAGACTGCAGAAGCCACTGTGCCTTAAAACTGATCAGTTCAGGTCATTGACTTTTAGGAAGATTATTGATACATAAATGTTAATTGACATTTTGCTGTTTATTTTCTGGATGTGTTGCTCTTTGTGTCTGTCTTTTGTTCTTACTCTCTTCCATTGTATTTTGAGAGCTGCCTTTTGTGTAGTGTTTGCATTCCATTTATCTTCTTTTCTTTAGGTACTTTCCCCCCTAAGGTTACCAGGTAGCTAATATATAGGGTTGTGTATTTAAAATCAATCTTAAGTTTAAATAAAGATAATTTTTGGTTCATTTCATCAGACCCAATTTTTATTTTCCTTCCCTCTGTATTTATTGTTTTTGCAGACTTATTCGAAGTGGTTTTTTTTTTTCCCCATTTTATAACAAACCCTTTAATATTTCATGCAATACTGGTTTAGAGAGATGAATTCCTTTAACTGTTGATTTGAAAAGCTCTTTATTACTCTTAAATTTTTAGTGTGAGTGTTAGCCTAACTGGATAGTGGATTCTTGGTTTGAGTCTTTCAGATCTTTGAATACCTCATACCACTACTTTTTGGCTATGAGATTGTGCTGAGAAATCTGCTGATGGTCTTATGAGCATTCCTTTGTATATGGACTTATTCTTGGGGCTGCTTTTAGAATTCTTTATCTTGAATTTTTTGCTATTTTAATTATAATATGTGTTGGTATACATCTGATTGAGTTTATCTTGTATGGAACTCTTCTGAGCTTCGTGGATGTCTCTTTCCTACTCTGCTTTGGGGTTGGTCTCAGCTATTTTATTTCTTCAAATAGGATTCCTGCCCCTTTCTCTCTCTCCTACTTCTGGAATCTTTTTGAATAGGTTGTTCTTTTTGATGTTGTCTCATATCTCTTATGTTTTCTTCATTCCTTTTCTTGTTTTTTTTGCTGATATTTTTTAGACGATTTCTACTATCCTATCCTGCCCCACTGGGCTCCTTAGCCTCTTTGAATCTACTGGTGAGCCCTACTATTGCATTTTTTATTTCAACTATTCTTTATCTCTGTGACTTCTATTTTGAACTTTTTTCATATTTTCTCTGTCCTTGTATTTCTGATTTTGTCATTCATTGTTCTCTTAATCTCAGATCTCAGTAAGAGTCACTAATATTGTCGCTCTGAATTCTTCTCCTGGAAGTTTGGTTAGATCTGTTGAAGTAGCTTTTTTTTTAAAAACCAAACCAGGGTTGTCTTGCCTCAATGATTGGGGTGATTTCCTGTTTCCTCATTTTCTTTTTTGTATGGTTTCTATGGAATAAGCTAGCTTGCTTTCCTTTCCAGTCTTTATTTAACTGTCTTGAGTTAGAATTTTAGGTGTTGGACTTGGTTGTGCTTTCTGTTGTTGTGTTGATTCAAGTTATTTCTTCATTTGAAGTGATTGGAGGACATGAGTCATGGAGATCCAAGAGTCTAGCCTTTTCTGTGTGCTCTGGGGATGCAGGTGTATGGAAATTGTTGCAGATTGCCATGGTCATATGCCTCCTTCAGCACTGCAGCTGCTTGAGGGAGTGATATGTAATCACTTTCTGGTCAAGGGTGGACAAAGCAGATTCCCCGCATTGGTGCTTCGGCCTGCAACTAACCCTTTGGCTGCAGCCTAATTTACTTTTGCATGTTTGATAGGCTGTGCCTTTCCCCCGAGCTCAGGCACATGCACAGGTTGGGGGGGCATATGTTGTTGGCTCCAGCCCCAGCCAAGTACTGTGTGTAGCTTTAGACTGTAGTGTTCAGGCTGTCAGAGGACCTGCCAGAACCAAACCAGTATCTAACTAGTGCTTGTTGGACTGCTAGATTTAGTCTCCTGTAACAGTTGTGCTTTTTGTTCAGTAGGGTGTTCTCTTGGGGAGTTTTATACTCTTCAGTACAAGTTCCCAATCTTGTACTGCACAAGCTGGGAGCCGAAAGGAAGCCTAGATGTTGCATGTAGGAGAGGCAGTTTCTTCTTCTTGCCACAAGGCCATCCCCAGGTAGCCCGAGTACCCCGTGCTCAGCAGGCTATGCTTTCCCCACATGTCCTGCACACTCTGGCTACATAAGGTAGTAGGGAGGTCCGAGGAGGTCCAAGAGAGATCACTGGGGAGAGGCAGATGCCTCTTTCAAATCCCAAACCCAGTCAGTCACAGGTAGCCTGACTGTTCTTTGTTTAGCTTGTGTATTTTTTTGTGGAAGCTTGCAATTTCTGGCTGCTGAGCTGGTAGCTGGCCCCATAGAGAGGCAGGACCCTCTTTCAGTCACCAAACCCAGCTAGCAGGAGCCACCTGCTAGCACCCTGTGATCTCCCCAGGAGGCTGTAGTAGGGAAGCACTAGGGATCATTTTGGGGACCTCTGCTGACTTCCTGTGTCATGCACAGATAACCTGAGAGTCCTTTTGTTCTGCAGACTGTACTCACTGGGGTGATTCACACTCTGGTTGTACATTTTGAGAACTACCTGGTAGCACAGAAATTCTGTGTGGAATCGGTGAATGCTTCTCTACTGCTGAAAGCAGTCACATGCTACCTGGATGCCCTTTGTTCAGCAGGGTACGCTTAACAGCAGAAAGCTTATACTCTCTGGCCATGGCTTGGGTACCTTCAGGAAAATGCACATCTGGAAGGAGAAGGGTGGTTATCACTCCCAGTGTCTTGGCATAATTACTGACACACTGTCTTATTCTTACCTACCCTTCCCAGTGTTTCTCTTTCCTTCCTGTGCAAGCAGTGGCCTTTACTTCCAGCTCTGCTCCAGATGTAGTTGCTCCTTATTGACATTGATCCATGATGTTTGTGAAGGAAGTGATGACTCCACGATCCTATCAGTCTACCCTCCTTTTTCTGCCTCAGTAGTTCTGAATATTATTTAGGAGCAGTTTCTATTGACTTTTTTCCCTTGTATGGCCCATACTAGTATCTTTCAAAATTTTTATTGAAAATTGGACATTGTACATAATACAATGTAGCAACTGTTGAAATCATGTTTTTAGCCTTCCTTTGGAGTTACTGCTTTTGCTGTTTGTGTAACACTTTTTTTTTTTTTTTTGGTGGGACCCTCGCCGGTGGCCGGGATTGAACTGGTGTTGCAGAGGCTGCAGGCAGCCTCTGCAACCCAGTGCTCAACCACTGCGCCACCAGGGCAGGCCCTGTTTGTGTAACACTTCTGAATCAATTCTGGAATCTGTACTCTTTGTCTTATGTGATTCCTGATATCTTTATTTGGCTTACTTAGTGGTCAGGTAATAATTAGGCAAGAATTTTCTTATGTATTTAAACCAATATATCTCCCAACCTTTGCCTAGGATCTTTTTATGTGTGTTGGGGCAAGCCTTCAGTTCTCTAGCAGGCAGCTTACCTTTGTAAGCTGTAACTTTGACTTCCTGCTTTTGTAGAGTCTCAAATTTAGCTACATGTAAGAATTTGGGACCTTCCTAAAGTATTCTTGGACAGAGCGTAACTCTCAGCAGTGGACAGCTCTCAACAGGTGTGTGGTTTTCGAGACTTACAATAATATCTCATGACTTCAAAGTTCCCTAAAGAGAGTTGTATTAGTTTGCTTATAAAATATCGTTAGCTGGATGGTTTAAACAACAGAAAATTTTTTTTAAAGAGACTGGATCAGGGTCTAGCAAGTTTGGTTTCTCGTGAGGACTCTTGCTGGCTTGCACATGAGTGCCTTCTCTATGCCCTCACATGACCTTTCCTTGTATCTTGTGTGTGGATAGAGAGAGGGTTGGGTGCAGGCAGCTACCTCTCTAATATCTCTTCTTAGAAGGACACTAATAGTATTGAATCAAGGTCCCGCCCTTTGATTGAATTATTCTCAAAAATTACCATCTCTGAATATAGCCTCATTGGGAATTGGATTTGAACATATAAATTTGGGGGAACACAAATACTCAGTCATGACAATATCTCTTTCCCTAGCTATTCTTAAGTTGTTTTTGATTCCTGTTTTCGTCAACCATTACGATGATTTCAGTCAGGTTTAATTTTAACAGTTTCCACTGATTATTTATAATCCTTTCAGTAAAATGCTGTTAGCATTGGGCAAACATTGAATTAGGACCGATAAAGACACAGACCTGCTAGTGGGGTTTGTAGGGATTACCAGAGAGGTCAGATGATGAAAGTCCTTTGATAATGTTGCGCAACAGTTTTTTCTGCTTCCTTCTTTAGTTCCTAGTTTCCTTTTCATTATTTACACAATAATTATAATCTTCTCTGTGTGTTAGTGTTTTAGTTACTTGAACTTTGTTTCTAGGCATGTGTTTACAAAATAATAATGACATCTCTTTGTTTTAGAATCACAAAATGTTGACTTTGTGTGTAGTGTTCTTGTGGTTGCTGATCAGCTTCTCATAACTCGATTAAAAGAGATTTGTGAAGTAGCATTAACTGAAAAACGTGAGTAATTTTAAATTAGAATATTAGTATGTGCTTGGGTTGATCCAGGATTACAAAAAGTTTTGTTTTTTTTTTAAATTGATTTTATGATGCCCTTTATTGTAAAATGGACGTTACTTTTTGTAGCATGGAAAGTTTTCAAAACATTGAGAGTGTATTTTGTCTTCTGTGATCACATTCTTATTTCAGAGATCGTTAAATATGCACATCTTAGAATTAATTTTTATTAAAATGACAATAAGACCTGGAATAACGATAGTCACCATGCTGCAAATTGTACTGGGTTATGCAATGTAGATGTATTTCATAGAATAATTTTAACATTTTCTTCTCTTAATTTTACAGAAGAGAGAATAAGTGTGCTTTATTAAATTAAAAGAAATTTAGGCCTCCCTGATGAACTAGGGGTTAAGTTTCAGTTCTATCACCTCTACAGCCTGAGTTCGATCCTTGGCCAGGGAGCTGACTCACATAGGTTTGGGAATTGAACTTGAACGTATAAATTTGGGGGGACACAAACATTCAGTCATGACAATATCTCTTTCCCTAGCTATTCTCAAGTTGTTTTTGATTCTTGTTTTCTTCAGCCCTCATGATTATTTCAGTCAGGTTTAATTTTAACAACAGACCGTTCATCTCACTCTGCTGCTCCCCTTAGCAGTGTATTTCAGTCAATCCACCTATTCTCCCCACTCTGTCTCTGGTGAATCCTCTGAAACGACACAGCCCCCTCCCCCACCTCTGGCCTACACCCCAGTTCTTCTGTGCAAAAATAAGTAAAGAAAACCTTTAAAAAGAAAAGTTGTTTATCATTGAAAGTTAAAATTGTTAGATGGGAGATTATTCTAATTTGTTTGCTTTTTAAATGATATGTAATGCTCCTTCTGTATTTTCTTTAAACTGTTTCTATGCGTGCTTATTTTTCCTCATAACCAATCTTTTAAAATTACTCTGGCATATTGGGATAGAAAACTAGTTCTGTATTTCCCCTAATGTAAATTATTTTTGCAAGAAAGCATTTCCAGTTTTCCTTGTTCTAAATGTTCAAAACTGACAACTTTAGAAGTAAGTATATTTCATTGTTAATTTGCCTTTCATCTCATGGTAAACTTTTCTTTCTTTGTAGTTACCCTTAAAAATGCTGCTATGCTACTGGAGTTTGCAGCAATGTATAATGCTAAACAATTGAAACTGTCTTGTTTACAGTTCATAGGACTGAATATGGCAGCTTTACTTGAAGCAAGGTAGGTTGGATACATGTATTATATGACTGTTGGCAAAAGCAGTTGTTTATATATAATAGTGGGTATGTTAGTAATTTAAAAGTAAATGATGGTACATTCCAACTATGTGGAAATTGAAACTATATGGAGATACATTTATGAACAAAATAGACAAAAATCTATGCCCTCAAGAGAGTTTAGGTTCTGATTGAAAAGTTGTGTAACAGTGTTACCATACATATTTTTTTGAATGTATGCATATTTCCTTTCTTATTTAGGTTGGTAAGTAGGTAATTGTTAGCTTTAGTTTGGCAACTATGTTTCACTATTTAAGCTAGCACTTCATTACCTTACATGTAAGCAAGCATGAAATTTATTACTCATTTTCTATTTTCTTTTAGTATTTAACCTCTTTAAGATATTTCCTATACTATTATTGATCTTTGGTTAAACTTAAGCTGCAGGAGATAGTCTGAAAAATTTGTCTAGTTTGTTGCAATTTTATGTATGAGAAGCTTTTAATAGAAATAAATGTAATGAAATGTTTATGAAAAAATGACACATTTTACATAAGAAATTAGCTAAATATATATATATCCTGTTTGTAAGCTACTGTATCTTATTGATTGATGTTTACTTGGATGGAAAGATGATTTTGAAATCTTAGACATTTCAAAATTAGAGGGATCTTGGAAATTTCATTGTTTTCAAATGTTTCAATAATTGTGGATAAAATACAATTTGTAATGATATGAATTTACAATAAAAACTTGTAAAAAGTCCAAATTTGATTTATTATGAAGTCAAAGGTGAGAAAAATGAGTGTTTTGGTGAATATAATATACATTTGAGACTAGTATTATTGTCATTGTACATTTTTAAAGCTTTATTCAGTTTATTTCTATATTTTGTTTTATAATACTGTGATACTAGTTACTGGTAGTACTAAATAATAATAGCAATAATGATAAATAATGCAATAATGATAATAATAAATAATACCAGATAACATTCTTAAAGTAATTTCTAGATTCAGTTAATTTTCATGAAAACTTTATGAAATAGGTTCTGTTTGCAGCTTCATGTTACACATGAGAAACTCCAGGGAACTTTTTTTTGCAAAGAATCAAGAGAGTCTTGATCTATAGAGTTTATTATAAATAGTAACTTTTTTGAGAACTCACCTTTCAGAGAAAATTCTAATACATGATTAAAAATGTTCCACTATTTGTTTAGAAGTGAGTAGCTAACAGATCTTAATTGATAGTTAGAATTCAATTTATAGGAAATTCTTATAACATTTTAATGCATTGGTATTATGTGAAAAATCCTTTTCTTTTTTATCATTTCATAAAGTTTTAACTTTAGCTGAGTCATAATATAGAAACAAATTTATTGAGGCAGATGATACTGATTTTTTTTGATACTTAAACAAATTTTATTGACACTAGCAGTCACTAAGTGCATGTTTTTATACAAAAACTTGAATTTATTTTCAACATTGTAAAATGAGTATAAGAATATATACAAATACAATTTAATATTATGAGATATTTAAAATGTCATTTTAAAATGCCTATGGTATTTTAGTGACAGAGCCTGGCTAGAGTTTCAGAATGGTTTCATTTCTTCATTGACATTGCATTAGTGATTCTGGTTATTTTCCTACCTTGTATTTCCAAATTAAACTTATTCATTTTGTTAGATAAGAATCAACCAAAATGTAAAACAAGTATCAAATCTAAAATATTGGAAAACATCTCGCCCTACTGTTGTTAATTACTGTGTTGTGACAAGTTTGTCGGCAGAGTTGTTTAATAAAGGATGGCACTTGTGCTGTGGTGATGATTTTACTTGTATAGTTTTAAGTAGACATGCATAAATTGTTTTAAAATAAAAACATAAACTTAGCCATTGCTAAATAAAGAATCGTTTTGCCAGAAGTGTAAATAAATCTGCACAGGGATATTAAAAGGACGACAACATTAAAATTTTAGTAACATCAAAAGTTAATTTTCCTCAAAGTTATAAAAAGTAGTTTGGTACAGATTTGAATGTGCGTGTGGTTTTGTATTAGCTTTTAGATTGCAAACTTGGTTTAAATTTTCACTGATGCCTTTAAGTACTTTTTTAGAAACTGATACTTCCTGAAATCTATTTTGAAAGCAAATTATTTGATTCAAATGTCATTTTATACATGAGGATACTAACATCCAAAAAAGTAAAGTAAGTTGCCCAAAGGCATGCAGGTTATTTTCCTAGATAGAATTCAGGTATCTTGATAAACTTTCTGTTGATGTAGTTGTTCTTCTGTAGTTAGAGTGTAATTTGAGGGGCATGAAGGTTGGAAAAGGAATAGTTGCCATTTTGTTATGCCATTTATAAGAGATACTTGACTTATTCAAGATACTTGTCTAACATGTTTGCTGATTATTAGAAATATATTAACCACACAAATTTTCAAAAATTTTAGTAGTGTAATGTTAGTACTTCCAAAATAACTTGAAAATTGAGTTGTTTGAAAATCTTGACAGGTATTAAGTTATTGAGTCTTTAGAATTTTGTATTTTATATATAAATGTATTTTATATTTTAGGTCTCTTGATGTTTTGAGTGATGGCGTTTTAAAGGATCTTTCTTTGTTTTACCGTAAAATGGTAAGGTTTGTATTTGTTCAGTGAAATTGGCTATGGTATTATCAATAAAAGTAGTATATTAGGTAGGACTTCTTAATGGAAACTTTTCATAATGAATTCTTACACATTAATGTCTTAAAAATGAGGACATAGGATTTCTTTATAGATCATAGAGATGTGTGATAATCAAAATTTACTATATTTAATAATAAAATTAGTATTTGATTCTTCTACAAATAAAGGTTATAGAAAGCTTCAGATGGTCATTATTTTCATCAAAGCTCAGGACTGTAAAACATTGAATCACATAACAAAGAAATGAACTAATCTGTATTTGCTAATAAAGGGGAGGTTTTTTGTTTTTTGTTTTTTTTTCCTTTCAGTTTCATGGAATAAGCCAATCAGTCAAATCAAATTTTTCTCCCCTGTACATTTAGGAAATGATTGAGCATCCCCAACTTTTTCTAGTTAATGTCACCACATAGTAAAACAAATGGTCTATTATACCTATTTAAAAAGAATCTTTATAAATTTTATGTTTAAAAAGTGACTTTTTTTTCTATAGATTCCAGCAATGGATAGACGACTCATCACACCTTATCAGGATGGACCAGATATTAGCTATTTGGAAGTAGAAGATGGAGATATCTTTTTGAAAGAACGGATAAATATAGAACAAAATTATTCGTAAGCTCTTTTTCCCCCTTCCTCCTTTTTTTTCTTCTCCACTCAATGCATACACCGTGATCTTAGACACTTTCATATTGATACTTAAAAAAATTGAAAACCTGATATGTATTTATCTTCATTCTTAACTTTGTTTTAATACAAAGAATATGCATAATTAATATTTGCAAATATAAGCAAATGTAAATATCAAAGGACTATAATTCTCACGTTAAACATGTTGGGGTATTAAGTGCATCTATTTAGTCACTTTTGCAAACACTACTGAGATTATACTTAAAAAATAAATATATTGCATTAGGGTGATGTAGAAAAGACGATTTTTTTGTGATTCTTTCAAAGAGCATTGATCTCAACCTATAACCTATTCAATTAAGTGATTACCTTTTCTTTATTTAGACTAGAAATTTGCCCTCTAGAGAGGTTAAGCCAGAGATACTCCAGAGAGGAGTATATCAGCCACTTCTCAGCATTCTTTAGATAACTGGTTTCAGTGATATGATGTGCAGTGACTGACATTTGGAAGTCCTCCAACAAAATCTCACATAAATATATATGCCACTATGGTTATATAATAGTCAAGTGTGTAGCTTGCTGAAAAACTCTTTGGGTTTTTCTTTGGGTTTTAGTGATCTTTATTTGAAATCCCTTTTTCCTAGAGTTTGGTATTTGGCATTTGGGATATTTGTAGCATAGGTATCTGACTTAGATGTATGACATTATATTAAAATTTATAATAAAATTAATGACACTGACAAATACTTTGGCCTCTACAAAATAATATTCACAATTGACCTGCATAATTGTGGATAAAATACATAATGAGACCTTTAATTTTCAGGTAAAACAAAAGTTTCAGTCTACATAATTTTAATTTCCCTTTAATTCAAAAAATTAAGCTTTTCCTGAAATGCTTTCAAAATTACCACCAAATAGTTCTATTTCAAGGTCACAGTTCATAATAGCTTGTGTGTAAACATTTGTAGTATTTTTCTTTTCAAAGTATTTTCCTATGGATATACCATCTTGTTTGTTACTTTCACAGAAATGCTAAGATTAGAACAAGTAATAATTTAAGCTGATGTGAAATTAATTTGCTACAGGCCTCCTAGATAAAGGTGACTGTAGTGTATGTAACCTTATATGTTTTCTATTTCACTGAAATGCTACAGTCTTTGATTAAAATGCATAGTTCTTCTAGAGTCACATCTCTAATTTGTATGTAGAAAATGACTTATGTTTGCTTTTTCCTAGGGAGAGTATGTTCAAGAAGGCAAAAACAAAAGCAAAAAAGAAGCAACGTAAGCGTTCAGATAGCTCTGGAGGTTATAACCTTTCAGATATTATTCAGAGTCCACCATCTACAGGTCAGAGTCCACCATCTACAGGTTAGTAGGATCTATTTTCTGATCTTCTATTTCATATCTCTATTCATTATCTAATTCATGTAGGATGTATTAAATACTGTTATATGCCTTCTGCCTGGACACTGAAATAGCAAATAGCCCTTGTCTTAGGGCGCTGTAGAAAATGGTAGTACGTTATAAGTACTGTTAAGTTTTCATTGGGTGTACAAAAGTGTTACCCAAACTTGCCTAAGGTCAGGAAAGACCTCTTAGAGGAAAGTGATACCTGAGTTGGACCTTTAAGAATGAAGAGAAATTGTCAAGCAAAGTAGGCAGAGAATATGTAAAGGGAACAATATGTTAAAAGGCATTAGAACAATAAGTTCAAAGGCATTAGAACTGTACCTTTTTTGTGCATATGGTGCAACTTAGCCACACAGGGTTTGTGTAGATTGGAGATGGCTTTGAGAGGATCAGACTTGAAAGCTTATTGTGTACCAAACTAAAGAATTTAAGTTTTATTCTAAAGGTTATCAGTAACTTTGGTGAATTTTTAAATCAAGGTACAACTGGGTAAGTTTTGTTTTCGGAAAGACTTCTTTGCTCACTATGGTACAGGGAAGTGTTTATCCTGGGTAAAAACATGACAGATATTATCAGGTGAATTCAATTCATCTACATCAGTACTTCAAGTGAGATGCCATTCTTGTGCATAGAAGGTTAAAATCTAGTAGTAGACTGTAGCTCATTTTGTATGTAGACATTATGTGAGCATCTTTGAAAGTGAAGGTGATGTATTTTTCTTGAATTTTTTCCCCAGCTTTTTATTTTGAAAATCTTTCACTTACTGAAAAGATGAAATAAAAATAACATGAACATGATTATAAAATACCCATCACCCAGATTAAGAAGTCTTATGAAATTTGCTTTTTCCTGCAGACTTTCTGTTGAATACATAGTGTATATTGTACATAGACAATAATTGTTTTACTGATTCACTTGGAAGTTGTAGACATGACCCTTTCCCCAGCTCTAAATTTCTTAAGAGTAAGGGTATTCTATGCAACCAAACTACCAAACCTAATACAATTAGCATTAATTCATTAATATTATCTGCTGTTATATTCTGCATCCAAAGTTCCGTAATTGTCTCCCAAATTGTTATAAAGCTTTTTTTGTTTTAATCTTAAAAAATGTCTAGTGTTCTATAAAAATTAAACTTGCCTTTTGCTTGTTAATATCTTATATAGAGCAGCACCCCTCACACATCTTTTTGTTAACCAAATTTCAGGCCAATAGTACTATATTGCTTTCAAGATTCATCTAAATAAATGCAAATTAAAATGTCTAACTTTTGAATAGTATTTTTTTAGATAAAAACATGAAGTATGACAGTAAAATCATGAAATTACAATATGGCTTTGAGAAATGGTAGATGCGTGTATAGTAGTTAAAACATAACCTGGGTGCAATTTTTTTCAGCAGTACTTTCATAGGCATCCTTCATACAAGCAACTTTGAAAAATAGAAGCATAATTGTTTTGTATTCTTGTGGAAAAAAAAAATAGCTATTATTCAGAGCAAAGAATATCTTTTTATATATAATAAGATACTTCAAGTGAGGTATTTGACATGTTTAAAAAGCTCAAATGGAGAAATGTCAAGAATAGTTGTTTCAGATAACAAATTTTTAAAAGATAATATACATGGTTAATTATTCACTAAAGATAGGAATCTGGTGAGGTAGTAAATGGGTAAAACTTATCTTAGAATCTTTCAAAATTAAATATCCTATGAGTTTGTTTTCTGTGTTGTAAGGATTACCACTAGTACTTGGAAGGAGCATAGTTGGGTTGATGGAATGATGAATGAATGGATAGACAGCAATGAGATTAGTAATTTTCCAGTAACCTAGAAGATTTAAGGAAAAAGCAGATATTTGGTTTGTTTTAAATAGTGCTATTGTTAGCACATGTGTTAGAGTCTTAGCATTTCAGAGCTGGAGGAGACATTAGTAATGAGCTAATTTAGGATTCTTCCTATAAAGCTGTGGAAACAAGCGATTCGAAGTAGTGAAAGAAATAAATGGAATTTCTTGATTCCAATTCCATATTCTTTCTGCTGTACCATTCTTCCTATTCTTCCTTTGGCCAAAGCAGATAATGATTACACAGTTAAACTTAATTGGAGGCCATAGAGATTCTTCTGGAAGAAAATTTAATATGAGGCAAATTTCATCAGTTGTATGAAGGCTTAGCATTTGTTTTAATCCTTAAAGTAAAAAGAGTGAAATTGTTTTTAACCACAAATCCTCTTTATTTATTTGACTTTTGGGAGCATTCCAGTATTAAATATACTTTCTTAGAAAAAATATTATTGAAAGATTGTGGTTTAAAAAGTTTATTTCCAAACTGTATTAGCTATGAAGTACAAAATGAACAAAGATAGTATATTCTGTCAAAGTTATTTGCTTTAAAGAAAATAACATTTATTTGAATGAGATAATTTAAAAATAAAATTACTAATTGTAGAACTTTTTTTGTGATGAAATTTTACCTTTTAGTTACAGCTCATGTGATATTTTCTTTTCCTATGTCATTTAGAATTTACTAAGTTTGAAATATGAAAATAAATACCTGAACCTTAGCAAAAGTTTACTTTTCACTCCCTTTATATTGAAATTATTCTGATCTGCTAATAAAGCTGGATAACCAAGTATGGCAGAAGAGATAGTTGTTTAGCTTGCATAAGGGAAGAAATGACATATACATTTAATAACAATCCTTTTGCTTTCTTTAGGCAATAAACTAATTGAAAATAATTTTCAATAGATAATATTTTTTACAGAATGAAAAACCCTCAAACAGGCCACAATTTGCTTCAGTGAGCCTCTGCTGGTTGGCCACTGTGCTGGCTACAGGAGAGTTAGAAGGCTAAAATGCTTCTAATACATAATGGGGGACCAGATCCCCTCTGCCTAGTATAGAAATTTCTGTACAGAGAAACAGATGAGAAATAGAAAGTGAAGCAGGCTGTAGTTTAATTTTGTCTTCTTTATGGAGTGAAAAGTTTCTGAATTACTCTTTTAGTAGATCCCAAAGAACTGTCTTCCTTAGTCAATTTGTATGTAATTAAAATGTATAAAACGTAAGATTTCCATTTCAGATTTTCACATCAGCTGATTGCTTTCTTCTAGCTGGTTTACAGTGAATATAATTGTTATTAAATCAGGATAAATGGAAGCTTTTAGCTTTATTTGGTTTTCAAATATATATTTGTTTAATATATCCACTGAAATTTTTGAAATTTTACTTTTTAGGATTATTAAAGTCCGATAAGACCTATTCTGTGGAATCTCTTCCAGAACTGTTAACATCAGACTCTGAAGGAAGCTATATAGGAGTGGGTAGTCCTAGAGATTTACAATCTCCTGATTTCACAACAGGATTTCATTCAGATAAGATTGAGGTTTGGTTTTTTTTTTTTTTTGCTAATGCACTGTTCTCTTAATTTTAGGTCTATAAATAAGTTTATCTTAAGTTTTTTGTTATTTCTTGCTCTGACTTTTAAACACTTTCCCAGCTGGTTTGTAAGGAGATACTAATGATACAGTAAATGGTAGTGGTAGTTTTGTCAGTTTTACATAGTGTTTCTAGCTTTAAAGATTTTAGTGGCAGTTCTGAGCCTTTTATGATGTTATATTTTTAACCTTTCTGCAATTAAAATATAATGTTGATATAAAATATAGCAACACTATACATTGAAAAATATATAGGTAAGTCAGAATTTTATTTTGAAATGTCAGTTAACATAAGCTAAAAACTGTCAATGAAAGTTATTTTGAAATTAACACTGATGTCAAATTCTGCTGTCTTTTTCTTCCATGTTAACTGGCAAAACAATCTGAGTTCTAGTCTAACTTATTCCGAGTTTTGCTATTTTTTCTTTTAGATATCTCTTAACATTTTATTTCATAATTGTTGATCTATAGGGAAGGAAATGTATAACTTAATAGTTTTTTTCTCTGACCCTTGTACATCTACAAAACATACTAGGGCAAAAGAATGTTACTCTGTCTAGAATCTTCTTAGAATCTTTGCATTTTTTTTTCCTTTTAGTTTTTATTATGCAAAAGTTTTGGGGTAATTCATTTAACACCGAGTTTGGTCTGGAACACATTGAAGTTTAACAGAAGATTGAAGCAGGTTATGAATGCCTGGCATTAACGGAAGAATTTATCATAACAGTGAACTTTTTTTTTTTCCCTTTATTTTTTTAAAGATTTATTTATACAAGCACTGGGTACAGTCAGAAGCGGGGGAGGGTGAGAGAATTCACCAGAGTCAGAGCAGGGAACAGAACAGGCAGAGTGATGAAATACACTGCTGAGGGGAGCAGCGGGCATGGCAGGAGAGGTCTGCGCGCCATGTGGGACTCTTGCCAGCGGCTGGGGATCGAACCGGCGCTGCAGAGGCTGTGGGCAGCTTCGCAGCCCAGTGCTCAACCGCTGCACCACCAGGGAAGGCCCAAAAGTGAACATTTTTAAAATAAATTCCTTGATATATTGTAGCAACAATATATTTTGTAGTAACAATATATTCAGGGTCTCTTGAAGTATTTAGTAGTAGTTACTTTTATTGATATTTATATTCAGAATGAAACATGACATTTATACTTCATTATCTTTCATATTAAAGTCATGGACACTAATTTTAGGGTTATTGCTTCACATCTTATTTGAATGACTTACTAACATTTTGTTTAATGCTCATGTGCATTTTGCACAGTAAGTACAATATGCAAACTTATTTCTCTGAAAATTATTTCCCAAATTCACAATTACTGGATTAGTCACTTGTACAGTTTGAAAATTGGTATAGGCGCTACTTTATAAAAGAATTGAACCTGATGTAGGATTTTACTTTTTTAAAAAATACTTTGATTTGTTGATTGTTTACATAACTGAAGATTTTAACTTTTTAAAATAGTGTATCTATATCATTAACCCTTTGCACTCCGAACCATTTTACGACATTTTGATTTAATTTCTTGTGCCATTTCAAGATAAAACTTCAGGGAAACATGCATGTCTCAAAAAGTTGCGTTGAAATAATGGTCTCACTCATAGCAGGAATCTAGAAAACTTAAATAAGGGACCAGGAAAATGAATATAAGAAAGTGAAAATCAAAATCAACAAAAAAACTATGAACCAGAGACACTTTTTGGGGGTGGGGGGGCGGGAGGGGAAGGATTGGGGTCAGAATGGGGCGTTTGCAATTGTATGGGGGAATATAAAAATAAAATTTAATATTTAAAAAAAAAAAAAAAAAAAAAAAAAAATAACCTCAGTTCCCTGTAATCACTAATGAATTCCGATGTCCCCTGAGAGGGGACAGTGGAGTGCAAAGGGTTAAGTACTATATATTAACTACTGTACTAGGCATCTATTTACTTGTTTTTCTCCTCTCAGGGGAAAGTTAAACAATACATTAATGGCACACCTCCTACATATTCTAAGGAAGATTTAAAACCATGGGAAAAGTCACCAAAACTTAAAATATCTGCTCCACAGCCTATTCCCAGTAACATATTCGATACTACAAACTCTTCCAGTTGGGTTGCTAACTCTCTGAGGTAGGCTTTTCATTTTGTTGTGTACTTGTTCATCTGAGAAATATAATTTTTAGTCAAAAAAATTTAAGGAAACATTTGAAAAATATTAGTATAAAAGTTTTATGTATTAGAAATTTATGAATATAACCTAAGTACATATAAATAGCTAATCAGCTAAAAGAGGCTTTTTTTCCCCCTACACTGTCAAGGAATCCTAATACTCAGCTTTTTTTTTTTTTTTTTTTTTTAAGGATAGTATAGAGTAGTTAAAACTCCCATTTAGGAAGACCATTTTGTCATTTCTTGGCATACTTTATCATTTTTTTTTTTAGTACATTAAGGTATTTAATCAAGATCATGATTCCACAGAGTGCATTTTTGTTCAGGTATTCATTTAATGTTACACTGTGATTTTTAACTTGCCTCTTTTTTAAAAATTTTTAAAGCTGAAGTAGATATAACTGAAACATAGTACTCTTGAGTTCTTGTTAAACATTTGTACTATCTAGCCACTTGTGAATTATGATGCCCAATTTATGTGGCTTCATTATCAGGTAGTTCAGAAATTGGTCATCATTGTGCTGCCTGTCTAAATTTCTATTTTCTAAAATTGGAGCATATAAAATTTGTGGGGATACTTAGACGCATCTTCTAATTGCTAATTTTAGAATTTTTTTGTTAAACATGTTTTAAGAATAACTTGGTGTAAAGTCAGCAAAACAATTTTGAAATTGTTTATTTCAGTACAGTGTCCATTGATAAAGGGCTTAGCAATATGTGCTAAGCATCCTCAGTATGAACATATACATACATATTTCTATATATGTTCTGAAATATCTAATAGAAATTATAATTTTTTAGAGAAAATAAAACAGGTTATGCCTTAATATGTAATCGTAGACTTCATTTAGATCAGAAACTATTTCTAAAAAATGTAGAAATTTTTTCTTCTTACAGCTGTCTCTGGTGAGTCTTTAGTATTGTTGACATTCCCAAGTTTTTCCATTAACTGGTCATTTTTAATTTCATTAGGGTTAACATTGGTAAAAATTTTGTTAGAAATAAAGGAAAAAATAGAATTCTCAAGTATCATTTATCATATCATAAAGGATGGGAATTTAGAAGTTTGAGTTGAGTTTCTGCTGTATCATTTAATATTATGAGCTTCACTTGCATTTTAGTATTTATATATGTAAGAATGACTTTCATTCAAAATATGCTTTAAGTTGGCTGCAACTGATCTAAATTGCTCTCACATTATCAGTCTTACATAAAATTTAACTTTTCAGTAAACTTTGGGAATTAGGTTTCATGGATAAATGAATGTTATAAAGTAACCTTTGTATGTGTTTTAGTCCTATTAGCCCGCCTGTTATGGATCTCAGAACTATCATGCAAATTGAAGAAAATAGACAAAAGTGTGGAGCTACACCAAAGACAAATTTGGGGTTGGTTAAAAATCATAAAATAGCAAAGACTATGTTGTTATATTTCTGCCCTAAAGAATTGAAAGATGTGTACTGAAATTATTCCTATTTTTTATATTTGATATTAATGATAAGCCCTTTTCTAGAAAATTTTGCCTTGTAACTTTTTTTTAAATATATGAAGAATGAATTGGGTTGACTTGTATTCTTGTGGAACATAGCATTCCATGCCAGAAACTTGTCTCTAAAGTGATCATTGTGGACTATTTTTGATGCAAGTGTGTTAGTAGCTGGACTGATAACAGATATTGGTTGATCATTGTCACTGTTGAAACTTGTCATTTTGATCCAATAATATTAAAATTACATTAAATGCAAAGAAATGTAATTCCCTATAACCTTCATTATGCAGAAATTAATCCTAATAGGTTTAATTTCTAGCAACATGATTTCTCATAGAGTTAAAATTTTTCAGAAGCAGTGAAACTAATTGGTTAATTTAACTTAATTTCTAGGAAAATGACGTCTCATGGTAAACTTTCTCAGAAACAAAGAAAAATGATTGCAATGATTACCAAAGAAAATAATTCAGGAATGAATAGCATGGAAACAGCTTTAACCACTCCTTCAAAATCCCCCAAGCCAGCAAATGCATGGTATGCTTTAATTTTCATTATAAATAAGTACAGATCTGTGCATAACTTTTGATAGTTTTTTGATTTCTGGATTCCACCTATCTCCCTGTGTTTCTAAAGTCTTCTAAAATATTTCATTCCCCTCTTTGCTTTTAAAAAAGTTAAAAATTGGAACTTGGGAAGTGAAACTTTGTTTTGACATCTACATCATAATTTTCAAATTTTTTTGTGTGTAGATAAAATTTTTTAAGTGCTCTAGTATGTTGCTAAAACAATTTTAAAAAGCAATCTCTTTTCCCCCATTTGTATAAAACAGAAAATTTTTATAAACTTATTTTAACCTTTATTTCTTTGTCTTTTTTTGTGCATTATGAATATATGTACAGGGTTTTAGTCATAGCTTGTTACTTTTTTAAGCAGATACATTAATGAATATTGCATTAGATAAACTTTCTCAATCTGAATATGGCCGCATTAATGGGAATAATATCCAGAGATCACATAACAATTTTGGAACATGTAAAAATAGGTTGCACTTCCTGCTCCCACCCTCCCTTTTCCTTGTAACTTAATAATTGGAAACCAGTTCTAGAGGAGAAGTATTTGCATGATGTAAAAGGCAAAGTGAAGAGTAGAGATCAGAGGAACTGTTTCTTCCACAAGTATTGCACAGTATCTGAGAAGCAGTAACTTTGGTCTGGGGAATCACTTCATTGCTTCTAGTGTCATATTTTCCTTATAAGAGGGAATAATTTTCTCAATTGAAATATAAGTTATTTTGAAGAGTGGCAACTCTGAGTATTTGATTGCCACCACTGGCACAAAATTAATGTAATGTCTGTCAGAGCCACTACTAGAACCAAAGCGTGATCACAGAAAAAGTAAAACAGGAGCTTGGAAACCCAAAGAAAAAAAACAGTAAAAGTTGAGATTTGGGGTTTAATAAAATATTTTTTAACTATCAGTATTTGTTGAATACCTTCTACATGCCAGGTACACTGCTAGTTCTGCTGATAAGGCAATATACAAGATTAATTTGGTCAGTGTAGAGTTTATGGAATAGCTGCTACAAAACTGAATTGTATTTTTTTCTTAACAAAAAGGATAAAAAAGCATAGATTAGTTCTCAAGATATTAAATATATTGCAATTTTGGAGAATTAACTAAGCACTGAGGAAGGTCTGGAGGGAATATTTGGTGTGCTATTTAGGTATATGACTTTTTTTTTTAAAGAATTATTTATACAAGAGCTGGGGTACAGGCCAGAGGCGTGGGAGGGTGAGAGGATTCACCAGAGACAGAGCGGGGTGCAGAACAGCCAGGCGGTCCGAAAGCACTGCTGAGGGTAGCAGTGGATGAGACAGGAGAGGTCTGCCGCACCAAGTGGGTATCCCCCTGGCTGGCCAGGAATCAAACCCGCACTGCAGAGGTTGTGGACAGCTTCACAGCGCTGCGCTCAACCCGCTGTGCTGCCAGGGAGACCCATATTACTTGTTTTTTAATCAAATACATAGGGTGTAAATTTATGTAGTATGTGCTTGAGGAAATTAAAAATGGAATAGGTTTCCCTCAGAATCTTTCATGTAAATGTTGGTCTGTAAAATATTGATAGAATTTAAATTTTACTCCATATTCATTATCATAGTGATTTTAATTTATCTGCTTTTTTAATACTTCATAGAAATATATTCTCTTTTGAAGAATCATTTGATGTAATTTTCTTAGATGTCTTTATACTATGTTTATCTAAGTAGTAGGGTTAATAGGCAATTAGCAAATCACAAATTAGCCCTCTTAGTTTGTTTTTACTTAACATTCATTTACCTAGTTTATATGACCCTCAGTGTATAGTTGTATTTTGCTCCCTGCGGTTAGGTGTGGCAATGTTAAGTGTTAAAGATAACATTTTCTTAAATTAGTTAACTAGTTCAATTTTACATCCCAAATCTATAGGATTTGGCCACTTTTTATTGTCAAGTGTTTTACTTGAGAAATGCTATACTATTTCTCCAAGTCATCTGGAGTTAAAGAATGCACAATATTTGTGGTCGGACTTGATGTATGAATTAATTCTTGAAAATTTCATTTCAAACTAACCTGTAAGTTATACACCAATTTCAATTATTTAACTTTTTAGAGCAAGAAATTTTATTCATTAAAGCAAAATTTTCATGACTGTGTTAGCTGTGGATCACATTTTTAATTTTTTATGTGGCTACAAATGCTTCTCCATAAAGTTTCCCTGATGCTAAGCTGGAAAATATGGCTAGTCTATGAACTGGGAAAGTAAAATTGTGGGATAGTTATCAGATACTATTTTCAGTTGTGCCATTATCAGTAGAAAGAATAACAATTCTTTTAAACAAATCCGTATAACACATTTTATAGGTAACTACATGATTCATGAACATGTGAGTTTAAGGTATTTTATAAACACTCTCACCTATATTGAGTCTTAAGGAGATAATATTACCACAATTAGGAGGCTTCAAATTACCACTAGGGGGAATATAATAACTTGTGCTTTTTTTATACAGATCATTACGAGTTTCAGTGTTTAGAAACGTGAGTTATTTACAGAAGATATTCAACAGATTTTCCTGGCAAGAATATTTGCCAGCAGTGTTCCCAATTGACTAGTGATATATTGTACTTTATACAATACTTGTTTGCCAATAGGAACTTGGAAGTATGTGTGTTTTGTGGGGGAGAGAGTTTGTAAGGAAATGAGTGATTATATTTATATATATATATATAGAATATATATAAATGTAATTTTTTGTTCTATGTGTGTGTCTTTTGTATGTGATAATGTCTAAGTCGTTAGTTCCATTTGAAGAATTTTTAATATGAATACATTAGTCGGTCATGTTTCTGATACAAATCTATAAAGTTCATATGATTTTAGATTTTACTTAGGGTAAATGACTTAAATGTGGACACAACAGTAGAATAGAATGATTACGTTCTAAAGTGAATCTTTGCCTGAATTGTGGCTCTATTACTTAGTAGCAGTATGAGCTTAGATTAGTTATTGTCTTTTGTTGTCAATAGGGCTGAAAACAATACCTGTTTCACAGGTGTTTTGAAAAGATTGCACTGAATCATTGCATGAAATACTTTTAGCAAAACATTTTCAGCATTGTACAATCAAATACACAAATGTTAGCTGTTATTATTTAAATAAATTGTAACTTAATTTATAATGATCTTTACGTAGTAAGTTTTCGTGAATTTTTTTAAAGGAAAAGCTTATATGAGGCAGACAGTTTACATTGTTGTAACCTTTGAGTAATTAGACATTTCTAGCCAGTTTTGGTATGAATAGATGCTTAGCTCATACACTAATAAAACTAAGTATGAATCATCATTTTCCTCCCATCTGTTATCTTTGGCATTTTGTAATATTGTGTTGATTCATTTTGAAGGGCAATGGTAGACTAGATGGCAAAGGAAGAGTTTTAATGGTCATTAAGAACTGGATTTGCATTCCAGCCCTGCTGTATTTCTGAAATTTGGTTGTTCTTGCCTGTTAAATATAAATGGTGGCAAAAATACTCATCTTTTAGTATTGTTATAAGGGTAATAATGCATGTATAAGTATCTTGTAAATATGGTTTGGTGATTAGAGTCAGGTACAAATGAGCTATTCAAACAGGCTATAGGATTTTAGAAGACTGCTATTTTATAGAGTACCCCAAATAAGTATGAACTCAACCTGGGTATGTATTTTATGGTTTCTTCAAAATATAAAATAAACTTTTTGGGAAATTTAGCTAGCAGTTGTGCTCACTAAGATGACTACATCTTCTAAGAAATAAAGTGGGGAAAAAATTAGGAAATTTCATCTTAGAATGAAGCAAAATTGTGAAATAGCTATGATAAAACAAGTATCAACAACATTTTCAGCTTTCATATAGTACAATATTAAACTTTAGATGTTTGCAACAAATTGACAATCTTTAGAGAATTTAGCCTCCTAAAACAAAAGCCACATAAGATTAGTTAAAGCTTCTTTCAAAGATTTTTGTTTAAAATGAAGAGTATCAGTTTTAGCAAATTCAGATTTTAAAAGAACTAAATTATTTTTTGTTCATACAGATTTTTTTAAAAAGGAATTTGTGTTAGATTTTTATGTAAGAATAGAACTGATAAACATAATGTCTCAACTAGTACTTTTTCTTACTAATTAGAAACAAAAGATCACATTTTTCGCCCAGAGATAAATAAGGAGGTATTTTATGTGAAGTGAAAATCAACAAAAAGCACATAAGTAATAATACAAATTACACAATTGTCTTTTTTTATAGTTTAACATTCACATATAACACTGCCATTATGGGATTTCCATAGGCTTGGGGGAAAATTTCTTGGTGTCAGATATGTTTTGCAAATACCTTGTTATCTTAATGATGTCTTCTGTGATGCAGTTTTTAATTTAAATTCTTTATTTGATGGTTATTACTGTCTCGCCCTAAGAAACCTTTGCTTACCAAATTATAGTCTTTTTCTAGAATATTTAACTTTTGCATTAAGTCGATGATCCATCTTGATTTAGTATGGGGTGAGATAAAAAGTCAACTTATTTTTCTTTCTAGAAACCCTCATTATAGAAACACTTCCCACTGAATTGCTTTGGCAATTCAATTATCAAAAGTAAAATGGCCATATAGGTGGGTCTGTTTCTAAGCTCTCTGTTGTGTTCCATTATTTGTTAATCCTTGCCAGTTTCACGTTGTCTTAATTACTGTAACTTCTTCCAAGTTTGTATTTCTTTTTTAAGAATACATTGGCTAATGTAGGCTTTTGATGCCCATATAAATTTTATAATTTGTAAATTTCTACAATACCAAGATTGGTGAAATTAATATAGGTCTGTACAGATTTAGTTTTATTTTTGGTAAGTTGTTTTTTTCAGGATATTCATCCATTTCATGTAAATTGCCAAACTACTTGCATACTTAAAATTTTCAAGATTTTCTTGTTAGCTTTAGTATGCTTTTCTTTGTATTTATCTTTTTGGGGGTTTGCTAAATTTCTCAAATTTTTAAATTTGTCTTCCATCAAATTTAGACATTTTGGCCATTGTTTATTTAAATATTACTGCCATCTCTTTTTCTCCTTCGGAACTCCAATTATACTTACAAAAGTCCTTTAGATAGTTATCAAATAAATTGTTTTTTAAATATTGTATTGTTTTTGAATTTCTATTTTTGTGTTTCATGGTATCTTCCTCTGCTGATCTTACTTCAATTTGTTCTGACTATATTTTTTGTTGGTACCTGAGGCATAGTTATAAATAGCTGTTTTTAATATTACTGATTTAAACATCTGTGTTATATCTAGTATTGTTCTTCATTGATTGTTTAGTTCACAATTGAAAGTAACTGCATTGAAAACTGTATAATATTGTAAAATTCTTGGTGTATCTTCTCCATTG
This sequence comes from Talpa occidentalis, assembly GCF_014898055.3. Taxonomy (NCBI): domain Eukaryota; kingdom Metazoa; phylum Chordata; class Mammalia; order Eulipotyphla; family Talpidae; genus Talpa; species Talpa occidentalis. The sequence goes on along the minus strand of NW_023602073.1, from coordinate 90,884,995 downwards.
TATCTTTGTAACTTTCAGCAATGACCTTTTAAAAGATATGTTTTCACATGATTTGTCTTATCCGTTACAGGACATCTCTACATTCAGTTTCACCCAAATCATTCCAGGATTTCTTAGAAGAAAAAAAATCTATTACTGATCACAGTTCAGGAGATCATGTCAAAAAAGTTTGTTTTAAAGGAATAGAAAATTCACAAGCTCCAAAAATTGCAAGGTAGTAAAATTAACTTATTTTCTATCTTAAAATGTTCTGAAATAACCTTTAAAAAGTTATGAGGCAAATTTTTATACATTTCTTACATTTAAAATTAACATGTCTGTTCTTTTTTAAATTTTTAAGCATCATTGTGGTATAACTTAAACTTTTGACATATGTGAATACCCATGAAACCACCAAGATACTGGGTATAACTCATTCTGAAGTTTCCCCATACCTCTTTGTATTTATTGTCTTCCTTTTCTATTTAGATATTCAGAAACTCAACTTTCTTTAAATCAAACAATATTTCCCTCATAACCCTCTTTGAAAACAAAATTAAAAATATAGACAAAGCATAAAACAACTCATTCTTTCTGATTTTCCTTTCTTGGTAAATGGCATTTGAAAGCTTCTGGCATGTCCATCTTCCTCATCTATCACAGGCCTTGCAAGTTTTATCTCTTTAATATTTCTTAAATCTATATACTAAATTATTTTTTATACTGCCATCAACCTCACTCAGACTAATGTGAATTTTTATCTGGGCCAACTGAATGACATATGTCTGGTCTTGCCATAACTTTCCCTCCTTCTGGTACATTCAGCCAGTGTGGTTTTTTTTTTTTTTTTTTTTAATGCAAATCTTACTGCTCTAAGTGTTCTTATGTGGCCTTCAAGGCCTATAGTGTGGTTCCTGCCAACTTTTTGAGCTTTATCTTTTAACATGATCTCTATTCTAATCACCTTGACCTTCTCATAGTTTCTCAAATGCCATTTACTTCTTACTTACCTACCCATTAACTAGTTGACTCTGCCTTTTTCTTTCAATCCCTGTGCATTGTCATCTGATCTACTACAAGTTTTTTAATGTCTATTCAGTTATATGTTCAAGTGAGAGCAAAGAAGATTGAGTTCTTTGTTCATCATTGTATCACCATGCTTAGAATGTTTCCTAGCATGTAATAGGTGCTTGGTGAGTGGTAAATGACTAGATGAATAGAATAAAATTGTAGCTATTTTTTAGTAACATTTGTTTTTAATGTAGTAAGTTATATACTTGAGATACATAAATATTAACCTATTTTTGTTATTATTTTTACACTTAATATTAACACATTGAAGTTTTCTTTCTTTGGATAAGTATTTTTATATCTTAAAATATTAGGATCTGTGGTTTCACAGTTGATCACTAGAGTGTGCTGTAACATCAGGGCTCTTAATTGTGAAAAGTGGTGTGTGCTTTTATACTGCTTTGGAAATATTAAAGGAGTATATGATAGTATCATGCCGCTCATAACTTAGGTGTTTGGTAAGTGGAAGCTCATGTTGTAAAGAGCTGTGTGTTAGCTGATCACAAGAAAACAGCTTGAGTTTTGATTTCATCATAGAAAATACAATCATAAGTAACCCTTAAAAAAAGGAAATAGTAACATAACAGATAAATATTGGTTCAAATTATGGGGTACATGATATTAATGCAGTATTCTATGGGCTTTTCTTGGGTATTTGTAAATGTATAATATGCAGGCCCGGCCTTCAGTTTGCTTGATATCTAGTTGGTATGTCTAAATAGGCACATGGAAGTAAAATGACAGAACAAGAATAAAATTATAGTACAATATAACACTATTAACAAGAAAGGGCCTCCCCAGTGGCGCAGCAGTTGAGGGCTGGGTTGCAAAGCTGCGCGCAGCCTCTGCAGCGCTGGTTTGCTCCCCGGCCACCGTCGAGGGTCCCACATGGCGCGCCGACCTCTCGTGCCCCGCCCGCTGCTCCCCTCAGCAGTGTACTTCGGTCCTTTTGCCTGCTCTGCTCCCCGCTCTGGCTCTGGTGAATCCTCTCACCCTCCCGCGCTTCTGACTGTACCCAGTGCTTGTGTAAATAAATAAATAAATCTTTTTTTTTTTTAAAGCACATTTAAAAAAAAAAGATAAGAAAGCACAATAATATATGATTAAATTCCAGATGAGTGGTTCAAAGAAAATGACCTATGGGTTATATTGTCAGGGAAAGTTTCATAGAGGAAGGAAGGACTTGTATATTTACTTAAAAAAATATTATTGATCCATTTAATTGCCACAAGCCTTTGAACGTAGAATGGACTTTTTTTTTTTTTTAATTGGAGCATGGTTTTATTTATTTACAAGCACTGGGTACAGTCAGAAGCACAGGAGGGTGAGAAAATTCACCAGAGCCAGAGCGGGGAGCAGAGCAGGCAGAAGGACTGAAGTACACTGCTGAGGGGAGCAGCGGGCGGCAGGAGAGATCTGCGCGCCATGTGGGACCCTCACCGGGGTGGCCAGGGATCGAACCGGTGCTGCAGAGGCTGCGGGCAGCTTTGCAGCCCAGTGCTCAACTGCTGCGCCACCGGGGAGGCCCTTTAAATCTCTTAAAATCTGAATTTCCCAAGATTGATATTCGTCATTTTGAACAAAAAAGTCTTTGAAAGATTTTAGCTAATCTCATGTTGCTCTTATTACAGAAGGCCAAATTTTATAAAGATTGTTGCAAACACCTAAAGCCTAATATAGTACTTACTATATGAAAGCTGAGAATGTTTTTGATACTTATTTTATCATAGTTCTATTTTTAAGATGAAATTTTGGCAGACTGAACATTGGGTACATTTAAATTACTGAGATTGTCCATTGAAAATCATTAGCTGAAAGAGTCCTGGCATAATGCTGGACAATAGATTTGAGTTTATTATTTACAGTAGCCCTCTGTGAACCTGTTTCATATATGAATAGACAATATTAGTGCCTATCATATGGATTTATTATAAGGCTTAGATCAGATTAGGTGTATGAAAGTACATTATAAATTATAAAGTGTTACATAGATAAGCAGTGAGATCTGAAGTATAACAACTTAACTTTGATGTAGCAAAGCCTGTGTAAGGTACTTTAGTCCTGATATTCATTTAGCCACTGACAGACCATTTTCAAAGAAAGAGCTTCATACTGCTTCTTAATAATTTGGGTCTACATTATTTTTGCATTTCTTTGAAAGTGTCAAAAACACTTTAGTTGATCCCAAGACCCCAGGATGATTTCTGAGCACCACTTTAGTCATTATCTGTGTTCTATGCTATGCTTTAAAGCTTCATAAGGCCTCTTAATCTCTAGCCTTAGACTGACCTTAGACTTTAACCAAGGGAAGCTGCATTTAGTATCTAAAGTAATTTATCTGATCTATCAGAATAGATGTAGAATTTTTCCATTTAGGAGTCATCCCAGTCTAGAGTCTCATCTAACAGTTTATCAAGTTCATTTCCTTGACTTCATTTTTCTTCTGGCTGAAAATCTTTTACATTGTCCTGGAGACTACTTTTATTATCCTGAAGGTTTAAAGTCTTAGAACTTGAAGCTAAGAACCCATAACTAGACCTACTTTGTGTTTCAGTACCTACATCCAAAAGAAAAATGTTTTAGTAATTCAAGGGGATAAGGAACTTTAAAAAGCTTATCCCATATTTAAAATCTTTTGACTTTCTGTTAAAATCTTTTAGCTTTCTGCTTTAACTATTTATTCTCTAATTACCTTTTTACAACTATGTTGCAGATGTTTTGCTGGACATTAAGATACAAAGATGAAAGAAACAGTCTTAAACCTTGAGAAACAGGCCTGTAAATAATAACAGTTTGTAAAGCTCTATAATAGTAATTGAAATACTCAGAAGGAAGATGATATTGATAGTTGGTACACTACTTAAAAACTGAGAAGACATTTAAAGTTGACTAATGAGAATAGGAGAAATAAAGGCAGCTTTGTGACAATAGAAAAAAAAAAAACAAAACAGCATTTTGAGTGAAAGGCCCAGATTTGAATTGTGAGTCCCACAAATTCTATAACATTCTTTGAGTCTTAGTTTTTTAATCTGAGTAATGGAAATAACACATGCTTTCTTTACTCATTACTGCAGAGATTAAATGAGACAATGTAAATGAAAACACTCAGTAAATGTTTGCTTAAAATTCTGATCTAAACAGTTTGACTTTCAGTATATTTTGGTTGCACCTTGACACTACTGTTTTCATTTTTTCTTCTAATTTCGTCCATACCCCAATCCAGTCATTCTGTTTGTGAAAGAGAACAGCCACCTTTACTATGCTACCAAAATCTTTTACATTTCCAGTTTCATGTATTTGTATGACCAAAACATGATCTCAGTGTTTCTCTCCTCAGCTTTTGCAGTGAAGCCTTCCTCCACTGTATGTCAGTTTCTCTTGTGCATCTGTAGTACTTTGGATATTTTAGGTATAGTTACCAGTTGTAGTATTTGACTATCTTTTGTGAAGCCCATCTAGGCCTGCATTTAATTATTGCTGAAAAAGGGCTTTGGATCTGTGTAGGTAATCTCTTGGTACCTTTCAAGCTCTAAAATTCTATAATTAGGCCATTTGCTCTAGTACCTTAGTAAATTTTTCCCCTAAAGGACTATTTCTACTCCCAAATGTTCTATACCACTTTTACTGTCTTTTCCATGAAGACTTCTCAAGTGACTAAAACTTTCTATATATTTTGAAACTTAGTGCTAATTTGTCACTTTCATAAAACATTAATTGAACATTCTTTACAAAGTTGTAATTACTAACATTTATTTGATTATAATAAATATTAGCAAAATAATTTCTTGTAAAATCTTGTGGCATAAAATATCATAGAGGAAGATCTTATAACTACCCATAAATTCTTTATTATAATTTCAAAGGTAAGGCTGACTGCACACATTAATTTTTCTCCTAAGTCAAACTTGCAACTCCTCTATATTTCGACTGGCAAGCAGCTTTACTAATGTTACTAGAATCTTTAATCTCCAGTTTTGGCATTTGTTTTGCAGATGCTCTACTCATGGCACCCCACGACCAGAAGGCAACCATATCTCAGATTTGACACTTCTAGACAGTCCCAAGTAAGGTTAATTGTTTAGTTTTGGAGTCTCTAAAGCTAGGGTGCTACATAGCTTTGAAAACAATATTAAGAAATTGAGAATAGTAAGATAACTGAATAGAATGTATTATCTGACTACAGTGCTGTACAGTTTGAATTACTTTTCTGTTATAGTGCTTTTGTTCCATCTCATTTTTTGGTGTTTTGAATTTTCTCTGCTGCATTATCTAAAAAAAAAAAAATCCGTTTTCTATTTCTCACTACTGTATAAATGGGATGCAAAAGTTTCCAGTTACCCTTGTATTTATATTGTAGATCACCAGGAAAATATACTTTTAAAATGTATTTGAAGATATTTTATGTGCAAAATTTGGGAAGATGAATGAAAACTTTTTTTTTCAGTCCCTGGCTAGTTTCTTCATGGACCTCTTCTGTAGCCCCCGTCACTTTTGCATCTATTGTAGAAGAAGAACTACAACAGGAAGCAGCTCTTATCAGAAGTCGAGAAAAACCCTTGGCTTTGATTCAGGTAAATAATATACCTATAAAGGTTTTAATTTAGGGAAGACTGCTATATTTTCATCCTTAGGCCTTAAGAAAATTATGTCTGGGAGCCTCCCTGGTGGCGCAGGGGTAAAGTCTCAACTCTATCAAGGTATGGCCAGCCACTGCAGCATGAGTTTGATCTCTGGCCATTGGCACAGCAGAGTGTGTCAGTAGATCCGCCTGTTCTGCTCCGCACTCTCTCTGGTGAATTTTCTCACACCCCCAGCCCCTACCTCTGGCCTACACCCCAGTTCTTGTATGCATTATAATTATCAAATTAAATTGTAAATTCAATGTAAAGTAAAACTGAGGCAGTCAGCAAGTTAGGTGTTGATTGAAAATATTCAGGATAATTACTTTGGAACTAATAAACTGTGATTAAGCCATTTTTTTTTAAGACATTTATTTATGCATACAAGAGCTGGGGTACAGGCCAGATATGTGGGGAGGGTGAGAGGACTCACTAGGGACAGAGTGGGGAACACAACAGGCAGATTGACCAAAGTACACTGCGAGGGGAGCAACGGGCGAGCCAGGAGAGGTCTGCTGCGCCATGTGGGTTGCTCCCTGGCCGGGGATCGAATTTGTGCTGCAGAGGCTTTGGACAGATTCACAGGCTGCGTCTTAACCCCTTGCACCACCTGGGAGGCCCAAAGCCAATATTTTCAGCACTGTTATGCTTTGTACTATTTTAGTTTTTAAAAGTGACCAGTAAAGAACTTGGCAATATCTCAATCTGCATTTGGCTTTGGTTATGTTCTCAGGTGGTAAGCAGTAGATACCAATTCTGGGTAACTTAAAGAAAAGGAGAGGTATTAAAACTTAGCTGAAAGACCAGAGACAGGACTCCATAGTTGTCATGAAGAATTTAGAAGAGTTAGAGGACATGTACAATAACAACGTAAGCATCTCACAGAATAAAGTGATTGGAATGAATTCCAGCTATTTTCAGTTGTGTTTTTCTTTTGCTCAAGATTAAAAGTCAAGAGAGGGTGGCTAGCTGATTATTCTAGCTCTGGCCTTAAGCCTTATTGTTACCAAGAGGATACTAGGAAACCTAATTTAATGCTGCTATATATTTTTTTTCCTTCCAGATTGAGGAGCATGCTATACAAGATTTATTGGTTTTCTATGAAGCCTTCAGCAACCCTGATGAGTTTGTCATTGTTGAAAGGACACCACAGGGACCAGTGGCAGTACCTATGTGGAATAAGCATGGATGCTAATTCACCATGGAGAGATGAATTTTTCATAACTTCTGATAGTTACGTGGAAGAGAGTATTTACATATTTGGTAACCTATCATTCTACATAGACTAAGAGAGGATCTCACTTCTTTACAATTTAAGCACATAATGTTTGTATGATTAAAAAATTCCTTAGAATTGTGATAATAGTAACTTACTGTGAGAAGTTAAATTGAAATAGAATTATTTCTTTGCATAGTTTAAGAGGAAAGCATGAGTGATGAATAAAAATAACTTTTCCATTTGAGAACTTGGGGTAGTCACTCTTTTTAAAATATGACATTGATGAATAAAGTAGGAGCATCAACCATTACTTCTGATTTATTAATGACCAGAATTTTGCTTTTGCTACAGTAGTTATGTTTCCAGTTTGTTTGCTTTTTTTCCCATCAGGCTATGACTGTTCTAGGTCTGTTTAAAGTACGAACACCATAGAGTTTGGACAGCACATTCTCCATGTTGTATTAAGGTATGGAGTACAATGGACAGAAAATTAGTAACTATTCTGAACAACTTAGTCCAAGATAATTACTTTCTAAAATTTGGAGCCATTGTGGGTTGTGTTTTGGTTGGGAGGGGAGATCTTACAAATAGCCTAATTGTGAGAGAATTTATCAAAGTGTTAAAAGTTTCTAAAATAAATGCTTACTATGTATAAGAATAAAGAGTTTGGAAGAAGGTTTTGTCTTTTAAAATTATGTTCCTAAGTTACTGAATAGACATAAAAATTTTCAGCTTTCAAAAACAAAGCAATGTTAAAACTGTGCTTCAGTATCTCGACAAATTGGAATGTTAATGTTCTAGTTTCTGGGACATAAATCTAGGAGAGAATATAGTCAGTTCACTAGTTATAATATAGTTGATGAAAATATGACTGAAACTCAGTGTTTCGAATTTAGTTATACCCAAAAACAGCAAACTTGTAAGCAAATGTGCAATTAAAAAAATGTCTTCATTTATTTCACTAATATGTTATACTGATAGACTGCTAGAGCCAGAGTTTAATTTGATGCTCTGTCCATTCTTGGCTTTAAAAAGACAGTTTTCCTAAAATGCACTTGTGAACAGTTTTATATAGTATGTGAGTAATTTGAGAAGAAATGAATTTTATGTTTTATTGAGAAATGTTACAATAAAGTTGCTTTCTAATTGATTGATTTATTGATTTCATTTGAAATTTAGAATCTGCCATGTAGGCATCTTTAGTATATAAAGTGGTGATATACATGTATACTCCATACCACCTAGGAGCTTGTATTGAATGGGTTGTGAAAGAGGTAAAGGGTCTTAGAAATCTCAATCAGCAGTTGTATTCTTTTATTTATTTATTGGAATAAAAGGCATCCAAATTGCAAAGGAAGAAGTGAAACTATCACTACTAGCAGATAGCATGATCTTATTTTATAGAATAGCAAAAAACTCAAAAGCTGTTAAGAACTAATAACTGAATTATGTAAAATTGCAGGATACAGAGTCAATATACAGAAATCAGTTATTTCCATACATCAGTGTGGGATCACCAGCACCACTTGTTCTTGGGGAGATTGTCTTGGTGCCCAGAGTTCCTGCTTGTCAGCTAGGTATAGGGTCATGCAGGGGGTCTCTCACTAAGGGCAAAAGTCCTGGTATGAGGAACTATTGGGAAACCAGTATCTGCTGAAAACAGGCAGATAAGAGATAATATTCATTGACCTGCAGGAACAATGGAGCCCCCCAGGCAATAGCCCCTGGTCACTCTACCCTAGGTTATATCCCCAATAACTGCTTCCCCTCAGGTACTTTAACTTGCCCCACCTTTGTACTTAATGTTAATACAGACAAGACTGCCTTTGAATGAGGGTAAACATTACTTCCAGGATAGCCCCTCTAGGCTTCTCATTGCCCACATGTGGACTTTGAGTAATCTTTCCCTCATCTAGAGATACTTCCCATACTGCCACCCCACAAGGCAACACACCAACAATGAACTATCAGAGAAATCAAGAAAACCCATTTATAATTGCATCAAAATTAACAAAATACCTAGTAAAAAACTTAGCCAAGGAAGTAAAAGACCAGTACAATGAAAACTCTCAGATACTGATGACAAATGTAGAAGACACGTAAGTGGAAAAGCACTCCAGTTTCATTGATTGGAACAGTATTGTTAAAATGTCCACACTAACCAAAGCTACTTACAGATTCAATGCAATCCCTATCAAAATTTGGATAGCATTTTTCACAGAAATAGTAAATCCTAAAATTTGTAGAAGAGTCACAATGGCCAAAGCAATCTTGAGAAAGAAAACTGAAAAGCTTACTGATTTCAAACAATAATTACAAAACGGTAGTAATCAAAGCTGTGGTACTGACATAAAAACTGACACATGGGACAAAAAGTTTAGAAATAAACCTAACTATATGGCCAGTTAATTTGTGACAAAGGAGACAGGAAAATACAATGTGGAAAAAACACTCTCCAATAAATGTTGAGAAAACAACTACTACATGCAAAACAATGAAGCTATCTTATACACAAAAATTGACCCCCATATGGATTGAAGATTTAAAGACCTGAAACCATAAATTCTTAGAGAAAATACAGACAGTAAATTTCTTGACATTAGACTTGGCATTGTTTTTCTGGGTTTGACCCCAAAGCAAGGGCAAGGAAAGCACAATAAAAATAAAAATGGGACTACATAAAACAAAGGCTTCTGTACAACAAAGAATGACACCAAAGAATGAAAATGGAAACCTACTAAATGGGAGAAGTTATTTGTAAATCTTATATTGGATAAAGGGTTCCTATCCAAAATATACAAAACTCATACAACTCTTATTTTTTAAAAATTCAATCAAAAAATAGGTAGAGGAATTGAATGGGCCAAGAGGCACATGAAAAGATGCTCAATATCACCAATCATTAAGGAAATGCAGTCAAAGCCACTGAGGTGTCACCTCCTGTTAGAATGGCTACTACCAAAAATTAAGAAAACAAGTGTTGGCAAGGATGTGAAGAACAGTGTTTTCTGCATTTGATTTGTTACCATGTCACCTGTCACAGCTTCTGGAAACCTGAGAGACAGATTTAAAAAGGTAAATAACATGTTATGAAAATAGTTTTGATCTTACCAACTCGTGAAAGGTTGAGAAAGTGGTTGAGAATAATTGCTTTAGTCCCTTGACTGTTACTCTGTCTTCTTGTTAGGTCTAATCCATTAATCTCTAACTCCCAAATGATACTTCCAAAGTATATGTCTTGCCTCATCCTGTTCTGAAAACTTAAGCTACTCCCTCTGCACTCTAAGTTCAAATTTCCTCACTTTGGCCTTTCAAGTATTTTTGGTTCAGGAGGGGGTGGAGGGTGGGTAAGTTTGATTTGTTTGCTTATTTTTTTTGGTTTATAAATTTAGTGCCAAACTCGGACCTGCTTCAAGCTTTGTTCATTAAGCTCTCTGCCTAATTTTTTTCACCTAATAAAAAATTTCCATTATTGAAGAGACCCAAATAGTATTTACTTTATTGTTTTTCTCCCTCAAAAATAAAAATTTTTTAAAAAGTAGAACATACATAGACTGTGGTTTTTTTTCCTCTTAACACTTCATACTTTTTAAGGTACTTGTCATATCCTGCTACTGTTGTTTTTCTATTTATCTTAATTACTTTTACTTTGAAGCTATAGACTTCACATTTTTGACCAGATGTGGTATTTCTGTCTAGACTTGGCATTTTTTGTCTTCTTGTATGTATGTAAATCTATAAAAAATTGAACACAAAAATGTACAAGACAAAAATGTTTCAGTCAGGGCCTCCCTGGTGGGCTAGAGGATAGTCTCAGTGTTATCACCTGAAGGCCTGTGTTCAATCCCCAGCTAAGGAGCTAACCCACATAGATGCAGCAGACCTCCTGTTTTGCCTGCAGCTCTCTTTAGCAGTGTATTCAGTAAACTGCCTGTTGTTCTTCCCACTCTGTCTCTGGTAAATCCTCTAACTTACCCTGCACAGCTTTCTCTCCAGATTCTGATAATTGTTGCTTCCCCTCAACCATTCAAGTCTAGGAATAGTAAGTGATACATTGTTTTCAGGTCAGATTACTGCAGTATTCATTGTATTCCTTACATACTGCCCAAACTTTTATAAAGAGTTCATTATTAATTCATCCAAATTGACAGTGCCATCTGTATCTTGCCAGGACCCTAATTAATTCAGAAGTGACCTGGGTAAGTGAAGGAAAAAATAACAATGTAGAGGTTTTGGTTGAAGGATATTTTATCTGGAAATAGGGCACTGAATAATAGGTAAATGCAGAGAAAAAAATGGTAGTTAGATGGGTTACTCATGCTTTTAAAAAATTTTAGTCTACATCTAGAGGGTAGAAAAAAGTCAATGTGTATAGGAAGAGATTGGATATTCTGGAAATAAAGACAATTGCAGAATGGGGATCAAGACAATCAAGAATACAAAGTACAACTACTTGGAAAGGAAACAAGTGCTCTTTTTCTTAAACTGAAGGGAACAAATTGATAATCATATCCAGTGGGTATAAGTTTGATTTCTAGATTAACAATATTAACATGAGTGGGAATGGAAAATGCAAATTATTAAGCTCCACTCTTTTTGTGCTAAATCAGAATCTTGGGAAACGAAGCCTGCAAAGCATTTGCTAAGCCCTCTAGGTGCTTCTGAAGCCTGCTAAAGTTTAAGACCCACATGATGGAAGCAAGATATTTTGAGGTAAAAGAATTTGCTCGGACTTGATAATTTAGATTATTTTCTATAGCACAGAGGGTTAGTTACTGGGAAAGAGTAGAAACCATACCTGCTATATAAATTAAAAAGATTAAATTTTGCTTATTGCCAAATGGGGTTTTCTTTGATAGCAAAGGGGGGATACGTATAAATCACTTTTTTTTTAAATCACAGAATTTAGTAAGGCTTAAAAAGATTTTGAAATTTCCTAAATTCCATTAGTCTAGTAATTTTCTACTAGTCTTAAAGTCTACTGAACCTGTTTATATTAAATAATTTATATATAACCTGTTTATATTAAATATATAATTTATACATAACATAATATACACAATTTTTATTAAATATATTTATAGATCATATATATTTATATAACATAAAATATATCATAATTTGTAATACATATATAGCTTGTTGTTAAGAAAATTAAAGTTTTCACAGCTACTTCTCTGCTAGAAAATGAATATTAAATGGTTCAATGACTGTGTGAGAGAAATACTAGGGCCAAATTCATTTTGAAATATTTATTTCAGACCATCAGTTTCCAAGTAATCAGATACTTTGTTTTATAATCTTTCCTGAAATTATTTTTGGATATAATTATGTGCATAGGGCTCCTTAGATCTCATACCTGGTACAATTATCTTTGAGTTAAGTTTTCACAGAAAATACAGAGCAGGGTACATTATTAAATTTTTGTGACTCCTATTATTCAGCATTTTCAACATATAATGTGCTTTAGCTGCGAACTCAATTGTGTATTCAGAACTCCTAAAAAATCCTGTACAAATGCTCCTTTTAAAATAGATGACTGAGCCTCCCCGGTGGCACAGAGGGTGAGCGCTGGGTTGCGAGGCGCCTGTTCGATCCCTGCTACTCTCCAGCCACTGGAGGAGGGTCCCACATGGCGCGCAGACCGCTCCTGCCTCCCGCTGCTCCCCTCAGCAGTGTCTTCGGTCCTTCTGCCTGCTCTGCTCCCCGCTCTGGCTCTGGTGAATTCTCTCACCCTCCTATGCTTCTGACTGTACCCAGTGCTTGTATGTATGTATACATACATACATACATAAATCTTGTTAAAAAATAAATAGATGACGTTTGAAATTGATGGAAAAAAATGTATGTTCTTTTAAAAGGTAAGCTAAAAAAATTAAATGGAACTTCCAGTCTCTTTGCACATAAAATGATGAACAAAAGATTTGGAAGCGATAGAATTTTTTACACAACAGTGCGCTGTAGGATTTCCAGCTGTAAAACAGCAGAAAAAAGACATCTTTGGCTTCCTTTTAAAAATCATTGCTAAACAACAAGAAAAGTAAACGCAAACTTCATCTCTGATCAAGCCAAGAGATCACTGTTAGACTGAACCACAGGATAAGAAGATGGAAGGTGAATGGGTCCCTTCAAACCTCAAATAGAATTAGCCTCCAGGGTTACTAGTTAAACGTAACTAACGGCACTTGTTCTTTACCTATTTTCCTCTTTAGCTAATTCTGATTTGAGCTCTTTTGAGTCCAATACTTATTGTGCATGAATAAGTGGACTTACTGTGCAGGATAGTGCCCACAGCTAATAGTACTATACTTGTATGCTTAACATTTGCCAAGAGGGTAGATCTTGTTTGTTTCTTTTTATCTCCTACCCCCAACACACAAAATAATAAAGTGGTGGGAGGAAAGTTTGGGAGGTGATAGATATGCCTATGGCCTGATGTGATAGTGTCACAGGTGTATACTTATTTCCAGAGTCACAGCTTTTACATAACAATCACCTCAATAAATTGACATAAACCAGTGAAAGAGCTGAAAATGATTGCCTCTGAGCTGGGGCAATATCTGAGCACAAATCATTTTTATCAGTATTTGGTGTTCTTAAGCTCTGCAAATACACTTTTTATAATAACTTGAGACTTTTTAATTCAATGTAAATCAAAATGTAATAAGTAGGTAGAAGGCTTTGTAGAACAGAGGGCCAGATGTAATTCTTGCTCAGCATAAATATTGATTTCGTTTAATTTTAACATGGAAGCCTATAAAACAAGTACCCTGAATTTGGTTAAATGAAAGCTCTAATCTCAAATTTCCTTCTTAAAATAAGCCCCAGTTTTAGAAAATGTGTGAGTATAAACCATCTATCTTACTCTGTGCTACAGCTAGCAGATATTTTAAGAAATTGTGTAGCAGAATGTAACATGAGCATTTAAGTTATGTAACTTAAATCTTGGTTCATAATGGAATATTTTTTAGACTTTTAAAGTAAACTTTTAAGTTGTATGCTGAGGATATGGAGAATAAAGTAAATTGTGTACTTAGATAAATTGCCAATATATAACACATAATTATAGCAATAGACAAATTTGAACAAACCCATTTCTTAAAAAACATATCAATGCTGGGCCTCCCTGGTGGCGCAAAAGGTTAAGCACCGCACTATGAAGCGGACCCGCAGACTCTGCAGCACGAGTTCAATACCCAGCTCGCCAGGGAGCAACCCACATGGTGCAGCAGACCTCTCCTGTCTCGCCCACTGCTCCTCTCAGCCGTGTGTGTATTTCAATCTGCCTGTTCTGCTCCCAGCTCTGTCTCTGGTGAATCCTCTCACCCCCCTCATCTCTGGCCTGTACCCCAGGTCTTGTATGCATAAATAAATAAATCTTTTTTTAAAAAAAAATACATATCAATGCTGGGTTTTCCTATATAAAGAAAGTAAATCCAAAGTTGGAATTAACAAAATCAGTTAAGGTTTATGAATATTTTTGTTGATTTCTGTTAGAGTGAAAACATTTTTAAAATTGATTTTAGTTGTGTGCTCTGTTTGCACTTCAGATTCTTTAGAATTTTGAGATTTTGTCTTTTAAGAACTTGTGAATCCTAAAGGTTTTCCAAATTTTAGAGCTTTTTTACAAGTTACTAGTTGTTCAGAAGTTGAAAATTTCACACTTCAATGTAATAAAAGTCTCAAAATGAGGTGATACCTTTCAGTTTCATAGCAACAGATGACATATTAGTTTAGAATTTTAAGTTATATCACAATAGTTAGCTTAAAAATTGAAAAGGTTAAATTCTGTTTTCTTTATAAAAATATTTAAAATTGTTACATGAATGGACATTCAAACAATTACACAAAAGTGCATTTCTCAGCTTATTTTCCCTTGTTTTCTATTTACTGGAGCCAAATAAACTTAAAAGCCAGAAGGCAAAATGAAGGTTTTTTTGTATTTTTTTATTTTTAAATCAAGTCATGAACTTCAAATCAAGCTAAATTCTGTTCTACTCTGGAGTATAACTTACTCTAATGACTAGTCTGAAAGTTTTGGGTAACAATATGTTCTGGAATATTATAAAAATATATTTTGTGTACTTTAAGATAGAACAGAATATCCTCACTGAAAAAATTTAATAAGACAAAATAATTAAGTTCAATCATAACAATGGCCTGACACTATTTAGTATCTTACTTTAGATCATTTATTTGTGTGTGTATGTGTAGGTAGAAATTACAGATGTTTCTATTAAGAATAAAGAAAATGTTAGTTGTAACTCAATTCTGCATTTCTTGACTAAACTTATTTTCATTTTATTTTAATGTAAATGTTCAGAGAACATGAGTTTTTAGCTAACATAGCTCTAAATAATTTTTTTTTAAAGATTTATTTATTTATTTATACAAGCACTGGGTACAGTCAGAAGTGCGGGAGATTGAGTGAATTCACCAGAGCCAGAGCGGGGAACAGAACAGGCAGAACGACAAAATAATACTGCTGAGTGGAGCAGCGGGCAGCAGGAGAGGTCTGCTGGCCTTGTGGGACCCTCGCCTGGCAGCCAGGGATCGAACAGGCACTGCAGAGGCTGCGGGCAGCTTCGCAACCCAGCGCTCAACCCCTGCACCACCAGGGAAGCCCTGGTTTTTTGTTTTTTTTTTTGCAACTGGGTACAATTAAGTCATTTAAGGGTTTTAAAAATAGTTTCAAAAGAAATTACTAATAATACTTATCAATAAAAATAGAAAAGCATTCAAGATTTATAAGTCTAATATTCCTTTCATTTCTGACCCCAGTGAAATATAAATAGCTAGAATGAAAAGATTAATTTTCCTTTTCCTTCCAAGAGTAACAAAGCATTGACTATCCTAGATTAGCTTATTACTCTGATAGCAGTGTATTTCACTCATTTTGCCATCATTAGATATAAATTCTAGGAAAAAGCATTCAGTATGATTACATGTTAGATGTATGTACATAATTATGTATCTAAAAAGTATCACCACCTGGTGAACTTAATGTAGTATGTGCACATTTTGATTTTCAATGATGCACACGAGATGTAATTTAGTAAGGCAATGTTACTTCAATACAAATAGAAATAAAACCCCTCCAATATCACACACAATGCCAAACATTTGTTTAAATAGCTGACCTACAGAAGCCAAGTCATAAAAAGTATAGTTCCTCCTACCTAGGCACTGACATTGGAGCTGAGAGTGGCAGAAAGTAACAGTCTATTCTAAAAAACCTGTAGAAATACAGATTATACATATTAGAATTAAGGTTAGTGACAGATTTAAAAAAATTCTTTGGTTGTTAAACAACATTTATTTTAAATCAGTTAAATAGAGTTCTCAAAATGGCCTATCCTAAACCTTTCAGAATAGTATACTATTCAAGGCCAAAAGCAAGCTTATTAGGAAGATTTATGTTGACTTTAGTATCACTTGCTCCCAGAGTTATTGGTCTAAACTTGCCACTCCTGCAAGGATATCTTCAAAGGCCTTTGGTTTCTGAAGACATAGCTAAAATTTCACTAAGTTTGCCACAGGATTATAACTTTTTTTTTTTTTTTGATTATAAATTTCATTGGTAAGATGCAATACTGCCATACAAATGAACTATTGGTAGGGTTTTTGTGAAGCTAGCATTTTGATGTCATAGCAAGATTTGCTGGTTTACAGAAATACCAAGCATTTTGAAACAGGGTAGAATGTATGTTCAATGCAGGGTACCCAAAAATGTTTTCTATGGGATGCTAATTTTGAGGGGTGCAGATAGTGCTGTATGAAAAGTCCTGTGGTTAACTTAATTTGGAAAATGCTGGGTTAAAGCCTTCAAGACTTCTCAGAAACTTTATTTTGCTCATATACATTGCAAACCCTCAAGAAGGGAGTTAATGTGTTTAATTTTAAAATTCATATTCACTTCATTTAACCAATGAGATCTTTACTTTTGAGCAATCTCTAGGAACAGGAGTTCTGGATCACACTGGCATCAAAGTTAATTATAAAAGATCTAGAGTCATTTTATATCTTCGAGCCTTGGGTTCTCAACTACACATTAAAAATAAAATTTTTTACCTAACAAGGATAATTAGAGCTTGTAAAGTGCATATTTTATTATAAGCACTAAAAAATGATTACCAATATAATATTAATTGGAGAAGTAGAGATTACAAATGCAGCCATATAATTCCTCAGCAGAATTTGGTAAACCCAGAAACACTGAGCAGTTGTCACTGAAGACAAATGTGAAACAAAAGGGAAAACTGAGCTATTTTATATTAAAATATAAATTTTACTTAGATACATGATTTATAATTGGATCCCATAATTGATTTACAATTATTTTCATATACATTATCTTATTTAATCTTCATAAAAATATTGCTGAGATATTATGTCTATTTTTACATTTAATTTTACAGATGAGAGAATGAAGTAATTAATAAATAGCTTTTCCAAGCTCTAATAACTAATGCTGAAACTCTGTTCTGACTCCAAAGCCCGTGTTCTAAATTTTAAATATACTTATATATTTAAAATCTCAAATATGTAACAAAAAGCTGAAAAGCCTCACGTCCTATTCCTCCTACTCCTGTCCATATCCTCCAGTTACCATTGTAGATTCGCTATGCTTTGATTACATTAGGAGTCCTTTATGCAGAGTTAAGTATATACAAATACATGCACTTCAGTTTCTCCTACAAATAGAGTTTTTAGATATTACATCTAAGCCCTGATCCATAGAAGAAAAAAAATCAATAGATTTAATAACTTTTGTCTTGAATGACCCTTTCAAGAGGATGACAGATAAGCCATAGATGATATCTAGGATAAAGGAAAACATGAACAAAAAAATATTTTTGTTCAAATGTATGAGTGTTTTGTAGTACTTGGATATTAGCCCCCTATTGGATGTATGATGGGAAAAGATTTGCTCCTATAGAGTGTCTTTTCAATTAATGAGTTTCTTTCACTGTTCAGAAGGTTTTTAATTTGATGTTTCATTTATTATTTTTGTTTGTTTCCCTTGCTTTAGGAGTTGAGGCCAATGTCATGGAGTGTTTTGCCTATGCTTTCTTTTATGTATTTTATGGTTTCCAGTCTTACATCTATGTCTTTATTCCATTTTCAGTTAATTTTTGTATATGGTGTGAAATTATGGTCTAGTTTTATTCTTTTGCATGTGGTTGTCCAGTTTTCCTAACACCATTTCTAGAAGGGCATTTCTTTCTCCAATATATACTCTTTGCTCCTTTGTTATAGGTTAACTGTCCATATACATGTGGGTTTATTTCTGGGTTCTCAATTCTATTCCATTGGCCTGTGTGTCTTTTTATTCTGCTACCATGCTGTTTTGATTGCTGTAGTTTTGAATTATATTTTGACATCTGGGAGTGTGATACCTCCATTCTTCCTTTTTGTCGGGTGGTTTGTCTATTTGGAGTCTTTCACATTTCCATATAAATCCACAAATGGGCAAAGATATAGACACTTCTCCAAAGAAGACATACAGGTTGCCAAGTGCATGAAAAAATGCTTATCAATTATTATGAGGGAAATGCAAAGCAAAATGATAGTAAAATACCATTTCACACCTGTGATGATGGCCCCTATCAAAAAGTCCAGAAATAAGTGGTGAGGAAGTGGAGAAAAAGTAACCCTTGTACACTTTTGGTAGGAATGTAGAGTGGTCCAGCCCCTAGGGGAAACAGTATATGGAGTTTCTCAAAATATTAAAAATAGATCTACCATTTGTTCCAATAATTTCACTCCTAGATATCCACTTGAGAATATAAAAATACTAATCTGAAGGGATATATGCACTCCTATGTTCATTGTAGCACTATTTACAATAACCAAATTTTGGAAGCAAAATTTATATGCCAAAGGAAAGATGAATGGATTAAGAAGATGTGGTATATTTATAAAATTGAATACTGCTCAGCTGTAAGAAAGATGAACTCTTTTGACATTATTCAACAAAAACAAAGCAAACAATTCAGTCAAAAGATGGTTACAAGAGCTAAACAGACACTTCTCTAAAGAGGAAATGCAAATGGCTAACAGGTACATGAAAAAATTTTCATCATCACTTATAATCAGGGAAATGCAAATCAAAATTACAATGAGATACCAACTCACACAGTGAAAATGGCACACATTAAAACAAAACAAAACAAAACAACCTGGCAACAACAAATGCTGGCGAGGATGTGGAGAAAAAGAAAAGGAACTCTCCTGCACTGCTGGTGGGAATGCAAACTGGTCCGACCACTATGGAAAGCTGTGTGGAGGTTCCTCAAATTACTAAAATGGACCTACCATATGACCCAGCAATTTCACTCCTAGGAGTCTACCTAAAGTACACAAAAACATTAATTCAAAAGGAAACCTGGACTCCAGTGTTTATTGCAGCACTATTTACAATAAGTAAGAATGGAAACAACCTAAACGTCCCAATGGAATCCACAATGGAATACTATTCTGCAATCAAAAAAGATAAACTCATGCTATTTGCAGCAACATGGATGGAGCTGGAAGGGACTATGGTCAGTGAAATAAGTCAAAAGGAAAAAGAAAAATATTGGATGATTTCACTTACAGGAGGAATATAGGGGAACCAAATAAGGGATCAGGAAAAAAAAAAAGAAAACTAGCAGGCAACTATAAATGGGAGACATTCAGCAGGGGAGGAGAAGGGAGAGGGATTAAAATGGGTGTGAAGAGCACAAGAGTACATGGTGGTGGTTCTCGGGTGACTTTGTGGTGGAAATTCTACTGGGATTTCACCTGAGAAATCAAATATTGTACAAAAATGAAGAATGATATATTTATTGTACAAAATATATATATTTTGTACAAATATTGTACAAAAATGAACAATTATATATATAATTGATATGTATCATATATATCTAAAAACAAAAAGGAAGATGAACTCTTGCCATCTGTGACTTCGTGAGTGGAGAAGAAAATGCTAAGCAAAATAAGCTACAAGGAAAAAGATAACTACTGGATGGTTTTGCTCATATGTGGAATATGGAGGAAAAAAGACGTCAAACCAAAAACAATTCCTAGAAATCCTGTAAAACTGAGGCCACCAAGGAGAGTTCTCTGCAATTCTATAAAATGAACAAAGGATGTAAACAGATATTTCATCCTAGAGCAGTTATGGATGGCAAAGAAGCACGTAAAACTGTGTTCCATCATTAACCACTAGAAACATGTAGATTAAAATCACAGTGAGATAACAAATATTATATCTCTGAGAACAGGTGAAGTGAATAATAGTGACAATACCAAATACTAGTGAGGGAGGATATGGAGAAACCAGGTCTCTCATTACTGGTGCAAACAGAAAATGGAAAATGCATGTATTTTATGAGCCAGCAATTAAACTCTTGAAATTAAAACATACATTCACACAACACTTGTATACAAATATTCATAGTAGCTTCAATTTTAACAGCAAAGTACTACAAGCAAATCAAATTTTCAGCTCAAATCTAGATTCTGGGTGAGTACTTCTTAGTCTTTGTGCTTCTCTTTACTCAGCTGGAGAACTTTGTAACAAGATGGCAGCAATAATGCCTCCAACCCAGTATTCAATTGAACAAACCCTGACACCTCCATACACTGGAATACTACTCATCAATAAAAAGGGACTGTTGATGCAAGTAGCAGCCTTATGAGTCTTATGCTTAGTACAAAAAAAACAGCAATCTTCTAAGATTAAACGCTATATGACTTCATTTATATGTTTTCAAAATGACAAAAGTGTAGAAGATAGAGAACCAATTAGTGATTGGTAGGGGACAGAGACTTGGGTTAACAAGCAGTGACTGGATGAGGGGGAACAAAGGAGTTTTTCTGTGATGATGGAACAGTTCTATAACTTGATTGTGGTGGCTGTAAGTGAATCTACATGTGATATAACATTGTATTGTACTGCACACATAAAAATGAATATAGGTTACATAGTGCTAAAAACGGAGTAAGCTCTGTAGTCTAGTTAAACAGTAATATACTATTGTCAATTTTCCTAGTTTTGGTATTATATCACTGTATATTGTATTATGATTTTGATATCATAGCATTGCTATACTTTTGATATCACTACTTGTGGAAGGCTACATGGGACTCGACCATTTTTGTGTAAGTCCATAATTATTTCAAAATATAAACTTAAAAATAAGTACGTGTGGGATGGCAGTAATTAGTGCCACCATCTTGGAGACAGGAGACACTGTCCTCTAGGTAAGTAAATAGTGGCACAGAGACTGAGAACCTGGGTGCTTGGAGTCAGCAATCAAGAGTCTTGATCCCAAATGATCTGCCCATGTGTGGTCAAGAGGTTGTGGCGGGAGCCAGCTCTAGCTATGGGTTGATGACCACCATTCAGGCTCCATCTCCATAAACTTAGGGTCAAAACGTAGGGCCTGTCTTTGAAGGGAGGGAGTCTAGTCTACAGGACAGCTGACTGATAAGTTAAATGGACACCTCAGCAGAGACCCAATCCTGAAAAGCAGACCCAACCGGAGGAAGGTGTGGCCACCTGGGGTTGCAGATACTGGAGGAGTTTTGGCAGCAGGGGGACATGAGCTAGTGGCTCCTGAGCTGCAGTGTGATGTCAAATCCTACATTACCTGCTTCAGAGGCAGGTAAAATGCAAAGACTGTTAAAAAAACAAACAAACAAAAAAAAAAACTCTGGGCCTGGGACAGGCCCGCGCTCACAGAGGCCATCACGTAAGGAGCTGGAGAATGTAGATCATGGAAATCAAGCAAGGGTCAAAGCACAGAGAGAAAATAGGCACTTTACTTTCCCAAGGAATCTGAAGTTATGCCCTTTCCTTCCCCATTGCATCTCTGCACATGTTTTCAATTAGGAGAAGACTGCAAAGTACTATCCTTATTTTAATTTTTTTTTTTATAGAACTAAGATAATGATTTACCTAAAATTGTTCAGGCTATCCTTAGAATCAAACCACACATGGTAACTGAAGTCGTTCTATTTCTTTGTGGTTGGGGGGGTTCTGAATGGCAGTGTGCTTTGAGGACACTGTCTTTGATTTTCTTCATTGAACAGAAAGAACTTAAAAAAAAAAAAAGCTCAGTGTATTCCACAACAATGTTATGTCAACATATTTAAGTATTTGGCTTTAAAATTATCCCTGATTGACTGGGTCTCTTGCTCACTCTTCACGTATAAAGGCAGTTATTTTCTCCTTCATTCCAACGCTGTACCCCAGAATATTGGGTTATACAGTAGATTGAGTTCATGTTCCCATTAGTTGAGAAAGGTCATGTGTGTCAACACTGATCATTTGTTTTAGAGTCCCTGCTTTTCTGCTCCATCCCTGAGAAGAATGTGTTGTATAGAACTAATTTCACGGCCCTGCAGGTGCCCCGCGGCGCTCCTATGCCTGCACAGAGCTGCGACCCACTCCCCTGTCTGAAAGCTAGAAATGGCAGGTACTGATCACACTCCTGATGCTGCGTTCGTTAGCACCTAATTTGATTTCCAGTTATCCAGACTGTTGGATTTACACAAACCATATTTAAAGAATCAATTTTATAAGTCAATTATTACACATAAACACACCCACCCACTCACACACAAGAGGCTTGTTTTCACTGGCTACTGAATAAACAGTGCTATAACATCTTGGATTAGCGGGAGATACTATTTAAACGTATGCTCTTAGTTAAACAAAATACTTGGATTAGCGAATTTTGAAGCAATTGTGAATAATAGCTTGAGAGATACTTGCCCTCGCTCAGTTGTCCTTATGACTTTTAAATTTGGATTCATTTTATACAGCTTTTTCCATTAGAACATAATTCCAATGACTGTATTTTAACAATGACAGAGTGGCAATAAAGGCCAGGATTTCAATTAGCCTAAGATTTATATATTAATTTAACAGGAGGAGGATGATTCTGAATTTAGTTTCACATACTGAGTGAGTATGTTGCATGAAAGCAGGAAGTGTGTTTCGGTGGGAAGCCAGGCTGGTGGCACGTCATAGGCTGGAAGTGATCGCAGATGCTGAACCCCAGTTGCTCTGTCATCCTGCCATTTGCTGGCTGACACCACCCCCCTCCCCTGCTAGTGCGGTGATATTCCAATAAGACTCTTGTTGACACTCATTCCTGTCTCAGTGGATGGCCGTCAACTTTTGTTTGAAAAACAAAACCAAAACACTGCTAAGCTTTTTGAGCTGTTCTGACATAAATGGCAATTACACACCATTTTCTATTCTAAAAGGGTCTGTTTGGAAAAGCAGGACCTGAAGTCTGGGTGCAGGTCCTAAGCATAGCTCACAGTCCCACACCCTGATTTGTAGAAAGCCCAGCCCAGCCCTGACCAGGAGCACAGAACACCTCAGGGGACATTCAATATTTTAAACTATCAGAAGGACAAAAAAAAAAAAAAAATTTTTTTCTGTGTCAGTTGAAGGGATCTGCAAATATATTTTACTAGAAAAGACTATTCCTATGAGTTGCCTAGTTTTATATTTGACTCAGCCTTGGGTGTGTGACTCTTGCCTATGAAGGATATTGTGATACTCTCCAAAAGATCTGAGTGACTGCGTACGTGTGGCCAGGCTCTGATAATCACTGTGTGTTTTAATTACAGAAAAAAAAAAATAATGGATTTTCTTTGCATCCTGAAATCAACAGGGAATCAATCAAACTTTGCCCTGAGCATTGAGTAAAAAGTGAGAAACCAAGCAGGGAGTGGACTGGTGTTCACTAACATACCTTCACTGAGGCCACTTACTTGGGCCTAACTCCACACAGAAGATGTGGAGTCTGATTTGTAGAACAGAGGCTGTAGAGAACATTTTGGCTTAATGACATAACAATATCATCTTTGTCATTACACTCTGTAATGACTCTGCAGTGGATCTTGCAGTGAATTTGTCAGCCTTTCATTGCAAGGTAATATGGTCAGTGGTACAAAACAGGAACTAACACTCCCCAGTATATGCTGACATACTATAGGTTGTCCAGAGTGACTTAAATTTTCAGAAAACCTCCTATTGATGGCAAGTCCTTCATTAAGAAATATGTAAGGAGATGAAGAGATGTCAGCAATACCTAGTATGGGTGAAAAACATGACAGAACTCTGGGAAGACTGAAGTCCTTTGCTGCGATGGTGGTTTTCTTTGTGATAATTAAGGCCAGAGGGACTGATGACGTGGCTTACGAGGAGGCCGCTCTGCCATCTGCACAATGTCTTTAGGACTCCCTATGAAAACTACTGTCTTCCCCTGACTTTATGCCACATCCCTTAAAACTTTAAGTGGGGGCTTTGAGTCACATTATCTGTTTGATCACGTCATATCACAATAAATGGTGGCCACAAAGTTAGGGCAAAAGGCCTGGAGAGGAAACTCAAGCGCCCAAGCAACCCAGATAGTTTGGCCTCTCTAAGGAAGTATTCACAGGGCCCGTCCTGGGCGTAGAAAGGTCAAGGACGTCCCACCTCCCACTGACCATCGCTGATAGGTGCCTGCCATCCCCTCTGTCCATCACCTTGAGAGGGCACAGATTAAGAAGATGTGGTATATAGACATGATGGAATATGACTCAACTATAAAATAAAAAAAGATGAATTCTTGCCATTTACAATAACACAGACGGAACTGGAGGGAATATTATGCTAAAAGAGCCAGAAGGAGAAAGACAAATACCAGATGATTACAGTCATATGTGGACTATAAAGAAGCAAAGCAAAGAAACAGACAACACTAAACCAAACGAACCCTATAAACTGGATTGTAGAATTGAGGTTACCAAAGGGGGAGGGAGAGAAGCAGAAGGGGGAGAGGCCTAATGGACCCTGGTGGAGGATTACGAGTGCTTTGGTGGTGGGTGTGGCGTGGTACCCCACATCAAAAGAGGAATGAGCCTATGCTGCTATATCATGCTCAGTGTTGTAAATCAGCATCACCTCAATAAAAAAGCGATATAATTTGAAAAAGAGAGAGACGGGCATAGAAGCATGCATTTGGGGCGCTTTCTGAGTCCCACTGATGGAGCCAGGGAGGATGTTATTAGACAAAACAAGGCTTGCCAACCCTTTCTTGCATTTAGGAAATTTCCATAACCTGTTATAAATTGGGCAACATCTTAGACCTCCTTCCTCGGCCCTTACAATAGCATCCAGTTTCTCGGCTAGCTAGTTCCAAGTGAGGTGAGGAGCTATGGTAAGTGGTAGCGCGGTCTGTCAGCCTGTAAAACCAAGACAGATGGGATAAGTTAAGAATGTGCTCTTGTGACTGTGGGTTATAATCACCAGTGATGTGAGAAAGGCCCCTGTTTACCAACAGCTAAGAGCATTTGTGTTTGGACTTCAAACTGAACTCCTCCTGGCTTCTGCTTAAACTTGGCCTTTAATTTCTTAAAGTAGTTTCAGAATCTATAGTTGAGACAGATTGTCTTTGTGTTTTTAAACTGCATATGGCAATATTGGAAATTTTTTAAACATATTTTAGTATTCAAGCCTAGAAGAGACAAACCCAATCAGACTATGCAAACTTTCCCACTGGGGTGTGTGTGTGTGTGTGTGTGTGTGTTTTGAATGTTTTCTGTTAGGGTTTTAGCTATGTAGGGCAGATCAGCTTATTTACACTCCAGCAGGGAAAGCAGCAGTAAGTCCTGTGGTTCCTTTGGATCTAGTAAACTGTGATTCTGTGGGAACATTTATAATATCACATTTTCTGTTTCTCTTCTCCTAAAGGGCGAATGAGGGAACCATGGTCCCTCTGGGCCTGCATGAGTCAGTCAGCCCTGTTGCTGGCCTGTGAGCTGTTGGCAGCAACTAGTCACCCCTGCCCTCATGCTAGGAGGCACATCTTTATCACTTCCATGCATTTCTTATTGTATTCTGAGTTTTTTCCTTAAAAAGGGTGTGTGTGTGTGTGTGTGTGTGTGTGTGAGAGAGAGAGAGAGAGAGAGAGAGAGCACGCGCGCGTGCGAGAGCGCGAGCAAGCGGCGCTCCTTGAGAGGGAGGTAGAAGAAGCAGTAATTTATGCACTGCAAATTTTCTTCCATTTTACAGGGGGGTCAGATGCTGTTTCCAAGACAGAGACATCCTATGAGAAACAGATTTTATTAGAGAGTCTGAAATGACAGGAATGGTTTAAATTTAGCACTGGGGAGGGAATACTGCCTCTAGGTAACCTACATCTAAAATGATTCCAAATGTTTTATCTGATGCCAGCTGTGCGGCCTTCTGGATAAATCATTTCACATCATACACTTCAGAGCATTTAGCGCAGATGGATCCCTGGGCCACAAAGACCCATGAGTGAAAACAAGCAGCCGCTACCACCCCAAGGAGCTGCTCGCTCGCCCCCACCCAGGAAAACATTTCTAGCACCATGGCCTCATCCCTCTAGTTCAGTGAAGAGCTCAGTGCTGTGAGGCCAATAAATTCTGCCTGCTGGGACTGAATTTCCCTGGGCACACTAGCGATTCACTCCTATTTATTTTCCTTCAGACCCGGTGAATCATCTTTTGTACCGTCTTACGTGTGGTGACTCATTCCGGGCTATTTTCTGCCCAGTCTCGGCCAAGTGGCTCCGCTCTGGAGAAGGCCCTTTCTCATCTGCTAAATGTCATGAATCACAACACTGCACTTCTCAGAAATTCCACGCAGCTCCACCGGAGATGAACGTACTTAGACACCAAGAGTATGACAGAGAAATTGTCTTTATGGGTGAAGCTCCCCAGGATGCGCCAGAGCTTAGTTTCAGGCCATCATTTGCATATTGCTTTATGGTGATGACAAGGTTGGACTTTGTAAATTGCTCTCTTTGCTTTTATCAAGAAGCAGATGTGTATCCAATGCAGATTGTGAAATCAACATCTGCTCAAAGAAGTTTCAGAACAAATGTGACCGGTGGTCGCGTCCATCTTCCCAGTGCTCGCCTCCCCGGCCCCTCCCCTCTCCACGTTCCCTTCCTCACGGACATTTTGGCGCAAAGATATTTTCCTCTCCTTGCTTGCTCTTTCTGCTTTATGACAAAAGTTCTTCCAAAGGAAGCACTGCTTAATCAGAAAAATTGCTTTGTTCAGTATTTTTATAATTGATAAAATTTCGTATCCCTTGGAGATTTGAGAAGGTTTTGGTGTCTCTCTTAATATTGAAGAGACTAAGAATTATCATTGTTTCCACGGAAGGGCCAAGAGGAAGAGGCGGCAGTGTCTGGAGCCTGGTTCAGGTGTTGGGGGCTCGGCGGCCTGCTTGCCTGGCCTGACCCCTCTCAGCCAGCACTGGCTGGGGCGTGGGGGCGCAAATGTTGAATCTTCTCAGCAGAACAAAGGAAATCTTTTCCCAACTGTTTGACTTAATTGCTTTCTTTTCTTTTCTTTTTTTTTTTTTCAGGGCAAAATTTAGCTTTATTCAAGGGTAAGACTCAGATTTTCCTGGATTAGGAAACAAATTCTAAAATATTTTGCTGGGTCAGGACAAGAAATACCTCACCCAGAGATGAGCTCAGGATCTTGCTCAAAGAGCAAATGCCTCGAAAGTGTAGGTTTGAAGAAAACATGAGTGAGTAAAATGTCGCATCTCCACCTAGCTGTTTACCTAGCAAGCAAAGAGGCTTGGGGCAATCCACGCAAGGGCTCCTGACCCCACAACTGTAGGTTTAGAAATGAGCAGCTCCTTCCACAGCTGCAGCCCAGAGGATGTAAGGCATGGCATGCTTTTGCGATGTGTTTTAAATTAGCTTAGTCAAGCTATAAATATTTTTGGTAATTTCTAAAAACCGAAATGTTTCTGTCTGAGCCAGAAGACTGCGTTGTGCAACACAAATTAACTTCTTATGGAGGTGGGGTCAGAAAAACAGGATGGAAGTGTGTTTCTGCCCTGCCTGGCCCAGTAGGGTTGTAATATAATCAGTCTATTTGCTCTGAGGCTTTCTCTGTCACCTCAGGCATGAGATTCAAACTCCTCTCTGATGGAGGACAAGACTAGAAAAAAAAAACTGAAAAGGAGGTGCCACAAGACCAGAAACCTGGCTCACACAAGGAGGTGGGAGTAGAAGAGATTAGCATAGCCATTGACACAGCTTTGGAAACCAAGATCCTTAGGCACAGACGACACAGCGGAAACTAGTATCCTTAGGCTCAGCCGCCTAGGTTACAAAGCAGAACATCCAAGCAGGTATCTGAGGGCACAAGCAAAGATAAAGATATGGAGATTGAGCCCACTGTACAATCTCTGGTCCCTTTCAGATTCTACTTAGTTATCCAACATTAGCAACCAACTGATGACTCACAAGGAGTGAGCCCCTCCCAAACAGAAGAAGACTGTATCAGTTGCAGTCTTTGCACAGGCTGGGAGCAGCAATCCCACTGCCCACCTGTGACTATGCAGGTGCCTCTTTTCACCAGCTCTCTCCCTGCAGGGCAGCAGCTTCCTGCCTGCCCATGACCTGTCAAGGTCGCCCGCCTGCAGCCATCAGGCCTCTCTTAGCAAACCTGTCCTTCTGGGGCAGCTCTTCCTGCTCGCTTATGTCTATGCAAGTGTACTTTATTCTTCTGTCCCTTTCCCTAGTAAACCTGCCCTTTAAATATAACTAATGTGTCTGTGTCGTGGAGAAAGTCTCCGAGGAAACTTGCCGCATGCTGCTGAAAGGGGAGCTCTGGTGAAACCTTTCCCAGAGTGAACCCAAGGACCCGCACTCCAAACCCATAGACTCCAAAAACCACAACATCTCTGCAGACTCGAATAACCTCCAACTGAAGGCCAAGCCCAACCTCATCTAAGCGCCCTCATCTTTTGATGCACACCTCACAGGAGCTGCTGCTAAATGTAGTGGCTTTACTCTGATGTAAGGCACTTTCTTTAACTGGAACAACTTCCTTCTTTCTGTTCTGTCATGCCCTGTAGTTCCAATTTTCTTATCAATATCATTAGAGACCCTCTTGTTTTAAGAAAGTTTTCTGAAGAAATTTAAACTCTAATCACTTTTGCTCATCTCTTCTGATTTTGTGAGCAACGTCGGTTGTCTATAGAGTGGGCCCTTGACAACTACTGGAGTTCTGGTCTGATGGTCCTTGGAAGAGGAACATGCTCTAAATACCACACTGCATTAGAATGAGGACCATGTTTGGGAGGGTGGACATGAGATGATATATACATAACTTTTTCTTCTTTTCCTTTCTTTTTGCTTTCCTTTCCTCCTCCTACTGGAAGAGGAAAGAGATGAGGAATGATCAAGGAAATGTGGGGAAAACTCGGGGTTCTTAAACTGGACAAACTATGCTGGAAACAGTGGGCTGAACTGGGTGATGCTGAGATTTTTTTCAAACTTTGGAACTAGTCTTGATTCTTAACTGAAGCTCTGGCTAACTGCTCAGGCCTCGACAACATGATTGTCACCCCCAACCCCCAAATTCCCTGGGCTGGGATTGTCAGTGAGACAGAGCACCTAATAATTATTATAGTATAATAATTATTATAGTATAGTATACTATACTATATTATAGTATAGTATTGGAAATAGTGTTGGTACTAGGATAGGTGGTGAAGATACAAAAAGGAAAGTCTTAAAAGAAACTTAAAAAGTGCTACCATATTACAGATCATCAAATCTTTATCATCTGAGTTGTGTTTGGGACTATGGTAGGAACCACCCAACTGCAGTTACAAGATCTTTTGGTCCTAATGATGGGAAGCAGCACAGAGTAAGTGGGAAATGGATTAAAGAAGTAGGTCGGAAATGCAAATTCAGATATAACATTGGGGTGATGAGAGGTAGGGAACTAGAGCTGATTTGAGGAGGGATGGCTGCTAGGGAAAACAGACCTGGTCTTGGATGATGTTCAGACAGTCAAGATTTCCCCTGGAGAGACAGGATGGACAGCAGAGTTATTCCACTGTGAGGACTATGTCAGCTTAAGTACAACATTGGAACCTATGAGTCTGCTAAAGATATTAGTAGAATCCTCAAAGTGAACACAGGCAAGTCTCATCTCCAGAACTATTTTGTGACTTTTTCTCTGCCATGGTCAATGGCATCTACTGTCTACATAGTTACTCAAAGAAAATACCTCAGAGGATTCTGGGTCCTTCTCTTAATTTATTATTACTCCACCTGCAAGATATGTCAATCTAGTCCTCAAATAAATCCCAAAGACATTATCTCCACTGTTACTACTTTTCTACACAAAATAGAAGGAAAACTCCTTGAATGTCTTAAAAGCATAATCTTAATTCCCTTTTTTCATTTGAAAACAAAAATAGGAATATCAGAATGTGAGCCGATGAGGCTCTCAGACTCCATGCACATCACAACGTCTGCAAACCTTTTCCAACTCGTATGTGAGATTTCTCCTAAAGAGTGAAAAAAAAAGGGCCTCCCCTGGTGCCACAGGCAGTTGAGTACCGCGCTGGGAAGCTGCTCGTAGCCTCTGCAGTGCTGGTTCAATCCCCAGCTGCCGGCGAGGGTCTCACATGGCGCTGCAGACCTCTCCTGTCTCGCCCGCTGCTCCCCTCAGCAGTGTATTTCAGTCAGTCAGCCTTTCCTGCTCCCCACTCTGTCTCTGGTGAATCCTCTCACCCTCCTGCGCATCTGACCTATACCCCAGTCCTTGTATAAATAAATAAAATCTTAAAAAATAAAAAGAATTAAAAAAAAGGCTAGAGTAACTTTGGTCAGGGTGCATGATCCCGCACTGAAGGCAGGTTTTATGGGTTTACATCTGCATGCTTGTGAGCCTCTAGGGGATGTCGCTCCTCTCTCTCCTTCTTCCACTCAAGTCTGCTCTCAGCTAAAATTTTTCCAATGAATCCCTCTTCACCTGTCAACAGGGAGAACTTTGAAACACAAATCCTTTTTGCCACAGAAGAATATATCTGGGCATAATTCTGCCAGAAAGAGGAAAAGATTCAACAACTCTTTCTTGGGAACTTGGTTTGAGAGATGATAAACAGAGCCTTTTTTCTTTTTCATATTCCTTTCTGGATGATAATGCAATTTTAACATTTTGCTTACTTCCAAGTATCTTCAAGTCTTAAAAACTATTTTTTTTGATAAGACCTCAATACACATTTCACCTATTTAATTTCAACTCGAATGGACATGAAGACTCATTTCTAATATAACCCTAACTCAGGTAAAGTAAGCCAAAATGTCAACTAGCCATGGCATTAACTTTTCACCAACAAGATTAGCAATCAAGAATTATTAAATATAACTGTAAATTACTCCATTTCTGAGGAATCCAAGACCTTTCCAAGTATTTCTAAAGATATCATCGAGTCAAATCAAATGTATTAAGTATAAAGAAAGGAAATTGATGAAACTATAAAATTTACCTAACTTACACAAAAATGCCCAGGATTCAACTCTTATTCTTTATTCAATCCATCCATGCATTCATACTTCCATTCATTCAGTTCAAAGTAATTTGAAGACACTTGTTCTCTCAGTTAAGGCTGAATTTAATAACTGATTTTTGATGTGCACTTTTTAGGAAAATTATATAAAATGTCTACTCATCACTTTATATGTAATTATCTTTTTGAGTCACCGCTGATGTTTATACACAAAAATTCTGATTTTAGTTAGAAAACTTAGTCTAAAATTCTTTGTAGGATACAAAGAAAGAAGTATACATGATAGAAGCAAAAACACACCCCAAACCAGTCATTTATGAACTTTTTCAGTGGCATCATTTACTATAAATAGCAATAGAAACTGATAACTTTAAGCTCTAGACCTATATTTCATAGTATTGAACCAATCTTACCCTTACATCTCAAGATTTTGAGGAAGGAGACCCACAATATTGTGTGTTCACTGAGGGTGAGCGTAGAGCAGGTGGAATAATGTAATTCTCAACAAGCCAGTCTGGATATCTATCAGCCATGGGCACCAGCAAAGGAGTGGCTTTGGAGGAAACGTAATGAATTATAGTTTGAAGATGATTGGGAGGTGTCGATATGTAAACATATAGATGAAAGTGGGTATACCAATCTAGAATTAAAAGAAAAATGTCTTGGGCCTCCCCTGGTGGCACAGGCAGTTGAGTGCCACGCTGTGAAGCTGTCCACAGCCTCTACAGCGCTGGTTCGATCGCGGCTAGCTGGGGAGGGTCCCATGTGGCACAGCAGACCTCTCCTGTCACGCCCGCTGCTCCCCTCAGCAGTGTATTTCATCAGTCTGCCTGTTTTGTTCCCCACTCTGTCTCTGGTGAATCCTCTCACCCTCCTGCACATCTGGCTTGTACCCAGGTTCTTGTATAAATAAGTGAATCTTTAAAAAATATATTTTAAAAAAAGAAAAATGTCTTGATTGGAGATAAATTATTGAGGATTATTTGCAATTTCCTGGAGAGCTGACAGTTAAACAACTATCAGCACACATTGGATGTCATCCAGACCTGCCCATGGACTCTGGGTATACTAGGCTTTTGTTGTTCCTAAGAAGGATTTCCCTCTCTGATAAAAGAGACACATGAAGAGAGCTCACTACAAACCTCCCTGCCTTTAAACTATGCTGAGTGAGGAAGTGATGCCTGTAGATGAAGCCAACATGAAGGCTGAAGAGTGGAAAGATGGAAGAGTTTGACATCAGCTACTGTATAACCCCAAAACTTCTGAACTTCTTGTTATGTGAAGGTTATATGTCCTTACTATTTTTTAAACCACATTATTTTACTATTTACAGCAGAAACCACCTTAACTAAAAAGTCTCTTTCTTTGAGATAAAAAAGTTAAAGGTGGACATAAAGGCATCTCATTTTGTGGGAAAGTGGGCACTAAACTGAGGGAGTCTATTAAGAAAGCAGGTGGTAATGTAACTGGGTGGTCCCCAGGAAAGGGGGAGGTTCCAGGTTTCTTGCCCCACTCAAGGGAGGGTGGAGCTGAGCAGGGAGAGAAGAAGCTGCAGAGGAGACTGAAGAAGCAAGGAAGCAGGATGGAGCCAGAAGGAGACCTGGAGGAGGCACGTGGAGCCCAGAGACACGTGAAGAAACTGCGCTTGTCTTTTGGTCGTGGACTGGGTGACACAGATGTGGGTGAGACCCGTGGGGAGGTGACAAAAGCAGCTTTTATCTTGATTTTGATTTTGCTCTTTTCCTTCTGGGCTTGTCTGGTTGTTTCTGACCCTTTTCTGTGGGTCCTCACTGGAAGATGCTTTAGACTCGTGGAAGGTTTTGGGGCCTTGCTCTGGGCCAATCCCATTCGGATGGAGTTTTACCCACGAGGGGACGGGTAACTTTGGGTGCTTCATTTAGAAACTAGACTCTTTGCCTTTCCTATATTGTTTCCTAGTTTTATTAAAGTTCCTTTGCACGTTAAAGTCTCATGTTTTATGTTAATGCAGCGGATGGCAGAACCCATTTAGAATAGGCAGGTTTTGGGGGGATCTGGGGTGCACCTCTCCCTGCCCTATAACAGTAAGAGGTGGTGACATTGAGAATGGATGACATGTATGAAGGGAATGGGAGAGGATCAGTCTAAAGACATGCATAGATTGTCAAGCAGTATATTGGACGTAGTTAAAGTCAAAGATCATGCAGACAATGGTACTAACTTGCAAGGTTGTAAAAATTATTCTATGTTGTCTAGGTCTGGTTAGGGAGGAAGTGTGGGTGGAGGTACTTAAACACTTGTGGGTCAGGGAAGAGGCAAGGGCCTGGAGATGTAATAAAGAGAGAGTGAAGGAACAGAGTGAGGGGACTAAAAAGACTAGAAGGGTAAGTTAGATGTTTAAAGAAAGTTACTGGAATCCAGAGTTTGACAGTGGAAGATCTAAGCTTATCATGTATAATATATAAAAGCAAGCCTAACTGGAATGTAAAGTAAGGGACAGTGGTTGGGGATAATGATAGAGAGGTGGGCATGAGCAGATATTGTAGTGTCTCCACATAAGGACTTTAGATTTTCATCTAAACTGATTGAGAAGCCATTAAAACAACTGAAATAGGGCTATGGCATAAACTGACGTTTTGAAAGACCACTCTGGATTATTTAGATAATGGATTATAGGGGGGAAAGAAAAATATCAGGGCAATAGTTGGTTGATGATGACAACAGTTGTTTAGGCAAAAGATGATGATTTGGAGGAGATGACATTGGAGAAACACAGAGAAATGAATTATCTTCAGCATTAAATTAGATGGCAGCATAACAAGATTTATTGTCAGTTAGATTATGGGGAAGGTAATAGTAAAGTTAATCTCTAATTTTAGTTTTAAGCAAAATGATAGACAGTGGTTCCATTTCTTGGTAAGAGAATATTGGATTAGAAACCAGATTTAATGGCCCCAAATAGGATTAAGAGAGGTTCAAGAGAACTAGCTTGATCATGTCACAAGGAGATGCCCAACAGATAGTTGCATATTTAAATCTGAAACTCAGATTAGGAATAAAGTATAATTTTGGAAATCATGTGGGTACCTCCTACCATCCTTTCCACCACCATTGTGTAGCTCTAATTATTTGGAGGGATTTGACTCCTCCTCTGGAGTCTAGGATGGATCTTGTCTGTTTTATCTCAATTAGAATAATCCCTCCTCTACTACATCATTGTTCTTGATTGAGGGAACTTTGACTGAAGCCACTATGCACACACACACTCTATCCAAAGGAAATGGATTATTAGGTCTATGAAATATTCAGGCAATTGGGACATATAGAGTCTCATTTTCTGGGATTTGCCAGGAAAGGAGGTTTCTTTGTCTCCTGAGAGAACTGAGAAAGTTACCATAAATCAGTATTTTCTTATTTTAAATGTCATTGAAAGGTCCATGCAGGAGGCTGGAATGCAAAAGCCTACCAGGAAGCCCACCTGGGGGCAGGAATGCGGAAACCTGCCTGGAGGATTCAGACAATGAGCCTCCCACTTCCCCCCAGGGGTCTCTTCTCAGACAAAGAACCTCTACCTGCCCCATGAATCTTTTTACGCCCTACAAACTTCTTCCTGCCATATGAGCCCAACTTCCTACCTGACCTTTCCTCACCCTATAAAGGCCTTCATCCCCCTGACAACATGCCTGGCTTTACTGACCCCCACCTTGGGTCCGTGAGGTCCTTCCGGGAGCAATAAACTTTCCCTTCCCCTGAGGAAGCTTGGCCTGGCTGTTCTGTACCGCGTCGTACCTTTCAGTCATGATTTCTATATGTAAAGTCTAGAACTACTACAGTCCCTTTGTCAACATGAGCAACAGTGACCTGAGGATGAATCTAATAATATAGAAAATAAGACAGAGAGTGAATGAAACTGATGCTCTGATTGTCACTAAGCCATGAAAACTGCCTTGCTTCGGAACTTTGCAGTTATGTGATCAATAAATTTTATGATTAAGAAAGTTGAGTCTGATTTTGGTTAGCTCCAGTATGAGTGTCTTAACTGACGACTACTGAGTCATTAGTACACAAATAGTATTTAAGCCCAGGGAGAAAATATAGAGAAGGAAGATTGAACCCTGAGCCACTCTAACCTTGGAGATTAGACTGAGGAAGAGACTCATACAAGGAGAGAGAGGAGACTGGCAGAGACATGGATGGTAAAGAGAATGTGGAAACATTGGCTCTCAAAGAGAAAAGTGCTTGAAGAATGAGGGTGTGCTCTCCTCCTTGAGAGTTCCTGGGAGTCTGAGTAACATGAGGGCAGAAGTGGGACTCTTGGAAATAGCAACATGCAGCTTGTCAGTGACCCTAGTGAGAACAGTCAGTGAGGGTGGGATGAGAGACTAGTAAGAGTAGACTGAAGGCGTTAGGGGGAAGAGGCTAAAGAGAGAAGACAAGTTTCAAGAAATTTTGCTATGAAGGGAGCAAAGCAGTGAATCAAGAATAGAGGATGAAGTGGGATCTAGAAAAAATTTAATTACTATTAAAAAAATTAGATTAAATGGCCAACAGGCATATGAAAAAATGTTGAGCATCACTTGTAATCAGGGAAATGCAAATCAAAACTACAATAAGATACCATCTTACACCAGTGAGAATGGCACATATTAAAAAAACTAGCAACAACAAATGCTGGCAAGGATGCGGAGAATAAGGAAATTTCCTGCACTGCTGGTGGCAGTGCAAACTGGTCCAATTGTTAGGAGGAAAAGGATGTCCTAAAGCTAATTCCATACAGGCTTTGTGGACTCCACCCCCACCCCAGGCCAAAGCCAAAGACACTGGGAACTCCAAATCCCATCACCACCAAAGGGAAGGTGGCTGGGACCTGAGAGTGGGGTTAAGCAGCCAGGTTGGTATAAAGTCAGACACATGGGCTTTGGGGGGTCCCCCATTTTGACTCTCTGCCAGCTCGCAGCATCCGGCCAGCTCGGAGAGTGCTTTTTGGGTTTCCAGGTCGGCGGATTGGGTAGGACGCATTAAAGACTTTATTTCCCTATTTTCTCCCTGAGTTGTACATTTTCCTTATTTCCTTTTCCCTTGTAAATAAACCTTTTATTAACCTTTTGTGTGTGCCCATAGTGGAGTATTAATAAGACCCTTGTAAGCGCGTGGGTGAGGACCCACAGCCAGGCAACCCATTCAATATCGGGGCTGTCCTATAACACAACCACTGTGGAGAGCTGTGGGGAGATTCCTCAGCCTGCTAAAGATGGGGCTTCCAAATGATCCAGTAATTCCACTCCTAGGTATTTACCCAAAGGACACAGAAACATCCATTCCAAAGAGCACCTGCACTCCTATGTTTATAGCAGCACTGTTTACAATAGCTAAGCTATGGAAACAACCCAAATGCCCAAAAACAGATGACTGGATCAAGAAGATGTGGTGCATATACACCATGGAATATTACTCAGCATCAAAAAAGATAAATTCATGTGATTTGCAGCAACATGGATGGAGCTGGAAGGGATCATGCTCAGCGAAATGAGCCAGAAAGAAAAAGAAAAATACCGGATGGTCTCACTCATAGCAGGAATTTAGAAAACCTAAATAAGAGACCAGGAAAAAGACTAATTATAATAATGTAAAAATCGAAATCAACCAGCAACTATAAACCAGAGACACACCACGGGGGTTGAGGAGGTAGGAGGGATTACCATCAAAATAAGGCGGTGGGAATTGTATGGGGACTATAACCAAGATGAAGATGCATACGTTGTGCAAAAAATGAAAAATGCTGTAAAAAATCTATAAAAAAATAGATTAAAAAATTTAATTACTACTGTTCTTTGTTTTTGAGAATGGAAAACAGGAACATGTCCATGTGCTGATGGAATGATCTAGAGATGAACACAGATGGACTCAGGAAAGAAAAGTGGCATAAGTAATGCCTTTGTAAAGATGAAAAGGGATACATTGCAGAGAGTGGGAGGATTAGAAACCAGAAGGGGCACTTCCTCCTCTGTCAAAGGAGATAACAAAGAACACAGGTATTGATAAAAGCAAATTTGTAGATTGTGATAAAAAGTCCTACTGAGTCGCACATGGGCAAGCATTATCTGCCAAAATGTGTGGCAAGAGTAAAAACATGTGAGTTCTCAGCAGAGCAGAACATTTCTTTGTTAGGATCTTGGAATATGAACTTTCATATCCTTGAAAAATTGTGAAATTCTCTACAATTTGCTGCAAATTTCTTTTCTGTCAAATTCTAAACAGACACCTTAAATTTTTTTAAAGTTTTACTCTGCATCAGTGAGGTTGGAGGGGTTGATAGAAGGTGTTTCTTGTACTAACAGTTTAAGGTTTAGGAAACTATTGTAAATTCAGATTCTCTTAAAGCTAGTATATGTAAATTTAAAACTTTCTACTGAAAAAGTTTAAAAATCAATGGCATGTTATTTTGTCTCCAACATGGAGTTACACTTGTAAGTGTCACGTTAGCTCACATCCCTGGTCTCCATTGACACAGCCCTCGTCTTTTCTTCTTTTGTTTATATTTCTTCTAGTGCTTTGGTACTGGGAAGAGTTGGAAAAATAATTTATAATACTTATCCAAAGCTGTAACTAAAATGCGCATTCTTAATAGCCTAGACGAAGAATAAAATAGCATCTTCCATTTCTCTGGACAGTTTTATAATAAGCGTCAAATTGAGAAACTGCTTGATGTTTCAAAATGATTAGTTATGACTTCTAGCTATAAGTTAGTGGGAGGTTCTTATTACATCTTGATTATAGGCTTTTGCATACAAAATAATTTTAGTTAATTAGACTATTATAAACACCATGTGGAGGAGGAAAGAGTGTGGGTTGTTTTGTGAACATGCTACTGAGTTTTTCCTCATTTCAGGCAGTGCAAAATAACTTAAAGGACTCAAAATACAACTATTTGGTATGTAATCTCTCTAGCTGTGCATTTATGAGGAGCCAGCTATCGATAATACCCATCTGAAGAATTAGCTTCAAGTCCTGAAGACACATGGCTGAGAACAGGGACTGTTTTATTCCGGTAAAGTCAAATCCAGGTCAGTCCCCTTGTTTATGAACCAAAGAAGCTTGAGGCAGAGATGAAAATACAAGCTTACTAGCTATGTTCCTCTAAACACAT
This sequence comes from Talpa occidentalis, assembly GCF_014898055.3. Classification (NCBI taxonomy): domain Eukaryota; kingdom Metazoa; phylum Chordata; class Mammalia; order Eulipotyphla; family Talpidae; genus Talpa; species Talpa occidentalis. The sequence continues at coordinate 90,846,620 of NW_023602073.1, read as the reverse complement.
GGCCCATGAGCAAGTAAACCCACACATTCACAAAACACAGTCATGGGCCTTTTCCAGGCTTTATGAAGGGCATCAGTTAAAATTATCTTAGTGATGTTTTGGTAGAAGATTAAAATCACAGTCTGTACCTTTCAATGCCTAAGTATTTGAATTTAAAACTACTGATCTATCTATAGATACTGATCTTACATAGACTATATATAAACATGTATACACGTCTACAAATGTGTGTATATACATACATACATAATTAGATATATATACCAGCATTTGTTGTGTGTGTTTATTAAAAGTTCCCTTAATGAAGGGACTTTACTGAAATGGTAGGGGCCGTGACAAGGGGCAATAGCTGTGAGCACATTTTTTTAAAGATTTATTTAAAATGTATGCACACAAGAGCTGGGGTGCAGGCCAGAGATGGGGGGCAGAGGATTTTTAAAACTCATTTTGAAAGTGGTTCTCTTGCTACATTGAATGGGCAGTAGCCTCCAGTCAAGGGAATAAAAGGCATTAAAGAAGGGGAGCTCACTGAGTGATCCTCACTCCTAAAATGTCTGATATGATTTCTGTGTATGGAATTATTATTGGGATTATCAGTACAGAATTCTATGTGCTTTCAGGTTATAGCCTAAAGAGTGACATTTGGGATTAGTAGTTAGCCAAACAGTTTAACCAAGCAGTAAATAACTTGCCTATTTTTTTTTTCAGTTGGGGTAAGTTATCTCTGTTACCTGCCAGTACAGAATTAAAGGGCGGGGGTGGGATTACAAGTAGGATAAGAAAATCATTCACCCATTAACCTTACATTTTTGCCCCTTCTCTTTAATCCTCTTCTCTTCCCCACAAAAGAATATCATGCTCTGTCATTGGGATTCTAAAGCCTTCCACCAGCTTTGTTACTGGTTTACAACCCACAGTCAGGTTGTTATTTGGACAAAACTGTTCGCTTCTCATCAAGTCTGGCCTGGTGCACAGTGGCACACTGGTAGGCCATGCAGGGAAGCAGACAAGTCTCTCTGAAAAGATGAGTTGAGCCCTGTGAAGAAAGCAGGGTGCTGGGGGGCCTGCTTGTACTTAAATCATGGAGCTCCACACCTTTCAGGCTTAAAGAAAACCAAACAAACCCTGTTGCCTTCGAAGAGCAGCGGATGTGTTTCTGTTTTCTCTTGGTCTGTGCATCTACCAGAAATCTTAAGCAGAAGATAATGAAATATTTAATTATATTCTTTTTTTAAAATTAAAAAAAAAATTTATTTTATATAAGAACGAGGGCACAGGCCAGATGTGCAGGAGGGTGAGAGGATTCACCAGAGACAGAGCGGGGAACAGAACAGGAAAACTGGCAAAATACACTGTTGAGGAGAGCAGCGGGTGCGACAGGAGAGGTTTGTTGTGCCATGTGGGACCCTTGCCAGCCGGCCGGATTCGAACTGGTGCTGCAGAGGCTGTGGACAGCTTCACAGCATGGTGCTCAACTGCCTGCGCCACCAGGGGAGGCCCTAATTATACTCTTTCAAAATATTTAGCAATATTAAGTTAAAGGAGATAAATTTTGGACAATTATTCTATTTTCTCTCGTTTACTATTTTTCTCAAATTATACTAATTTTTCTCTATTATAGTACAAGTATAATAAATTTGGGGTAAAACTCATGATGTGGTCTAATTTTGCACTAATTTCTTCCTCTATAATAGGGTATATAGGACACCCCAAGCCTACAGTGATTTTCAACTTTATATCCCTAAGGTGGGTTTTCAAAGTGTTTCACAGAAATCCAGTATTGCTAAAATTTCCTTCTGGGAAGACTGTAAATCTCATTATATCAGACATCACCATGTGACTTGCTTCAGCTAAAGAAATGGCGCACGGATTGCTGGGTGCCACTTCCAGTGAAAATCATATCACATCGCATGGGTCTACTATTTTCCTTTTGCCTCTTCTGGTAGGCGAGCAATGGTACAAATGGGAGTTGTTCTTTTAACTTTGATTTAAGAGTGAAGATGCTGGAAGAGCTACAGCCAACTAGCGTCTACCATGTAAAAGGAACAAGCAGTAAAATATTATTATAAACCATTAAGATATTTTTGTAATTTTGTTACTGCAGTATTATTCAGTTCATCCTTACTAATACACTTCCAGAAAAAAATGGGTTCTGGGCCTCCCCGGTGGCGCAGCAGTTGAGAGCTGGGTTGCGAAGCTGTCCACAGCCTCTGCAGTGCCGGTTCGATGCCCGGCTGCTCCCCGGCCACCGGAGGAGGGTCCCACAAGACGCGCAGACCTTTCCTGCCGCCCGCTGCTCCCCTCAGCAGTGTGCTTCGGTCCTTCTGCCTGCTCTGCTCCCCGCTCTGGCTCTGGTGAATTCTCTCATCCTCCCACGCTTCTGACTGTACCCAGTGCTTGTATAAATAAATAATAAATAAATAAATAGATAAATCTTATAAAAAAAAGTTACAAAAAAAAAATGGGTTCTTTATATTAAGTAATTTTGGAAAAGCTGAATATGCTCTCTCCCTCCAAAGAGAATGGACATTGACATTTTAAAGGCTGTAGAAACATCCTGCATGAAAGAAATCTGTTTGCCACTGTGATCTAGCACTTTTCCAACTCTTTTGATTACATTTTTTATATAATATTTCATAACTGTTCACTGAACACACTTTTATAAAGAGCTGCACTAGTGCATTTTTTCCTCTCTTACTTAAGAGATTGAAGAAGCTGGCGGTTCTTTGTGAATCTTTTCAAACTATCAATTACTAGTTTCATTCCTTTGTCATTCACCTACTTAATAATGAAAAAAGATGTCAAGTTATTAGAGTGCACGTTGGATGTGCAACAAATGTCACTATCATTAATTTCTAGAACTAAATTTAAATTCTGGCTGCAGTTCTAATTTGTCTTAAGTACCAGGTTTTGAGAGTCTGACTATTGCTATGCGCTTCTCACATGTCCACTGCCCAGTTTTACATGGTGGCTTCAGGGCTGGATGTTTGACATTGTCTCACTAGTTCCATGTGAAGTACAGGACATGTGAGAATCTTTGATTGTGTGTCCTTTGGCACATTACCCAGTGGTTCTGTCCCTACCTTAATGGGACTGCCAAGAAGCAGGACTCAGTTCCTTGTTCTGGGGCTATGATAGGCAGATTCTCTGATGGCCTCCAAGGTTTCTGATCTCAGTAGATCATACCTTGCTCAGTCATTCAAATCAGTTGACTTTAAATTAGGGAGATTATTTAAGTGGGCCTGACCTAATTACGTAAGCTCTTTGAAAGGACAACATTTCTCCTGCTAGCTGCAGAAAAGGAAGTCAAAAATTTGAAGTCTGAGAGTCAGTGCAACATTGCTGGCTTGAAGACAGAATAGACAGCAGCCCTGACTCACAGGCAGCAAAGAAACTATAACTGCAAGCACCTGAATTCTTCCAACCTGAGTGAGCTTGGAAGCAGATTTCTCCCAGCATCTCCAGATAAGAACTGCCTGCTTGACACTGAGATAGTCTGAGCAGACAAGTCAGTCATACCACATGACCCTACAGAACTGTGAAGTCTAGAACAGGCTGGTTGGATCTATAGAACTGTGAATTAATCCAAGGGGTCTAAGTGGCTAGGTTTGTGATAATTGGTTATGCAGCAATAGAAAGTTTACACAAGTACCAAAGGCCTTGTTTTCTCTTTCTCCTCCTCTCTTCATACCTGGGGTTTGTTTCCCGTTTGGAGGGAAGTCCAAAGGGAAGAAGGAAGTCTTTTGCAACCTTTATTTCTCTAAGACATTCTCTTTACACTCTTCCTTTTACTCTCAAACCCTGCATTTATTTTTTTTAGAGATTTAGACTTTTAGAAAAGCAAAACCCAGAAAGACTTGTGGGCTGCTTTTCCCTTCACCCTCTAGAATGCAGAGCCACCACCTGTGGCCCTGGAGACAATAAAATCTGAGCCTACTGCCAGCTGGCAAGTGAGGAAAAGAAAGGGAACAACACAGGGAGGGAAATACTCCACAGTCGGGTGCTTTCGTTGTTGTTCTAGCCCACAGCTTCATCCCACCACATGGATTCAGCCAGGATGGAAGTTTTTCAGCAGGGACATTAGACACAGCCTCTGACCAGCCTTGGGCACCGCTGCACCCACCTTCCCTTATATGAAATGAAAAATCAGCTTGTGGGAAGACACTGGAAAGCCATGCCTCAGGCTCTGGCTGGTTGGCCTAACACCTCCTGGGAGTATTGCCCCGAGAGTGGCACTAGCTAGATGGATGGAATCCTAGAGTCCCTGGCAAAAAGAGAAACCATGGGATGATGCATCCTAATATCAGGCTCTTCACACCTGAGGACCAAGCCTGGATTGTAATATCATAAACGCATGCCTTTCTAGGGTTCAAAGAGGTGGTGACTGCAGGCCCTGGAACATGGGCCATGAGAAATGACATTCTAAGAATCACAGGGGATGCAGCCTTCACATTTCTTTCCAAAGGACATCCTCTAGGAATGAGGGTCAAATAGGACAATTTTCAATTATTCAGTACTTTGATTTTTTTTGGTCAGACTTGTGCTATGCATTTTCTGCATTATATATTTGTATATATATTACATAATAGCTTAGCCCTCAGAACAAATTTGCAAGGTTGGCAAATCCCCATTTAAAAGGCCCAAAAGTTGAGGCACAAGAAGGTTAACATGATCTGCTCAATCCATATATCTCATTAGTGGTGGACTCAATCAAGTTCAAGGGTGGAGATTTTAGGGCTTTATCCCCACAGACCTTTGCTATATCTGCTCTTGCCCTCCATTCTCTAACACACATTCCTTGTCATGTGGGGACATCATCTTTTGGTTGGAGATGGGACCGAAAAACCACAGGACTCAGAGGCAGCATGGATGGGCTCCAAAATGGATGGGGAATTGTGATCACTTTGATTTCGTTGGCTGCAGGATAACCTATACACACTCCCTTGGTAACCCCAAATGTGAAGATACAGTTGATCCTGGACAGCATGGGCTTCAACTATCTGGGTCCACTCACATATGGACTCTTATTTGAGGGTCCCACATTCACGAATTCAACCAGTAGCCAATGCGGTTCGTGTGCAGATAAGGTTCATTTTAGGCAGCCTCAACCAGTAAAGACTGTAGAAAATTTCAATTGTGGCTGTTTTCCTTAGGCTTCCAAAGGAGCCCCTGCTGACGCCATTATAAGAGAAAGGAACTTCCCGTGAAGCCTCTGTTCCAATCTTCAACTCCAACTCCCTTTCCCATCTGGTTCTTTCCAGCACCCCTGCCTAAGCTCTCTTGCCTCCACCAGACCCAGGGGGGGACTGTTCCTGTAAAATCCCAGTTGCAGCTCTTATTGGGGCTTGGCCCTGATTTTTCTGGCATCTGGAGGTTCTCACATACTCCTCCTCCTCAGTTGAGCCCCACCCTGCAGATACTGCTTGCCTAGATGCAACCCAGATCCCTGCTGGGAGTGTTTCGTGCACTCTGGGAGGAGTCCTCCGGCTCAGTGGGACTGGAGTTGGAAGATGACAGAAGATCTTGCAAATGAACTGGGGAAAGCGAGATGGTCTGTTTCTCATAAACCTATGTGAGACTTGTGATGTGTTTTCTCAGAAGCGGTGATGATTAGGGTCTGGAATATTGTTAGTAAAGCACAAGCTTGGCTATGTGGTAAGTGCCACTGGCCGTGGCGGGGCTGGTCTATTTCTATTGGAAAATATATTCTGAGTTTGGAAGAATGTCTTCTTGATGGACGTTGAGTCTACAACATTGGTTGGAAGTTGCCTGTTTCTCAAATTTATCCCAAGGAGCTTATAATTTTACATGATTCTGAGCTGGTTTTGGTGTCAAGAGGACAAATCAGGGTCAAATATCAGCCTCTTGGAAGGGAGTAGAAGAAAATTTTTTCTGAAAACACCTTCCCAAGAATGAGACACTGAAGCTAGGCTCCTGATTCTGAACATAACTGTACATTCTGATCTTGGATTAGATTCCTGTTTTGAATATTCAGGAAGAGGGAAGACTGAGCGTGGGGATGGCAGAGACCTTGCACCTGAATCCCAGGCTCCAGAGAAGGCATGTCCTCTCCTGACATCTGCCCTTTCCTTCCATGCTTTTTTCAAAGCGATATTTGAACATGTGTCTAATTTGATCCAAGAAATAAAGATTTTGAAACTCTTTTTATTGAAGAATTTACCCTTACCTCTTTCCAGTTGAATCTGTTATAAATTGTCTGAATAAAAGAGATTGACAATCAATTTCCTTAAATGGACTCAACCCTGGCAAGTTCGGCTTAAGATTCTTGGGTCAATTGTAAGGAATGATTATAGACTCAGTTCATTTTTTGCAGCTTGTCCCCCTTCTGTCCACACCACTCCCTTGAAGTGTTATTAAATGAGGGACAAAAATAATACCTTGCTGTCTTTCTTGTCTGGCTCTCTGGTTTCCTTCCGCTCACTGACACATGAAGTGGCCTGAACTTCTGTTCTTTGCAGCCTCCGGAAGCAAACTGCCTGCCTGTTCAGCACTTGGAACTTCAGAAGGACAGTGTTTTTGAAATGCAAAGGAACAGGGGCAGTACTGTATTATTATATTAATAAGGTTATTGTTTCTCTTGTAACCTTGAATTAGAAGTTAAATTTTTCTTCATTTAAGAAAATTCACAGGCATCAGACTAGCCGTCCCTCTCATTTTCACCACATGGTTCCAAGTTAAATCTTGGAATAGTAAATTTAAAGCACAAAATTTAAAAATTGAACCAAACAAAAAGCCAGAGAAAGCCCAAAGCTGTTCTTTGACTTCTGCTGAGCTCTGCATCATGCAGACTTTCTTACTGGGGTGCCCATATCAGAAAGCTGTTCCAATTAGAAGTTGAAGCTCAAGGTTTCTAGTCAATGGCTGACTTGTCTTTGACTATTTTTGTTTTTCTCTAGAGACCTTTCATAGCATCCCTCATGCAAAAAACAACTCTGAATGAGAGTCAGTAATTACCACAATAGATATTTAATATTTATCATGTTAAGTTTCCAATAACCTTTAGTAGTCATTAATCATGTAAACTTATTATGAATCCCAGCAAATTCGTGAGGAGCCATTTCCTAGGGTGATTTAGAAAACCACAGAGGCTATCAAATTTCAACAAATCATTCCTTGAAATGAAGATAATTTAAAAATGAATATAAATCGAAACAAATTTGGTGTCTGATTGTGACTTAAATAGAATATTAATGCAAGTTTTTTGATGCTATTTGTTAGATTATGGAGAAAAGTAACCTTAGGTTTTTTTTTTACTAACAATAAAGCAATTTTACTGAAATATATTCATGATTCTGACAGATTGCTAAGCTTCAAAGATTCACTGTCTGTAATAATGAGGTTAGAAGAACACTGTGGGTGAGAATTTTGTTCTGTTTTTAACTGGCTATATACATAGTAGGGCAGTGATTGAATTTTAAGAAAAGGTGGGGTAAATGCAAGTTCAAACACAAGAAATGTTGGATCATGTATTAGGAAGCTTGAATTCACATGTTCCCTGATTTGTATGCTTTGGTGATTACAAACACCCTTCTATACTCTTTTTCACTTTTGAACGATAGCCCTTGTCCTGCACCTTGCTTCAGTGCTTTTCATTGGGGCTCTAATAGGGATGGATCCTTTCATGTATATATGTAAGCATATACTTTATATATACATATTTTTATTATATATATTTTTCACATATACATATATAGTCTTATAGAGAGAAAAGTTCCTTCACATCTTAAATTCCTCAGTTTAAATCAAATGCTAGTTCTCCAGCTTGATCATGGGTGATGATACAGGTCCTTATATCCAGCTAGTTTCTTCGCCCACTGTCCAAAGATATGTGGATTTTATTTTCTGAAAAACCAGATTTTCTTTGAATGCCATCGACCTAAGTCTTACCATGATTTGGCACAGAGCCATTTAAAAAAAAAAAAACCCATATTTCTGTTCTGATTATAAAAATAATGATAAGCAATTTGGAAATTTCAGAGAACATCAATGAAAATTTTAAACAATCAGCAGAAATTCTGTCATCTGCAAAGAACCACTACTAATGTTTGGTGTGTCCCATATGCGAACAGTGCCTCTTTTTTTCCTACTATTTATTATGACAAATACTATATGTAGGGTTGCCAGATACAATAGAAGATGTCCCATTATATTTGAATTTCAGACAAACAATGGAAATTTTTTTTGGTATAAGTATGTCCCCTGTAATCTTTGGGATACACATTGAAACATTCATTTATTTGTTATTACTATTTAGTTATTATTATTTATCTGAAATTCAGATTTAACCGAACATCCTCTGTTTTTATTTGCTAAATCTGGCAACCCTATATGCATGCTCATTGCATAGCTTCAAAAAGAAATAAATATAAATCACTAGAATTCTCACATTCTCATCACCCTTGATTCTTTCCCTAATACCTTAATATAATTAGAACTAATTTAGGTCCTTCCCTACTAAGTTATTCCAATTAAAATATTTTCAAGATGATGCATTTTCACTAAACATTAACATCTTTAACCTCCTTTGTTTTTCCTTCTTCTGGAGTCATCTTGTTAAGAAGAAACACCAGAAACACTACCAGAGTACAGATTTTTCAGGCTGTTAAGCATCTTTTAAAATAGTGATAAGGAAACACGGGTGACAGATAACTTACTATTTGGCAGACAGAATGGCAAGGGCACCATGGGCCCCTGAAGGACATATGTGTTGGTGAGCATCTCCATTCTGCCACCTGTCTGAAATATAATTGATGAAGCAGAATGGGTAAAATACACTGCAGTCCCAAAAGGAAAGCAAACTTCCCTCATTTCCTGTTTTTTGGTTGAATTAAGCAGCTTATCTAGCCACTCTGTTAAGATGGAAGAATAGACATTGATTTCAAAGGGATTTCAATACTGTTTCTGATAATAGGCTACTCATGTGAGTATTGGATCATGCATGTGTGTTTGTGTGCACAAGTGTGTGTATGAGCAGTGTGTGAAGGGGTGGTCAGAGAACAATTTATAGAGTGAAAATGTCTCCTTAGTAACATCTAATGTGGGGAGTGCACACCTCCATGACTCTTGCTTGAGCATACAGAGACATCAACACTATTTTAATGAAAAGTGGAATTGTTTTCAAGGAAGGAATAATGGTCAAGCATGCTTTTATGATTTGGTCAAGCAAGGACTAGATTTTGAGGGAAGTGTTCAAGGTTTCTCTTTTTTCTGCCCTTCCCCCAGGGATGGGTCAAGGGCAAGGGGACTATGCTAATGCATGTTGCTTAGAGGAAGTTCTTTCTCTGTGATGAGTGGAGGGGGTTAAGGGCCTGAACTCACAGGTGAATGGTCTCTCTTTGGCCCTCCAGACTCTAGTAGACTTTCCACTCCTATTTGAAATCCCAGCTCTACTCTAGGCCTCGGGAAAAACTTTGCCACTGACTTCTCTCCTGGCCAGAAGCCTCATAAAAGGAGCCCTGTTCTGCTAGCTGTGGCTGCTCCTCAGGCTCATAGCCGAAGAATAACCAGATGGTCTGTGAACCTTCTGTAAAATGCCTTTAGTATAAAAGAAGTCCTATGATTAACCTATTGAATGCTCTTTCTTCCCCATCTACTAGACAACCTCAAGTTCATGCCTAATTAAAGAGATACTTTTCCTGTCTGGACAAGATTCAAAAAGATTCATTCTGGGTAGGTCTCCCCAATTTTTTACATCTGGCCAGGTCAGGAATGACCCTCTCTATGCCAGGCACAGAAGAGTTGTTGGAGAGAAAACAACGAAAGTCTCAGTTTTTCACCTCAAGTTGCTTATCTGAGAGAAAAAAATGACCTAGAAGAAACAATTTTAAGAATAGAGTGTTATGCAAAAAGAAAACCACCTCCCAGATTGTAATGACAGTAACTTGGAAGAACTTCTGAGCCTTCCAGAAAGAGAATTTAAATTTGCCATGATTAAAAAAATGACAGAACTCATGAAGGAAACTGAGTCCCTAAAGAGGGAAAACAATGCTCAGAAGAATGAAATTGAGTCCTTAAAGAGGGAAGCGAAAGAAACGCAGGGGATCAAAGAATTAATGGAGGAACTAAAGAACTCTGGGAAAAGCAATGAAAGCAGATAGATGAAATGGAAGAACGAATAAGTACTCTTGAAGACACAGAAATAAAAAGAACCAAAACAGAAAAGGAAAGAGAAGTACGAAGGAAAAAGAACAAAGAAAGACTTCGGGAACTATCTGACTCCATGAGGAAAGGAAATATAAGAGTTATAGGAATTCCAGAAGGAGAGGAGAGAGATGTAGGAACAGAGAAAATATTCCAGGAGATAATTGAAGAGAACTTCCCAAATGTGAAGAAGGAGCTGAAAACTGATATACAAGAAGCAAGAAGAACACCAAACTTCCACGACGAAAGGAAAAATACAGCAAGACACATAATAGTGAAGCTCCCAAGAATCCAGGACAAGGAAAAAATAATGAAGCTGACAAGAGGGAAGAAACAGATAACATTCAAAGGAAAACCAATCAGGCTGACATCAGACTTCTCTGAAGAAACACTACGGGCATGGAGAGAGTGGAGGGACATAGTCAACAGACTCCAAGAAAACAGATGTCAACCAAGAATACTCTATCCCGCAAAGCTCTCTTTCCTCTATGAAGAAAGAATAAGGACCTTCCCAGACAAACAGAAACGCCGGAATTTCATTACGACTAAACCCCCACTCCAAAAAATACTACAAGGAGTCCTAAAGCCAGAAACTCAGAGGGACGAATAACAATGAAAGAAGGCAAGAAAAAAAAAGTTATTAAAAGAATAAATAAAATCAAAGACAAACACAATGGCAAATACAGATGCTAACATATCAATATTAACCCTAAATGTAAATGGAATAAACTCTTCAATAAAAAGACACAGAGTTGCAGCCTGGATTAAGAAACAAAACCCAACCTTTTGCTGTCTCCAGGAAACACATTTAGCTACAAAAGATAAAAATAGACTCAAAGTTAAAGGATGGAAAACAATCCTACAAGCAAATGGACCAAAAAAAGAAAGCAGGAACAGCTATACTTATATCAGATAAAACAGATTTCAAACTCAAAAAAATAAAAAGAGACCCCAATGGTCACTACATTATGATCAAGGGGACAATACTTCAAGAAGAAATAACACTCATTAACATATACTCACCAAACGAAGGAGCACCAAAATATATCAGACAACTGTTGTCCTCTCTGAAAACAGACACAGAGAAAACACATATGTAGTGGGAGACTTCAACACACCACTATCAACAATGGATAGATCAACAAGACAAAAAATAAGTAAAGAAACTAAATCTCTAAATAAGGACCTAGAGCATTTGGGCTTAACAGACATCTATAGAACACTAAACCCCAAAAAAACGGAGTACACATTTTTCTCAAGCGCACACGGATCATTCTCCAGGATCCATCACATACTGGGGCACAAGACAAACATCAACAGATACACCAAGATTGAAATCATACCAACCATCTTTTCTGACCATGAAGGCATCAAGCTAGAAATAAACCATAAAAAGAAGGCAAGGAACTTTCCTACCTCATGGAGACTAAAAACCACACTACTGGAAGACCACTGGACTAATGAGGAGATCAAAGAGGAAATTTAAAAAATTCTTTGAATTGAATGACAAGGGGGACACCAATATCCTAAATGTATGGGATGCAGCAAAAGCAGTAATAAGAGGAAAATATATAGCAATAGAAGTTCACATCAAGAAACAAGAAAGAACTCAAAGAAACAACCTAATCTCGAAGCTCAAAGATCTAGAAAAAGAACAACAAAAAACCCCCAAAACCAGTAGAAGAAAAGAAATAATAAAAACCAAAGCAGAAATAAATGAAATTGAAACTAAAAAAACAATCTAAAAGATTAATGAAACCAAGAGCTGGTTCTTCGAAAAAATCAATAAAATCGACAAACCCCTAGCCAGGCTCACAAAGGAAAAAAGGGAGAATGCACAAATAAACAGGATCATAAATGAAAGAGGAGAAATCACAACAGACACAGCAGAAATCAAAAGAATAATCAGTAACTACTATGAAGAGTTATATGGAAACAAGTTCAACAATCTAGAGGAGATGGACAAATTCCTACAACTCTACAATCACCCAAAGCTAGATAAAGAAGAAATAGAACACCTAAACAGACCAATTACAAGCAGCGAAATTGAAATGGTAATCAAAAACCTCCCCAAAAACAAAAGCCCAGGACCTGATGGATTTACAAATGAATTCTACCAAACATTCAGAGATGAATTAGTACCTATCCTTCACAAACTCTTCCAAAAAATTGAGAAGGAAGAGACAATACCAAACACATTCTATGAAGCCAACATTACACTAATACCAAAACCAAATAAGGACAACACAAAAAAGGAAAACTACAGGCCAATCTCCCTAATGAACACTGATGCAAAAATCCTCAACAAAATTTTAGCTATCAGAATCCAACAATGTATCCATAAGATAATTCACCACGACCAAGTAGGATTCATTCCAGGGACACAAGGATGGTTTAACATCTGAAAATCAATCAACATTATCCAACACATCAACAAAAAGAAATATAAAAACCATATGATAATATCAATAGATGCTGAGAAAGCTTTCGACAAAGTGCAACACCCATTCATGATAAAAGCCCTTGAAATTCTTGGGATACAAGGAACATACCTCAACATCATAAAGGCCATCTATGACAAGCCACCAGCCAGTATCATTCTCAATGGTGAAAAGCTGAAAGCAATTCCATTAAGATCTGGAACAAGACAAGGATGTCCACTCTCACCACTGCTTTTCAATATAATACTGGAAGTTCTAGCCAGAGCAATAAGACAAGAGAAAGACATACAAGGAATCCAAATAGGAAAAGAAGTCAAACTATCACTATTTGCAGATGATATGATAATATACATAGAGAACCCCAAAAACTCCACAGAAAAACTAATTCAACTCATCAATCAGTTCAGTAAAGTGGCAGGATACAAAATCAACACGCAAAAGTCAGTAGCCTTCCTATACACAAACAATAATTCTGAAGAAGAAGAAATCAAAAAAAAAACCATCCCTTTTATTATCGAAAGAAAAAAAATCAAATATTTGGGCATAAATCTAACAAAAGAGGTAAAGGACCTATACAAAGAAAACTATAAAACACTGTTAAAAGAAATAGAAGAAGACACAAAGAAATGGAAAGACATTCCCTGCTCATGGATTGGAAGAATAAACATTATTAAAATGGCCATCCTACCAAAAGCAATATACAGATTCAATGCTATTCCAATAATAATTTCAATGTCATTCTTCAAAGAAATAGAACAATTATTGATGAAATTCATATGGAATCACAAAAAATCCCGAATAGCCAAAGCTCTCCTGAAACAAAAAGGAAATGGAGGCATCACACTCCCAGACTTCAAACTATACTACAAAGCCATAAACATCAAAACTGCATGGTATTGGAACAAGAACAGACATACAGACCAATGGAATTGAATAGAAAATCCAGAAATAAACCCACAGATTTATGATCAACTAATCTTTGACAAAGGAGCAAAGACTATGCATTGGAGCAAAGAAAGTTTGTTCAATAAATGGTGCTGGGAAAACTGGGTTGCTACATGCAAAAGAATGAAGCTTGACCACTACCTCACACCATACACAAAAATCAACTCAAAATGGATTAAAGAACTAGACATAAGACCTGAAACCATAAAATACATAGAAGGAAATATAGGTGAAACGCTACGTGATTTGCATATCAAAGACATCTTTACAGACACATCACCCAAAGCAGTGATAGTGAAGGCAAAGATAAACAGCTGGGACTACATCAAATTAAAGAGCTTCTGCACAGCAAAAGAGACAATAACAAAAACAAAGAGAAACCCCACCAACTGGGAGAACATTTTTGTACACAACACTAATGATAAAGGACTGATCACAAAAATCTGCAAAGAGCTGATGAGACTCAACAACAACAAAGAAAATAATCCAGTCAAAAAATGGGCAGAAGAACTAAAAAGAAACTTCTCTGAAGAGGAAATGCAAATGGCCAACAGGCATATGAAAAAATGTTCAACATCACTTGTAATCAGGGAAATGCAAATCAAAACTACCATGAGATACCATCTTACACCAGTGAGAATGTGGCACATATTAAAAAAACTAGCAACAACAAATGTTGGCGAGGGTGTGGAGAAAAAGGAACTCTTCTGCACTGTTGGTGGGAGTGCAAACTGGTCCAACCACTATGGAGAGCTGTGTGGAGATTTCTGGACCTACTAAACATAGAGCTTCCATATGATCCAGCAATTCCACTCCTAGGTATTTACCCAAAGGACACAGAAACATCAATTCCAAAGAACACCTGCACCCCTATGTTTATAGCAGCACTATTTACAATAGCTAAGCTTTGGAAACAGCCCAGATGCCCAAAAATAGATGACTGGATCAAGAAGATGTGGTACATATATACCATGGAATATTACTCAGCATTTAAAAAAGATAAACACATGCAATTTGCAGCAACATGGATGGCGCTGGAACGGATCATGCTCAGCGAAATAAGCCAGAAAGAAAAAGAAAAATACCAGATGGTCTCACTCATAGCAGGAATCTAGAAAACTTAAATAAGGGACCAGGAAAATGAATAACTATAAGATAGTGAAAATCAAAATCAACAAAAAACTATGAACCAGAGACACTTTTTGGGGGTTGGGGGATAGGAGGGGAGGGACTGGGGTCAGAATGGGGGGGTTGAAATTGTATGGGGAATATAAAATAAAATTTATTATTAATTAAAAAAAAAGCAATTCCACCCCTAGGTATTTACCCAAAGGACACAGAAACATCAATTTCAAAGAGCACCTGCACCCCTATGTTTATAGCAGCACTGTTTACAATAGCTAAGCTTGGGAAACAACCCAAATGCCCAAAAATAGATGACTGGATCAAGAAGATGTGGTACATATACACCATGGAATATTACTCAGCATTCAAAAAAGATAAACACATGCAATTTGCAGCAACATGGATGGCGCTGGAAGGGATCATGCTCAGCGAAATAAGCCAGAAAGAAAAAGAAAAATACCAGATGGTCTCACTCATAGCAGGAATCTAGAAAACTTAAGGGACCAGGAAAATGAATAACTATAAGAAAGTGAAAATCAAAATCAACAAACACCTATGAACCAGAGACAATCTATGGGGGTTGGGGGACGGGGAGGGGAGGGATTGGGGTCAAAATAAGGGGGTTGCAATTGTATGGGGGAATATAAAAATAAAATTTATTAAAAAAAAAAGAATAGAGTGTTATAACAAAGTAAATAACCCAGTCACAAAAATGGGCAGAAGAGCTAACAAGAAACTTCTCTGAAGAGGAAATGCAAATAGCCAACATACATATGAAAAAATGCTCAACATCACTTGTAATCAGGGAAATGCAAATCAAAACTACAATGAGATACCATCTTACACCAGTGAGAATGGCACATATTAAAAAACCTATCAACAACAAATGTTGGCGAGGATGTGGAGAAAAAGGAACTTTCCTGCACTGTTGGTGGGAGTGCAAACTGGTCCAACCACTATGGAGAGCTGTGTGATTTCTTGACCTACTAAACATAGAGCCTCCATATGATCCAGCAATTCCACTCCTAGGTATTTACCCAAAGGACACAGAAACATCCATTCCAAAGAGCACCTGCACCCCTATGTTTATTGCAGCACTATTTACAATAGGTAAGCTATGGAAACAACCCAAATACCCAAAAATAGATGACTGGATCAAGAAGATATGGTATATAAACACAATGGAGTATTACTCAGCAATCAAAAAAGATAAACTCATGCCATTTGCAGCAACATGGATGGAGCTGGAAAGGATCATGCTCAGTGAAATAAACCAGAAAGAAAAAGAAAAATACTAGATGGTCTCACTTATAGCAGAAATTTAGAAGACCCAAATAAGGGATCAGGAAAAAAATAATTATAATAAAGTAAAAATCAAAATCAACAGGCAACTATGAACCAGAGACATACAACGGGGGGTTGGGGGGGGAAGAGTAAGTTCAAAACAAGGGTGATGGGAACTTTATGGGGACTACAACCAAGATGAAAATGCACACATTGTACAAAAATGAAAAATGAAGTAAAAAAATATATAAAATTAAAAAAATGAAAATAAAAGCAGAGTGTTATGAAATACTATTGGCATTAGAGATGGAGACCCAAGTTAGATGTGGGGAGCATGTGGTGTATGATGATAATATACAAGATGGAGATCTCCATTTAGGATTTGCTAGAAGAGTTTGCATTTAAATTAACTTTGAAAACTTGTAAGCATAAATGAAATAGGAAAAATTTCAGGAACAATTCTGACAATATGTAGAGATGGGGTGACAGTTGTATAGTGGGGACCTGCAGGTCAGCATGTCTGGATTCTGCAGCAGAGGGAGAGGCACATGACCAGGATTCCAGGGTGGAAAGTGGACCAGTCATGAAGAGCTTGGTGAGTTTTGATAAAGAACTTGGGTTTATGCCAAGAACCAAGCCAAAACACTGGAAGATTTTAGGAGAGTGTGGCGATTGGCCATCGCTTTTAGAAAGATATTGTGTGTAACATCATGAGTAAGTGACCAGCAGAGGCATAAACAGAAGCAAGACAGAGGAAGCAAGAAATGAACTATGGCTGTCAATAGAATTTAGGAGTAAATGATGTGATAGGAATGGCAGGGAGAGGTGGAAACTCACTGACTCCACTTCTAAGTTTCTGGTTTGTGACATTGGATGGATAATGATATCATTAAGAGAAATCAGGAGAACAGATTTTAAGTTAACAGGAAGAAAGTCAGACTTTGATTTGTGATATTAAGATTAGACGTTCCACAAACAGGAGAGGATGGCCAGATTTACAGGTTTGGGATTTATTAGTAGCTAATATTACATTGACTCTAGAACTCATCTGCAGCATTTAAGAGTCTTTATAAAAAGGTGGAACAGCTCCAGTACATTAATATTTTGTGTAGTACTTTATAGTTACATTTATCTTTCTAGATAAAGATTTTATCGTTATTATTTCATGGTCAGCACAATTATAAAGTATGAAAAAAGTGCCATTAGTCTCACTTTATGGAAGAGAAAACTAAGGAGCAGACTGCATGGCTTCCCTGAAGTCAGAAAGGTAGTACAGCTGCACTAGCCTCATGTCTTAAAATCCAGGAGTCCTTTGCACACCACCAGCCCTCTTATATTACACTGAGTGATTGCATAACTAACCACATCCTCCCTCCTGTAGCAGGCAAACGTGGATGCCTTAAGAACTTTAAAGCCGGAGGTATAATACCCACACAAAGATACACCACAATCCTCTTGGCACGCAAAGCACTATCCTAGAAGTCTTAATTTTGTTGCTAAATATATTCTTTGTACGTGCTTATTGCCTAGAACACAGTACTAAAGACAGTATGGTAACATAAAGGACTCCAGTGTATCTGGACACTTGCTAATATCTTTCTTTCAGTGCCATGGAAGGAAAGTAGTTTCTGGATTTGGTGGTAAAGCTATGCTGTTATCAGCATAATTCTTCTCCCAGAGCTCTGCTGGCATAGTTGGGGCTCTGGAAATGGTTAGTTCAGGAGAAGGTGGCAACATGCCCTACAGTGTATAGTGATTCCCTAGCCCATTCCCTAGGATGTGGAACAATTTTTCACACCAGTGAAGTTAATCACTTTGTGTTCCTCACTGAAGAGAACACAGACCTTCCACAAAAGCTCCTCAGGAAGGACTCCCTGTGGGTTCTGCCCCCCACACTCTAAGCTCAGCTGACCTGATGTCCTCAGGCCCCACCTTCCTCCATCCCTGAAGCTATGCACTGCTGGGCCAGCTTTTCAGCTGGACTCTTGGACAGATCTCTCTGCTCACAGGTAAATCACATGAGCAGATTCTTCTCTGGTTCCTGGAAACCCTTTCAGACCCAGCAGCCTTAGCTTCCACAATGATGGTGAGGCAACAGGACTCGGGACATGAAGGGACACCAGGTTCTATGAGAGAATCTTGTTTTCTAAGTCTTAGTATGTAGTCAAATCACTGAATGATGTTCTTTGTTCTCACCATGATTTATATAACCATTTCCCCATCACTGAACATTGTGGTTATTTATAAATTTCTGCTTACAAATAACACAAATATATTTGTTGATGAAATCTTTTACTCCACTGAATGACAATTTACCTTAATTGGTATAAATATCAATAATCCTATGAATTCTTCAGAATTCCTTACATTAAGATCCTTTCTGATGCAAGATTCGATAGCTTTATCTCTTTTTTTTCTTACCTTTGTTTCTGTTATATCACTACAATTCAATTCCTTATCATCTTCCTTTGAACTACTGCAACAGTCCTATCCATAGACTACCTTAGGTCTTGCATTCAAGCATTCTTCCTAACTGTCCATTATATGATACGTATGGTAGAAATACCAAATGGCTAAAAAGACTTGAGAATATCACATTGAAATGACCAGTATTGATAGTTCAGGAGACCTATAAACTAAAGCATCAGGGATGTCATAGCCTCTGACAAAGTCCCTGTGAAATGGGTTGTTCTTCCTGAGCAGTAAGTAAATAGCTGGGCTTTTCTCCCCACCAGAGGTTGTGTCCTCCTGGACAGGCACAATTTTATTTTATTTTTATTTTTTTACACTTATTTATTTTTTTTTAAACATCCTTGCTTATTTTTTCACAATACAGGGTTTCTCCCCTCAGCTGTGCTCACCATAGTTTTCCACCAGCAAAGTGAGCACCATCCTCTACCACTCTCCTCCCACCCCTGTTCTCTGCTGTTCTCCTCTCCCTCCCCTTCCCCATCCCCTCCCGAGTTCTCAGATTTGCCTTCAGGGATTGGTCCATCCCTGCCACTTGTACCTTTATAAAGCTGGAAATCTGTTTTCTCTGATATAAGTATAGCTGTTCCTGTTTTCTTTGGGTGCCATTTGCCATTTTATATCCCTTTACTTTCAGTCTGTGTTCATCCTTGGTACTTAATTTTGTTTCCTGGAAGGTTGCATTCTGTTTCCTAATCCAACTGTGTACTCTGTGTCTTTTTATTGGTGAGTTCAGTCCATTAATGTTTAGGGTGATTATTGTTGTGGAAATGTCAGGCACAATTTTAAAACTGAGAATAGTCAAGTACTTGTGATTAGTTTGGTTTGTATAGCTGAAGTTCTAGACATATCTGATTAAAAGTATTTTTCTTCTATCAGAATGGGATAAAGAAGAATATTCCTTTTGCACAGGCCTTTTAAACTTCCTACTTCTACTGGGGATGATGATGTGACTCCTAAAGGATTTTAAAATGAGGGATTTGACTTCTCTCCTCTGTAAAGATAAATGAAATTCATGGCTTCATCTACAAACCAGGGACCAAGCAGAGCCCCCATTTGTTTGTGAATGTGCTAATCCAATTGAAAAAGCCAAACTTATTCCAGAGTGTTTTATGATAAAAGAGCATCATTTTTAACTTCTAGTCTCAAGATGTCCAATACATCCTTTCCATGTCCTATGGCTCAGAACTTTAGAAGCCCTATTAAATCATGCTCAAGCATTTGGACCTGTGACATAGGTAGAAGACAAGTCTGATTCTCTTAGCTCAAAATGGCAACCTCCCTTTTCTAGAAGAGTAGAATCTTTAGCAGGTAGAATTTCTCTAAATCAGCCATAGGACTCCTTATTCTGCATCATTCTAACTTTGAATATTTACTGAGCATATTCTGAAAAAATCCATACTCCAGAGAGGAAATTGATAGAGATTCTAGAACATACTAATCACGGACCTAGTTTTACCCCACATTGGATCAGATTATCTGAGAATTATTTGTGACTTTAACTCTCCAAATAAATGCTTTTAGAGATCTACAATCTAGCACTATGCCCTCGGCTTCCATGAGTGCCAGTGAAAGAATGGCTGTGTGAAGAAGGACCCTGGATTGTTGACTAAGCTGGCTCTTTGTAGTAACTGTCCTGATATCTCTAACCCTCCTTCTGTAAAGACTTGCTCAGCCATGACCTGGGCTCTCTGAATCGGCTTTGGGGAGATATCCCTGAGCATCATGGCTCCAATTTGCACTTCAAGCACTGCTTGGGCCTTTAAGCTGGGGTTTCTGGAAATCTGCTACTCAAGCAGAGGGGTTTTGGGGGAAAAATGTGAAAAAAATGTGAACACTTTAATCACAGAAGCCTGCTCCCATAGGTTCTATAGATTTTGCCTCTCTCCATGATTTGTTTCAGGAAACAAAATCCAAGTGTTTATTGCACTTGGAAATCTCTGGTATAGTAGGTCAAAGAGTGTGACTTATGGTATCAGATAGTTCTGAGATTAATTTTCAACTCCATCACCTAATGGCTTTGTGTCCCTGACAATGCAATCTACTCTCACCATCTGGCTTGAAGCGCCTTTCCTTTCACTATTAAGTTGTTGCAATCCCTGCCATCCTGTATGGCCCAGCTCAGTGCCCTCTTCTATGCAAGGCTTGCCCTGAACTTCCTATGATTTTCTAGTGAACACTGGCAAAATAATTGTGAACTCACTTCTGGCATTGCAAGGTCAGAGAGTAGATCAATCTTTCACTTAATATCATGAAGAGAATCAGTTTCAGGAACGGGAGCCACAGGAAACACCACATGGTCTAGGACTTGGTTGAAGAAGCAAAGTCAAAGAAGAGGAAAGAGAGTGGGATCCTGGGAAACACTTGGTTCAGCTACATCAGCAACCCTGTGACTTGTGCTAAGGAGGCCTCAGGTTCCTCAGCTACAGAGACAGGCATGTCCAATTATTAAAGTGATGGAGCTGAAAAACATGCAGCTTTACCTTTCTCATGAGCGAGAAGTACAGAGGAAGCCAGTCACAACTGAACCAGACAGTCATTTTGCCCAGCCTCCCGCTAATTTGGCCTCTCTTCCTCATGATTGTAACTTGGTTCCTTGATCTTCAAATATGGTGCCTTTAAGAAAGGGGCAGGGGAAGGTAAAGCAAAAGAGGTACAAACCCTTGAAATTGAAACAAAGTTTTCCAGGAACTCTCCTCTCAATTGTCAATCACATCTTAATGACAAAACTCATGTCACATGGACATCTTGCCTTGCAAGGGAGTGAGTGAGTGAGTGTGAGTGTGTATGTTTCTGTTTAGCCTGGACATGCAGTTTATACCAGGCAAAGTTAAGTTCTTTTGCAAAGAAAAGAGAGGAGATGGGACTGTGTAGTAGTATCTTTCCACAGTGAGAGCCATGCCTCTTGAGGATGTGGGAGCTAGACAGCATGGAATCCTGAAGCCTCTGACTTCTGTTCAACCTTCTGTGTTACTCTGTAACTGAATTTGCTTTTGTGTTCACCTGAAGAAGTATGTTAACTTTATACATTGAATGAACAGACAATATCACCATTTTCTATCTTGTCCTTGCTCTCATAAAGAATGTTTACTCAATTTATGTTTGAAATTCTCAAGAGGAAGTGTTGTAGAGCAGTATCAAGTGCCATTATGTAGTTCTATTGACATAGATTTGTCTCTTTAATAAAATAAGTTTGGGTGAAGTAATGAGGAAATAGTTGATTTGTGAAGTGGTAAAAATGGATTTGTTAGTGGTAAAAAAAGAAACCACCCAACAACAGTAAGTTGTAAGGTTGACATGACACCCACATAGGCTGAAGTGACATTTGCTCAGTGACTCCAATATTTTCACTCTGACAACTTAGCCAGAAAATAGAATAATCCCACCAGCTCTTAGGTCTGAGCTAGCTGGGGGAGCTCCTGCACCATGGTGACAGGAAAGGGTAGCCACTGTTACTAATGAAGGTGCCCAATTGGGTACCCCAGAAAAAAGCAAAGTCGAGGAAGTTTTAGGTGGATGGGAAGTCAAAGAAGAGGATCATGTTCAGGAGCTACCCTCTATACAGTTGGAGAAGACTTGTCAGAAACCACAATGGCTGACTTCGTTATGACCTCTGCCTGAAAACCTGCAATAAAAGACAAACTCTTGCCTGAACCAGTCATCCACCCCCTTCAAATTGTATCATGTTATTTTTAGTTTAACCATAGTCTTTGTGGCAGTGGTTTCCCAAAGTTATTTCTAACTCTGAGAGTGTTTATGGCTAGAAAAATCAGAGTAAGTCTGATTAGATATCATTATAGGATTAACAGTGAATTCCTCTAAAATGATTACACTTATAAGAGATAGGAAAAAGAGGAAGGCACATCACATTACTATCCTGGATATCTCCTGTGGGAAATTCTAATTGTAATTTAGAATGTAATTCTTTTGACTCCTGTATTCTAAGAAAAAAAAACAAAACCAGCAATTTAATAAGAGTTGATTTTCACATATACCTGACCTTGACTATGTAGTCATGTCAAAAAGCCATAAAGAGGGCCTCCCCAGTGGCGCAGCGGTTGAGCGCTGGGTTACGAAGCTGCCCTCAGCCTCTGCAGCGTCGGTTCGATCCCCGGCTGCTCCCCGGCCACCGGAGGAGGGTCCCACATGGCGCGCAGACCTCTCCTGCCGCCCGCTGCTCCCCTCAGCAGTGTGCTTCGGTCCTTCTGCCTGCTCTGCTCCCCGCTCTGGCTCTGGTGAATTCTCTCACCCTCCCGCACTTCTGACTGTATCCAGTGCTTGTATGTATGTATCAATCAATCAATCAATAAATAAATCTTAAAAAAAAAAAAAGCCATAAAGAAAAACTTCCCATCCACGCTTCACACCGAGGCCTGGGTAGGGGGTGAAGAGCAAAATTAAAAGGAGGAAACTTCCATTTGGGTAACTTTCCTGAGCCTCATTTATCATTTGCTCACAATGATTCATTCCACAAATATTCTCAAGTACTCAGTCCTTAAGGTAACAATCCCTGTTGCTGGTTTTACTCTATCTCAGGATGAAAAGTGGCACTCTTGGGGGTGGAATGTCCATTTTTATGTACCTTGTTGAAGAATTGGGCCGTGGCATGGCTGGCCCAGGGTCACAGCGGCTGCTGAGCAGACACCAGTTCTCATGACAAATGGGCTCAGTGAGTCATTCCTATGTTGCTTCTTTTCAACGCAAACTACAAATGAATGTGATATGTGCCTTCTTTCTGGAGATTGCCGCCAGAGCCCATGAAACTCAAAGTGAGAAAAATTGCAGAAAACCGCTCTATCACAGTTCCAAACCTTCACATCTAATTTTTGAGAATGTTTTTGCCAAATGGCTTTTACATGTCACTTCAAGGATGTTTGGCCCTTGCACCAACAAAACAAAGTCTTTTATTTCATGAATAAATTCAGCATGGAGAGTGGGAGTGTTTTTCTTCTTGAATGGTTTAGCTTAATCATTTCTGAGTTGGTGACATTACTGATTTGGTCACCAAAGTCTTAAATGTCAGCAATTTTAGTTGAAATGTTTTAATTTTGGAAATGGGCATCACATGACTAAGCTTATGCTAAGGCTCCCCGAGCTAATAATTTACAAACATGACCACAGAATAAAACCTGGCAAACTGTAGGTGAAGTCCAGCCTGTATCTATTTTTGTACAACTTGCAAACTAAGAAGATTTTACTTTTTAAAAAATGAACAGAATATTCATTAGGGAATGCTACTAGCTTGTCAAAGGAGTGAACAGAAAGTACAAATGGGCAGAGGGAGAAGCTGAACTATAATGTAGTTCCCTTGAGGGCCCCCGCTAACCCCACAAGGGGCTTTGGAGCTGGGATTTTTTGAGTAGGCTTGAGTTACTGTCCTTGGAAGGAGTTAAAACAGTTTTCTCAACTAAGCAATCCTCAAAGAGGATGGATGAGTGAAGCATCATTTCACAGAATACAGGAGTCTTCTGCAAGGGTTCTCAGCAACCGGGGGAACAGTTCCTTTCCAGAAGCAGCTCCAGACTGGCCTATGGGATTGCTGAGGGCTAGTAGGCCCAGCACACTCTGGTCCCTTTTTTCCAGCTCTGCCCTATAGCTCCCTGGTTTTATGATATCGAAAGCACCTAAGATGAGAAGGGGGTGATATTCCTTTCTGAGAGCTAGAGCTGAATCTAAATTATTCGTCTTTAGCTTGCTCAGACTGGGCACTCCCCAGGGGGATGGGTGGGGGGTGCGTGTGTGCACATGCGCAATAAAAAGACTGTCAATCTCAAGTGTGACAGAGTCAAAAAGAGAACAGAGCATTAAAGGACAAAATGAAGGGACTTATCTGCTTCTGTGGCCACGTGAACTATTCCACTGTCTGTGAAAGGGGCCGTTCATGCCTGGCTGGGAGCTGGCTGTGTAAAGTAACACTGTAGCAAGGAAAGGGAAGTCTTCCCTCCCTTTTACATTTGACTGCCACTGACAGGCCCTTAAATGCTAAATCTCTTTGATTCACCCTCTGACTTCTACTCTAAATCTCTTCTGGTAAGGCTGGGATCTATTTTCATTCATTGGCAACTTTTCCTCTCCTGAATAACTCGCTTCGGAGTCACCTTATCCAGTGAATGGGCAAGATCCACGCTGAGCTTTCTAGCACACTTCCTACCTTCCTGGGGTTTGAGGTGTTAGTTTCTGAAGGTGGAAAGAGGATGCACTCTGAGGCAGCTGTGCTATCTCACCTTCAGGAAACATGCTTTAAGTCATCAGCAGTCAGTAAATATTGAGATAGTACAACAAACATGATTCATAGGAAGACAAATGGATCACCTGACATTTACATGGAGTGATCCATAAATTGGACCAGAGAGCTGAACATACTTCAATAACATCTAGTTACCTGTTTTTATTGTTGTTATTGTTATTACTACTATTGGTTTCTTTCACTTTTAAAGCCTAGCACATCTTACTGGAACAGATGTCAACATCAATTTTATCTAGAAAAACTATAGAACTATGTTTATGCTTCTATTTATTCATTAGTATTTAAAATCTAACATTCTTACAACAGTGTCTGGTCAATCAAATAAGTTTTTGTGGGAGAGATCCTTACATCTGGATGGATAAGGAGATAAAGCAGAGGGTAGATTGAAGGTGTTTATACTTATGGCTGCTGCAAAGGAAGAGACTTTTCTCTTGCAGTGATGGAAAACCTTTGTGAAAAAGACGACGACCTTCAGAAGGACCAGCAAATTAAGTGCTGGAATTGAGACCAAGCCTCATGCTGAAACACACACACACGCCCCTATTCTAAACATTGAATAAAGTGCAATAAAATGCATACTAAAAATATTTTGCATAATTTGAAGAGATGCAAAATAGCAAAGGTAAGTTCAAAGTTAATGCCTCAAAGCACACAAAATAACATCTCATCTTTTCCTTTATTCATATAATTATTTATTGTATAATTTATCCTCCCCATCAAAGGTAAACTTGTTGACAGCAGGAGCTGTACAATCTTTATTGCTGTTTCCTTCCAATAAGGACAGTCCTTGTCATCCAATGATTAACAAATAAGTGAAGGAATTTGGGTCACCATATTTCCATCAGAAAGAGTATCATTGCTAAAGTTATATTGGAACAATGCAGATGGAGTCACTTCCAACAAGGAGGTAAATATAGTAAAAGATATCTCCCCATATAATGAATCCCTTCTGTCAAGTTTTATATATTTTGTCTTTTCCTTTGTCCCCAGAATGCCATTAAAGTATTTCCTGGAAATAATATTAATCAGTTATACCTTACTGAATTGCTTTATGTACTGAGCCTGGGTAAGAGAAGGCTAAAGGTTAAATTAGGTGTCTATTTTATATTGGTACTAAAGGTTAAATTAGATGTCTATTTTATATTGCTTTTCTTTCAAACTAGATCTGTTTGGAGAAAGAAATATTTGACTCTTAGGAAGGAAGATGCTAGTTGGTCATTAAACTAGAAAAATTAGCTTACTTAATTTTTAGTTTGAAGACCTAAACTTAAGTATTTAAGTTATGGACCTAGAACAAATTGCTTAATTTCACTAGGACTTGGTTTCCTTTCTTGCAATGCAGAGGCAATAATGTATACCCCTAGTGTGGTTCTAGGCAGGAATGCAATATTATACCTGAGGTGTTTTTTTTTTTTTTAACTGTAAAGAAGTAAATATTTTACCACTACACATACTTGAAAAATGTGGCCCAATATATTGTTCGGTTGTAGGAAAATATTTAACAGATATTGTGAATTCCAACCAATTCTTTATTAATCTGTTCAAAATTGAGCAGGATGTGGGTGTGTAGCAGAAAACACTATTTTTCCATAATTTCCACATTTGGAAAAATTGCAAAAGATTTATGGAAAACTAGAAGGAGTCACATACTGAGTTTTAAACTAAAATGTATGACAAAAATGAAGTAAATGTAAAACAGTTGTCAGACTGTACTGTTCACAGAGAAATTAAGATGTTCATTCTTTAATGCAAGAGTGAACACACAGTCTCAGATGAAAACACCTCATAAATATTTACTTCAATTCTGATATGGCAGTTGCAAAACATTAATTATCTTAATAAGTCATACTTACTAATATATTTATAGTCTGAGATAGCTGGTGTACTGAAGTTTTAAATTGAATATGTGTGTCTATATGAAATATATATTTCATATTCTTTCAAATGCCCTCTAAATTGTTATGTCAAATATTCCTTTCCTATTTATAATATTTTATTCAGAATCCATAATTTCCTATCAAACTGGTTATTAAAAAACTCAAACTGGTTCAATCTCAAATGTGAAACTCTGATTTCAAATCTGACTTAAAGAATATCTCTTCCTTAGTTCCTAGTAATTTTCGATCTCCAAAGATGACCCTCAACACACCATGCCATCCACCACTGCCCCCCTCCCCATATTGAATCTGAGCTGGCCCATGTTAATTAGTGGGAAGGATGCTGTGCAAGTTCTTGCATAAGTTGCCAGAGGCTTGCAAAGTTTTATTTTGTGCTTTTGGAAGCTCTGAGCTAAGAAATTTGGCAAGTCAATTTATCATGTAGAGACCACACGCAAAGGGAGAAGCCCTGAGCTTTCTATATAAACAGAGGGAGACACATAACTCTATAACCCTAGCTGAGCCCTGTTTTGTAGTTCCATCAGGGAACCAGACCTGTGATTGTCAGCTTAGGCATCAGAGTCTAAACAAAGCACTAGATGATTGCAGCTCCTCCTAACTTTTTTTTTTAAATATTTATTTATTTATGCATACAAGAACTGGGTTACAGCCCAGAGGTGTGGATGGGGAAAGGATTCACCAGAGACAGAGTGGGGAACAGAACAGGCAGACTGACTGAAATACACTGCTGAGGGGAGCAGCGGGTGAGACAGGAGAGGTCTGCTGCACCACGTGGGTTGCTCCCTGGCCGGCTGGGGATCAAACTCGTGCTGCAGAGGCTGCGGATTGCTTCATAGTGCGATGCTCAACCCCATGTGCCACCAGGGAGGCCCAGCTCC
This sequence comes from Talpa occidentalis, assembly GCF_014898055.3. Taxonomy (NCBI): domain Eukaryota; kingdom Metazoa; phylum Chordata; class Mammalia; order Eulipotyphla; family Talpidae; genus Talpa; species Talpa occidentalis. The sequence continues at coordinate 90,819,172 of NW_023602073.1, read as the reverse complement.
TGCTAACTTCTTATGGAATAAAAGAACCATCTAAAAATGGGTCCAGTTGATTCTCAGAACTACGAGAGAAAAGACACTGCATTTGGAGGTGGTTTATTTTGTAGCAGTAGAAAACTAGAAACTTCCCTACTCCCATCTCTATCTGGATAGGGAGAGAGACATGATTTTTTTTCTTTTTCTTCTCCCCTTGTCTGCTTCTAGCTTTTTGTGTGAGGAACTGGTAAGAAGGGCAACATTTTTCTTAACTGCTCCTGTATCAGGTGATATGCTAGAGTTAGCCTGTACCAGCTTGGATCCTTCTGGATGCCTCATGTATAAAAGGCTACACCTGGGCTGGGTTATTTGGAGAAGCAGAACTTCTCAGGGAGAACAAGTTTGCCATGGTATTGTGATAAAGGAGATATATGTTATTTGACTTTATCTGCCAGGCCGGGAAACAGAAGCAGTTATACTTGGTTAACAACTAAACTCTGTGCAGAAAGAATGCAGACCTATTTTGGGGATGGGTTTTAGCTTTGGGGGGTGTAAGGACAGGACTGGCCACAGTGCAGGTTTTCTGATCCCATGCAGACCGGGTAAAGGAGGAGAGTCCTCAGTGGTTTTGCAGGTTTTTATTGGGGTTCACCAGGCATATGGCAGGCAGGGGTGCTGGCTGGGGGGCTGGGAGGCTGGCAGGCCTCCCAGCCCCCAGCAAGTCTTTACTCTATCTGGGCTATCTGGCGTTCGTTGTGCTGCTTCTCGGCTTCTGCTTCAGCTTCTGCTGCTGCTACTTCGGCTTCGGATGCTGCTGGTGCTGGTGCTACTGCTGCTGCTGCTGGCGTCCCCCCGTGACGCCGCCCTTAAAAAAGCAGTCTTAGCTCAGCTGAACCCCATCTACCTATGCCCACACCCTATTCCAGGTGCCCGCCATCAGGCATGCATTCGGGACAAGGATCCATCATCTATCCTGATGGCGGAAGGGCAGAAAAGCCTGATATTTTCTTTACCCTACAGGTATGCTTCTTGATATTTGTAAAACACAGGTTTTAATTATCATTCAGCCCTAAATCTGCAATTCTCTGACCACCTTCATACAATGCTTTAACTTTTCTTACTTTGAGACTAAGGAAAGAGGCCATCTGTCTCTTTAAGAATACTTGACTATACATATTAAAATAAATAAATAAATAAATAAATAAATAAATAAATAAATCCTTCCCATGCCAAAAGTCAATACCAGTATTAATAGTCTATGATCAGTGGTAAACTTTATGGAGGCATGCACTAAGACATCTGCACATATTATCAATTTTAGCCCCTATAACAATATAATAAAAATTTCATTATTATTTTTGTTTTACAAATAGGATATGGGAACATAGAAGGGCTTGGAGGAATGATTAATACCAGAAGATAGAAGAGGAGCGCTAAGATTTCTTTTGTTTCTGCTAGCTGCTTTTCATTAGCTGGCTGCTGGAGTTCTTCTGCGATAGCGATTTACAATTTCCAAATAAAAAATGAAGACATAGGGCTTTAACAAATACTTTCTGCACCCCTTGAGGGGATCCAAGGAAGAGTATGAGGAAGTGTGGGGTGAGAGCAGCAGGAGGCGTCTGCAACTGTGCCTTTGGGAAAGGCTGTTGCCCTCCTGAGTCTGTTTCCCACCTGCAAAATGCAGTTAATGGTGGGTGATTTCGACAATTAGCATAATAGATAATAAAAAGCACTTAGCCTAATGCCCTAGTTATATAATTTCAGGGTCAAATACTTCTACCTTGGGCCTCCCCGGTGGCGCAGCCATTGAGCGCTGGGTTGCGAAGCTGCCGGCAGCCTCTGCGGTGCCGGTTCGATCCCCAGCTGCTCCCCGGCCACCGGAGGAGGGTCCCACATGGCGCGCAGACCTCTCCTGCCGCCCGCTGCTCCCCTCAGCAGTGTACTTCGGTGCTTCTGCCTGCTCTGCTCCCTGCTCTGGCTCTGGTGAATTCTCTCACCCTCCCGCGCTTCTGACTGTACCCAGTGCTTGTATAAACAAACAAACAAATAAATAAATAAATAACATGCCTCTATAAAAAAATAATTTCAAAAAAAAAACAAACAAAAAAAAAAACAAATACTTCTACCTTTTTTGAGATTTGTAATCCAGTGAGTATGACATGTGAACTCTGTTTTGGAAAATCAAGACCCATAACTGTTCTTTTTAAGCTTATCTGGATTTTGTTCTATTCCTAGCTCAGAGTTCAAGGCTAGCTGTCATAGTGCTTTGCTTTTTCTTTGTAGTTTTTTTCTCCTAAGATCTTATTTTCTAGGCTTCCAGAACTGCTTCTGACCACCTGGATTATTATTATTATTATTTTTTTTGGTCCAGCTTAAAACAATAACACTTTTCTAATTTGTTTGGACATTCATGAGTTAGTGACTTCTGTATGTATGCTCTGATTAGGGCTCTTTCATTAACTATTTTCCTTCCAGCTTGTCAACAAAAAAACTCAGGTTTTTCTACTTACAAGTTCATTTTAAAGGTGAGTTAGAAATTCTTGAACCTGAGGAAAAGATTGTAGATCCTTGAACTCATTTTATATATTGCTAAATATTAGGAGAGCGCCTCTTGGCAGCTCGGGGCCTTGGCTAGCATTTCTGCTTTCAGGATTTTCTTCTTGGACGGTGTTTCTTTGTGATTTAGGTAGAACAGTGTCACATGACCAATTAATGTCATAGCTAACCTTAAGCAAGGAGGTGCTGCGAGAAAACCTCAGGGTTCAGCCAGGTACTCAGGAGAAGCAATGGGCATGGCATGACCCATAAGGTGAACCCCGGGTCTGTGCTAGCAGGGGCTGCCCTCTTGGGGTTTAGTGTTCTGTGGTCACCATCTTGAAATCTAGAATAACTTTATCCTGGAATTCATGCTGGCAAGTGAAGCTTAATGGAACCATAGACAATGTGCTAGCGGCCTAGAGTCTGCTTCACACATGGTCTCTCTTCTTGCCATGTTTCTGCTTCCCTGGAGCAGATTCTTGGCTGCCCAACCCCTTGAATCTACTCAGGGACCACCAGTGACCGCTGACCCACCATGGGGTTGTATACAGGTGCAAAGATAGTAGGAGGCAACTGAGCAAAGCCCAGGTGCTAAGTTGAAGGGATGGTGGAATCCCACTGCACTGAATACCTGTTGGAGACCCTTAAGGCATGAGGTGCTGAGACAAGGAGAATGTCAAGGTTGTGACTGGAAGACTGACCCATGTCCAGACCAAGATGTCCTTTCCTGCGTCAGCAAAGCTAAGCCTGAGCAACAGGCAAGATTAGAAAGGGAGTAGGATATACCTGATAACGCAGAACCCTGGCAGTGAACATGTGCCTGGACAAGGCTAAATACGAAGAAAATGATTTACTGTTTAATAACTATCATACAGGGGAGGGGGGCTGTTTGTATAAATAAAAATGAGTTGCACTGGGCACTCAGGACGCTTAAGCATGGAATGAGAGACCTTGTGTCCCCTGGGCCCCGCTTCTCTTAACCTCTATTTTGTGCCTGTCATTTCTTTATTCCTCGGTTCTTTTGGATTCCTCTTTCAAACCTGTTCACAGGAGCTGGACTCTGGCAAACACCTACCCTGGCTCAGAGAGTATCTATTCTACTGCTCAAGGGAGCATTACATTATAGAAAGAAAAATATTGGGTTGTTGGAAAAGTCATGATGCATTTCTGTAGCAGATGGCACTAATTCATTTTTGGAAGTACTAGAGTCATTTGCATCTATTGATGAGAGAGAGAGAGAGAGAGAGAGAGAGAGAGAGAGAGAGCGAGCGCACGAGCGAGTGCGCGCTCAGGAAAAGAAAGGAAAAATTGTTTGCTTTTTTTGAACATGAAACCCTGCGTTTTCATCTTTCACTGGGCCCTGTAAAATATGGAGCTGACCTATCTATAGTGTGCAGGGTTTTATGTTATCTTGCAGGATGTGTAATACATAGTGTATCTAGACTTACACACAGAACTTGGAGCTGGTCAGGGGAGCTATGGGGGTCCTGGGGGCTGTGGCAGGCCCAGATCACCCCCCATTTCTGTTGAGTGCCAGTTCATCCATTTAACTTTCTTCAAGCCTTTCTGACCACACCTCTCCCCACCCCCAATACACTTACAAAACTGTTACATGCTGCAAGCATAGTTTGTTACTGCTCCTCACATGATTGTGGGGAACATGCAAACATATCTTTGCAGAGCCTACCCAGAAAAGCTGAATTTCAAGACATCCTCAATATTGGAGAAGTGAAAAAAAAAAAAAAATCAGTGAAATTCTCGCTGCCCTGTTTCTAGATATACTTCCTACATATTTTATATATTTATACTTGGTACTAAATTAGAACACCTAGTTGCCACTGCAGTTAATACGGTACTATTGAAGTCTTTACATCTGAACTGTGACCACTCAGCTCTTTGGCGCAGCCTGGTAATCCACACGGAAGGAGGCTCAGGTTTCTCTTCAAGCACATCTAGGTAAATATTTGTGTTCAATTTGACGCAGGTTCTCCCTAGTTAAGCTGGGTGGTTCTGTTTGGTTCCGTTAGAAGGGTGTTATCATGAACTTTGGCTTCTGGCTCCTTCTTAAGAAAAGTCACTTTGGACCATCCTCACCGAGGCTGCTCATATTCACTGCCTAAGTGAAAAGTCCCATTGTGCTCCAGGTAGAGCTTTTCATTCCACACAATCTCTCCTCAAGAAATTAAAAGCCAACTGCTCTTACTCTCAGTTTTACTAATTGGTTCCTCTTACAAAACAAATTGCATAATGTCTACTCAGTAGCTCTGAGAGAGATTTCCAAGTAAGGTCACGGAGTCAGTGTGGCACCTTGGTAGCCTGTGTTTGTTTCTGAAAACATTGGTTCTAACCCCTGCCCTGTTATTTATGACTTTTGGAATGAAAAGCAGATGACATGAGAAAGACTGGCAGAGTCTGGGAGAGAGTAGGTAATAAGTGTTTCCTGTTAAAAGGTATTAAAATAACTTATTTGGGGTGCTTTGAAAATCTCACTTAAGTTCTTATTTTCTACCAAAATGAAAGAAGCATATCTATTGCTTTATAGCTTATTATATTTAACAGACTCATATTTGATTTAATGTAATTGTGTGTGTAAATGTGGGAGTTCAGGTTCCCATTTTTGTCAGGCGCTGTACAAGTTTCACAGGCAGCAACAACGAAGGTAGGGATTTCCCGTCAACTAGTTCAGTCTGCTGAGTCTGTGAGCTACTCTACAGAATCCACATAACTGGGTTCTCTGCACCCTAAGGGTGCTCAGTAAGGAGACTCAAAGCCTCCTTCACACCTGCCATGAGCACCTGCAGACGTGTCAGCTCAGAGCACTACAGTCCCCCCCACCTGCCCCCCAAATCAGGGAATCACAGAGGAGTCAGAAAGCAAACATGGCTTCTCTCAGAGTAAGAGTTAGGGTTTCCAAGTCTCAAGTATTTAAGGTACTAGAAGGTTATATATAATCAAAATAAAGCAAGCTTTCCCGTAACAATTTTAATAATATAGTAAACATTCTATACGAAGTTAGAAATCTATTAATTTATAGTAGATTCAACTGTTTCTGATTTTAAAAAATAGCAGATTCTTATGATTCTAACACTCACACTGACCATGTAAGTGTTCATTTTGCCAACCCTGAGTATTAACTGCACACTCAAAGGATGCATAGATTTATATCTTTGAACAGGAAGTATGTGATTCTTTTGCACCACATTACACCTTGTGCTTTTTGCCTAGAGGAGGCACTCGAGTCATATTTGTACTAACTGAAATGGTTTATAATTTGAAATCCTCATTTGGAATATGCAATAATTCTCTACTATATCCAGAATATTGCCTCTAATTTAACCAGGACCCTCATTGCTTGCTTTGTCAAATAAGAGCTGCTCAGAGTACTGGAAAGTTCCAAGTCCTTAATGTTTTGAAATGTTCCCACAGTGATGATTATTCAGTCAAGGGCCATCTGATTTGAGAGTACACATCACAAAGCTATTTCCATTTGATTTTGCCACTGATTAAAGTGTCAGGAAAAATGACACCCATATCAGAAAATCATTGCACTGTTAGCTAGAAAAGCATCTACTGCTTTCAGGATGTTGGCCAGCGAGAACCTGTCACTGGTGCCAGAGGTTTGGAACCCCAAACAATCTTTGTGTTTTCTGTCTCTGACATTTCCGTTTAGAGAGAGCAAAGCTTAATCTTCTCTTTCATGCATAAATGCAAGTCACCAGTTAGCCCAAATATTGGGCTGATGTTATCAGCAAGGTCTTAAAAACAAATTGACAAATGACTTAGCTTCAGTTGCTGTTCTGCACTAATCATCTGGCTATGTAAAGATGAATGACTGGAATGTGCCATGTGGAAACATAAATGTTGCATTGTTATTTGCACTGGGAGACCCTTGATAAAAGCTTCATTATTTTACAGAGAGAACAGAGTTCCTGCCTGTGAGCTCCAAGGGGAAGAAGGGCCTCTATACTCTTTGCTTTCTGTGGCTTGATTGTCACCAAATGTCTAACCTTGGTTCTTTATACAGCTGAGAAAAGAGGAAGTTAAAGGGGGCTGGGAGGCTGAGAGAATTTATAAAAGGTAGAGAACAGGCTCCACTCTCACCCATACCTTTGCAGCGTCCCAGTGACCTGGTGTTTTGATGTCAGAGAGATTATTTAACAACAGGGATAGTCTAATCAAGTGTCTTTTTCTGTGCACAGAAAAGTGGAAAATATAAGTTTCAAAAGAAAGATTGCACATGGAGAAGATAATCTCCATTCTACTAGACTGTATTCTTTTCACTACATTATGTAGGATGTAGAAAGTAATTTTTCCTTTATTTCTTTATCCTTCAAATAAGAACACAAGAGTACTTACTTCTTAGGTACTAAAAAGATGAAACAAGCCAATATGTACAGTGTTTACAACAGGGGTTGGCAAGCTACAGTTGATAAACAAAATCCAGCCAAACCACTGTTTTTTTTTTTTTTTTTTTTATGACCCAAGAGCTAAGAATTTTTTAAATGATTGCATTTGAAAATGGTTAAGTATTTATAAGCACCGAATAGCCTCAATTTTGCCTCTTGGGCCATAAAACCAAAAATGTGTACTGTAAGCTTTTGAGAAAAAATTTTCATCCCCTGGCAAAGAGCAGTGGTTGGCATATGGCTAGTACTTCTAAAGTCTAAACCATTATTAATAGTGTTATTTGTACTATACAATGTAATGCCACACTAAACTCTATGCTCATGCTCTCTGAATTAATTGATAAAGTTGAGGAAAATGCTTAAGTGTCCATGTAACACTTCACACAGCTTTTCCTATAGGCCTGTGAGAGTTCCCGTTCTCAGATCTTCTAAAGGTGCTCTGCCATTCCCACCCAGGGAGAGCTAATCCAAAGCTAAAGTCTGGATTCCAGAGTCAGGATGCTGCCATTCTCACTGATCACCTCTTTGTTAATAGTTCACTTAGTGGTCCGTATCCTTTGTTACTTATGAAGAATTTTCTATAGTTCACAGTTGGATACAAGAGTGTTCGAGGGACCTCCCTGTCACAAAGTGTTAAGATGCAGCACTATGAAGCAACCTGCAGCCACTGCAGCATGAGTTCCATCCCAGGCCAGGGAGCTAACCCACATGGCACAGTAGACCTCTCCTGTCTTGCTGGCTGTTTACCCTCAGCAGTGTATTTCAGTAGATCTGCCTGTTCTGCTCCCCACTCAGTCTCTGGTGAATCCTCCCATCTGCCTGTATCTCTGGCCTGCACCCCAGCTCTTGTATGCGTAAATAAATCTTAAAAAGTTTTATTCAAGTTTTATTCCTAAGAATGAAGGAGCTATGCCTCCATGTGTTCCTTTATCTGATTTTTTAAGGAGTGGAGAATGCCTCTACAATTGGTCAATTCACATTTTTAAAGTTTTATGAAGGGAAACAATACCTTATTTCCCCCATGCCAGTTACAGCTCAGTATTTTCACTTGTAGATGATGCAAAGTATTGGTTTTTGATAAAGATATAAAACAGATTGATTGTAACACCACTGTTGTATTGTGGCTTCCTGATTAGAACACCAATGAAATGGTCTATCTAGATTATCATTGGGTTGTTATGGTTTTGCCTAAGTAATACACTTCATGTCATATGGCATAATTAAAGATATTGAAAATTGTCTATTTAGAACATATGAGCTATGTGGCTGTGTCTAAGCTTGCAAGTTTCAAGATTTCTGCTAATTTCTGTGTATAGTTCCTGCATTAATTAACTTGCAATGACACATGTTTTAATCTAAAAATGCATGAAGGTAAATATTTTTTTTGGAAAGCTGACCAATTCTGTGTTTAAAAAAAACAAGTTTATAGTCAAGATGACTATACTGTCTAAAATTATATATAAATTCAACACAATACCCATCAAAATAGCAACACTATTTTTTAAAGAAATTGAATAAAAATATTGAAATTTATATGAAACTATAAAAGACTTTGAAATAGTAAAAGGAATAGTGAGAAGAGAGAAATGGAGGTGTCATATCTGACTTCAAACTTTACTATAAGGCAATAATATTTAAAACAATACGGTACCAACACAAACATATATACATGGATCAATGGAACAGAATCAAAAGTCCAGAAATAAATCCATGCATATCAGTACAGACCTATGATACAGCAACCATGACCATTATTGGTGAAAGTGTCTCTTTAATACATGCTGCCTGCTTTAAAACTGGAAGACCACACACAAGAATGAAGTTGGATCACTCTCCTAACTTCATGCACAAAAATAAATCTCAAGTGTATTAAAGATACAGATATAAGACCTACAACAATGAAATTTATAGAAAAAACATTGGTAATACATTCCATGACATCATCGATAAAGATGTTTTTGGAGACGACCTCTATGGCAAGGGAAATAAAAGCAAAAACAAACAATTGGAATTATTTCAAGATAAAAAACTTATATAGCACAAAAACATAAGATTATGTTTTTCTGGAAGAAAATATTCACACTGGAAGAAAATATTCACACAATATAGGCTAGAAGAAAATATTCACATAATGTAGAACAATATATAACTTGGAGATATATATTATATATATGTATCCAAGATATATAAAATGCATATACAATTTATTAATAGAAAAACAGCCAATGCAATAAATAGGTCACAAATAGAAACAGACTGTCCACCAAAGAGGACAGCCAGAAGGGCAATAGATATATGAAAGAAATGTTTATCAATTGCAGTATGAGGAATGCAGGTTAAAACCACAATGAAATATCATCTCACACCCATGAACGGCACATATTGAAATGACCCCTAACAATAAATACAGGAGTAATTATATTAAACTGTGGGTGAGAATGTAAACTGGTATAGTTATTATGGAAAGTGATTTGGATTAATCTTAAAAATTTTAAACTGGAAATACCATATACCACAGCAACTGCATTCTGAGCCATCTATCCAAAAATCATGAAACCAAAAATCATGAAACAGTGCTCTACACTGTTTATTGCAGCACTATTTACAATAGCTAGGATATAAAAGCAGCCTAAATGCCCATGGAAAGAAAACTGTAACAAGATATTGTCTATACACACTATTGAATACTGCTCAGCCATAAGGAAATATGAAATGCAACCAGTTACAGCAAAGCAGAGGGAGTTTGAAGGAATTATGTATAGTAAAGCAAGTCAGGATGACTAAAAACTGGATTATTACATAATGGATGGCTTGAACTTATTTCAGGTGTGGCAAATCAATATAATATTCAAATTAAAGTCACTTTTAATATATCAACCCATCATAAAATCCCCCAAAGTCCCCTCTTTATATATAAACCTATCACATAATCCCTCAAAGCACTGATTTATATGTGAACCCATCACATTTTCAGAACTGAACACCCAGACCTTCTAGGACTTTCCCATCACAATTGGCATCAGTAGCCTGGCAGAAGGCACAGCAGACATTCCTGAGAGAAGGATGTGTGTAGGTAAAACCACGTCAGTGTCCTGAACATAAACACAAGCTGTACCCAGTCCTCCTGGGATAAAGCAGGACAGCAGGGAGGGTGCTTCCAACAAGGGCACCGCCTGACTGAGGAGATGCAGGCCCACAACCCGGCCTCTGGCAAGAGGGGCTAATCCTACCAGGAGAATACTTATCAACTTCTCTTCTGTCTCACATGCAGGGATATCTAGATAAGAGGAGAAAATGGGGATCTAAATGTCTAAGGATTTTAAGCTCTTTAGTGATTCTACTGACAGTTCAATTCTCTCCCAAAACACATAAGGACTTTTACTTCAAGCCTGGATACACCAATCCTCGTCACTAACTGGCCACATTTTCTTGTCCTCCTGATCCCACTGACTAGGCCTGGGCAACCAGGACAAACAGTCGCCGCCCACCGCAGTTGCAGTCTCTGGGGTGGGGACCATAGGTGGGTGTGGGCATTCAGGAGGGTCCTCACACTGCCTGGGGAGGGGGCTTTTTGGCACCTGCAGCCACAGACCCACTGTACCAACATGAAACATCTCTTACTTGATCCCAGAATCCATGCAGCCCATCCCCTGTTGTCATATTAAATCCCAGAGCCTCTGGGAAGCCCATCACAAATTCTTATACTGATTCTTCATTTAACATAAGGTTTATTTGTCAGCAAGGTGAGAACAGAAAACAGATGGAATGGAGCTTCTCTCTCCATCTCCTGCCATCACATTACTCTCAAGCCTGCATCGTCGCCCTTACCACTTTAGTGACCACATCTACTGCATGGCACCCTTTTTCCAGTCGCAAGTTAATAATCTACATCAAAAAATGAGAGTAAAACGTGTAACAGAGCCCGCAGGCTTCCTTCAGACACACGCAGCTCACTCCCTAATAGGTAGTAGAAAGAGGGTTCCCCAAGCTGCCTGGGAAGACAAAAAAGCAGCACTGAGGGTGTCCTGCAATGCCCCCTGCTTTACCCATGCACACAAGAATCCTAAAGCACTAGTGCAGCAAGAAGACAAGAGGGTCAGACCTCAAACTTTCTATATCTTTGCAAATATCCAGAACAACGCCCTTCCCCACTCATCACACACATGCTGTTCTTTGAGAAACATTGATCTGCCCTCATGGGTCAGAGAATCTGCGGCCTAGGTTGCCCAGGGAGCTCACACCTGGTGAGGAGAGCCAGATGAACCACGCTGCATTCCGTCAGTGATGCCGAAGCACGGGGGAGTCCAAGGTGGGGGCAGACTGGCCTCTCCCAGCATGGAGCAGGCCCACACCCCTCCCTCCCAGCGGCATGGCAGCTCTCCAAGAACACCAACAGCACATATGGCTCCTCTGGGGTGCACTACTAGAATAGAGGACTCCAAAGATGCTTCATTCTAAGAGAACTCCAGGTGAGAGCTATGGTACCAGGGAGCTGCGGGAGAACTTTCCTCCCATGAGGAACGGCTTTCCCTGCCGAAGGGCATCAGTGCCGTGTGCTGCAGGAACAGCTGAAAGCTATGAACAAAATTGCTCTGATTTGGTCAACTCTGGTCAGCTGTGTGCAAGTCTGGGGCGCTTCAGCTCAAGGCTGAGGGAATGTTGGGGGCTCTAAGGAAATGGGGCTTTCCTGGCATGCAGAGCTGCTAGGAAAGGGCTGAGCCAGGGCAAAGCTAGTGGGAGAATCTCAGACAAAGAAAACTGGGAATATTTAAAAAGTTAAGTGGAAAAGCAGAGCACAGAGTTGACAGCACTGAATTCAAGGACATATATCCCGCATGTGTTCAAAATGCCAGCTGAAGAGAGGAAAGAATACAAATTTGTGCCCACCTCCAGTTGGATGGGGTGCTCACACCACACACAGGGCATCCCCCTGCCATGTCCGAGCTGCCCCCATAACAAGGACACAGGATTCTCCTTGCCCTCTCAGAAAGCAGAACCACCAGCCTCAGAGCAACCCTGTATCTGACCGCCGAAGGCTGAAGAAACAAAAAGACACTTACCTCCCAGGCGAAGTATGTGCAGGCGAGGACAAGGAGCTGTCACGAGATGAGTTGACGGGTATGAGTCCCTTCCAAGGAGACCTGGGTTGCCCAGCCAGCATCACCCATCGAGGGCTGCCCTGGCCTTTATTTATGCTAGGTGCTCAAGTGAGCAGATTCTCGGGAGAATGCATTGAGTTTAATGAATAAAACCTGGCCAGTTCTGAGCTTCCTTGGCTATTTGCTCCCTGCATTGGGGCAGAGCCTGAGGCAGGCCCGGAGGCAGTGCTGCTCTGAGGAAAGACTTCGTAAAGTAAAGGGAAAGATTTTGTGAGATAACTTTTAATTACATCAGAGAAGTAGTATAAAAAACTAGCTAAATATAGTATTATATTTGTAATAATTTTTTTGTTGAATAAATGAGTAGATGAATGGACAAAAATTACTTCTTTGATGATTGCTGTGTGAACTGAACAATTTATCAAATGCTTTTTCATTTTGTTTAATAATTGCAAGAAGTGCTTTTATCATTGTTTCTAGATGAAAAGACAGAAAGTTATGTAACTTAAGGTCACACAGTAAAACAATTAATTACAAATAATTAAAAAACAGATTTGAAACCCCTAAAAAAAAAAAAAAAAAGAAAAAGGAAAGAACCTGGGTTAGGAGTCAGAAGCTGGAATTACAAATGAAATCCCTGAACTTTCCTTGGTTTTAGTCACTTTAGTCTGTGAGAAAATTCCTTCCAGCTCTAAAACCATGACTACTTGCTAAGGTAAAGCTAAGGAGGGTGAACCCTTAAAACTCTGGCCCCTTGTATTTCATGATCAGTCCTCCATTCTGTTAAAATGGGGGAGTTAGTGAGGGTGCAGGGCAGCTGTCTGTGGGTTGAGGCACCAGATGGAGAGGGCATAGCCTGACCTTAGCATAAGCTAAGAATGAAAGATTGATTCCACACCATCCTGCAGTTGCTCCAACCATGGGTGCTGAATGAGGAAGCTAGGAAATGAGTACAGGCAGGCAGTTAGGAATAGGCTACCCCAAGTCCATTTATCAATCTGAACAATCAGTGGGAACCAGGAAGGTGCCCCCAAGCCATGTCCCCTAAGTCCATTTATCAGTCTGACTGGAGAACAAACGTGGCCCAGGAGTGTCCTACTCAACACAAATTGAATGGAATGTTCAGAACACCAACGCAATCAACAGTAGCAATGGGCTAAAGCTGGAAGGCAGGCCAGGTGATGTGGGAAGACTCAGGAGGTCTCTAGCCTAGGCGAGCCCACAGGCCCAGCTAATCAGCAAGAGACACAACACAGAGATACCAAATGGCCAACCGCCCACTCCTTGCCCACTGTACTCACATAATCACCTACTTCTTGCCCCATCAGTGGCTGTACATTGGGACCCTTCCCTATTCAGAGAGATTTCCTGTTCTTCTTATCTATCAATAAATCTCTTGCTTTTCTGTAACCTTGGTCTCAGCGGTGAAATCCTTCCTCAGTGAAGACAAGAACCAAGAAAGAGCCCACACGGTGTCCTTAGACTAGGGGCCTGCTCCCAAAACCCCGATTCAGTACCACAAAGAGTCTGGGAGAGATTTTAGTCACTGGCCAACAGTGGCTGGGTGATTACAACATGCAATGAATAGAAGCTAAGTGACTTTTATTTCTTTCCCGGTGGGCCCAGTGGTCCCAGTGGTCCCTCTCACCTGAGTTCTGTTTCCCAGGCTGGGCCACACGCTCCACACAGCCCTACCCAAGGGCAGGGAACCGGGCACTTCTTGTGAGGGGCTTCAAATTCCTAGAGGATGAGAGGTTTTTCAACTAAAGTTTTCTGTGATGTCTTTTTTGAGTCCAGCTGTGAGAACTGAAAGCACACAGCTAGACTGCTGTGTGGAACCCTGAGCCAGGCTTCCATCCTCCAGCTGCAGAGGTGTCTTCTAGGCTCTTGCTCAAGACACATACCCATGAGGTGCTCCTGGGGACAGGCAGGGAAGGCAGCTGAATGCTCAGCATTCAGGGGCTACTTCCCCGGAAATAGAGAGGTACCGGCCCAGCTTTTTCTCTTTGAACCTTGAATTCATGTGATAGTCTTTCAAGTTTAGCTCCAATGAAAGTCTATTTTAAGAAAAGATTTTGATAGGAGGGTACTTAGAGTATACACAAGAGTGGCAGTTTATTGAGAGGCTTTATTTTTATTTTTCTGAGGGTTATGTTGTGGGTTTGTTAGCATTAACAAACATGGACTCAAGAGGAATGAATTGTTGTTACCAATAGTTTTATACTTTTATTTGAAAATTAAATAGCTATGGTTTCTGGGTTAAAGAGAATTTTTTGATGCAAAATATTTTCAAAACAATTTCTCAACAATAACAGCAAACAAAATTTATGGTGATAGACTTTCTGTTACCTTGTCTTTCTACCCCATGCCCACATTTTGAGTTTGGAGAGAGGGAGAAATAGGGCACTTATTAACATTTTGATGAAACAGTCAGTGGGAGGAGATATTGTTATTAAAATTCAATTATTAAATCAGTAATAAAAATTTGGCATATATCTTAAACATTAGCACCAGTCTAATTATTCCTTAATCAAAAATCAAGCTATTGTCTTAGTAACAAGCCCCTGTGGTCTTATTATTCTTTTGGTTAATTAGGATAATTAGGCTCCAATAGAAATAAGTTTTTCTCTGCTTTCTCCCCCTAACCCTTCTTTCTTTCCTTTCTCCTTCTTTCAAAGGTTTTTCTTTGGCTTTTAGCAGTTTGTGTATTGCACACCAAATTATGCTTTTACTTAGATAGGGTTTGCTAAGCTTCCTGCATCCGTAAGTTAAGTTTTCTACTGAAATTTTTGGGAAGCTTCTTTTTACAGAAGAACAGGCCAGATCCTGTTCCTGACTCAGCACTGTTCTTCCTCCCCGAGGAACAAGTCCACCAGGAAGCCACTCTGCAGCCATGGCTTTTAAAGAGACGAGAAAGACACCCAAAGTCTCTCCTGAGGTGGAGATTCACCAAATTAGAATTACTCTAACCAGCTGCAAGCTGAAATCTTTGGAGAAGGTGTGTGCCAGAGGCACAAAGAGAAAGAACCACAAAGGTACTTAATTCTTTTTAATTAAATTGTAAATGGGATTGTAAGTGGGATTTTCTTGATTTCTTTCTCTTCTAGTCTCTTTGCATATAGAAATAAAACAAATTTTTGGTCATAGAAATGGGTTCTTGCCTATGACTTCCCACTCCTTCTACCTCCTGACTTATCAGGAGATTCCTCATGTCACCCCATCCTCCCATGGTGTGGCATGTTCCCTTCTCTTGTGATTTGTGAGTTTAATAAAGTATCTTTTCAATGTCAATAATTTGCTTTGTTTTTGTCTCAATAATAATTAAACCTACATATATGCTTTTAAACCTATATTTTAAAATATCCTATCTGTCTCATTAGATCAAAAAGTAAATCACCTCTGATAGAAAACAGTCTCTGAAATATTGTAACCTCTGCAATACTTTTATATATGATGTCTTATAAACAATTAAAATTAACTAGGCTGTCAAAAGACAGGGTAAATGTGATTATACAGGATGAATTTCAGAATCCCAATTTATTGGATAGGATTAATTGCAGATTGAGAATAGAAGAAGAAAGAATGAAGTTGAATGTGAGTCCACAGAAAATACCCAACTGAAGCATAAAAAAAAAAAATGGAATGCACAGGACAGAGTATAAAAAATTGTTGGACTTGATCGAAAGATCAATAAGCATGTAATTGGAGTGCCAGAAGAGAGAAAGTGAGACTGGGTGGGAAACAATGTTTGAAGAAATAATAGTCAAAAGCTTTTCAAACTTGATGAGTAATTTCAAAATTACTCATCAGTAAGGCTCAATAATAAATGTTTATGAACAGTAGAGTGGATAAGCTGTGGTATACATATAGTAATAAAAGTATAATTTCTCTTAGCACACAACAATAGTAATAAATTGTGCAGGCAAAGTGATGAGAAATACATCCAAATTTCAATTTATATGAAGTTCAAAAAGAGGCAATATTAATCTAAGGTGACAGAAGTCAATTAATTAATGGTTAACTCTGGTGGAGTACTGACTAAGAAGGAATATAAAACATTTTTCCAGGGTATTGAAAATGTTCTATATCTTGATTTGGATGGTGGTTATGTTCATGTGTGTTAATATATTTTATGTATGTATATGTGTGTATTTACAAGTGAATATAATTATTGATACGTGTGTTTAAAATTTATGTACTTCATACATTTGTATTTCAATAAAAAACAAATGCAAGATTAAATTATATTGTCATTTCTAAGGTTATGGTAGAAAAGCTGCTGAGAATTATACATATGGAGAGATTATATATTCTTTTTTTTTTTTTTTTAATAGAGGCATGTTTTATTTATTTATTTATTTTATTTGTTTGTTTTGTTTATACATGCGCTGGGTACAGTCAGAAGCGTGGGAGGGTGAGAGAATTCACCAGAGCCAGAGCGGGGAGCAGAGCAGGCAGAAGGACCGAAGTACACTGCTGAGGGGAGCAGCGGGCGGCAGGAGAGGTCTGCGTGCCATGTGGGACCCTCCTCCGGTGGCCGGGGAGCAGCCGGGGATCGAACCGGTGCCGCAGAGGCCGCGGGCAGCTTCGCAACCCAGCGCTCAACCGCTGCGCCACCGGGGAGGCCCAGATTATATATTCTTATTGAAACAAATGATGAGTTGGACAAATGTGATGCTTCAAATAAAAGGAAGATAATAGAAATGGATTCACTTCAAAATGACTTCTGGAAATCAATTAAACATTGTTGGACCAAGAACTTTCTATCTATCTCATGTTAAAGATAGATAATAATTTTAGCAAGATTATAAATTTATTAGCCCATAGGTAAGCAATAATGTTAATCTTTGTACAACTAAAATGTGAGCAAAAGGTCACCTGTAACTTTACATATTGTTGTTTAACGTGAAACGAAGATTGAGGAGACTAGTAATAAAACATCACATATTCTGGCAAAGGGAATGCCAAATGATTTTACATGTGCTGTTTAAAGTGTTTGTTTTTATAATGATAACCCCAGAGGTTACTTAGAAATGAACTGGAGGGTATTTTCAAGTCTGAGTGTGAGCAAGAATCAGCAGAAATGGTCAAAATTAGTCAATTAATTGGTTTCCTCAATTAGACTTGGTCAGGAATAGTCATTCAGAAATTACTCTTTTTCAGCAATCTTCTTTTGAGGTTGTTGATATTCATGTATACTAATTGACACCAGTTAAATTCAGGTGATGAATTCACCAGTTAAATTCAGAGGTGAGAGGATTCCCCAGAGACAGTGTGGGGAACAGAACAGGCAGATTGACAGAAATACACTACTGAGGGGAGCAGCGAGAGAGTCAGGAGAGGTCTGCTGTGCCATGTGGGTAGCTCCCTGGCCAGGGATTGAACTCGTGCTTCAGTGGCTGCGCTAGCTTCATGGATTGTGTCTTAAGTCCTTGTGCCACCACGGTGGCCCTCTATTACTATACTTTTATCTATTTTATTGTCACTTTGTTTGCCTTCTAAAATACCTACTCAGGGTCGCCCTGGTGGCCTAGGGGTTAAGTCTCAGTGCTACCATTGCAAAGGCCTGAGTTCGATTCTGGCCAGGGAGCTAACCCAAATGACCAGCAGACCTCTTCTGTCTTGCCTTCTGCTCCCCTCAGCAGTGTATTTCAGTAGATCTGCCTGTTCTGTTCCCCACTCTGTGGTGAATCCTCTCACCACCACCCCCACACCTCTAGCCTGTACCCCAGTTCTTCTATGCAAAAATAAACAAATAAAATCTTCAAAAAATATATCAACTCATAGAGGTCAGGAATTGTGTTTTATTTATTATTGCATTGCATAAAGTGGATATTTAATAAATATTTGTATAATGTAAATAATAAATATAACTGTTTTTTCCTATAGAGACAATGTACAACATTTAAAAAATAAATGCAAAGTATAAGAAAAGTGACAGAAACTAATAGTTTTGGAATCCCTTATTCCTATTTAATTAATCTTTAAGAATTTTGACACTAAAATTGGTAAAATAATTTGACCTCATTTCTACACTCTGATTTAATCTAACATATTTTACTTTAACAGTTTTGTCTTTTGGCACTATGATAAGTAAGTCTGATTCACATAAATAATATGACAAAAGGGTTCTTAAGAGTAATGTTTTGGAATAATATTTTCCCAAAGAGATTATTATAGCCTGAATGAACAAATGAACCAATGACTGAATCCTACTAGTAGCTGGACTAGTAATACTTGCTTTCCTTGATTTTTTTATATACAGAATAGTTTTTTTATTGCTATTTCCATACAACATAGCCAAATCCTTTCTTGTTTTTTCACAATAATTTCCACCAACTGCTGGAAAGCTGACAGCTAAGAGCTGAAATATAAACTATAGTTTCTCTAAAGTTTTATGCTGCCTTTTTACTCAATGAGACATAACTTTCCAGCCTCATGGGTCAAGATCATGAATCATTTTATTTCCTATTTTTTTTCTTTTTTTCAGAAAAAGTAATTCATCTGACAGGGCTGACATAGTCTGGGTACTATAAAAAGCTGTTTAATAGCAGGCAAGATGAAGAAGGGAGGAGACACCTTTAAAGGGTAGACTGAGGAGCTTTCTGGCCTTGACTGTAGTCTGGAAGAAGGCAGGGAAACAGAAGTAAGTGGAAATATAATGAGAACTAAGCATCATCAAGCAAACAGTGGTAACCTGGAATGAGGATAGTCATAGAGAGGGTCTTAGTCTTCTTAGCAAGACTGTTTCAAATCATATTTATTGGACAACCTCAATTTCAGAAGACATGCTCTCAGGCCTGTTGTGACCTAAGTCCTAAGAAAACAGATGGATAGTGTGACTATTATATGACATTTATTTCATTCCCTCTTCCAGGGTGGGGAAGGTACAGTGGTTCTGGTTATGTTAGGTAGGAAAATACTTTTACTTTCAACTTACTCAGGATAAATTCCATTAGAACTGAGGTGGTTTTTGGAAGAAAAGGAGGCACTGGAGAAAATTATGACAAGTATATATACATGCTTTTCTTTTTCTTTTTTTTTAAAGATTTATTTATTTATTTATGCATACAAGAACTGGGGTACAGGCCAGAGGTGTGGGGGTGTGTGTGAAAGGATTTACCAGAGACAGAGTGGGGAGTAGAACAGGCAGATTGACTGAAATAGACTGCTGAGGGGAGCAGCAGGCGAGGCAGGAGAGGTCTGCTGTGCCATGTGGGTCACCTTCCTGGCAGGGGATCGAACTCGTGCTGCAATGGCTGCAGATAACTTCATAGGTTGCGTCTTAACCCCTTGTGCCACCTATACAGTATTTGCCATGTGATCAAATCATAGGCTTTATAGAAGTATATTGATATATATTGAAGCATATTGATATATGAAAAGGAAATTGAAAAAGGAAGGAAATAATATCGAATAGAAGTTTTGACTGAAAACAGACTAATATTTATTCACTCATTCCTCCACTCATGAGATTGCCTAATGTTTGCCAGACAAAGGACTGGGTTCTAGTCCTCTATTTTTTTTTCTTTAAATAGACTAGCAAAAAGCTAGAGTTATACTTAACCTCAGCTCTTTAGCTATAGTTTATTACCTTTTTTCAACCCCATTGCATCTCTCTTTTTTTTGTCAACTCCACTAGAATATACAGATTGGCCATACAAAATTAAAACTTATGTGTAATTAAATATATTAAAATAGGCCACATATTTTATATATTTATAATATATACCTATATAATTAACCAATGTGTAAATAAATGTATATGTGTGCATTGAGGAATAAAAAAAATCATTCAACTTTGATAGAATCTTATAAGTATTTAATTTCTCTGAGAATTTATGAAAATTTATTATAAAGTATAAAATATTCCTTTTACACTTGGAAGTAGCATAATTGTTATTGATGCAATGATAGTCATCATAATAGTAGCTAAGATATTGTGTGTACTTACCATGTGCCAGGTACTATTTCAGACACATTAAGTATATCGACTCACTTAACCCCTGCAACTTTATGAGAGAAATGCCCTTATTATTCCTATTTTCTGGAAGAGGAAAGTGAAGCTCAGGGTGTTTGAATCACTTCCTAGAGTCACAGAGATAGAGGGAAGCTTGGGGTTAAGTCTAATCTGGGGTGGGAGCACCCAAAACCTTAACTTTCACAATTTACCGAATGCACAGTATAAGCACTATAGCAAAATACCAAAGATGTGTAATTTCTCCAGTGTGATGCTACTGAACATCAATTCATCTCCAGCACTTCATGGCCGATGGGTGTGTCTTCTGTATTACCACAGAGCAAAGTGGATAAACAACAGTTTACACAATTCTTGATCTTCCAACTCTAGTCATTTTGGAATTTTACTGTTTCCTTCTCTGGCTTGTGGACCATTGTTATTTTTCATACTTATAATTCAATTTCCCACAGGAAAATTATTAGGAGGTTTTTCTTTTCCCTGGTAGGTAGCCAAACAGCTGACAGGAAATGCAGAAGGAAACCTAAGATTTGAAGAAGTAATTTCCAAAGTTACCTACCATCCCTTTCATTTTATTCACTTTATCCCTCTTACCAGTTATTTTCTTTCTCTCTCTTCCTCCTTGCAAGTCTCTTCCTTCAACTTATGACATGTAATGGGGAATTCCTCTTCTTCTTTAAATTCTCTCAAGGCTCTCCCCTTAGCTTATCCCGAATATCTTATTTCTATACTATTCCAAAGGCAACAGAAACATCCTGCAAGTGGTGTAAATATATGGTAATATTTTTTTCCTCTTTCAAACTTTGGAGGACTTTGATCGTGTGTGAATGGTGACAGGATATGTGGAGCTCCAGTCGTGCTCAGGGCAGTGGCATGCAGCTGCTCATGACTGGGGAGCCCAGAGACAAGCTGTTCTAACAGGCACCAGTGACCAGGGTACACGCAGGGCTAGGGAGGCAGACTGGCTGACTCCTGTGCACACTCTCTCCTCTCCACGGCCCACTCATCAGTGGAAGCCATGCCCCTTCTCACTGTGCTGACATGACCAGTTCTGCTTTAGTTTTCCTTTCAATTGTGAGTTCTTTTTGATATATTCATTTGCACAGCAGTGCCATACACTTTTACCCCAACTCTCCCCACATCTGTTCATTTCTCTGCAAGTTGGTACTCTTCCCTAAGGGAAGAAAGTGCTGCATAATGCATACGATATGGTGTTTTGATGCCACGTCTCCTGGAAGTGGAAGGTCAATGAGGAACAATTAGAGCAGGCTGGTAACTTGCTCAAAGTGTGAGCTGCATACTCAGACAGAAGCCCTATCGGGGCCTTGCGTGGCCTCTGAATTCAGGTCTAAAGAACTGGATTTAGATTTAAATCCCTTTGGGGACATGGACATGTGTGCCAAAGGATTCTAAATTCTTACATATTATTTTTGATGTTGTAAAAGCATGTTATTACCTTTCCCAATTAGTGTTTATTTTCATAGTGATGTAAAAGGAGTGATACTTTCTGCCACTTTGCTTGATGCTGCTTCAGTAATTTATTCATAAATTTTACAAACTTAGCCATAGGTTACATAACCTATGATCTGGTAGATGTATAAATCCAGTGTGTGTGTGTGTGTGTGTGTGTGTGTGTGTGTGTGTGTGTGTTATTTGAAGTCAGTATAGGATAGATTTTCAGGGTTTGGGCAAGGGTCACAGATTCTGTCTAGTATACTCATTTCAAAGTGGTGTGTAAGGAGTCACTGCTGGGGAATGATCTCATTTATGATGTGGATGGGAAATGAAAATTCCAGTTCTGTTTTTACTTCAGAATATTTCTGCTTTTTTTGGGTTCCCATTTAAATACTAAAACATTTAAATGCAAAATACAAGCAAATTACCACCGCCCCCACAACATACCTTATTTTATTCTTACATTTTACAGTTAAATTACTTTTATTCAGTAATTAGATGTTATTGGATAAAGGTGTTGCTTAATGAACTTGGATCAGGTTTTATTAACTCATGATATTTCCCCCCCTAGTCAGGTCAGTAGTTTGAAGTTTAACAGAATAAAATTTTGCTTATTTGACTTACTTCTAGTGATTTTTCAAAAAGACCTTTAAGAGGTGGATATTGATTTTTATCAATAAAAATTTAACCTAATGTTATTTCTTTTTCCTGGTGATCCTATAAATGCATAAAGAACTATATTTAGGAAGAGCTTTATGCAACATCTGGGTAGTTGTGTAGCAGCTGGGTTACAGCACATAAGGAACTTGACTCAAAGCTCAGAACGCTAATTGAGAAAGAGCCTGGTATTTAGCTCCAAAGCCAAGGAGAAAGCAACGTGGGAGGTAATTATCCAGTTTGGGCTATTGCTTGGGTAAAAGAGTTACTGTGTTAATAAAAATATAATGAGGCTTAGTTGCCTGGGGTTGCTGTTTATTTTTGCATATCTCCCCCAGGAGATATCTCCAGGTGCAAGATGGCTCAGTGAGACCATGTTTTACTCTTGGCACTGACTCAAATAAAAGGTGGGCGTCTACTTCCTGAAAACACTGAACCCAATAGTGACATGATCCTGGGAAAGTAAATGATATACAAAGATCACAAGATAATCCTCTCACTTTTCTTGGCTTTGGTGAGGCTTTTATGTTGTACTTAGGTTTAAACATTATATTTGAATTTTAAGAGAGATGAGTAATAAGAAAGAATAAGAGAATGGAGATAAAGATTACAAAAGTAAAGGAGGTTTAGAGAATACAGTTGGTGATTTGGGGAAGAGGCATCTACACATACAGCATTTAACATGAACTAAAAGTGCATCTCATATGAATCATATGACAATTACATTTGAAGGAAGGGTAGCTGGAAATGAGCTTGGAAAAAAAATCTAGCCATCCTGATTTTCTGTAAACAATAAGTTTAAGATGAGGAATTTTTAGCATAGGAAATAATGGATAAGGAAGTTTTTGTTCTGTCTTGAAAGTTCTCTTTCAGCTTGACTGAAGACCAGTGGGAGGCCTTCTGTTCTGGTTTTCAGCATTTTAGTATCTTTTGGGTTTCTCCTCTTTCCAGCTGACTGCCTAATCCTTGACTCCTTCCACCCCCTGGACTTTTGCCCATAAATTCCACCACGGTTTCCTATCTTTTGCCCCTTGATGTCCTCTCCCCCTTCTCTACCAGCCTAAACTCCACGGGCAGCCATCATGTCGCTCCTTTGTGCACAGCAGGACTGTCTTTCCTCTTTCTTGTTTTGTAGAACTCTCTTACAAAACCAGGAACCTAGTTAAATCTAACAGTTGGCCTATAATGTGCCTGCCTCTGTGCAGCTGGACCTGGTTGGAAGAAACACTCAACTATGCCAACACTTGCCCAGTATCAACTTAAATTTATCACCACAAACATCAAGTGTGTCTTCAATGCTGTTGGGCAATCTTTCTACACTTTCCCAGCTATTTACTCTCTCATTCTCTCATTCATCTACACAATTATTTCTTACTTTAAAAAAAAAGATTTTTATTTATTTATGCATACAAGAACTGGTGTACAGGCCAGAGGTGCAGGGGGAGGGTGAGAGGACTGAAATACACTGACTGAGGGGGAGCAGCGGGTGAGACAGGAGAGATATGCTGTGCCATGTGGGTAGCTCCCTAGCCGGCTAGGGATCGACTCATGCTGCAGATGCTGCTGATAGCTTCACAGTGCTGTGCTTAACCCCTTGTGTCACCAGGGAGGCCCCTATTTCTTACTTTCTATCCCTGTGATCCAGTCTCTATCATCTCATCATCCACCTTGACTCTCAACTTCCTGCTTCACGGAGCATACTGAGGTCAACAGAAGAGAATGTCCCCAGATTATGTTCACCCTGCCAATGTGCTAATCTGCATCCACATCCTTTGCCTTCCCATCTTTCCTGTAGGGGAACTTTGTGCCAATCCCTTAATTCTTGCACTAGGTCCCATTCCATTGGCTGTTCCTCCAGTAATTCTCCTCCCTTTCGTTTACTTCTTCCTCCTTCCCCCCAGCCCCCATGGCTCCATCAGCAGACATACATGCTTGCTTTTCCTTTTCATATCAGAAACCCTTCTTTTAAGCCTCCTGGCCTTCAACCAATAGGTGCCCCCACTGCCCCTTGCCAGCTGCCATCTCATTTCTTTGCTCTCCTTTGTGATAAATTCTCCTAAAGACTTTTCCAGGCTTACTGTTTGCAGAACCTCCTTCCTCTTTACACTTAAGCCCACTTCAGTCAGGATTGCAGTTGCCTAATCACTTCCATGTTGCCAAATCCACTGAACAATTCGCAGTCCTCACCTTGTTTGTCCCAATCATGTATTTGACATGGGTTAATCACTCCTTTGTCTTTGACCTATTTCCTTTACTTACTTCCAGGATACCACAGTTTTTAAAAATGTTTTTATATTTCAGTTATTCCTTGGTTTCCTTTGCTTATCTGCTCCCCTTTCCTCCTTATACTAATACTCTAGGTTCTGTTCTTAGTCTTCTTCTCTTCTTTATATTTATTCTCTTATTGATCTCACCAAATTTCATGGTTTTGATCATTGTCTGTATGCTGACATACCCTAATTAATAGCGTCAGCTCATACTCTATCCTGAAATTCATATTTTATATACAACTTCAAATGTTTATATCAGATTGGATATTTAATTGAAACCTCAAATTCAATATGCCCCAAGTGGGTTTCCTGTGGTTTCCCCCTCTGTATCTATTCTATCATTTCCCATTTCAGTGAATAACAACTCCATTTTTCCATTTTCTTAAATCTAAAATCTTGGAGTCAGCCTTGGCTCTCCACTTTCCTTCACACTCTATGTCCAATCTATCATGAAATTCTGTTCTCTCTACCTGGAAAATATTTCCAGAATCCAGCCACTCCTTGTTCCCAACATTGTTACAATACTGATTTGTGTAATCTTTTTCTCTTGCTTGTATTAGATTCCCAACCAGTATAAATTCTACTTTTTGGCCCTTATAATTTCTTTTCAGACAAGTCATTCATCATCTTTTAAAAACATAAACTAGGGCCTCCCTGGTGGCACAAGGGGTTAAGTCTCAGCACAAGGAAGCTATCCAGAGCCACTGCAATATGAGTTCGATCCCCAGCAGGGAGCTAACCTACATGGTGCAGCAGACCTCTTCTATCTCACCAGCTGCTCCCATCAGCAGAGTATTTCGGTAGATCTGCCTGTTCTGCTCCCCATTCTGTCTCTGGTGAATCCTCTCACTCTCCCTGCACCTCTTGCCTACACCCCAGCTCCTGTATGAATAAATAAATCTTTAAAAATATATAGATATATAAAAACTAGATCATGTTGCTTCTCTCCTCTAACTTTGCTCCCATTTCAGTCCAATTAAAATAACATCCTTGTGATGTTCTAGAAAGATTGTGTTAGGTTCTGAGGCCTACTGTAACAAGGTGCCACAAGATCGGTAGCTTAAAAGAAGTCCAGAAGTATGAAATCAAGGTGTTAGTACTCTCTCTCCAAAGGCTTCCTCCCCCCGCCCCACCCGCTGCATGTCTTGCATCTATAATTTGCCTGAAAGTTTTTGTCTTTTTTTTTTCTGACCCCTTTTTTGGTTTCCCTATATTAGGGAATGTATTTTGGGGGGACACTATTCAACCCACTACAGACACAGTATTATTGACTTATGAAACCTTTTAGGTCTCTTTTTCTACCATTTCCATTTATTACCTTGTTGCAATAATATTAGATTTGCTGATTTTTTTTGCAAACATACCAGGCACTCATGGCCATTTCCTCTGCCTGGGTCACTCTTCCTCCAGATATCAATATGAGAATATGTTACTTTTTCATAAAGTATCCCCTGGTTACTTTACTTGACATTACAACACTCACCTTCCTTCTTACCCTGCTCTTGTTATCTATATTTCCCTCATTCTGGTTGAATGTGAAATTCTTTTGCTCCATGGAACACTAGCTGGGGTACTAGGATAATGTGTAGGTCCAAATGGACTCAGACATATGGCTGGAAGTAGTTTTTGGCTGCCAGATGTGAGTTCAGTTGGAGCTTTTGGCCAAGGGTCCTGGTTTTCCTCCATGAGGTCTCTGCATGCAGCTGCTTGGACTTCCTCACTGATTGGTGACTGAGCTCCAAGAGGGAGCATTCTAAAAGGAAGGAAGTAAAAGCTGTCAGTGTTCTCAGGGTCTGAGTTCAGATGTACCAAAATATTGGCTCTATATTCTTTTAGTCAAAGTAGTTTCAAGAGCCGTCTAGATTCAAGAGGAGAAAAAATAAACTCTACATCTCAGTTGAGGGAGTGGCTTGTTTATACAGGGAGGAAAGAAATTTATGGTAATTATCTTTGGAGATTATCTACCAAAAGGTTCTTCCTGTATCTTTAATAACATACTATGGTATGATTGCCCACCAAAATTTATATTTTTATCTTAGTGTTTATTCTCTTTTTATGCTGCCACCATGCTACTCAGGAGTTGATCTTAAAAAGCAAGTATATTTTTTATAAAAATTCAAAATCAACAAGCAACTATAAACCAGTGACACACTATGGGCGGGGGAGGAGAGGAAGGATTAGGGTCAAAATAAGGGGGGGTGCAATTGTATGGGGAATATAACCAAAATGAAAATGCATATATTGTGCAAAAACGAAAAATGATGTAAGAATTACATAAAGTAAAATATTAAAAAAGCAAGTATATTATATAGGCAATATTATAAGATTTCAATCTCTGAAACACATATATAAATCAGTTCATTAACAATACTCAATGGTTTATTTTTTTGCATTAAAACTTGTGACAATTGTTCTCTCTGCACCGGGGGAAGGGAAATCCATGTTCTATCTTAATGATTGGTTCAAATTTTGCAAGGTTCACATGCAGAGAAATTACTCTTTGACATTATTACCATTAGTTAATAGAGATCTCATCCATAATCATATAATAGAGCAATCATTAGTCCAAAAATATTCTGGAATCAAATCTTTCCAATGATAGTTTAGAAAATCCCAAAATACTACTATTAGCTGATAAAATTAGCTATTAAATAAGAGCATTTCAATGTAAAGTTTACTGCTTTTTGAAGAATTTTTGTACCTCAATTATGAAACTACATTTCTATTACAAATAGGGAAGTTGATTCTCTTTGGCTTATAACTTTTTCCTGACTCTCTTAATCAGCTTGGGCTACCATGAAAAAGACTTCCATAGACTTCATAGCTCAAACAAAAGAAATTTCTCTTCCAGAGACTGGAAAGGCACAGAGCTTGCCGACACCTTGATTTTAGTCCAATGAGATCTGTTCTAGATTCCTGTCCTACAGCACTCTAAGACAATATGCTTGTGTTGTTTTAAGATGCTGCAATTTTGATAATATTTTATGGCAGCAAAAACCAATCAAACAGACAAAGACTAATAGCATTGGTTATGACTAACCTCCTCAGTCTTCAAATTCTATGTGACACCCAAACATGGAAGATTACTTCACTTCTGTTTAAAGAGAATAGACGAGTTTCACTTTAACAACTGCTCTAGACATCAGACACTTTAGGAATCTCTGTAGAATTCTGTTCTTTGAAAATATATTTTGGTGAGCTCTGGCTTCTGTCATTTGTCTGTGTGGGTCAGGAAAGGCTGAAACACAAAACGGTGGGAGTGGGAGAGTAGGTAAGTCATGTTCAGTAACAAAGGATAGAAGTGGTGGGATCATGCTCAGCGAAATAAGCCAAAAAGAAAAAGAAAAATACCGGATGGTCTCACTCATAGCAGGAATCTAGAAAACTTAAATAAGGGACCAGGAAAATGAATATAAGAAAGTGAAAATCAAAATCAACAAAAAACTATGAACCAGAGACACTTTTTGGGGGGTGGGGGGCGGGAGGGGAAGGATTGGGGTCAGAATGGGGCGTTTGCAATTGTATGGGGGAATATAAAAATAAAATTTAATATTTAAAAAAAAAAAAAAAAAGAGAATAAGCATAAATTCAGGAGCTCAGAAAAAAAGATATGACTTTCCAATAGGGAAATAAAGACTTAATGAAAGAGGCAAAAAAAAAAAAAAAAAAGAGGAGGGAAAGTACAAAGAAATATGGTGATGGTTCATGGGTAGTGTGGTAGTAGGAGATTTATAGGGATTATACCTAAGGGGAGAAATTTGTGTATTTTTAAATATAAGTACACTAATAATTTGCTTTCAAATGAATAATAAAAGTTTTATCATAAAGAAAAAATAAATTGTGTAGGATAAGTTAAACTTAAATTGCATTCTGTTAACCAATATGATTGCATTTCTATAAGCATAGTTACATTGAAATAAAGCATTAAAAATTGAAAAAAAAAAAAAAAAAAGAAGTTGGTGGCAACATCTGGAAAATTCAGAAGATGTACAGAATCAGCCCAAATAATCAGTTTCCTGCTTATTTGGGTCACTGGCAAAATTTAGTTCCTTGTAGTCATAAGCCATAGGCTGAGGTATTTGTTTCTTAGTTGTCAGCTAAGGACCATTCCAGTTCTGCTGCAATATTTCTTAATATTTCTCCCTTCCCTTGATAGGAAGGGAGTCAACCCTTGTTTACAACTTCCATCATGCCATGTGCTTGTTTGCGAAGGAGAGAGACATCTGAATGTTTTTGTTCAGTGCATGAAAGAAACTTGATGCATCATTTTCTTATGAATTTGATTGCATGGAGACAATGGTATACAGCCAGTGCTGTTGAGGTATCCTGACTATCCATTTAGTGATTGATGATTAAATAAGTAGCCTTGGTGCTGATATTTTAACTAAAAATATGTTCTTGCCTAATATAAATTTAAGGCTCTTTTCATTTCTAAGTATTATTCAACAGAGTGGAGAATGAATAAAAGAGAAGCTTATAGATATTTTAATTAACAATACCAAATGAACCATCTATTTATCTACCAGCCATATATATACAAAGTATATAACCATTTATATGAAAAGTAATCTTATTTATCTGTTAATATTTTGCAGCTAATATCACTTAACTATATCTATCACTAAAGGGTCAAAGATACAAATAGAGTATGATGCTTATTAAAAATACAATAAGATATTTCAAAAATAATCTCTCTAATAATAATATTACTTTTCTTTTTCTAAAGTACTATTCTTATTTTTATTTTTTTATATCATTGTTCATTTTTTAAAAATATTTGCTTTTAAAGTACTATTTTTAAATAGAGGAGGATTTCTATCATGCCACTGAGTCTTAAGCTCCAGAGTAAGGACAAATGTGTTAATTTGGAGATCCCCCTTGGGAAGAATTGTCTTCAGTGGCTCATCATTAAGTCTAGCACCCATGAGTAAAGTTAGGTGATTTGATATGTTTAACTCACCTTCTTTTAATCGCCTCTGTTCTCTGTGCCTAGGAAGGTGTACAATCTTAAATAACTAACCAGATTGCTGCTCAAGTTTCTCTGTTTTATGACAAATATTCCTTATTTAGTCTTTTTTTTTTTTTAAAGATTTATTTATTTTATACAAGAACCAGGGTACAGGCCAGATGTGTGGGAGGGTAAGAGGATTCACCAGAGATAGAGCAGGGAACAGAACAGGCAGACTGACTGAAATACACTGCTGAGGGGAGCAGCGGGCACAACAGGAGAGGTCTGCCCTGCCATATGGGACCCTTGTGGGCCCGCTGGGATCGAACCAGCACTGCAGAGGCTGCGGACAGCTTCACAGCGCATTGCTCAACCGCCTGCGCCACCAGGGGAGGCCCTATTTGTTTAGTCTTTTCTCACATATCTGCCTTCCATCCATTAGTATGTTTCTTCCATTATCTATGAGGTATTTGTTTTTAAATTTTACTTTTTATTTTCTTTTTAACCAAAGAGATTTGGTTGTAAATCTTGGGGTAGGCCCTGAACACACATGTTTGGGTTCTTGCACTTTCAAGTTTTATGAAACAGAAAAGTCAAAAATTATTATTTTGTGGTGTATAGTGTTACATCTATCATGCTGCCGTTTCTTACCTCTCTGGCTTTCAAGATGAAGGCACCAAGCCTACATGAGAGGTGATCCAGGTTTTGCACTGTTGCTTTAATTACCTGGGAACAAAGATAAGCAACCATAAATGACTTGTTTTAAGCACATCAAGGAGCTTCAGATAGGTTTAAGCAGATTAAAACAAAGAAGTTGACATCAATCATAGAAACATTTTAAAAAGAAAAAACATCCAATTAATCTTTTATGCTATGTTGCACTAAGAAAAACCTCTCAACTGATGCTGGATGGAGGAGGAATAAAACTAATATTATGAGGGGGATCATTTTACTATAGGCAGATTACTAGGAGTACAGAGAGATAAAAGCAAGACTATTTTCTGAGCAGTGGCATAATTAATGAATTCTCTATCAAGATTTAATTCAGGGATGTTGTTATTTTTGTGATCATGGAAACATTGAGCTTCTCTGTGCTCCTTTTCCCTTACCCATAAAATAGGAATAACAAGAATAATACTGGTTATAAGTAACGTATCAGGTTCAGGGGAGAGATACCATGTGTGAAAGTAAAAAGAATTTTACTAAACATAAAACATCAGTTGTGCCAAAACATTAAAATTATTGATGCAAAAAAACTTCATGGTTTATACTAAGTTTAATAAAGGATTTCCTATATAGCATCTCTTCAAGAAAAACAAAGTCTGTAAATTTTTGGTGCTTGTTTTGTGTGTGTGTGTGTGTTATTGTGTATGCTAGAAGAAAGCATTTTAAGGAATATATTTCCTTGATTACAGAAAGGAGACTTGAAAAAAACAAATGCATGTTTCATCTGTTAAAAAGTACAGTGGTTTCTGTGAACTAGAAATATTCTCATGAAAATATAAGCTGTTCATGTCCAATTTGCTTATTCTTTATTACCTTTTTGAAGAGTGGTATAAATACAGAAAATCACTCTAGTTAGAGTATGATACACAGGTGAAAAGTCAAAATATTACCAGCATACAGAAGCCCTCTCATGTGCCCGTTTTCTCACTTGGCAGAGTAACCATCCGGCCAGGACTACCTTCATTCATATAGTATTTGGAATCATAGGCCATGGACTCTTGCCTGTGTAGCTGGAATCACACTCTTGTGTATCTGCTGTGTTTCATTCTGCACTATGTTTATGAAGTCATCACACTTATCCACAGTCACATAAAATGTTTATTCTCATGACTGTAGTATTTTATTGCATGAATATACCACACTTTGTTTATTTTTCTTGGGCATTTTGATAGTTTCCAGTTTGGGGCCATCATAAACAGATTTCCTACAAACATTCTACTACATCTTTGGTGAAAACAGGTGCATGTTTCTGTTAATGGTAAGGGACACTTATGTTCAGATTGAATAGATGTTGCCAGTTTTCCAACCAATTAACATTCTCATCAACAATATATGAGAGTTTCTGTGACTTCCTTTTCACCAACACTTACTACCCTTGTTATTTTAGTCATTCTTGTATATGTCTAGTCATATCTCATTATAGTTTTATTTTGCACTTCTCTGATCATTAATGGGATTGAGTTTATTTTCATTTATTGATTGATCATTTGAATATTCTGTCTTTGAGATATCTAGTCAAGTGTTTACCCCTACTTGCATTGGGTTCTTTTATCCTAATGATTTGCAGAAAATGTTCATTAATTGCTAGTATCTTCTTCCATTTATAGTTTTCCTTTTCACTCTGTTATGAACCTTTTGATGAACACACTTTCTTTTTTTGCTATATGTTGTAAAAGACTCCCCCACCCTCAGGTAATCAACATAGCAATCACCTCATATTTTACCACCACATTTTTTGGGGTAAGAACACTTCAGTTTTATTCTCTTAGTAAATTTCAATTATACAATTAAATGTAATCAACTATAGTCCTCATACATTATACTAGATCCTCAAACCTTATTCATCTGAAAGTTTATATCTTTAATCAACCTCTCCCTTATTTTAGTATGTTCCAATTTATTATTTTTATTCTTTTTCAGCATTTTTTTCCTGATTAACAGCTCTTTCTAGTTTGTAGTCATTAACATATTCTTGTAATTATAGGGTAATTAGAAGTCAGTACCAACAATAAGGCTATACAAAGGAAACAGCATATTCAGCTTGGTTAAGCAAATGCAATTGAGCAAATGACTGACTAAGCAATAAACTGTGAAGAAATGAAGCTATTAGCATCATAATTAGTCATTTTAAATTGTGTCAATTTTAAGGATGAAATAACAAGCTTATTAGCTTGCTTTTAAAGATTTCTTGTATATCTGATTTCAGAAATAATCAGGATATTACCTGCGATGACAGACTTCATCATTTTCTATATGCTACCAAAGAAAGGATGCAGTCCTTTGTACTATTATAGAGGACACAATGTACAAATGGTGAAAGTAGGAATGAAGATAAAAAGGAAACATAGGCCTAAGGTTTTTCAGATGTACATTATCTATTGGCAAAGGTCAATGTAAAGTACTTCTCCATTTTCACCTGTTCTTGTTATTTGGTAAATGTGCTGGTCAGGGCAGTTGCCTTTTGGTGATAGGGATTCTTTCTTTGAATGTTAAATGTTCTGGAACATCAGATTAAAACAGCATTCCCTACTACTCTCCCCTGACTCGAGGAAGTTAGTATTTTGACATAGGAGTAGACAGTAGGTGTGATCAACTCTATTTTTTTTTTTTGGTTTCTCATATAAGGTAATAACAGTACTCACTATTGATTCAGAATATTTGTGGCAAATCAAAAAATACTTGGGAGGGGTAATGTAATTACTTTGAATAAGGACTTACGTTTAGATAGAGAAAAACTTTCTTTGTGATTTATGTGAGGGTCTTCAGAAGCTGAAAGAAGTGTTGAGAATTTAGAGATTCTCTTTTTGAGGATAAGAGTTGGGTATAAAATGTCTGAGGGTTCAATAATGGAAGAATAGATGAAGACTTACTAAGATTGGTAATGAAATGGTTAAACCACATTGGTTTAATAGCACAAATATCCTCACTTACACAGTTCACCTGATTCCTGTAGGTTTGTACCAGGTGGAAACAAATGTCTTCAGGGACAGACGCAGCCTTTTTTTTTTTTTTTTTTTTTTTTAATTTATTTGTGGCTGTCCACGTTTCCCAACACCATTTTTTAAAAAGGATTTTCTTTCTATATTATATGAAAAAGATTAACTCTCCATATATATGTGGATTTATTTATGGGATCTTCATTTTATTCCGCTCGTCTGTTTCTCTGTTTTTGTTCCAATATCATTTTATTTTGATCACTATCATTGTGTAATATAGTTCAAAATTAGGGAGCTTGATACCTCCATTTTTCTTCTTTTCTCTTAGGATTGTTTTGTGTATTTGGAGTCTTTTGTGGTTCCATACAAATTTAGGAATTTTTTAATTCTATTTCCTTGAGTAATGGCACTGGAGTTTTGATAAGTATTGCATTAAAATCTATAAATTGCTTGTCATTTCCAAGGTTCCGATTGCTGTCTTTCCATTTCAGTGTCTTATTCCTTTGACAGAATCTTATAGATTTTACTATATAGTTCCTTTGCTTTCTATGTTAAGTTTATTGTCAGGAATTTCATCTTATCTTGGTGCAATTTCAGATGGCATTATTTTCTTAATTTCACTTTATTCTAACTCATTGTATGTAGAAACAAAATATTTTTGTTTATTGATTTTGTATCCTGCAATATCACTGTATTCATTTATTATTTCTAGTAACATTTGCTAGAGTCTTGGGTTTTCTTTATGTTGCTTATTTTTTGAGATAACATTGGTTTACCTGACCAATTATCTCATTTTATAATTGGGAGGACTATATCTTAAAACTGATTCACAGGAATAGTTTCATGCATCCTCCGATGTGCATCAGCACATCTTACCCATCCAGAGCATCCATATCCCTGTATCTTATTATACAATGCTCCTCCCTCCTCTTTGTTCCTATTCCAATCCTCCCTCCCTATCTAGTAGCTTCAATTCTTCAGTTATATTTCTAAGGTTTGTTTTGGCTTAGTTTTGTCAGTTCCTTTATTTTGTTTCTCTATATTCCACATAAGCGAAATCATCTGGCATTTGATTTTTCTCCTTTAGACTTAATTGACTTAACATAATCCCCTTTAATTTCATCCACTGTTGTAAATGGCAAGAGTTCATTGTACAGATCAATAGTATTCCATTGGGCAGATTCTTGATTGCTGTGTGAGTTTAGGCAAGTCACTAAACTTTCTGTGCCTGAGTTTTCTCATCTAGAAAGTGGTGATAATAATAACACTACCTATCTCATAAACTGCTGTGAGCATTAACTGAGTTAACATATATAGAGAGGAACCAAACTTGGTGTGTGCAAAAGCTGGTGTCAGCTCTGCTTTACTATTAGCACTATATAGTTTACAGAAGGCTCTTCCATACAGCAAGCAACTTGTTTGATTCTTATGAGAATTCTGTGAAATGTGAATATATGTCTTTACCTCATTTTGTAGTGAGGAGGACTAGATCTTACAGCTGATCAGAGGCAGCATGTATATGAGCACCAAAATAATAAAAATAATGATGTGAAATTAGAAATCCACCTGACAATTTTATATACTTCTTGGAAAATATACGTTTGGAGAAAGAATTAGGCATAATTACTAGTTTCCAATACCAGTAGTCTTGTCACTGCCCTGTTGCTAACATCAGGTACTCTATCATTCTATAGAGGGTATAAAGCATACTCGAAAATTCAGTTATATTATTATGAGGGAGAATTGCAGAGATTATCTCCTGATATCATATTGGGAGCCTTCATTTATTTAACTCTTAGCATGGTCTTATGCCTGACTAAAGAGGGGAAGCAACAGAGATGGTGTGAATTACACAGGAGGCTTCCACTTCCCCGCAGATGGTAGATGGGGTATGGTTCCCTGGAATATAGAACTATTCTTGAGGTATTGGGAAGAAAAAAAGGCCAACATCTCTATACAGAAGTTTTTGTTCCTGAGATTGTGTTACCAAAATCTTCTCTTACTGTGTGTGTCTTGGCTCCTTTCTGTGTACGACACCTGGCTTGGGGCTTTGCATATATTTATGTGCTCATGAAAGAATAGTTCAGTGAGTAAACAAAGGACTAGCATGTATATGAGTCCCAAAATAATAAAAATAATGATGTGAAATTAGAAATCCACTTCAAAATTTTATATACTCCTTGGCAAAAAAAAAAAAATACATTCAGAGTAAGAATTAGACATAAATACTAAATAAACTTTTGGAATTATTCATAGATTTAATGGATGCCTCCCATCCTGCTTCGCCAATAGACTAATATAACAATTCATCTATTTCACTTTTTAGAATAAAAATATTTACCCAATTTAACATTGCAATCTACAAGTTC
Source organism: Talpa occidentalis (assembly GCF_014898055.3). Taxonomy (NCBI): domain Eukaryota; kingdom Metazoa; phylum Chordata; class Mammalia; order Eulipotyphla; family Talpidae; genus Talpa; species Talpa occidentalis. The sequence goes on along the minus strand of NW_023602073.1, from coordinate 90,783,817 downwards.
CAGTCCCCTTTGCCCTGCCTTCTTTTTCTTTTTTTGTAAAGATTTATTTATTTATGCATACAAGAGCTGGGGTACAGGCCAGAGGTATGGGGGGGGGTGAGAGGATTCACCAGAGACACAGTGGGGAACAGAACAGGCAGACTGACTGAAATACACTGCTGAGGGGAGCAGTGGGCAAGTCACGAGAGGTCTGCTGAGCAATGTGAGCAGCTCCCTGGCTGAGGATCGAACTTGTGCTGCAGAGGCTGCGGACAGTTTCATAGGTTGTGTCTTATCCCCTTGTGCCACCAGGGAGACCCTTACCTTATTTTTCTTTTTTATAGAACTTCCTACCTCCTACTACAAAATAAAATGTACTTATTTATTATGTTCCTTATTGATTATCTGACTGCACACCAGTGGAACTCTACCCTAACAAGGACTGTAATCGTTGCTTTGTTCACTAACTCATTTCAGAGCCCTAGAACAGTTTTTAGACTATATAAGTGCTCAATAAGTATATTTTGAACAGACATTTAATGGCTTCTTTCTATGTGCAAGATAATGTGGGTGGTATTATATATATGAAAAGACCATTTCAATGAATGTAAACATATACATGTTTATTTATACAAAGAGCTTATATATGTATATATATTAAATTTCAAAATATTAAATATTTAAAATCATATATGTGTGCATATGTGTATATGTGTGTTTTTATGTATAATACTTATATATAAAATTAAACAAAGGTCTGTGCCTATCTTGACGAGTTTTGACCTGATCAAAATATATCTTTGCTCCCCTGTGTTTCATCCCAGTGAATGACAAACTCTGAGGTATTCAGATCACCTCTGAGGGCCTTTCCCAGCTACCATATGCCTCTTCCTGCTCCCTCTCATGCTCCAGTATGCAGCTGACAAACTACAAGCCTGAGGGCAGCATCTGGCCTGCACCTGTGTATTCTTGGGCATTCCAGGAGTTTGAAAATCTTTAACTCAGTTGCCAACATTTACAAAATCTGGAAAATTCTCATAAATACGCAGATTTCCACCTCTCTTGCAAGGTCTCTAGTATTTATGGATGCTGGGCTGGCACCCCAACTGGCCCTGATAGGCTGGGGCTGAGCAGCAGCTGGCCTGTCAGATGAGTGGAGAAGGCATGTGCCCTCCTGGTCACCAGTTTCCCTATTAGGGTCACTCACCCATTCACCTCCCTGCTTGACCCTGGAGAGATGAGTTTGCAGTTCTTGTTTTAGCTTAAGACTGTTTCCCTACCCCATCTCCCATGCTAGGAATTCAACACTGCTGTAAACTGTTGGAAAGATGGGAATTGATAACAATGCTCAATTCACACTGATTGGCTGCTACACATTCTTTTTATATCTAGGAACTGGCATGTATTAAATAAAAACTTGATAGTTCAGAAAATGGGTGTACAAGATTTTGAACAATTACTTAGCTTTGATTGCTGAGTGAAGAACATTTATTTCTAACCATTATTCCTTCTAAATTTTTTTCTTCTATATAATTATTAGGCATGGCAGCAAAAATCCAAGAAAACTCTTAAGGTTCATTTTTTTTCTCCCAGTTTGCATGCAAGTGTGTATCCTGTATCCTGTATGGACACCAGAAGGATTTTGTCTTTATCTTGTAAGATGGCTTCCTTTCAATATGGAGCTGACAGATGGGATTGAGACAAGGTTTGCAATTCCTTCACTGCCGTCAATATAATATGCTTATTAGGTAAACAGCCTCAAAAAGTAGCACTATATCTCTTTGAGGAAAAACATGGCTTTGGGGTATAATGGCTCAGCATGCCACAAAACAGCTTCCTGTTGATCTACCTTCTTTGAAAGGCAAGTTTACCACTTGAACTTGTTCAAATGTGTCTATTAGGAGAGTATGCTTTTAAAAATAATCCTCCATTGGGCAAAATAGCACGATAAGCTTGCCCATTCTATTATCACAGTGGCTTGCCAACTGATGTATGAATTCAAGAAGAGATACCAAGCATACTTAGATCCAAATAAAAGCCCATTAAAAGAAAGCATATATCTTAATGACAGTGAATGAAGGGATACAACTCATTTGCCCTCTTCACCCTGAATGGAGAACACAAGATGTGGGTAAATCTCCTTGGGTTATTTCTCTATTCTTTTCTTTTTCCTTCCTGCTGTTCCTGCTGACAAGGATGAAAAGACTATCATGTGTGAGCTAATTCATGTCAGGTGTTACTGAGCCATCAGCAGGAAAGTGTGGGTGTAAATGTAAATTTTCATTGCTTTGAAAAAACATTGCTAAGCAATTAATTAAAATATTGTCATTGATGCCACTACTACAGTTTAAGTGACCCAGTGCTCAATAAAGGGTGGCCGCTTTTAAGTAAAAGAGGGAAACAAATGGCTCAAAATGCTTGCTGGAAAATAAACATGCAAATTACACTCAGTGATCCAGACACTGGGGTGTCTGCAGTAGACTGGTGGGGAAAAGAGGCCTCTAGGACCAGGGTGAACCAAAGTCATGGAAAACCATCCGAAGGTTGAATCCTGAAGGATGAATGTGAACCAAATGCAGTGTCAAGATGCCTGGGGGCTTCCGCATACAAGGGGAATTCGATCTGATGGGTAGGTTGCTGCAGATGAAATACTCAGGAAGTGCTCATGGTTAGGTGAACATAGCAGCCAAAGAAAGGGTCAGGAAGTAGAGTCTAGTGGCGCACAAAGGAGAGGGTCACAGGCAAAAGTGATGTTAAATGTTAGGCCTCAGTTGAGTGGAACAAGGTGCCGGGTCTGATGGGGAGAAAAAACATAAATTATGAAATGGAGGAAGTCCAGTCTCAGTCTTATGGATCACACAAACTCAGTGTAGGCCAGGAAGGCTATAGCTCCCAATAATCACAGGAGTGCAAGGCTCATATCGTCACCATAGAACCACAGTGATAAGATGATTCCAGACCCTACCTGCCGAGGGGAGCTCTGTCTGCTGTTTTATTACCAGTGTTGGTCCACAGGGGTCAGAAAGAAGCTGGATGAAAAAGGAACTCTCCTACATTGCTGGTGGGAGTGCAAACTGATCCAGCCACTATGGAAAGCTGTCTGGTTCCTCAGTCTACTAAAAATGGAGCTACCATATGACCCAGCAATTCCACTCCTAGGGATCTACCCAAAGGACACAAAAACATTGATTCCAAAGAACATCTGTACCCCTATGTTTATTGCAGCACTATTTATAATAGGTAAAACCTGGAAACAATCCAAATGCCCCAAAATAGATGACCTGATCAAGAAGATGTGGTGTGTATACACAATGGAATATTATTCAGCAATCAAAAAAGATAAACTCATGCCATTTGCAGCAACATGGATGGAGCTAGAAGGAATTATCAGTGAAATAAGCCAGAAGGAAAAAGAAAAATATCGGATGGTTTCACTTACAGCAGGACTATAGGGGAACCAAATAAGACATCAGTGTAAAAAATAATAACAGTAGAAAACACAACAAACCAAAACCAGATAATTATAAACCAGAGACATACTGCAAGGGAAGAGGAGGGAGAGGGATCAGAGGGAGGGAGGGAGGAGCACAGGGGACTGAGGTGATGGTGCACGGGTGCATTGGTGAAGGAAACTCTATGGGGACTACACCTGAGGGGGTGGGGGGAAGCAAATATTGTTTGAAAATGAACAATGATGTAAAAAAAAAAATGGGAAAAAAAAAGAAAGAGGCTGGAGCAGGACTAAGAAGCCAGGAGTTTACAGGTGCCAATGCTGGCAAAACTATCTGAGCACCCTCCCCCATACACACATAGCCATCTGGAAGGATATACTAGACAATAGTAACAGTGAATGGGTACTTTGCTGCTTTTTGAAGGTTTGTTTTTATTGCTGCTTAATTTTTTCACCATGTAAAATGAAAATACTATGAAAAGTTTTGTAATAATTCTGCAACTATATTGTGTATTACGTAAATTGAATTTACACTTGAAGCAGGTTGAAAGTGTGTCACTGGAAAACAAAAACCAGTAAAGTGGGGAAAGTTTCAGTTTACTAATCTTAATTATACTATCACCTTAAAGAAAAGCCTGTAAGTTCATTAATATTCAAGATTTAACTTTCGACCATAAAATACCAATGTTTCTATCCTATCCTATCTGGGTCCTTAGTTCCAACCAGTTTCCTACATCTGCCTTGGAAAGGAAGATGGAAGTTTGATCTTTACCCTGTGAGTCATGCGAACTTTTGTTTTGGGGAGGACTAAATCCTTTAAGCATTTTGTGGTGTTCCCACCTACTCCCTTTCGGTGAGATCAGTGATTGGGAATATCACGTAGTGATTTCTAGGTCTTCCTTGCCCTTACTGGAAAGGGCATGACCACTTAAAAAAATAGATGTTTGAGTGAAGTTAGGATGACTAAGTTATATTCTCACTCAACCATTTGTCTGCACATTGTTTTGCTTGTATATCCTGATTTCCAGGTCAAAATGTTCTCTTTATTTTTTTAGCTTGGCAGGGAAGCATCGAAGGGATATTTTTTGTGGGACAACTTTGATGATGTGATTTTTTTTAATTCCTTGGTCAACAAGGGCTCATATCAGCTAGTAGAGAATGACATTTGATTAGGACAAATGAAAACAAGTATTAAATTGATGGCATAGATAATGAGGAAATAATTTTATGGATTTTCAAACCCAGTGTCTAATCAATCAAAAAAACTCTAAAGTTAATCTTTGAGAATTGTCAGCAGGAAGCTTTCTGTGAACTGCCCTCAGGGTTGATTTGGTTGCTAGTGGAAAAAAAGAACACAATAATGTTACTGGTGAAAACTGAGGCTGTTTTATACATCTGTTTATTTAATATCTGAAGTCTTATCCTCTTTACTACCAGCAGCAGCCAACTTCTTTCTAAATTTATATCTTTATCCATCTGTCTTCAGAACTGTTGGAAGGAGGTCTATGTCAGTGAGCAGAAATGGATGGGGTTTTCATCTCAAATTACTTCGATTAAAGTATGGCTTACATTTGAAATACAGCCCATCATTTAAAAAGAGATACAAGCATTGAGGATCTGCTTTGTATTCTGGAAGTTACTTTTTCTGTCTGCCCACTATCTTGTTAGTTTCAATACCTATTCTGAGTTTGCATACTTTCCATTCTCTCTCTTCATCTGGAGAAATTGTCTGATTCTGCTTTTATACTGTATTTTTTCATGAAGTCTCCTTAGACCATTTCAGCCATTACTGCTTCTGCAGTATTCTAAAGTTTTTGCAGAATACAACCCAAAAAATGAGAACAAATTTTGTTTTTAATGTTTGTTGCCACTTCATATGCATAGATTTTGTCTTTATAACAAAACTTTAAGCTTGGTTAAACTTTAAGCTGCCGAAAGAGAGGAATGTCTTATAAACTGAATTTCCCCTAATATTTCTAGCACAACATTGATCATATTCTAGGCTAAGACTTCAGTTAAGATGAACTGTCCTGGGGGCCTCTGGGGCTTCTCTGGTGGCTCAGGGGTTAAAGACAGTGCTATCAAGCTACCACCAGCTACTGCAACATGAGTTAGGGGGCAGATACCCATGGCACAGCAGACCTCTCCTACAGTACCACTCAATGAGCCTGTTCTGCTCCCCACTCTGTCCCTGGTGAATCCTCTCTCACACACACCCCCTCATACATCTGGCCTACACTCCAGTTCTTTTTTTTTTTGTTAATATAATTTTATTTATTTATTTATTTTTTTGTTTAAATTTTATTTTTATATTCCCCATACAATTACAACCCCCTTGTTTTGACCCCAAGCCCTCCTTTCCCCACCCCCCACCCCCCATAGAGTGTCTCTGGTTCATAGTTGTTTGTTGATTTTGATATTTTCTTATAGTTATTCTTTTTCCTGGTCCCTTAATTAAGTTTTCTAGATTCCTACTATGAGTGAGACCATCCGGTATTTTTCTTTTTCTTTCTGGATTATTTTGCTGAGTATGATCCCTTCCAGCTCCATCCATGTTGCTGCAAATTGCATGTGTTTATCTTTTTTGATTGCTGAGTAATATTCCATGGTGTATTCCAAGATGTACCACATCTTCTTGATCCAGTCATCTATTTTTGGGCATCTGGGCTGTTTCCAAAGCTTAGCTATTGTAAATAGTGTTGCTATAAATGTAGGGGTGCAGGTGCTCTTTGGAATTGATGTTTCTGTGTCCTTTGGGTAAGTACCTAGGAGTGGAATTGCTGGATCATATGGAAGCTCTATGTTTAGTAGGTCAAGAAATCTCCACACAGCTCTCCATAGTGGTTGGACCAGTTTGCATTCCCACCAGCAGTGCAGGAGAGTTCCTTTTTCTCCACATCCTCGCCAACATTTGTTGTTGCTAGTTTTTTTTAATATGTGCCACATTCTCACTGGTGTAAGATGGTATCTCATGGTAGTTTTGATTTGCATTTCCCTGATTACAAGTGATGTTGAACATTTTTTCATATGCCTGTTGGCCATTTGCATTTCCTCTTCAGAGAAGTTTCTTTTTAGCTCTTCTGCCCATTTTTTGACTGGATTATATTCTTTGTTTTTGTTGAGTCTCATCAGCTCTTTGTAGATTTTTGTGATCAGTCCTTTATCATTAGTGTTGTGCGCAAAAATGTTTTCCCAGTTGGTGGCGTTTCTCTACACTCCAGTTCTTATATGCATAAATAAATAAATCTTAAAAAAAATTAACTGTCCTGGAGCTGCAGTGATTTTGTATAATAAATTATCCTGGTTTGAGTGTGGTGCTTCCTGTTAGGCCCCTGACTAACACAAAATGATATATTTTAGTTGTATAGGAGACAGTTATTTTTAAAATGCCATGACTTTTTCATTTGTGGAACCAATAATCCTTTTGTAAAGTGGAAAAACACCTTCTAATTTATAATTTATGTTAACAGCTACAATTTTGAAGGTTTTTTCCCATGGCATTTTCACGTAGAACTAAGGAAAAATAAAAAAAAAAAAAACCATGGAAAAGGATGACATTTTATAAATGGTAGTTTCTGATCCAGTCTGAACACAGGGCTAGAGGTGTTTGGGTTTGGTGGTGCTGTTACGGCTTATTCTGTCTTTGAGTTCCCTCCTTGAATTCAATTTTAGCCCCAAATTTATCTTTTCCTCTTTTTCCCACTCTTCATCTTCAACAGGTTGCCAATTTGAATTCTGAGTGCATATGGTGGATATCAGACACTAGAACCCTTTATGGTCTGAATGAATCACTACACAGTTTCCACCCTCAGAATTAAAGCAACTGGTGGTTTAGTGACTCTCTATTCTATGACTTTATATGGCATTGCTCTGTGTGATTCCTTAAATGATTCAAGCCCTCTGAAATTTCTTCCCTGAGATTTTGCAAATTCATTCAAAACCTCAGAAAAGATGCTGATGAGAAACCATGTTTGCTAACTAAGTAAATCCCCTAAAATAAGAGAAATGGGTACTGTATATGACTCAGCAATGTGTGAAAACAGATTACAAATTATTCCAATGGTTATACTAGATGATGTCTAGATGATTACTAGCTCATACTAGATGATTACTAGGGCCTTCTTGTAAAGCAGCTGGGGTCAGTATTAGGTTTCTGACTTGCTGCTGATTCTGACATTGAGGTGAGCCCATGTGCCAATTTTAATGTATATATATGTACTTTGTAACTTCCCAAGCTTTCTTTACACAAAAAGAGCTGCTGATGCAGCTACTCTTTGTTCTCTGAAGATATCTTCTTGCTAATCAATGTAATGGGTGAGGACCAGAAAACAGTCACCCACCAGACCAAGGCTACAGACAGAGTAGATATTCTTCCATGGTGACCTGGACTGACAGCCAACAGCCAATGAGACTAATGCTGACCTTCAATTTGGAGATAGGGAAGGGATAAAAGAGAGACTTAGGCATCAAGTTTCCTGCCCCTGAGCTTTGGCAATATAATTCAGTGACATTGTCTAACACAGATGGCCAGAGGCAAGGATACTGCACAATGTTGCTGGTGAGAGGCATGGAAACATGTGTCTGGGCCCTTTACCTCTATCACAAAGCTAATGAGCATCTCATACAGAGCAAACTCCTGAGAATCAGGCAGTCTTTTCCTATCTTTGGATTACTCCAACTATTGGGTACTGTTCCTTTATATTTGGTATTTACATTTATTGTATTCAAGCTATCCTTTCATATGTCTGTATGAAACTTCCAGTTTATTTGGGCAATGTTGAGGACATTCTGGTTTGTGTTTTGTGTAACTGGATTTAAGTTTAGTCAGTATAACTCATAAGGTAATGGAAAAAGGAGATTTGGAGTAAGATTTGGCAGTTTGGGAAAGTGAAAGGATTATGTGTTTTATTAATCATCAAAAATAGTATGCCTTTCTGAGTAAAAAATATTTATGCTCCATCTCAATGTAAAAATTAATTTATATCACAAATAGTTCAGATTAGATGACAAACTAAAAATAGAAAACCAGAACCAAGGTAAAAGGAAAATACAAATATGCCATCCATACTAGATTTGATTTGACTGTTGGTCATAACCAATGAACAATTGTCTTAATTAGAGAAGAGAAAGTAACTCAGTTCTTCAGGGGAAGATTTATTTAGCTCTAGATTAAAAGAGACTCACTCAAGGTGTCAATATACTAAGCACTGAGGCATGTCATAAACAATGTCCTTAGCAGTTTTATAGTAAACAGGGAAGTTTTTAATGGTTGTTTCTCACCAGCAACACTGTGCAGTATCTTTGATGGATATGCAAAGGTTGTGCAACAACCTTTGATGAAAGCTAGCACAGTAGTGTTAGCGCTTAGTGAAGTCACTTCTGAAAGGAGCTAGATTTCCCCAAGAGCTCAATTTTATAGTCTTTGAGAGGTTCTATTTGATTCAAAAATAATATTCATGATTTATTAAATTAAATTTTAAAAAATATTTTGCAAATAATACATGCATACACATAATACTGGTAAATCAAATGATGCCAAAATGTATAATATTAGAAGTAACTATTTCTACCTCACTACCTCCTCTCCAGGTAGTCCAATTTTCCAGAAGAGATTATTCTTTATTTCTCTTGGAATTGACTGATAGAATTTTAAAGTACACTTTATTTCTTGATTCATCAGCTTTTTAAAATTTTTTTAAAAAAGATTTCTTTATTTATGCATATAAGAACTGAAGTATAGTACCAGAGGTGCAGGAGTGTGTGTGTGAGAGGATTCACCAGAGAGAGTAGGGAGCAGAACAGGCAGATCGACTGAATACACTGCAGAAGGAAGCAGCGGGTGAGACAGGAGAAGTTCTGCTGTGCCATGTGGGTTAGCTCCCTGGCCGGGGATCAAGCTTGCAAGGCAGTGGCTGGGGCTAGCTTGATAGGGCTGTCTTTTAACTCCTGCGCCATCAGGGAGGCCCCGAGTCAACTTTAGACCATATAAGCCCAGTGATTTATATGATGAGGAATTAAGAGACCTTCAATCAATTTCTGTCTTTGCTTCTCTGTTTCCTAAATGTATTAGTTATATTATTCTCAGTTCTTTTCTGGCACTTGCCTTTAGGGCTATATTTTGATATGGAAATTCTATATACATTTATGAACTATGCACACAGAATGAGAGTTTTAATACTTCTTTCTTCTTTTAACACTTTCATCTATACCTCCTAATCCTGATTCTATTATATTGCTTTATATATTATCAAGGTTTGTAACATTTGCATTATGTCCTTTAATTATATTTTCTTCAATTTTTTTTGTATATGGTTTCTAATGGATAACATTTAGCATGTTAAATAACATATTTTATATATTAATATGTCCTGTATATAGTGAATATGGTGTTACTATGGAAGCAAATAGTATAAATCTACAGAAGAGACCTATGCGTTCCCTTATTTGCTTTTTTTTGTTGTTGGAGTGCTCAGGGCTTAATTTTGTTTGGTTTCTCTTCTCAGTTTACCTTGATGTGAGATGAGGGAAAGAGGAAAATTAAATACTGATCTCAGTTTGAGGAATTTAGATGGTTTTCTTTTCTTCCTCTCCTTTTTCTGCACAGCAAGTTCTGTTTGGTGCCTTAGTTGTCTTAACTTCCCACCTTGCCTCCCAGCTGCTCCTTTCTGCCATAGGTCTTGAGTAAGAAGCCTGAGTCTCCTGGCCAAGGGAATTAGCTCTGGTTCACAAGGGTCACACTGTGGGACTGGGGCTTGGCAAGCAGGAAGCACAAGCTGGGCATGTCCCCCATTGTTCAGCTATGGCTGCAAACAATGGCCATTACTGCCCCTCCACCACTGCCACACCTCTTCTGAGGTGCCCAGGGTGTAAGTTCTGTGTGCTCCTTGATGTTTTTCAGGAATTAGTGATTTATCTTACCAGTCTTTTCTCTGTTTTTGGGCCCACAATGGAGCCCAGCTTGGCTCAGCCTGGAGTCTTTTGTGGGTGGGGGTGGGGGTGGGGAGGAGCTTTCTTGGCTTACTCTGGTCACAGAGTTCCCAGAGTCCCAGGTCAGACCTGCTGCCAAGTGCCTGAGCAAAGTCTGTACCCTTTGTCAGGGCCTGCTCCACTGCTTGCCAAGACCTACTGCTTCCAGCTCCCATTCTGGGGCTCACTGGGGTATGCAAGGACCTGTCATGGAGGGCTTGCTTCCAGGTCCTATCCTTGGGCTTGCTATGGCCTTCTGGGGTACCTCATCAGTGTCTAATCTGCTCCTTGTGGAATCCATTGTGTTGCTGGGGCTCACCTTGACCACCTATGCTACCCACTTGGCCTGTTTCACTTCTTGCTGGAACCCCCTTCCTCTGGACATCACTCCTAGTGTGTGCAGAGATCAGCTGTTTTCCTTCAGGAGATACTGGCTTTGTGCTGCTGCAATCTAGCTGTGAGTATGTGGAGGAGGTGAACCTGGTATCTTCTCTCTATCACAATCTTGATGCTTCCCTTGCCTAAATATTTGTAATACATTTCTATCCAGTTTCCTTGAATCTTCTCTTGACTTCCTTTATTTCCAGTACATCAGTTCAAAGCGCTATATCACTACTCTGCTTAAAACTCTTCAATAGTTTCCTATTTCACTCTGAGTAAAAACTGATATTTTACCAGTGGCCTCATAGGTCCCATGTAATTTGGTTTCTAGTATATCTCACTTTGGTTACTCTATTCCAACCACATGGCCACCTTGGTAGTTCCAGAATATAACATGCTCTTGCCTAAGCGCCTTGACACATAAAACCCCCAAGGAATGCTCTGCTGAATAGCTTTTTCTGAATAGCTTTTTCCTCACCTCTTCCAAATCTTGCTTCTGATATGACTTTCCCAGTCAGGCTGCCCTGATAACACTACTTAAAATTACTTCCTTGCAACATTCCTTATCCCTGGTGGATTACTATCTAATAGTTTAAATATTTTACTTTTTTATCTTGCTCATCATCTGTTTCCCACTACTAGAATGTAAAAAACCTTTGTGGAAAAGGATTTTTATCTTTTCTGTTTATCATTGTAACCCCAGCACATAGAGTTGTGCTTGGCTCAAAAAGAAAAAAAAATTAAATGAATGGACTATATTACCTACTTTCAAATATTTCATTGAACTTCATGCTGGAGAAACATAGAAACAGTATATACAGAAAAGCAATATAAGCTATGTGGGTAGTGATGTTTAAAATTGTCTTTATTTTGTTCTGAAAAAGGGAAAGACTTTTAGGTTTAAGATAATTTTTCTCAGGAATTTAAAAATGTTAAATTATTGTTCATGATTACCTTTTCAAAATACAGAAAATTTCAGATTCTTTCAGACAATTCATATTCCCAGCTGGAAGTTTCAGGATTTCTTTATATCCTTGGTTAATTCATTTATAGAGTATATATCTAGGTTTATGTTTTAAACTCCCCTTGTAATATTTGAAGAACTATTTTTGTCTCTAGTTCAGAGAAATTTTATTCTATTATTTCTTTTCTTTTTCTTCCTCTCCCTTCCTCCTGTCCTCACTTATGGTCCCTGTAATCTCTTTCTCAAACACCTTTTGGACACAGTTCAATCCACCTGGATTACCACTCATATTTTCCATTGCTTAAATATCTTCTGTTTGGGGAGATTGCTTTGATTTATCTTCATCTCACTAACATTAACTGTGTGTATTATATTATTCAGCTCATTCACTTCCTTTTTGCAAATATATTTTTAACTACATAAATCTCTTCTTTGTTCTCTGATTGCTTTCTTTTTCATAGAGTTGGTTATGATAAAAATAGCATCTCCCAAATGTCTCTGAGGATGCTAATTCTGATGTTTAAATGACCTTTTTTTGTTCTGTTGTTTACTTCATGGTTAGCAATTTTATAATTTCATTTTAGGCTCTCTCTTTCATGCTGTTAGTTTTCCTCACTTTTTCTGATAGTTCTGTGGCCCACCTATATTTTGATAGGTGATTCACAGGCATTTCCTCTGAAATTTGGTAGGCTAGGCCTTTAATAACATTTATTTTTATTTGGTCACAAAAAAATGGATATCCATTGTATAAAGTATATAAAATACAGAAAAATATAAAGAAAAAGATCGCTTCCCTCTCATTATTTCAAGACATACTAGGGTACACTGGGAAAGTCAAAGGTCTCCTATGTCATAAAGATTATAGTCTAATAGAGGAGAAGACAGAAATAAAATAATCATACAAATTAGGGCATAATTACAAATTGCTGCAAGCAACATATGGAAAAAAAGACACAGTTCTATGCAGTGGAAAAAGGAAAACTGGGCTGAACAAGGGTGACAGTGATGTTTTCCTATAGGGAACTGCAATTATGTCCTGTGTAGGTCTTAAGTGGGTAAAGAGGAGGAGAAAATGATGTGAGAGAGAAAAAACACCTAAAAAAAAATTTCTGTGTCTGGAGAGGAATGTAGTTTTAAATTAAGAAAAAAGCCAGTGCGATGGAGTGTGAGAATGGAGAGAATGGGGTAGAGGGACATGGAAAGGTAATCAGAAGTGAGAGTGCAGAGTCTGTAGGTTGTGGCTAGGGATTTTTTCTTTATCTTAAAAAACAGTTGCAGGATTTTAGGGGAATTGGCATGATTAAAATTTTGAAAAGACTACTCTGTCTTCAACAAGGATAAACCATCAGAGGAAGAGGGTGGGTGTTAGAACACAAGTTCGGAGCTTATTACAGTGTTCAAATGAGACATGATGATCACTTAAACTGGAGTGGTGACTCAGGAAGTGGGGAGAAGTAGTTACATGGTAGGAATCAAGAATGCCCCTGAGATTTTTGACTATCAATTAAATGAATGGGGGTGCGATATACCGGCAGGGAACACTTTCAGGGGACTATGTTTGTGGGAGTTTTTGAGTTCTGACTTTTGTATGCTGGATTTGCAGACCCTTTGAGATAGTCAAGTGTAGACAATAATTACACATTTTTAAAGTTCAAAGAGAGGTCTGATATGGAGAGTCATAGGCCTAAAGGACTGAAGTGAAGGGGAGATTTCTTAACATGTAGAGTGGGTTCTAAAAAAGATGTCACCAGTTTATAACATATCAACAGAATAAGAGCCCTGTTTCTCAATACCCTTTACAATACTTTTCATAATTAAATTGTTTGACCTTTTTCAAATTGATAGGTTAAAAACTAGTTTATTCCTAATATTTTAGCCTAAATTTTTAAGTGAATTTGAGTGTCTGTTTAGCCATTAATTTTTTTTTGTAATTCTGTAAAATGTAAGTATATTTTTTTTGGGAAAAAGTCCATAGATTCATCACTTCTCAAAATGACCCTCAAATAGTCAGAATCATTAATTTGGAATTGTTCTTAACAAGGAAATTTATTCTGTGAATCTCAGTCTTGCAAATCTTTAATCGCTACCATCACTGTCCCATTCAGTTGCCTTGCCATAGGTTTATAGGTCCTTAGTGCACTAAGCCTTATGATTTCTGTCTCCCTAAGCTGGGCCCAAGTGTGGAATGATCAGACTGCTTCAGTTCAGGATCACCAGTGCAGACTGGGACATGTCTAGCATTCTCCACATTCTTCTCTTCTCTTTTTCATTTATCCAGAATCTTCCTGCCTCTAACACTTTCCTCCTCACAAACCAAGGAAGAATCTGGTGACATTTTCATTACACTATGACAAGAAACTCATTTCTGCCAATCTATTAACTTGATAATCAGCTTGCCAATAATTCTTTCTAATCACAGAAAGTGAGGTGGGCATCTGTGTCAGGCAGGGAGTAAGAGAAGTGAAACTACTCATTCCTATAATCATTAGCATTCAGGCTTGGCCCTCCTTGCTATCAGTGTTATGACTTAAGTTGTTGAAAGGCATTCCTGGGGAAGTCACTAGGGGGAGTGTGAGTCAAATTTTTCACAGGGAGAAGACCTGAAAAGGGGGGTTGGAATGCTGGGGCAGAGAAAACACTGAAAATTTAGAATGGAATTTGTGGGACTGTGTCCTGACTCTTACCCTGAGTGTGGGTCTGAATCTGCTAGAAGCCTAGTCCTTGGTGGAGGTTTCACCTGCCGCCAGAAAATCTAGGCAGGCTTGACAGAGGCTGAGGAGGTGGAGGGAGGAGCAACGTTCTCCATTATTTCAGAGACAGGGAGTGATGTAGAGTTGGTGTGATTCTTACGTACCCTTTCAAAAGTAGATACATGTCACATTGATCTTGCTTTGGTGTGCGCATATGATGTTTGTTATAACATACCTTTTTGGATGTGCTGTTCAGCAGCTAATGTTCAGTAAAGGAAGATCTTTTAAAATATGAGTTTCAGACACATGACATCAGATGGTAGATAAACATTTAGTGTACTTTTGTACACTTTGTGCAGACCACTATTCTAAAGACGATAGAGGGTAGATAGGCAAGGAAAAAAAAGGAAAAAAAGAAAGAGATATAACCCTTGGAAGGACAGTTTTAAACCTTGTTGGGAATTTTGCAATATTTTCATTTCTTTCCTTGATTCACTTCATCAATATCTCCTTCTTTATCTCACACTTCTCATGTTTTTTTTTCCTCTGTGCCTGTATTTGAAAACAAGCTTAAGTCTGTTTTCTAGTCTAAAGGACACTTTTTTTTTTAAATCTGATATTGCTCTCCAATCCAATTCTAAGCCCTGCCCTCAAATCACACCCCACCCCTCCATAACCAGACTTCTTGAAAGTGGTCACATTTCCACTGCTTTCTAATCAATCAATCTAGTCCTCATCAGCACTTTGGGTTCTACTCATATCACTACATGAAACCCTTTGGCAAAGGTCACAAAAGATAGCATGCTTTGGAAATGACGCCTCTTCTCCCCAACTCCCAGCTGCCCAGTTCCCTTGCACATGGACTGTCATGGTGAGGAATTTTTGTGTGTTATCTTGGAGATATTCTGTACATAAACAATAATATATATGTATATCTTTCCTTTTCATATAAAGATACCAGGCTGTATAGACTGTTTCGTACTTTCATTTTTGTATTCATGTATTTTCATAACAGGAGGCAGTTAATTCTATTTTAAGTGAAATTTGTTTCTTCATAAAGAACTAATAAAATGGATTTAGCCTATATGTTTTAAATGGACATCGAATGTTTTTTGTAATTTGATATTACAAAGAATGCTGTAATAAATAAAGGTGTATGTATGTCATTCCATAATGGTGTGACAGTAATTGCAGGATAGATTCAAGAATTGGAATTGCTGGAGCAAAGGTATGGTTTTGTGTGATATTAGTATTTATTACAAAATTATTATGACTCCTGCTAGAAATATGGGGAAATGCCTGTTTCTCCACCCTACTCAAACTTTTTGCTTTGTGCTAATCTGATAGGTGAAAGGCAGTATTTCTGAACTTTAACTGAGCATCTTTTCTATCGCTTAAGAGACAATAAATATTGTTTTGTAAATACTAATTGGATCATGTAATACTTTATATTTCTCACTGTTCCCCCTCACCTTTGGAATACAGCTCAAATTCCTGAAATAACCTTTCTTTTCCTTTAAGCCTTCTTTGTCCTAGCACCCCTTCCCCACAGTCAGCACTTCAGGCTTGCTGAGCTGCTTTCTCTTCCTGCTATACTGCTCTTCTGCTTCTGCTGCAAAGTTCCTCACGCCAGGACTCACATGGTTAACAGTTATTGTCTGGCAGCATTTAGACCCTCAGGGAGGCTCCAGTTCTCCATTTCCATGTGGCGTGTGCTTAGTTAGCTTTTGTGATTTTTTCTATCTCTAGTATACTTCTTGACAGGATGTTGGGCCTTAAAGATATTCTTTAAAGAATGAAAAGCTGAATATCACTACAACTAAATGGACTTTGTACTTAAAATGTGTGTGTGTGTGTGTGTGTGTGTGTGTGTGTGTGTATTCTCTCTGGTTTTTAAGTAGGATTTCAACTGAAAAATGAAAATTCTGATGCACTTTTCCTTATTCTATTGCTATCCAAGAATTTTCATTTTTCTTTTTCTTTTCCCTTTGAATTCAAAACAACTATAAAAATAAGTGCCTCTCAAAGTCCATGCAATTCAAAATTCATTTTGCTTTGAGATGTGGTAGTTCAAGCATTGTATGTTCTCTGTGGAAAGAAAAAATCAAATACTTGGGACATTATCTAAGTCTGACTTTCTGTTAATAGGAATGGAAAAATAGTTCACTAAAAGAACCAGTAATGCCTATGGCCTGACTGGACATCAGGACATAGAGTCTTCTTTTTTTAGACTCTAATATGACTTGCAGTAGACATAGTTCATTGTTCCAGTTTAGCTCCAAGCAAAACCCACTTCCACACCATGTCTTCAGGAGGTCTATTCTAGTAAAGAGAAGGAAGGTGATAGTGCTGGCCTCAGTTGGCCTGGTTAGTGGTCCCAACTCAGTCAACAACAAGCCCTATGCTTGGAAAGTTCTTTCCTCAGCAAATCAGGGGATTTAGACTGGTTGGTTGCTAAGCTCCCTGTCAGTGCTGATGCTGATATTCTTTTTTTTTTTTTTATGTTATGCACACAAGAACTGGGGTGTAGGCCAGAGGTGTGGAGGGGTGAGAAGATTCACCCAAGACAGAGTGGGAAGAGCAGAACAGGCAGATGTACTGAAGTACACTGCTAAGGGGAGCAGCGGGCCAGACATGGGAGGTCTGCTGTGCTATATGGGTCAGTTCCCTGGCTGGGGATTGAACTCATGTTGCAGTGGCTGCTGATACCTTGACAGTGCTATGTCTTTAACCCCTGTACCACCAGGGAGGCCCAGTGTTGATGTTCTTTAATTTAAAATATAGACTCTATAAATAGTATTTATAGTATTTACAAAACAATCAATTTATTAAGATTTAATTAACATCTTATAAGGGAGCATTATTTTCTAAGATTTCACTTTTACCAGGCATGGATATTCATTTATTCCTTTCCAAAATGATTTCATATCTACCTTTGGGCAAAACAATGTCATCTTAAACAGTGAAATGGAAATTTACCATCTTTTCATTTAGGAACTCCATTCCCTTGAAGACCTCACCCCTATACTTCTAGGGCATGCTGAAAGGTGACTTGCATGAGTCCATGATCCAGGCAAAGCATTCCCAGGCCCACTGCTATTGCAGGCAGAGTGAGCCTGAGAATGTCCTTTATTTCCCTTGTCTCTAAGAAGTTGGGAATCCTTTTCTACACTGAGCTGAAGTCTGAGAGGGCAGAATACAGAGGTGGCACAGAGACCACTAGCTGTCCTAGGCCTCCAGAGTTCTGCTTCTTGCAAACACCAATATTCTTACACTTCCTGAACCTGAGGACTAAAGACTTTTCTAAGATGGGGTGCTATGCTCTGTTAAAATTCACCAAGAAAAGGTTAAATTAGTCCTGAGTATGTCACAGAATTTATTTTATTTATCAAACAACTAGTACAAGACAGGCTCTATTCTGCACACTAGAAGTAAGATACATATTCCAATTGTGGACGTGGGGAGTGTGCATTTTTTTTTTCCCAAGGAGATTTCCATCTTCTACATAGATCAATGATTGTAGACTAGAAAAAGGAGTGAGAGCGTAAGTGGGGCTCACTTAGCTTTACTTGCCAGTTGTATCAAATTTCAATTTTGGCAAACCAGGGCCCATTCAGCAAATGTCGCAAAAGCATTCTCATAAAAATATCATTTTTTCCAGGAATTATTTAAAGGCACATTAGGGTAAACTAAAATATATAAAATATGGCTATTGTTTTCAATAACTTGAATTCACATAAGTAATATACAAATAATCACAATGAAAGATAGTATGGCAAATAGAAATATGAAGATTAAAAATTCACACCCAATTAGCAGAACCAATTTGCAGTAGCTGAATGAAAAGGGGGATGAGAGGAGCTTACCCAATGCAACTGGGACCAGGAAGGTGGGAAGAGCTTGGGCTCAATCAATGAACATGCCCAATAAAAGCTGCAGGTGCCAAAGTAAAAGCTGTTGGGGAGACCAGGGAACAGTTCATTTTTGGCTAAAACTTGTGGTAGATGAAGGAATGGATAAGAGATCAAAAGGGAATACAAAATGCATCAGATCAGGATGTTCTTCACTAACAGTAGAAAATCATGATGCCTATTTACTAATGATGGTAAAGCTATGTTCAGAAATTGAGGCAAGAACAAGTGTAACAGTACTTTAGATTTTATTTCCTCAAAAATCAATTGCATTTTAAAAACATTTCATATTTAAAATATTACTTTTGCTTTTCTGGAACATTCATATATATAGGATCCCTGAAAAATACCAACTACACGTTGGGTTTCACTGTTGTACTATTTCTGTATCATGCTGCATTTTTTTCCCTAGTGCATTTCCCCAAAATTCACATATGTGGTATTGAACTTCCCTCTCGGGACTCTAAACGAGAGAGTGCTCTAAGTGGATAGTGGCATCTTGACCCATACTGTGGGCAGGGGCTAGGAGAGGCGAGGCATAATTGTGGTGGTCTGGGAGACACAGGCTGTCTCTTGTGGAAGGGCCATGGCCATCACTTAGAAATGGCATTTCTCCAGAAGTTCAACAGTGTCACAGCCCAAACTAGCACATTTTTCCAGAGCCATTGGGAATATAAAGGGTTACTCTGACCTATGCCATGGGCACTGTATCTCTATTGGAGAATTTTGCACTTTGGGCTTCCTGTAGCTGTCTGCTGCAACCAACACTTTGTGATACGGTAATCCAAGGGTTTTGTCCTAATAAAGTGTTATCCTCAAAACCCATTTCTGTGAATTCACCATTATGCTACAGCAGTTACACTGAGACAATTTTCTGGTTTCAATTATAATTTTGTTATTACACAAGAATATTATGTTCACCAAATATTTCTTACAGTTGCCTTTGAGAATTAAGATGTTAAAAGACTAGCAAAGGGTAGCATAAAAACAAATATATATGCACATGTTGTATGTATGCGTGCACATATATATATATCTGAAGCTTCCATAAATAAAATCAAACTCAAGGAGACACAGCCTTTCATTTCATAATTGAAATCTTGGTCTCCAATAAGAAAATGCATCTTCTTATGATTTACAGATATGATGTCAGAATCTTTCATATTTTGGTAGGAAGTAGAACAGAACTTTAGAAAGTTTTCCTAGCTAGAGGTGGCCTTGCTCTCAGGCACTAGGTCAGAAACCTATCAGAACCTGCAGAAGGATGGGCTATTCTACCAATCCCCTCAAAGCTACCCCAATTGCCAAGAGTAACTCTAAACCTACGTATATATCGAAGTCATCAACATGAATCCCAGGAAACATGTAGATGCTATTTCAGTGTGCTTCAATCCAAGAATGTGGTTTCTTTCTGTGTGGTTTCTTTTAAATGTGCAATAATTTACTGCCCAGGTTGCAAGAAGAAAAAAATAAAAATGAATATATATAATTAAAATAAAACCAAGGCCATAGGAAACTGTTTATAGAACACTAAAATGTTTTTACAAAAAAAAAAAATCATAAAATCTCAGCCCTCCCCCCAAAAAAAGAGAAGCCATTTATTTTTCTCTTATGTAAATTTATGTATTGCCAAAACGTGGCAAGTGAGCCCTGGCAGAGAGGCCTCCAGAGGCCCAGGCAGGTTACCTTGTCAGCGGGCGGCACACACTCAACTTTCTGCCAAGCTCACCTGTCAGGGAAGACTTGACTTCTCTCTATGTATTCTGGCAAAGAAACATTCTCAGCTGAAGTCACTAACAGATTTGAACCAAGATCCTAAAAATGTGATGCTCAGTGGTATAAAGCAGAGTCCACTGCTTAGAAGTATGAGTCATATTTAACAAACAAGACAGAATTATCTGCCATTATCTGCACCCTCATACCACCCACTGACACTTTGATCAATCTAATCCAGAAGTGCTGATAAAGAAATAGAAAGAATTTGAAAGACTGGAATAACAGTTACAATAAGAAGTTAAAGACAATGACATTTTATGGATGTGCCATCAGAGGGTTAATTTGTTTTCTCCAAATGCTTTTCAAACAGGAGGCTAAATCAGTCAATTCCTCTTCTTTTGGATGATATTTGTTTCTATCATTGGGGTTATTTTTGCAGTAGCTTAAGAAGGCCACCCAAGCTTTTTTGGTATTTTCAAGGGATCTCAAAGAGTACAGATAATCTTCCCTTTCTCCTCTCACTCCTGACTCCCCACCTCCACCCCATATTGTCCAGACTTTATCTCTTGTTCTTTTCCCAAGAATGACTTCCTCCCAAGAATGACTGGGTTTTCAGACCTCAGACACCATCGTCAGGTTACATGGAACACTTCTCTCTGAGTGTCTAGCTGCCCCCATAGGTCATCTATTTTCCTCATTTTTAGGATTGAGCCAGGGCTGTGGTCATCACACTTGAGTTTATCAAACTTACATGAAACTGTGATTATAAGATACATTTGCAGACACTCAAAACATTTCATCTTGACCTCCATATGTTCCCCCCATTTAGAATGTTTTCCCTTCAACTCTGAGAGATGAGTCAGAGATAGCAAAAGTGAGAGCTGGAAAAAACTACGTGTCCCAGGAGACCTGGCAGTGAAAGTCTGCCTTCAAAGCAAGTTCTTCATGGAAAATGTCTTTTCTCAAGAGTACCAAATCTACTAATTATGCAAGAAAACTTTGGATTGCCTATAGCTACCCAAAAGTGTTAGCATCTGTCAGCCTGCCAATGTGTGACTTTTGGAAACACCATTTGCACAGTCTGTTTTTCTCATAGCACTTATTGACACTGCAGCAATTCTCTGGCCTTCCCAACTACAACATGTTAAATATCAGTTAAACTTAGGGTTATGGTTTGACCACATTCCTATGAGTCTGGTTCTCTGAAGGGGAATGCAAACTTGGCCCACTATCCCCTGCCTTTTTTCAGATGCTGTCGCCCCTAAGGTCCTTCTACTCAAACCAAGTGCAGATCATTACCCAGAGCAGGACAGCTAACTTGGCACCCAGCAAAGGCAAAAACATTTCCATATATGTAAGCTCAGTTTTAAGGGAGGTACACAAGTAGATATTCAAGGTAACTCAAGAGTCTGAATCTTGGAAGACGGAGTTGTGTTCATTTTTGCCATTGAATATGTCTTTTGCGTTCCCATTCCTTAAACTTTGATGACTCAGGTGTGGCACATACACTACTTTATATTGACAACTTTGGATTAGTGTTTGATTGCAAGATACCTCTTACAGCAAGAGCAGGTATTGCGTTAGAAACAATTTCTAAAGCATTATGTGGTACTTGATTTTACTTTGGGGGAAAACTTGGTTCCCTTTTATTTTCTTGGAGACATTTAAAACAAAATGAATATTTAACCCCTACCCCCCACCCCATATGCAGGTTTTTTATCTCTAAAAGTAGGTTTTTCAAACATACAGGGATTAGAAAGGAAAAAGGTAAGATTTAGAGATGGGTTTACTTGTCTTCTGGACATCTCAAACTTGATAATGATCCAAACTGGACCTCCTGTCCCCAAAGGTTTTCTTTGCATGCTCACTCTCTGTAACTCCACAGCAGGTTTGAAATGTCCCCCAAATCCTACCAGTTCCACTTCCAAAACTGCTCTGCCCCAACTCCGCTGCCACAGCTTTAATTCATTTCCTTCCCATCTCTTGCCCTGCCTATTTCCTTACTTCTTTTCCAGCTATACTGCTCTTTGCTTAGCAGCTATGTCATCTTCACTCCCTATCTGTGGGTGTTCTTCAGTCACAATTTTACAGCTGAACGGAATTGGTAAAGCATCAAATGATCCTTCCTTCCTTCTTTCTCTCTCCTCCCCCTCCCTCTCCTCCTCTTTTGTTTTTTAACAGAGAAAACTGAAAAGCAGAGAAGTGTTTTTTGTGACCTTACACAGCTTGTTGGTGAGAGTTAAGATCAGCTGGTCTTCAGACTTTTTTCAAACCTGATGCCTTTCTGCTACCCCTGTGGCCTCCTCCCACTGGTCTTTTTTCACCGATCTTCCCTCTAAACCTCTTTTAGAGAAATCAGTTCCATTCACCAGAGAATGTATATACTTCCTGTCTTCTTTAATGATACTGGGTATTGAGAGAAAAAAATGTGCTCTTTATTGAATTTTCTATTTCCTAGTCTAGATTGCATCTTTCATATTTCTGAAAGTTGAAGTGCTACTTAAATTTTAAAATTCTCGAATAAAGCATTTCGTTTTCCCTTATTTGATTTTGTGTTTTTTTTTATATTCCTATTGAAAATATTTTATGTTTATTTAGACCATCAATTTATTTTTATGATTAAAATATATGACTCTCATTTTGTCTTCTCCATGTTTTCTTTAATAGAAAGCAATCCTAAATTTTGGTTTGTACATTTAATTTCCATATACGATAATGAAAGTTACTTTGAGTATTTAATATCCTTTATTAAAGAACTTCTTTCATAGAACTTTAGAATATCAAAGCCAGAAGACTCATGATCTAAAATATTTTTCAATGCTTTTATTCCCTTTAAAACACCCTCCTTCTGTGGTAAACCTTTGGTTGAAGACATCCCCAAATAGGAAACTTAGTTTCTCCATGAAATTCCAACTGCTTCTGGACATGCTATCTTTTAGAATTTTTTCATTCAGTTTAATCAGTCTTTCTCAGTAATATAATTCTGATTTCAGAGCCATAAAAAACAACTAGAGTTTGACTTTCAGTCCACTCCTCATACATTTGAAAGCAGCTTTCATTTCCCATTATCTCCTAACCATGCTCCAGTAATTTGATCGTAAGTTCCCTCATCATGATTGTCTATTAAGGCCCAGAATGTGGCTACTACAGGCCTGGGACTGACTGTGTCTCCCCAGGTGTGCTCTGACAGAGGCACAGAGCTGTCCCCTTAGTCCTGATCTATGAACTCATGCTTTTCATGTCAGGCACATCACTGTCCATTCACACTCAGTTGTTTATTATGGGTTGAATAGTGTGCTCCCCAAAACATACATTCAAGTTCTAATCAACACTACCTCAGAAGGTTTCCTTACTCTAAACAGAGTCTTTACAGAAAATATAAAAAATATAGGCTCATTAGGGCAACCAATGTAACTGGTGTTCTTGTGAAAAGTAGAATTTAGGACACAAAGACAGACACACACAGAAGGAAAATGACAGAAAGATGCAGCGAGAAGACAGTCATTTCACTGGAGTGATACAACAACAAGCTAAAGAGCAGCAGGATATTTGGAAAACCAGAAGCTATGTTCATTTTAGCATTATTTATAAGAGCAAAACTATGGGGAAAAAACCCTCACTGCCCCCAAACAGATGAGTAGACCAAGAAGATGTGGTATATATACACAATGGAATACTGCTCAGAGGTTAAAGAAGATAAACTCACCATTTGCAGCAATATGGGTGGTGCTGGAAGGCTTTACGTTAAATGACGTAAGTCAGGAGAAAGAAAATACCAGAGGGTGTGACTTATACGTGGAATACGAGAAACCAGACAAAGGGTTAGATAAAGCCAAACCCAAAACTAGCCCTTGAAAGCAGATGATAGAGCTGAGGTATTCAGAGGGGGGAAGATAGGGGAGGGTAAGCACTAAGGGGAGAGACAACACTTGAACTATTATGGTGGGGCTGTGGGTGCTTTGGTGGTGGGAGCACTGGGGTAACAGCACTGAAAGAGGGTGCGGGTCCTATACTTCCAGAAATACAGTCAATGATGTAAACCAACATGACCTTGGTATAAAGATAAATAAAAATATAGAAACAAACTAAAAAAGAAAGTAAAAGATAGATAGAGGATCATTTCACTCATATGTGGAATAAAAATAAAAAGCACATACAGACAAACATAGTGAACTTAGTGAAAGAACTTAATAGTTACCAAGGACAGCAAAAAGGAGAGAGGAGGGCCTCCCTGGTGGCGCAGGGGGTTAAGGCGTAACCTATGAAGCTGTCCATAGTCACTGCAGCACAAGTTCGATCCCCAGTCAGGGAACTACCCACATGGCACAGCAGGCCTCTCCTGTCTCGCCCACTGCTCCCCTCAGCAGTGTATTTCAGTCAATCTGCCTGTTCTGTTCCCCACTCTGCCTCTGGTGAATCCTCTCACCCCCCACATCTCTGGCCTGTACCCCAGTTCTTATATGCATAAATAAATAAATCTTTAAAAAAAAAGAGGAGAGAGGAGGGGATGGGTGAGAGGGTCCTAAGGGTTACTATCTGGGTGGTTTAGTGGATGGTGAGTGTAACATGTGCATAGATGGAGGAACCAGATGTAAACCCAAAATTAAAATACAAAATATTTTTCAAAAGGCATTTTACATGGAAAAAATTTTTAAAAATGTTCTGATTCTTCCAATGCATGTGAAAATGTCTGTATTTATTTCTTTTAAGTTTCATTTTTATTTGAGTTGGCTTATTACTTACATGCATTGAGATATTTTATGTTCTGTATCTGTCATGTAGGTATTTGCTATCTCTCCCAGACTAGATACTCTTAGGAGTTGCTGAGATTTCTCATTTAAACCACTGGTAAAAGTACTGAATGAGCTATGATAGACACTCTTGGAATTCCCTTTAGGTCAACACTGTCTTTTCCACCACTGTTGTCCAATATATTTTAAATCCAACTAACTCCTTTTATCCAATTTATAATTCTCTATTTTTAAGTACAAGACAAAATATTATAAAAGACATCACCTGACATTTGCTGCAATCATGATATGCCGTGAAGGGTGGCATATTTAAACCAACCTTTCATGCCAATTTAGCAACTCGACCAAAAACTGCTTAATCTAGGATGAGTCAGTCCATATTATCCCTACTTTCTTTCATGCATTACAAACAAAGTTTTTAATAATTAAGTCAAGAATCTTTCCTAAAACACATCAAATCTTTTGGTTTATGTCATGTGGGATCTGTCTCTCCTCTTTGGAAATGTGAGCCATAAATGGTTCATCTCTGTTTTTCTGGCTCTACAAAGATTCAATTA
Source organism: Talpa occidentalis (assembly GCF_014898055.3). Classification (NCBI taxonomy): domain Eukaryota; kingdom Metazoa; phylum Chordata; class Mammalia; order Eulipotyphla; family Talpidae; genus Talpa; species Talpa occidentalis. Next base: position 90,758,451 of record NW_023602073.1, on the reverse strand, counting down.
AGAGAACTCATTAGTATCCCTCTGACCTCTTCACTCTGAAATATTCATATATATATTTTGTCTAGACTATGAGACTTAAGTTCCTTTACACTTACACACTTACAATATCTCCATTTATTTAGCTTTGGTTCCCTCTTATCTGACTGAAGATGTTTCTTGACAGAGAAGATGAAACATGAATTTAAACTGAAGTCCTATGCATAAACATATGATAATAATCACATCTTAAAGTTTTTGCATTGTGAAATAATAAAGTCATTTTGATACATGCTCTTTTCCATAGAAGGGGAGCTACTGTTATCACACATGACTTCTTGCTTAAATTTTTACTTGGCATAAGGACCAGTCACTATTTTCTTTAAGCATCCTTTCTTCCAGTGTTGACTATAATTTCTTTCTTTTTTTTTTTTCATTTTTGACTCTAATGTCTCTTGCCAAGAAATATTTGTGCTTACTTGATAAAATTTCAGAGTGTCCTGGAACATTCAAATACATTTTGATGAGATAAATTTAGAAGATGGTAGAATTTAGGTCAATAGCAAAATATGCTATACGCATTGTTGTAATCATTGTTTGTGAGACTGTGTACCATACTAGAGAATCTAAGTTCCATATATAATATGGCAAAACACCTAGAACTTAGTTGTTTAAGAAGCATCACATAAAACTTGAATTGACTTAGGAAATCAAATTCAAAATAAGGTGTTTTGTCAATGACGAGGCACCTTTAAGAGGTTTTGGAACAAGGAGTAGATTGTCTTCGCCTATTTTGGAAATACAAAACCAGGTGTGCCTATTACTTAAAGTAGTATGTGGTAGCTGGATAGATTAAAACCTGACATGAGGCCCTCCTCACTGAATGAGAGTCTAACTGGAGCAGTGCTACAGCTGGTCAAGCAAGGAATAGCAAGGTGGTTGGGAAATGGCCATACTCAGACTCTCTTTAGGCAAATGGTGCCCAGGAACACAGAGCAGGTTATTCTTCAATTCAATTCAACAAATATTCATTAGGTAACTGTTGTGTGCTAGAAATTGTGTTAAGTCTTGACAAGCCAGATAGGTAATACACAGTATAGACAACTGGCTGATGTCTAGGGTCAGTGAGATGCAATCTTGGAAAGACAAAGCAGGACCATCATGAGTCTTCCAGGAAGAATTAGGGCCCTAGTTTGAGAATCGATATTGATGTGACCCCAAGGAGAGACCTCTGAATGGGGAACTCAGAGGCAGAGCAGTGTTCTCAAAATGAGGTCTCCATTAGGAGTGCAGAGATGGGATTTAAGCAGCAGGGTAGGCACAGATGGGTTGGCCTTTCATTAGACAATCCCAAGTTCAACTGCGATTAGCATACTGGGCAGGGCAGTGACATTTTAAGTTTGACCTAATTGGATGAAAGTATGTGATTGTGGGAGGGAGGGAGAAGATTAAAAGGTAGACCAAGGTGGCTTTATATTCCTTAATCTAGGAGCTGGGATTAAATTGAATCTATTGGTGTTTTCTGAGTTATCATCAATTGTTTGCATTTCCCCTCTGTAGTCTGTTAACATCAAATTGTGGATTAGATGGCTTAAAACTACTCATTAAAATTGTATACTCCATAAGTCCTGCCAGGGAGATAATAGAACTAGGGAACAAATAAAAAGAAACAGTATTTGGAAAATTATACAAGAAATCAACCTTAGGAAATGTAGGTACCTAATGAAACCCAAAAGTCTCACCCCTGATCCTATGGTCATAGCTACTCCTAGACCCCTTTTATATTAAACCAGACCCTTTCCAACATGGACAAGGTTTTAAATATCAATTTAAATTATGATTATTTTCAAATTTTTCTGTTCCACTCACAAACCTGGCTAAAGAGCAGTAAAAAAATAAAATCACTGTTTCTTTGTGCAGATAGTCCATCATTTCAATGCCACCATTTTCTTTTTAAATCTAAGAATATATTTCATAGCCAGAAACAACATTTACCCAGTACTTGAGACTGATAGCAGATATTTCTCAAAGATCTGGTGAAATAGATTTATTTGTGAACAGATCCTTGGTAATGAGAGTAAATTGTTCATTTTTCTTATCATTTTCTTATTTTAGCAGATTTCTTGGTTAATCTGTTCTTGCTTTCAGAAATAAACTTCTCATTCCCTTGAGAATGAAAATTTTTGGACACTTTATTGACTACTTTATACAATTTTTCTCTAGTTAATATATAATCCACATGCTTTTAACATCTTTTAAAGTGAGAGATTAAACAGTCCACAGCTGTGATTTTGTACTCCAAATGTGTAGCAAGTGTTGAACCTTTAATAATTCAAATAACATTAATGGTACCATAACTACTGGTTCTAAACAAAAACTCTAAAAATCCTAGTAACTCCCCCTTTTTCTTGCCTTCCTTTTTCTCTTTCCTTGCCTTTCTGTCTTCTATGCTTCAACAAGTATTTGTTGAGGATCAGTTCTGATGGGATTGGTCACTCTACCCTGGCTTCAGGGGCTTACACTCAAATGAGATAGACAATAGCCAAACTACTAATTATGAAAATTATTTTATGAGAAATTTCAGCTATTACTTATTGGCAACTGGGTTTCTTTCACTATTCATCTAGTCACTTGCTCTGTGACTTTTGCTTATATCTGTCTAACAAATACCTGAACTGTTGGAAGAACTCACAAATCACGTTGTCTGAACCTTCTACAATTCACAAGCCTTTTGTCATCACTTGGGGCCCTCAGGGCTAATAAATCTGCATTGTGTCTCTTAAATGTATTTCCCTGGCAACTCCTCCTAACCTTTTCCATGCTTCTTAATCATCAAAACTCAACACCACACAATCTCCCATCCTTCTATAATAAGTTGAGGTCAATATAATCCTTCAGCTCAGAATTTCTCTGTAGCCAAACTCAAGATTTATGTTCCAAATATCTATTGATTTTCACATAACAGAATATCTCCTTTATTCTTTTAGAATCAGTATCACTTTCCCTTTTAGAGGACTCGCTCTGTGTACACCACATTCTCTGTCTGCTCTTCTTTGGACATTTGTTTCAGAAATCATGTTTTCTCTCCTGCCACTGGACCCTGATTTTTTTCTAATCCTTTAATTGTCCTTTCTCTACAAACTGAGAGAAGCTCAAATAACTTTCACACTTGAAAATGAAGGCAAACAGAAACAATAACATTAATTACCACTAATACAAAAACAAACCTCACTGCTATCTTCTGGTGCTGTTAGTTCATTTCACTATATCTTTCCAGAATATTTCAGCCTGCATTGTTTGTTTTTCATTCCTTACCACTCATTCTTTTTTTTTTTTAATTCAGGTAACCTTGGTTTATAATACTGTATATGATTCAAAGGTATAGGATCAGACCTCCTCAGATGTACGTTATCACACCACACATACCACTGAGCCACCCACAGTCCTCACTTTTTAATCTCTCTGACCTCATAATCAAGAATATTTTCTTTTGAATGTGACATTGACTTAACACCATTGACTTAGACAATGATTTAAGAAATAATTGCATGGTAACTTTTATGCAGGTACTATGCTAAGTTTGGATTAAGACCTCAACCGATGCCTTTGGGGGAACATTTGCATAGCAATGTAAATATCAGAACAGATGTGGCAAGTGCAGGATATGGTGATTCCCAAACTTATGACTTTTTCATTTATTTCTGCAGATAGATAGTTTTGAATACTTAATTCTTCTTGAAACACTGCCTTATATATTTCATGGTATTGTATATTCCAGGTTTCTCTTTACCTTTTGGAGACACTCCTCTGATTCTTTTATTGGCTGTTGGACTTCTCCACTAGTTTTTGCTTCTTGTATATAGGTACAGGCTATACTCCTGTAAGTGTTACTTTTGATACAATGCCAGCCATGGCTCTGTTAACTGAAATTGAAAGATGAAGAAGGGAGGAGTTGGGACCTTGAATCATACATTCTCACTAAACACTAGGCTTAAAGGGACAGTTCCAGCACTAAATCATTGGAAAAATTCTAGCTAGGCTGGTATAGTATGATATACTGAGAGAGAACATGCTCTTGTTCAATACACAGCATCAAGAGATATGGCACATGTAGGACATGAAGATCTTGAGAACTAAGACTCTTGTTAGTGGTCTTGAACTTTCTCAGACATCTTCTATTCACTTTGCCTCTTTGTTTGTTCTATGCAATAACTCCAGATTTATCTTGGTGAAACATAGCTCTAATCATGCTACTGTCTTTCAAAAATCCCCCCAATAACTTCTGGAATTCATGACTCCTGATCATTTGGTGTCTTACGTCCTATTTCTCCATTTGTCCCACTACATTATTATGTATTTTAACCAAACTGTCCTATGGGTTAGTTCACGAACACACTCCATGGTATTTTCTTCTTTGTCTTTACTTTCTAATGATTCCTTTCCCCTATGATTCCTGCTGCTTCTTCATCTCTCTCTAGTTATTTTGTCCTTAAAAATTAGCCAAATGATGGTTTCTCCAACATGCTGTTGATCTTATCCTCCTGAAAGGATTGCAAAGTTCTGTAAATTTCTTATACAATTTTTAGTAATTCTTATGACAGCTGGAAAAATAAAAAACAGAGTAAGATATTTATGTGAATTTCCCATTAAAAATAAAAAATCATATTTTTAGAAATTTGAGTAGCATAATTGATTGACAGAAATTTCCATCTGCAAGAGTTTAGATCAATTCAAGGAAATTCTCTGACTCTGAGCCCATGTTTTTTTCATTGAGAGACAACTGGAACATTTTCATTTGTTTTCACTTTTTCTCTCTTCAATAGTGTGGATTATAAAAATAAATTTTGGAGGAGAATATTCATCCATTTGAGGGATATTGAGATAGACAGTGGGCAGTGTGTGCAGGTGGTGGCAGGTCCATCCTACTTGCAGGAGTAGGAACTCAGGAATGTGGACCCAATGCACATTATATTGAGTGAGGAATCACTCAGCAACGAGTGCCTGGATGAGTATCAGTTGTTGGTATCGGATAACGGTGGAGATCAACAATGACCAAAAAAATCTGGTTTCCTTTTTTTTAGACACAACTTTTTACTTTTTGTTTTGTTTTGAAATCAGTAAACTGGATTGTAAAAGCTGTAGTCATCTAAACAACAGCAAGTTTGTACATTCGTCCTTTTTTGTTTTTTAAATTTAAATTATCACATTGCCCACACACCTAATTTGCAATTCTGTACCTTACCTACTAATTGTAGTAAAGTTACACTCCCCACATCACAAGGGAAAATGTCCTACTCTGGAAGATAATTTTCACTGAAATCTAACCAAATTTCATTAAGTGGACTGTGACAGATTATAAATGATATGAAAAATAACATTTGGCCATCAATTTAAGGAAAGAGTTTACATATACTTTTTTTTTAATTTTTAAAAGGTAATATATTCTACCCTCATATGGTCTTCACAATTGAAGCATAATGAACAGGAAAGAAAAGGGAAAAATTGCAACGGAGTGCTAAGGCAGAACTTCTTGCCAGAAGTAATGTAGCACATATATTAAATATCAAATACAGAATTTCATAGGGCCAACAAGATAAGCCTGTATTTTTCACTTAGAGAGGCACAGTGAATTTTGCAATTGCCATTTGCTTCAAATGCAACAAATAAAGCTCCTAAAACTGAAAATTGAAGGCACCACCTTCAATTTTCCAGGTTGCAACATGAATAATTTATCATGTTTTCATCCACTCATTCATTTTCTTTTTTTTCTCTGGGGTGTAAACATTTCCTCCTTGCATCCAGCCAGGTTTGGATTGCCAATCATCACATCCTATTCCTATTTTACACTACGGATGGGGCTGGATTATGTACTAGCCAGACCAAGATGATGATTGCTGTCTGAAACTTTATTTAGTTCTTGACCAAAGATCTGAAAAATTGGCAGCCAATTCATTCAAGTAACTAGGCACTGGTGAGACTATTCTTTGGTTCTTGAAACCCTTGTGCTACTAGATAGAAAGACCTTTAGAGCACAAACTCTGGAAGCTGTTTCCTCAGTGTTAGTGCGAGTTCTTCACTGACTTCGCTAATAAGCTTAAGCAAAGCACTTTCTTTCTTTGAGTCTCAGTTTTCCGTATCTATAGAAGGCATTTTTTAAAGTTCCTCTTAAAAAAGCTGTTACTGGGCCTCCCTCGTGGCACAAGGGGTTAAGTCTCAGCACTATGAAGCTATCCACAGCCACTGCAGCGTGAGTTTGAGCCACGCCCAGGGAGCTACCCACATGGCGCAGCAGACCTCTCCTGTCTCACCCGCTGCTCCCCTCAGCAGTGTATTTCAGTAGATCTGCCTGTACTGCTCCCCACTCTGTCTCTAGTGAATCCTCTCACCTCCCCACACCTCTGGCCTATATCCCAGCTCTTGTACACGTAAAATAAATAAATTAAAGAAAAAAGCTTTTACTGATCCAACATTGGTTTATAACATTATATACAGGTTTTTTTTTTTTTTAACTGAAGTAACTCTAGTTTACAAAACTGTATAAGTGTACTGGAGTACAGGTTTTCTCCATTCTCACCAAATGTCTAATCACCATTCACTGTCAGTTCTACTCATTCAGTCCTCCCTCTTTCCCCCCTAACCACCTTTTGTTTTGTTTTCTTTATATTCCACAACGAGTGAAGTCATGCAGTATGTTTCTACTTCTGACTTATTTCATAAGATGATCATTTGAAGCTCTATCCATATTGTTGCAAATGGCAAGAGATAATCTTTTTTTAATGGATGACTAGTATTTTATTGTGTATAGACAGCACATTTTAGAAGGTATCTCTAATTGTGCCCCCTTCCTAAAATGAAATTTTGAACATAAAGGAAGAGATCATATATAAAACACTTAGCACAGAGTCTGGCACATGGAAAGTGCTCTGTAAATGCTAGAATGGGTATATGTGAAATGTAAGAATTGGTAAGGGTATTAATATGGACATAGTAGGGAGAGAAGAGAAATGAGAGAGCAAAGCCATATAGTCACACGGGGAGATAAATCTAGTTATATTAGGGACAAATGTTACAGAAAGACCATATTTAAAAAGGGCCAACTGTTAGCAACAAAATAAAAAAAAGAATGAAACAATTTAAAAATGGATAAAAGCCTTGAAGAGACATAGCTCCAAAGAAGATATACAAATAGCCAATAGGCCTGACAGGAAAGAATGCAAAGCATAACTAATCATCAGAGAAATGCAAATCAAAACCACAATAACATAACATTTTATACCCACTACAATGATTATCACCATCCAAAACAGAAAATAACAAATGTTGGTGATGATGTGGATAAATGGGAACTTGTATGCATTGCTGGTCAGAATTAAAATGGTGTAGCTACTATGGAAAACAATTTAGCATTTAAAAAAATTAAAAATGGAATTACCTTATGATCCAGAAATTCCAAAGAATTGAAAGTAGAACATATACTAGTACATCGATAGTCATAGCATCATCATTCACAACACCCAAAAAATGAAAAAATTTAAATGCCTATCAAGTGATGAATGGATAAACAAATTGTATTTACAGCTATAGAACATTATCCAATCTTGAAGAATGACATTCTGACACACATTACAACATAGATGTAGCTTGAAAATATTATGCTAAATGCCACAGGACAAATATTACATGATTGAACTTGCAATGGACCAATTCATCAACAGAAAGAATAATTGTTACCAGGGTCTGAGGACAGAGGGGAGTGGGGAATTATTAGGTAATGGATATAGAGTTTCTGTTTGTGATGACTGAAAGTGTTCTGAAAATGGTTAGCAGTGATGTTGGCACAACATGGTAAACGTACTTTAATGTCACGCGACTGTACATTTAAATGTGCTTAAAATGGCAAGTTTTATATTATATATAGTTGCTGCAATAAAATTAGACAAAAACAACATTGTACATTAAGATGTTATAGGTTTCTTTTCCAAAGAACTTGGCCCCTTACACACTGTTAGGGGGAAGACACAATTCATACTTCAGCCAACAATAAAAATCAAGTTCAAGTTGAAGTCTCCAAGACATTTACCCCAATTCTGTTTATCAGTGTTGGGTTTCTGTTGTATGAGTCACCTCAGGAAATCTTCACTGTCTTCATCAGGGTACAGTCTACAGTCTGCTCTCTCTCTCTTTTTTAAAAAGATTATTTATGCATACAAGAACTGGGGTACAGGCCGGAGGTGGGTGCGGGGGTGGGTGAGAGGATGGGGGGTGGGTGAGAGACAGAGTGGGGAACAGAATGGGTGGATTAACTGAAACACACTGCTGAGGGGAGCAGTGGGCAAGACAGGAGAGGTCCACTGCGCCGGGTGGTTTAGTTCCCTTGGCTGGGGACTGAACTCACGCTGCAGTGGCTGTGGATAGCTTCAAAGTGCTGGGACTTTAACCCCTTGAGTAACCAGGGAGGCCCTCTCTTGCTTTTCTTTATCTCACTACTTGGTAATGGTGTATCTTCTAACATATATTGAGTAAGTCACAAGATTACTTATCAATGACATTGTGAATTCAAGAGAGTTTCAACACAGCTGTTTCACCCTGTGAAAGTTATGACTTTGTTGGAGAGATGAAACCCAATCATATAAAGATCTAATGTTAATCTTAATGCATAACACAAGGCAATATATAGTTAAATGACAACCTTTAAATTAAATATTCAGGGGTTTCAGCAGGGACAGGTTATCATAGACCTCTGGTGCAAGTATGCTTTGAGTCAGTCTTGAATATTGGATCAAATTTGGGGAGACAGTTCAATTGTTCATAAACTGGCAGAATCAGACTTGGCAGTGAGAATGAATTTGTTCTGGTCTTGTTAGTCACTTTATGTTTCTCTCTCTTTATTTGTCATCCTCCAGTTCACTGATAGTTCCCTTTCTCACTTCTATACCTCCAATTTCTTCTTGTCTGTCCATAGATAGCATGTGTTGTTTAAAAAGAAACTGAAGCCCCTCTTTAGGGCTGGGATTGAGATTGTGAAGTCAGCTGTTCAGGTTGCCAAACCATCTGCACTATCAGCTCTGCAGACACTATCAGGGATTTGTCTTGTCATGTTAAAAAACTGTTCCTTGCAGCATTGACAGCATGCCTGTTATGTGCTGATAAACAAGCATTCCAAAATAGCATTTCCTTTTCCACACGTTTTCCATATTGTATATAAAAGCATATTGCAACACATAAAATTAGAAAATGGGTGGGAATATTTTCCTGCTGATGGCAAGGTATAGCTGGATTTGAGATGGAATTATGTTTCACAGCAGAGGCAATATCTTCACTTTATAAAGGTGACTGCAGATGACTCCAGCACTATGGAGGACATGAGACATAAGTACTAAGAATTCTCAGAATAGATTAACTCCATGTTCTGGCCTTGGGAGTGATAAGACTCAGAACCACAGTGGCTTGGATAATCATCAAATGGCTATTTATGTGCTCACTGATTTTAATTTTCTTAAAATGTAAAATGCTTCTGGTAGAGAGCAAATCTACCTGCACTGCATTTCTTTAGGATACAGTGGTAGAATAGATAAGAATCTGAGACAGTTCCTACTTTGTTGAATTTATGAAGCATGAAGGCATACACATATGAAAGTGACTTAATAAAGCTTATGAAGAAGCATATAAATCATAAACTATAATGTTAGAAAATACATGCCAAGCACTATTTTAAGTTTGTAAAAGTGAAGGGAACTGTAGGATTAACAGAGGAAAGTGAATTTGTCAGTCTGGGTCTTCATAATACTATAGTCTAATATTCTTTCCACCTCTTTACCTGCCTTTGATGTCTTTTCAATCTTTAGATCCAAGAGAAAAAACATCACTTTCTTAGGGAAGACTTCCTTAACATCTAGAACCACACTGAATTATAGATACCACTAGCTGGATATTTAAATTTAAATCCATTAATATTAAATAAGATGAAAGATTTAATTTCTCAGTTTCTGTACCATAGTCTAAGTACTCAATAGCCACTTGTACTCAATAGTACATTGGATGCATAGATACAGAATATTTCATAGATACAGAATGTTCTATTGGATAGCATTAGCTAGACTATAGATCTCCACAACACATACTTTCTTTCATAATAGTCAGGTTTTTTGAATTACATGTAACATCTTTATGTTCATTTCTGGATGATATGTCCCAGAGAATAGAGACTTTTTATCTTCCTAACTGTGGTATACCCATCATCCAGCAGTATCTAGCATGTCTAGCATTTGATTTTCTAATATTAACCATTCAGCAATGCACAGGAAGAAGTAACTGTCTGGAAGAGTAATAAAAAATGTTTCCCCCAAAAATATTTGGATTGAATTTTGAAGGATGAACATGAACTTGTCAGACTGAAAAGAGTACAGGCCTCCAGAAAAAGGGCCCAGTATATTCAAAGAGACAGAATCATTACAATCTATGTTTAAGAAAATCATCAAGTAAGAAGATCATTGCAGTTTGAGCAGAGTCTGTATGTGTATTTAGGGGGAGTAGTCTGGCAGTAGGTTTTAGAAAAGGTACAGTTGGAGACAGATAATGAAGATTGCTATCTAATGAATTTTGACCTTTTTATTAAAGGTAAAAGTTGCCAGAAAAGGTTATAGTAAGGGGATTGATATAATCAGATGAATTTATTTATCCATGAATTAATTCTAGCAGCATAATTTCTAGAACAATGTTGAAGATGGACTACACTGGAAAGAAACAGAGGCAGGAAAATAAGCTAGTGTTTGGGACTATTTGAAGTTGCAATCAAAGGATATTTGGGGTTGTGATATTTGGGGTTGCAGTCAAAGGATAAATCTGAAGTAGAATAGAAAGGATTTGTTGAATTAATGAGGTGGATGGTGACAATGAACGGTAATATGGAAAATGGAAAGGGTAAAACGTTTGGGAAAAAAAATTACTAATTTGATATACCTAAGGAAAATACAGTGAATTAGGATATTGACAATACAGTGGTGGAAGTCAGGAGAGATATGAGGATGGAGTAGAGTTGTCAGCTTTTAGATTTTGTCCACGTAAACCTCATGAAGGAATTTGGAGTATAAGAAAAGATGGGGATAAAAAATATGGGAATAAAAGTCAGACCAGCAGAAGACTAAGATTGAAATTTTCTAAACAGAAAAAGTTGATGAACCTTGAGAAAGAACAATCATAGAGGCAAAGGAAGTTTTAAGAAGTAGAAAGTAGTAAGTATAAGTTACAGCAGATTAAAAACTGGTCATCAGAATCCAGTCAAAAAATGGGCAGAAGAGCTTAAAAGAAACATCTCTGAAGAGGAAATGCAAATGGCCAACAGGCATATGAAAAAATGTTCAACATCACTTGTCATCAGGGAAATGCAAATCAAAACTACCATGAGATACCATCTTACACCAGTGAGAATGGCACATATTAAAAAAACTAGCAACAACAAATGTTGGCGAGGGTGTGGAGAAAAAGGAACTCTCCTGCACTCTTGGTGGGAGTGCAAACTGGTCCAACCACTGTGGAAAGCTGTATGGAGATTTCTGGACCTACTAAACATAGAGCTTCCATATGATCCAGCAATTCCACTCCTAGGTATTTACCCAAAGGACACAGAAACATCAACTCCAAAGAACACCTGCACCCCTATGTTTATAGCAGCACTGTTTACAATAGCTAAGCTTTGGAAACAACCCAAATGCCCAAAAATAGATGACTGGATCAAGAAGATGTGGTACATATATACCATGGAATATTACTCAGCATTCAAAAAAGATAAACACATGCAATTTGCAGCAACATGGATGGCGCTGGAAGGGATCATGCTCAGCAAAATAAGCCAGAAAGAAAAAGAAAAATACTGGATGGTCTCACTCATAGCAGGAATCTAGAAAACTTAAATAAGGGACCAGGAAAATGAATAACTATAAGAAAGTGAAAATCAAAATCAACAAAAAACTATGAACCAGAGACACTTTTAGGGGGGCGGGGGTGGGACGGGAGGGATTGGGGTCAGAATGGGGGGGCTGCAATTGTATGGGGAATATAACAATAAAATTTATTAAAAAAAAATAAAAAAAAAATAAAAAGTTTTACATACAAAAAAAAAAAAAAAACTGGTCATCAGAATTTAGGGTGTGCTAATAAGAAATCCCGCATTTTTTCATATTATTTAAGGTACTCTCAACACTGATGATAAGTTAATTTGCAGATAAAGATTTTCTACAAATAGTAGTTCTTCCTATTTTTCCCTGGTCAGGAATTACTCTTCTGTTCTTTGTCAAAAGGGAAGGACTTTAAATTCACTGTCAGGAGGTGCATTTGACTGCTAGCACCATCACATTGTGTTTCTCCGAGGGATCACTGTTTTCAGAGATGGGATTTTAAAACTGAATGCTTTGTGACACCTTAAAAGAGAGATTTAAGAAATGGGGGTAGATTCTCAAGGGTGGTTGATAATGGTTTTAATGTTATACAGTTTCTGAGGGCAGGATGTTTTATTATCTCTGGGCACTGCCTAACATATAGAGAAGACCTTATTCTTTGTCTGTTGCACTGGTAAACTGAACTACTCAAATAATTTATTAGGTTGCCCTGTAAGTTAATGAGTTGTCTGTCACTGGAAATATTTGAATAAAATTTAAATATCCTTAAAGTGTGTGCTTGATAGACTCCATGCATTGTGTAAAAGTTGAAGTGGAATACCTTTGTGCTTTACTAGTCCACTATCTGTGATCACATGAGAAGAGCCTTGTGGAAAACTGAACTTTAGACATGTTCTGTCTGAAAGTATAAAAGCATAGGATAAAGAAATGAGAAGAAAATGATGAGTTTTCTGGAGATCTGGCATTTATATTCCTCCACCTGCCATCCAGGTATCTGACATGAAAAACTCACTATAACAGAGTCAGTCAGAAAATAATCCAAAAAGTATGCTCAGTCTCTTGACTGTGCCCACTCTCAACCCAGCTGCATCGTTTGGCTGAATGTTTTGTCCTACTTTGTCCCTGTGTCACAAACAGAACGGGTTATTTGGGTGGGACTACATACCAGACCTCTAAAATAGCTCAAAGAAACACTGGCAGGATTGAGTCAGAAACTAGGGGCTATGTTCTAAGTGTCCATTTTGAAAAATTAACTACAAATACCAAAGGAAAAGATTGAAGGTTTTGTTATTGAGTTTCAACGGAGTTGAAATTAGCTGTAAAGTATCTGAAGTGTGATAACATTGGAAGGAAAGAATTCTTAAGATGCACAAGAATAATCTGTCAGGTCCTTGCTGACAACTTTGGAATTCCATTTTAGTGCTGTTTCCAAGTTGTTAGTTAAAGAGAAGATAGGAAAGAGTTTAATCAAATCTTATCCTTGACTCTGACATCCAGAATATTTACTGGCATGGTGAAACAAAACAAAACAAACAAAACAAAGGAAAAACTCTATTACTGTATTAGTCATAACAGATAATAAAGAATGGTTGAAAGCCTAGGTTCCCTTGGTTGTTAACCTAGGTAGACTTGATGAGCACCCAGCTTCTTGACTTTTGGCAAGTTATACCTCCTCTCCAAACTTCAAATTTTCAACAGTAAAATGGGAATGCTAATACCCAAAGGGGATTATATCATAATTCTGTGAGAGGCAAATTATCTATTCTTAATTCTATACAAAAGTCGGCCTCCCTGGTGGCTCAAGGGGTTAAGACACAACATATGAAGCTATCCGCAGCCACTGCAGCACGAGTTCGATCCCTGGCCAGGGAGCTACCCATATGGTACAGCAGACCTCTCCTGACTCACCCGCTGTTCCCCTCAGCATTATTTCAGTCAGTCTGCCTGTTCTGCTCCCCACTCTGTCTCTGGTGAATCCTCTCACCTCCCACACCTCTGGCCTGAACCCCAGCTCTTGTATGCATAAATAAATATTTTAAAAAAATTCTGTAGAAAGGGATTAATTCCTAACTTTTATTGATTTACCACTGGATTAGAATACTACATGAATTTTGGGGGAACAGTGCTGCACTTCAATATGCACATGCACCAATGCACCCACGACCAGAGTTCTAGTGCCACTCCAACTCTCAAATTGACTCTTATTCCCCTTTCTTCCCATCCCCTTTCCCTCTTCTTCCTGTAACCATAGTATTTTTCACAGAATTCAAGAGTTATTTTTGTTGTGATTTGTTCATTAGTTTGCTTTGGTTATTTCTATTACGTATGAGAAAATTTATCTGGTAATTATTTTTCACTTTCTGACTTACTTCACAAGACATAATCACCTCAAGATCCATCCATGATGTCACAAAGGCAAGTTTTCACCTTTTTAATAGATAAGTACTCCAGTTATCTATCAATGAGCATTTAGGATATTAGGGTGAGCATATCTTTTTGAATTAATTATTTTATATTCTTTAGATAAATACCTAGGAGTTGCATTGCTGGATCATATGGTATTTCTATTTTCAGTTTTTTAAGAAATATCCCTGCCAATTTCTATAGAGGCTACACCAATTTACATTCCTATCAACAGTGTATGAGAGTTCCTTTTTCTCCTCACCCTCATGAACACATTTTTTCTGGTCTTTTTGATACAGGCCATTCTCATAGGTGTGCGGTGATATCTCATTGTGCTTTTAATTTGCTTTTCCCTAATAGTAAGTAAAGTTGAGCATTGTTTCATGTGCCCCCTGGTCATCTATATGTCTTCTTTGGAGAAGTGTCAGTTCAAGTATTTTGCCCATTTGTTGTTCTGAGTTATATATGCTCTTTATATAGTTTGGATATTAACTCCTTATATGTATACGTGAAAATATCTTCTCCCAGCCTTTTCATTTTTGTGGTGGCTTCTTTGATTATATAAAAGCCTTTTAGTTTGATGTAGATCATATTATTTGTTTTTGCTTTTGTTTTCTTTGCCCCTGGGGTAGAGTCCCCAAAGATGTCTCTAGGGTCAATGTGCAGGAATGTTTTGCATTTTTTCACAGATATTTTTTATTTTTTCAGGTTTTATATCCAAATCTTTAATCCATTTTGAATTAATTTTTCTGTATGTTGTTAAGTAATGATCTAACTTAATTTTTGTGCAACTGTCTGTCCAAAGAAGAAGTTTTCCTTTCTCCATTTGTATGGTTGTGATCCCTTTGTCAAAGTTAAACTGTTCTTATACATGTGGGGTTATTTCTGGGCTCTAAATTCTATTCTATTCTGTGTGTGTGTGTGTATTCCAAATCTATACTGTTGATGACACACCCATATTTTCTTCATGTCTTCTTCTATTTCTTCTTTTTAATTTTGAATGAATGGGTTTTTA
The DNA here is from genome assembly GCF_014898055.3 of Talpa occidentalis. NCBI lineage: Eukaryota > Metazoa > Chordata > Mammalia > Eulipotyphla > Talpidae > Talpa > Talpa occidentalis. The sequence goes on along the minus strand of NW_023602073.1, from coordinate 90,743,163 downwards.
AAATTCATCTTTTATTATCTACTTAATAAATTTTTATGCAACAAATATCACTTGATACATTATTTAGGTAGCATTGGTGTATAGCACTGTATATTATTTAGCAGTATAGGGTTACACGTCTTCAGATTTGTGCTACTATACTCCACCCACCACGAAATCACCCATAATTTCCCACTATATTCCACTGGACCCCCTCCTTCCTTTGTTTTCCCCCTACTCTGCTACCCTCAATTCTATAGTATAAGGTTTCTCAAAACATTAAAAATAAAAATAGTTCTATTTATTTTAATAATAACTTATAGTTTTCTGTGCATAGGTCTTTCATCTCTTTTATATAACTTGAATCTTAAAAACAGAGTATTTTCAGAACACCCAACATAGTAATTTCCATGAAGATTTGTTATGTTAACCATATACAGAATGGGTCAAAATATTTTTCCATGCTCACAGGAGAGGCTGAGAAATATTCAATCAAATCTAATAACTTAACAATGGAATGTCCCCTGACTTGCCCTCCTCTGACTGTCCCGCTCTCTTGTTGTCCACTGCTCTGACTGGGAGAGCTATTAGCCGGCAATTGCTTGACTCTGAGACTGATGAATCAGAAGCAGAGTACAGAGAGTAATCTACTAAGCCTTTGTGACCCTGAGTCCTCCCTCCTCCCAGATGTGACTGACTCTTGCTTAGTTTTGCATTATTTCACCATGGAAACAAATATCCTTGGGAAGGAAGCAGGATTTGTTGAGCTTGTTTACTGCTGCAATAACATCTGACAGGTGTTACACAGCTGCCTTCTCTCCAGCTGCCCTCTTGCCTCCTTGTTCCTCAGGAAAGCCTAGATTGCTAGCCCAGTCCCTTTTCTACTATAGATAGAAGTTGCTTCGCACTTCAGTCTTGGTTATCTGCTCTGATGATACTATCACTTCCCTAGTGTGACTTTATTGTGTAGTGCTCACAGCATGGGCGCTGGTGTCAGGCTCAACCAAGGTTTCTATCTGTTACCTACCTAACTTCTCATACTCTTAGTGTCTGTTCTAAAAAACCAGGATAACAGCACCTCTTGCTTAATGGAAGCCAGAGAAGATGGTGACTCTGAAGCAAGCATTTCCCATCTGCTAGTTTCTAAGATTATTTAAAATGTTTAAATGTTCTCTGGAGCTTTGAATCTGCTTTTGGAACAACTCACACTGGATTCCAAACAGTCTGGGAGGAGTATGAACTTTGAAAGCTACTGGCTTAGATCGCTGGCTCTCTCTAGATTGTGCACGTGCTTCTCAGGACAGGGAAAATGCCTGGCAAAACTATTGCTTGAATAACTATCAATTCTCTTTTGTTTCATTTATTATTGCTTATGAGTCTATGGACTAGCTAGATAGTTCTTGGCCCCATTTAATTAGTCTTTATTTAGTTCTACTAAGTTCACTAATGTATTTTATGTCTGTTGTTGAATTAGTTAGGAAAGGGCTATTTTAGGAGGATGCTGCTCATGTTATCATTGGACTGAGAGATATGGTAGAGTGGACTGTGTGGGTTTTTTTTTTTTCTTCATCCAGAAGGCTAATCCAGACTTATTCTTATATTCATAGGCAGTTTCTAAAAGAGTGATAAGGAATTCAAGGTGCCTTGGACTAGCATGCCATGACTTCTAATATTTTATTTCCTGAAGTAAGTTTAAAAATAGCCCAAATTTAAGAAGGTGGGACAATGGACCTCACTTAGTGTGCAAAGGCATATTACAAATGGACACAGTAGGTTGTGAACATTTAGGGCGTAAGACTAACATATCCTCACCTTGAATTAATCCTTGGATCCAGGCTCCAACATCCATGACTTAGTAACTCAGACACAAAACTGAATTATTAATCCACTATACCATCCAAGGGGTTGAAAAAACTGTGTTGTTTTTTTCTTTTTAATAGTATTTCAGCAACCATTCCCCTTGTGGCAGTGGAAAGGAAGGTATATATAATGTTCTGAAGACATCACTTTCCTTCTTTTTGGTTCCTCCTTTTCTTCCACCCTCTCACCCACCTACTTACAGTTGTTTGAACCAGGTGATCTTTTCTGTTCTGACTAATGTAAATTGGTAGGACAAAAATACTGTAGGTTATATAAATTGGTAGGACAAAAATATGGCAGTAATATGTCAACTTCTAAAAGTTTTGTGTTCCATGTTTTCTCTTACAAATTCTTCATAGTTGAAATAATGGACAGCTGTCACTAGATATTCAGTTTTGAATAATGAGACCCATTTTTTCTCCTCTTTAATGCCTACTGCCAATATTTATTTTTCATGATGGTGTGGTCATTGCAAAGTTTTCTCCACACCAATGACTATGTTAGTCTTTCTGCAGCACACAGGCCCACCAAGGTGAACTCATGACTTGTTTTCTGGTTGCCATTTTCACACATGGTCTGTTGATATTAACTTAGGTGTATAGAAACACCAAGACAGTCAAGAGGGTGGAAAATACAGAGCAAAGCATCAGAGGAAATGCTGTTGCTCTGATGTTAAAGGACAAGTGAAACAGACAAAAACATAAAAGTACTACCCTGTGTATGATTGGCTCCATCAGATATGATCCTTAGGGAACTAAGGTCACAAAGTATTATGAAAAACTAGAAGCATGACTTTTACATCTAAAGACTTTATACTCTGGTTCTGAGGGCAAGTCCTGGTGAAATAACAATGACATAAAAAAAGAGATTATTAAGGCACGGTTGGAAGGAATGGACTGTAAGAATTATAGGGAAGGCCTAAAGCAGCTAAGGAAGGCCAAAAAACTCTGGTAAGTTAAAAATATAGGTTATTTGCTGAAATGACTCAAAATGGTTGGATCTTATATGGGATAAAGGAGCCAAGGATAATCTATGTGTTTCTCAATTTGTTACAGTTCCTGATTCATAGACTGATTGGACTTCAGAGTTAAAGGCCTTAGATGCTCTCTAGAACAACTGCTTTCTTGCTATCCAGTGTTCAAAAGTGTTGAAAGCCTTCTTCTACAAACTATTCCTTTAGTCCTTGACTAGATTGGCAATATTCCAAACTTTATTGTAGGGAAAAAAAGCTGTCTATTTGTGTCTCTGCTGACACACCCTCAAGTAAGAGAAACTTAAGGCTTCTTGGAAGGAGACAGTTCATTTCCCTAGTCAGCACAGGCCCATCACCTCTACTTCAAAGCTCTCCTCTCACATTCAAATCAAAGGATGGCCTCGCCATGGAACACAGCCCTTCCCTTCTTCCCTTCCTTTTTTTTTTCTGTCACAGTGAAAAATGGCTCAGTGGAATCTCTAATTATGTGGAACATGCTGGCACTGTTTTTATGTCCAAGAAAATTGGTGTAACCACTGTCCTTGAAGAAGATGAGAGGTGATGCTATGGTGGCCAAAGAGATGGGCTGGTTGGCTTGGCAGTAGCAACAAAACCTAGTGTTTGCATGTTGTTTTTATAAATTAAAAAATGTTTACATATATTATTGCTTTTCAATCTTATTTGATTCAACAAGTTAGATATGATGACTATTACTATCTTCTCATTTTTCAGATTAATAAACTGATTAAGAATGGCTAAGTTGACATAAGTCTAGATGTTTTTCTCAACTCTTAGTTCGATGTTATTTTGACTATATTTTTTATTAGTTTAGTCTATGATTTTTTTATTTGTTTGGTAACTTACTTGATGTTAAAAGAAACGTAATAAATAAATGTCATTGGTCTTTATCCTTTTCATAAGGAAAATGAAAAGACTCCAAAAATTTATCCCACAAAGTCAACTATAATCTTGCCTTTGTGAATACACTAGGCCCTTTTTGTCCACTGTAATCCATTTAGGAATTTTAAGATTGCTCAATATAGAATATGGGAGGGAAAATATTTTACAATTTAACCAATATTCTTCCATTCTACTCTAAAAAATATGGGTCTTTTACTTGCTAATACTGACAACATCCCAGTGAGGTAAGGAGGTCAGGAACACTATTATCTCTGTTTTTAAAAGTGGGTACACAGAGAGGAAATAACTTGCCCAAGGACATGGTGACTCAATCAGTAAAGGAGCCAGGATGAAAACAGTGCTAATTTTTTACTTTTTCAATACACACCAAGACCATGATCCACATTGGTTACAGGATTTTGATCCCTCACAAACAAGTACATATTAGTCAGACGTGGAAATAGTTATGTCCCTTTCACATTTTGAACAGAAAGTGAACTCAATTATATTGAAAAAAGGCAAGCCAAAGAGTCCCCAAGACTTTTTCTTTTACTTTTATTTTTAAGCCACAGATGGTTAGTCAGAAAATGGGGGAAAAAAATCTCTCCTTGTCTTTTCTCTCAGGCCTGGCCTCACATAACACCCCCTACCACACCCCTGTGAGAAGAAGGATTACACTTTCCACCATTCCCTAGGGTAGATTTTGTTCTTTTAAAATAAACAAACACTTGAAAAATTTTTTTCTTCTAATATTAGCTTTGGTCTTATACCAGAATTGATTTGGCATTGAGTAACTAAAAAGGATGAATAGTATTCTCAATGAATAGTAGAGAAGATTCTCTTTTGACAGAGCCTTTTAGAATCATCATTCAACTGATGAGCAAAAAGTAGGACTAATTTTGATGAAGAGAAATAATGACATGATATAAACACTCATTACTTCCCTTAGATGGGGTTATCTAATGATGTCAAAGGGGGCATCGCCTACATTTTTAGTTTCCCAGGCCATGTGCTATAGTTCTGGTTATGCAATAATAAATAATTTTTTGAAGCTGAATCTAGGGTTGTCTTTATCAAATCATACAAAGATTATACACAGTGGAGGCTTTGACTATATCTTTCTTAGTGCCTCTATTTCTCTACTTTCAAATTAACTCTGCTTTCTCATATGCTGCTAGCAAGTGACTTTGGTATTTGATCTTCTTGCTGTAATATGTACTTTTTTCTCTTATAGATAAAATGTATCATTAGAGATTGTATTTGTGTGGTAAACATTTAGGACTTAGATAGATTTGTAGGAATACATTCAGGAAACAGCGTACTTCCTGGTGAAGTCATGTCTAATGTGATCCCCTTTCTAGGTTTAAGGTTACAGTGGATGGCAGTGCCCTTGAAAACTTTTGGAAGGATCTAATCTTGTGCCTGAGAATTTGGAGTATCTGGTACTTGCCTCTTCTCTGGAGTAGCCTACCAAAGAGAGTCTGACTGGAGATACCTGTAAAGATAAAGTGAGGTCAAACAGTTGCCTTGGAGCTGGCATGTCACTTAAGATGCTGAATGCCTCCATGAGCTAAGCAGATCTCATGAAAGGGCTAAAACAGTTTTTCCTAGAGAAATACCACCTGAGGGGAGCCCACACCAGCTGAAAGAGTTCCCACTACCCAGAGCAGGAGTGAGGCAGAGTCAGAAAAAGCCAACCCATGGCGAGGATGTGGAGAAAAAGGAACTCTCCTGCACTCTTGGTGGGAGTGCAAACTGGTCCAACCACTATGGAGAGCTGTGTGGAGATTTCTGGACCTACTAAACATAGAGCTTCCATATGATCCAGCAATTCCACTCCTAGGTATTTACCCAAAGGACACAGAAACATCAATTCCAAAGAGCACCTGCACCCCTATGTTTAAAGCAGCACTGTTTACAGTAGCTAAGCTTTGGAAACAACCCAAATGCCCAAAAATAGATGACTGGATCAAGAAGATGTGGTACATATATACCATGGAATATTACTCAGCATTCAAAAAAGATAAACACATGCAATTTGCAGCAACATGGATGGCGCTGGAAGGGATCATGCTCAGCGAAATAAGCCAGAAAGAAAAAGAAAAATACCGGATGGTCTCACTCATAGCAGGAATCTAGAAAACTTAAATAAGGGACCAGGAAAATGAGTAACTATAAGAAAGTGAAAATCAAATTCAACAAAAAACTATGAACCAGAGACACTTTGTGGGGGGCGGGGGGCGGGGAGGGGAGGGATTGGGGTCAAAATAAGGGGGTTGCAATTGTATGGGGAATATAAAAATAAAATTTATTAAAAAAATAAAAAGGTATACAAAAAAAAGTGAATCTTGCCTCTTGTGACAACATGGATGAAACTTGAAATGATAATGTTAAGCAAAATAAGTCAGAATAAGAAAAACAATCTCTGTAATTTTTCATTTATAAATGTATTGTAAAGATATGAACAAACAAAAGGGTATTATGATTGTCTGTTTTATTCTCTGACTGATTTGTTTGCTGTTTGAGGGTAATGACTATGTCTTCCTTCATAATGTATCTATAGAGCATATGTCAATATGATTCCATGAGGTGAATTCAAAAAAAAAAAAAAAAAAAAAAGAAAAGAAAAAGCCAACCCAAGAGTGCAGCTTGCGACTTGGAAGAGTAAAGCATCAGAAGTCTCTTAAGGACCCACTGAAAAATCTTGTGAGAGGAAGAGTTAGCAGCTGGACATTCACTACAAACAACAGCACCAGTAACCTCAGACTTCTCCCGCTTCCCTTTCCCATCAGAGGTAGTTCATGAGTGAGAGCATGAGATTGATATGGTTTTCCTAATACCAGAAAATGGGACTGCGAGTGAGTAGAAACATTAAGGGCTCTGCCAGAGATATCCCTCACAGACACTGAGGGAGAGTCAGAAGAGTTGGTTAGGAGAGCAGTGTGGAAGAAAAGTTAAGGTTTTCTGTTACAGTCTTACAAATCTAGACTATTCCATGAACTGGTAGTACTTTAATTTGTTTCAATCATAGCATACCTTCCTGAAAAGAATTCCTAAGTAAAATTAAGATGAAATGCATACATTGTGCAAAAATGAAAAATGATGTAAAAAATATATAAAAAAAATTCCTTTAGAAAAATTTACAATCTTTATTATCACTTGAAAACCTTTATTTGGAAACAGAGTTTTGGGTAAAATTTCTCTTTGGACATTTTTTTAAAGACAAAAACGAGCCCTATCTGCATTAAGTTTTGGTTCCACCTGACCATGTCCAGAACTATCTTTTTGTATTGTTATGCTAAGAGCCTATTTCTATTTTTTTTTTTATGTAATTTGCATATTTATTATCAACTTTCTTGAGAAATGGAAATACTTTTCCCTTTATTATTAAACATGAATTTAATGCCTTTTAGTTTAGTGACGCAAAAAATGTTTATTGCAAACTATTATAAAAATATCACAGAATTGTGAAACAAATAGTTTTAGATTTGTGCATGTAATATATAACAATATATGATAAAATCATAATAACAGGGGTGCTCAGGACTAGTTAACTTCTAAGTTTTGTCTTTGTATCGCAAGCTGTTATGACCATTGATGCTGCTCCCTGGTGACCTGGTGGCATGGTGTATCTCAACGGGCCTAGCAAGCACAGCTGCAGGTACACCAGGTGGGCAGCAGGAATACACTGCTGAGTACTTCTGATGAGGGTTGCTTTGTAAGGGAGGGTACTTCTTTTTATCAGAGGTGCACAGAATCCTCTCTTCTCTATTCCACATCCAATCTATCAGTCAATCCTGTTTTTTCTACCTTCACAACATATGTAGTATCTTACTTTATCTTAAAACTTTTTTGACTACCTCTCTGGTTCAGGTAAACATCATATCTAGCATAGAGTCTTATAATAACTCCTTAACTATTCTGCCTTTGTCCCTTAACATCTATTCTCAATTAGGCAGCCAAGTGAACATTTTAAATGTTTAATTAGCAGCCTTTATTCCTCTTTCAGGAACTCTGCAATGACTCTGGTTAGCTCAGAATAATTATTATTTAATATATATTATTTAGAATATATTAATATATATTATTTTAATTATCAAAATAACTCCCTTAACTCTAAAACTCTGCTCCATCCTGGTCCCACCAACTCTCTGAACTCATTTCCTACTACTTTTCTCCCTTCTTACTTGCCTTTGCCCTGGAAGCCTCCTTAATGACCCCCAGACATTCAAAGCATCCTCTCATCTGAGGACCTTTTCTTCAGTGGGCTTCTATCTGGAAAGCTCCTTCCCCAGATATTCTCTTGACAAAATTCCCTCATTTTATTTATTGGAAGCAAATTCAAATCTCTTCTCCTCTTTAATACTGCTCTCTGCATATATCCCGACCTTACAACTGCCCTAATATTTCTCTATACTCTACTTGTATTTTTACCCTTCCCCCACACTTTCACAGTATCCGTGTTTATGTATTATGGTATTGAGCAGCTTTTTTTTTTTTTTTTTTAAATATTAAATTTTATTTTTATATTCCCCCATACAATTGCAAACGCCCCATTCTGACCCCAATCCCTCCCCTCCCGCCCCCCACCCCCCAAAAAGTGTCTCTGGTTCATAGTTTTTTGTTGATTTTGATTTTCACTTTCTTATATTCATTTTCCTGGTCCCTTATTTAAGTTTTCTAGATTCCTGCTATGAGTGAGACCATCCGGTATTTTTCTTTTTCTTTCTGGCTTATTTCGCTGAGCATGATCCCTTCCAATGCCATCCATGTTGCTGCAAATTGCATGTGTTTATCTTTTTTGAATGCTGAATAATATTCCATGGTATATATGTACCACATCTTCTTGATCCAGTCATCTATTTTTGGGCATTTGGGTTGTTTCCAAAGCTTAGCTATTGTAAACAGTGCTGCTATAAACATAGGAGTGCAGGTGTTCTTTGGAATTGATGTTTCTGTGTCCTTTGGGTAAATACCTAGGAGTGGAATTGCTGGATCATATGGAAGCTCTATGTTTAGTAGGTCCAGAAATCTCCACACAGCTCTCCATAGTGGTTTGACCAGTTTGCACTCCCACCAACAGTGCACAAGAGTTCCTTTTTCTCCACATCCTTGCCAACATTTGTTGTTGCTAGTTTTTTTAATATGTGCCATTCTCACTGGTGTGAGATGGTATCTCATGGTAGTTTTGATTTGCATTTCCCTGATTACAAGTGATGTTGAACATTTTTTCATATGTCTGTTGGCCATTTGCATTTCCTCTTCAGAGAAGTTTCTTTTTAGCTCTTCTGCCCATTTTTTGACTGGATTATTTTCTTTGTTGTTGCTGAGTCTCATCAGCTCTTTGCAGATTTTTGTGATCAGTCCTTTATCATTAGTGTTGGGTGCAAAATGTTCTCCCAGTTGGTGGGGTTTCTCTTTGTTTTTGTTATTGTCTCTTTTGCTGTGCAGAAGCTCTTTAATTTGATGTAGTCCCAGCTGTTTATCTTTCTCTTCACTATCACTGCTTTGGGTGATGTGTCTGTAAAGATGTCTTTGATGTGCAAATCCCGTAGTGTTTCGCCTATATTTCCTTCTATGTATTTTATGGTTTCAGGTCTTATGTCTAGTTCTTTAATCCATTTTGAGTTGATTTTTGTGTATGGTGTGAGGTAGTGGTCAAGCTTCATTCTTTTGCATGTAGCGACCCAGTTTCCCAGCACCATTTATTGAACAAACTTTCTTTGCTCCAATGCATAGTCTTTGCTCCTTTGTCAAAGATTAGTTGACCATAAATCTGTGGGTTTATTTCTGGATTTTCTATTCGATTCCATTGGTCTGTATGTCTGTTCTTGTTCCAATACCATGCAGTTTTGATGATTATGGCTTTGTAGTATAGTTTGAAGTCTGGGAGTGTGATGCCTCCATTTCCTTCTTTTTTTTTCAGTAGAGCTTTGGCTATTCGGGGTTTTTGGTGATTCCATATGAATTTCATCAATAATTGTTCTATTTCTTTGAAGAATGCCATTGAGATTTTGATTGGAATAGCATTGAATCTGTAGATTGCTTTTGGTAGGATGGCCATTTTAATAATGTTTATTCTTCCAATCCATGAGCAGGGATGTCTTTCCATTTCTTTGTGTCTTCTTCTATTTCTTTTAACAGTGTTTTATAGTTTTCTTTGTATAGGTCCTTTACCTCTTTTGTTAGATTTATTCCCAAATATTTGATTTTTTTTGTTTCGATAATAAAAGGGGTGGTTTTTTTGATTTCTTCTTCTTCAGATTTATTGTTTGTGTATAGGAAGGCTACTGACTTTTGCGTGTTGATTTTGTATCCTGCCACTTTACTGAATTGATTGATGAGTTGAATTAGTTTTTCTGTGGAGATTTTGGGGTTCTCTATGTATATTATCATATCATCTGCAAATAGTGATAGTTTGACTTCTTCTTTTCCTATTTGGATTCCTTGGATGTCTTTCTCTTGTCTTATTGCTCTGGCTAGGACTTCCAGTATTATATTGAAAAGCAGTGGTGAGAGTGGACATCCTTGTCTTGTTCCAGATCTTAATGGAATTGCTTTCAGCTTTTCACCATTGAGAATGATACTGGCTGTTGGCTTGTCATAGATGGCCTTTATGATGTTGAGGTATGTTCCTTGTATCCCAAGAATTTCAAGGGCTTTTATCATGAATGGGTGTTGCACTTTGTCGAAAGCTTTCACAGCATCTATTGATATTATCATATGGTTTTTATATTTCTTTTTGTTGATGTGTTGGATAACGTTGATTGATTTTCGGATGTTAAACCATCCTTGTGCCCCTGGAATGAATCCAACTTGGTCGTGGTGAATTATCTTATGGATACATTGTTGGATTCTGATAGCTAAAATTTTATTGAGGATTTTTGCATCAGTGTTCATTAGGGAGATTGGCCTATAGTTTTCCTTTTTTGTGTTGTCCTTATTCGGTTTTGGTATTAGTGTAATATTGGCTTCATAGAACGTGTTTGGTATTGTCCCTTCCTTCTCAATTTTTTGGAAGAGTTTGTGAAGGATAGGCACTAATTCGTCTCTGAATGTTTGGTAGAATTCATTTGTAAATCCATCAGGTCCTGGGCTTTTGTTTTTGGGGAGGTTTTTGATTACCATTTCAATTTCGCTGCTTGTAATTGGTCTGTTTAGGTGTTCTATTTCTTCTTTATCTAGCTTTGGGTGATTGTAGAGTTGTAGGAATTTGTCCATCTCCTCTAGATTGTTGAACTTGTTTCATATAACTGTTCATAGTAGTTACTGATTATTCTTTTGATTTCTGCTGTGTCCGTTGTGATTTCTCCTCTTTCATTTATGATTCTGTGTATTTGTGCTTTCTCCCTTTTTTCCTTTGTGAGCCTGGCTAGGGGTTTGTCTATTTTATTTATTTTTTCAAAGAACCAGCTCTTGGTTTCATTGATCTTTTGGATTGTTTTTTTAGTTTCAATTTCATTTATTTCTGCTTTGGTTTTTATTATTTCTTTTCTTCTACTGGTTCTGGGGTTTTTTTGTTGTTCTTTTTCTAGATCTTTGAGCTTCGAGATTAGGTTGTTTCTTTGAGTTCTTTCTTGTTTTTTGATGTGAGCTTCTATTGCTATATATTTTCCTCTTATTACTGCTTTTGCTGCATCCCATACATTTAGGATATTGGTGTCCTCCTTGTCATTCAATTCAAAGAATTTTTTAATTTCTTCTTTGATCTCCTCGTTAGTCCAGTGGTCTTCCAGTAGTGTGGCTTTTAATCTCCATGAGGTAGGATAGTTCCTTGCCTTCTTTTTATGATTTATTTCTAGTTTGATGCCTTCGTGGTCAGAAAAGATGGTTGGTATGATTTCAATCTTGGTGTATCTGTTGATGTTTGTCTTGTGCCCCAGTATGTGATCGATCCTGGAGAATGATCCGTGTGCGCTTGAGAAAAATGTGTACTCCGTTTTTTTGGGTTTAGTGTTCTATAGATGTCTGTTAAGCCCAATGCTCTAGGTCCTTATTTAGAGCTTTAGTTTCTTTACTTATTTTTTGTCTTGTTGATCTATCCATTGTTGATAGTGGTGTGTTGAAGTCTCCCACTACATATGTGTTTTCTCTGATGTCTGTTTTCAGAGAGGACAACAGTTGTCTGATATATTTTTGGTGCTCTTTCGTTTGGTGAGTACATGTTAATGAGTGTTATTTCTTCTTGAAGTATTGTCCCCTTAATCATAATGTAGTGACCATTGGGGTCTTTTTTTATTTTTTTGAGTTTGAAGTCTGTTTTATCTGATATAAGTATAGCTGTTCCTGCTTTCTTTTTTGGCCCATTTGCTTGTAGGATTGTTTTCCATCCTTGACTTTGAGCCTATTTTTATCTTTTGTAGCTAAATGTGTTTCCTGGAGACAGCAAAAGGTTGGGTTTTGTTTTTAATCCAGGCTGCAACTCTGTGTCTTTTTATTGAAGAGTTTAGTCCATTTACATTTAGAGTTAATATTGATATGTTAGCATCTGTATTTGCCATTATGTTTGTCTTTCCTTTGATTTTATTTATTTATTCTTTTAATAACTTTTTTTTTTTTTGGTCTTCTTTCGTTGTTATTCGTCCCTCTGAGGTTCTGGCTTTAGGATTCCTTGTAGTATTTTTTGGAGTGGGGGTTTAGTCGCAATGAAATTCCGGAGTTTCTCTTTGTCTGGGAAGGTCCATATTCTTTCTTCATGGGGAAAGAGAGCTTTGCGGGATAGAGTATTCTTGGTTGGCATCTGTTTTTCTTGGAGTCTGTTGACTATGTCCCTCACTCTCTCCTTGCCCGTAGTGTTTCTTCAGGGAAAGTCTGATGTCAGCCTGATTGGTTTTCCTTTGAATGTTATCTGTTTCTTCCCTCTTGTCAGCTTCATTATTTTTTCCTTGTCCTGGATTCTTGGGAGCTTTACTATTATGTGTCTTGCTGTGTTTTTCCTTTCGTCGTGGAAGTTTGGTGTTCTTCTTGCTTCTTGTATATCAATTTTCAGCTCCTTCTTCGCATTTGGAAGTTCTCTTCAATTATATCCATGAATATTTTCTCTGTTCCTACATCTCTCTCCTCTCCTTCTGGAATTCCTATAACTCTTATATTTCCTTTCCTCATGGAGTCAGATAGTTCCCGAAGTCTTTCTTCATTCTTTTTCCTTCGTACTTTCTCTTCCTTTTCTGTTTTGGTTCTTTTTATTTCTGTGTCTTCAAGATTACTTATTCGTTCTTCCATTTCATCTATTCTGCTTTCATTGCTTTTCCCAGAGTTCTTTAGTTCCTCCATTAATTCTTTGATCTCCTGCATTTCTCTTACTTCCCTCTTTAGGGACTCAATTTCCTTCTTCTGATCTATCACTTTTTAATCATGGCAATTTTAAATTCTCTTTCTGGAAGGCTCTTCAAGTTGCTGTCGTTGCAATCTGGGGAGTGGTTTTTCTTTTTTGTGGTGTGCTTCTTTCCTGAGGAGTTGTTAGGTTGCGTGTGGTTCTTCTACTCCCTACTGTCTGTTTTCTAATTTGTCGTATGCGTTGGGACACTGTGTTGCTTGGACTGACTGACATCTTGGGTGAACTTCTCCGCTCCCCTCTGGCTTTCCAGGAGCCATCTCTGTCTTCTGGGGGAGCTTTCTGCTGGTTTAGGCAGTTTTTACTGAAGAAATGTCCCTGTTCTCAATGGAAGCGGGATGCAGTCCTGCGCCTCCAGTTTCAGGCACACTCTTCTGCGCCACCCGGTCTGCCCGGACGTGGGTCCTGCTCCTTCTGTGGGCTCAGACTGCTGGTCGGAAGGGGCCTGTCGTGGAATAACTTCCCGGCTGGCCACTGGGTCCTCCAGAAGCCTTCTGCCCTTTCAAGCAGTCTTAAGACATTTCTGTTTTATGGGGTGTTAGTGACTTTTTTTTTCCTGGTCGCTAGGTGGCGCCAGAGATCTCTCCTATTGTCCTTGGGGGGCTGTTTTTCGCCTCCCCCCACCCCGTGGGACAGGGAACAGAGCGGGAATGGTAGGGTACACCTCAACAGCTTTGGGGTGCTGTGGTCTGCCTTGTGCCCACCGTCGTGGAGAACCCACGCCCCGAATTTTCGTGCCCCGGGTCTCAGTTCAAAGCCCTCAGTTCCAGGACGCGGGCTGTAGCCCAGTTTCAGTGGTGCGGGAATGGCACTTTGCACCGCTCCCGTGCCTGGGCGCCTGGTTCCTGCTCACATCAGGAGGGACCTTCACCTCAGTGAGGACCTCCGCGCGTCTCCCCGCAAGCCTAGGTCGTCTCCCCGCAATCCTAGGTCGCAGGCGCGGGGACTGGGCAGCCGCTATCCAGGTCTGCACTTGCTTTTCAAGCGCGCTTTCAAGCGCGCCGCTTTCCTCAAGCTTACGGCAGCCCGGGCTGTGTGTGCGTCTCCCGGGGTCTTTGTTCTTCTCTAATGGCGCCCGGAGCCGTTCGCTCACCGCCGTGGAATCCTGCAGGGTTCGCCTCAGCTCCCGTTCACGGGTGTGGTGGCTGCAATAGTTTCCTTTCACGCACAGTCCCGCTTGCTGCATCGTTTGTTTTTGTTTGCCGTTTTGGTTTGTTGTTTTCCCTCCTCTCTGCCGGTCGGAGGGTGCCGCCTCTTTGGGCGGGGGAGGGGAGCAGGGTTCTGCGCTTCCCTCCTTCTAGTCCTCTTTTATGGCCAGTTTCTTCTTCGGTAGTTTGCTGGCGTCACCGTTTATCTTCCGTGTCCCAGTTCTCACTGGGACCTGCCGCTGCTTTTTCTCCCATTAACTTTTTTTAATGGAGATCTTACTCGCAGCGTCTCCTCGCCGCCATGTTGCTCCGCCCCTCTC